>NC_062562.1:103048927-103734552 GCF_022837055.1 Prionailurus viverrinus | reverse complement strand
AGAGTAAGGATGGGAGAAAATGACATTTAACTTTTAAATCAGGACCAGCAGAAGGTTGGTTCTTAACTTTCTAACTTTCTTTAAGTCTACCTTGTAACCATTCGCTTGCATCCAAATGAAAATCTTCATAAAAAAGGTATCAACACAAACATACATATACATTATGTTGATATATTTTTATTAAGATATGTGTCTTAATACATATGTATTTAAGTATATATTATGTATATATATACATGCTATACGTATACATATGCGTGTATATATATATATATATATGTACAGATTATATTGATAAGTGTCATATAAAATCTAGGTGTAAAATATTGAAATGAAAGCATACTAATATTCAAGAGAAAATTATATATAGAAATAGATTTTAAAAACTAGGAAGCAAATTTCTTTTTACAAAAGTATGTATCAGGAGTAATAGGTGAAGAAAAATTATATAGGAAGATATCTAAGAAACAACTTTTTTTATGATACTTAGGATGAGTCTTTCCTCCCCCCCCCCCCCCCCCCACCTTTTCTGGACTAAACAAGGAATAGCAAGGGAGTCCTTTGTGAAAAATATGTCAGGCGAAAGAAGAAAGATGGGAACTCACATAAGAACATCTGTTCTCCAAAGCCACTTGAAAAATAACTGAGTATTAACGTGGAAGAAAATGTGCTCAGCATGAAACTAACCACAAGTAACGTGGTAGCAGGGAGGAGGGGAGAGTAGCATAAGGAACTTGCACCCTACTGAGAGATAAGTTCTGAGTGTCCGATTCCAAGTCACCCCCTCAGCTAATGTGAGAGGAAGTGGCGGCAGGCATTATCCCAGCAAATTGCCCGTGAAGTGTGGCACAAGTTGCAACTGAATCATAATCTAGAAATACAAAAGCCGTATTACAACAAATGAGATCGCAAATAAAATTTCAGGTTTTTTTTTCCCCTTTAGATGCCAGACATATTTATAAAATCAAGAAGGATTTTTTTAATGATTCTCCTTTTAAGGTAGAGGTAGATTTTCTGAATTATCAATATGCAATTGTGAATGAGCAATTTTAAATTGTGTATTATTTTTTAAATTGCCCTTTTATTTCAATTTCATATATTTCAGAGACAGTTATGATCAATGGAAGAGTATAATCAAATGCTTTAAATTTTCCTAAGAATCTGGAAATGTTTGATCTTGTATTTGGGATAGTAAGAATGCCACCAAATTTGCTACTAGTCCAAAAGAGATATAGTAAGGAAGCACCTTTCACCAGCTCTTTTAATTTGGGACTGTTTTAAAATATTATTTGCATATTTAGTTTGTTTACGTGTTCAAGGAAATAGTGAAAGGAGAAAAATGTTAACTTAGTTGCTTTCACAAGTATGATCTCTTTTCAAACTGAAAAAAACCCAAAACTATCTAAAGTTGACATGTCAGCTACTGTTATCTGAGTGACTTCCTCTCCCCACAAATAGAAAAGTCCTCAAAGAGAATTGCTTCCCCTTAAAGTCACACAGTTACTATTGGGACTACCAGGAGATTCCATGGTGTTTGTCTTCTTGCTTAAATGTGTCATCCACACAAAAATCTCAAGAATTTGTGGTGTGTTTGTTCTATTTCCTAAACTGAGTGGTGGGTTAATAAGTTCTTTCTTCCTCTTTTATTCTCTGTATCCCCTGTTCCCTACATTCATTAATAAGATTTTGAAAGAAAAATAATTCAAAATGTGAAAACCAAACCAGTTTACTGTTCTCATCCATGCTAACTTATGTTCAGACTAATCTTTTCTGAATGTCCTCGTATTGATTACATCAGACAACAAAAATAAAATCTACATTATAGTTTTATACTTCATAAGTAAAGTGTCAAAATCCAGTGTAACTGAGTTTTATAAGGCAGATGAATCTTATATATGACAAAATAAGATTATGAATTTCATTGTGATGAAAGAAAGAGAAAATTTAAAGAATGGCAAAGGTTTGTTAATGGAACTTATAAAAACAGGAATACTGTTATTGTTAGGGATTTTTAATGGGCCATTGGAATTCTGATTGTCTTCACCATGCCATTGTAGTATATTTTACTGACAGAGCATCTATTGTAGCTTGGGTTCCCTAGGAAGCAGGACCTGAAGAAATGATGTATATATGATCTTATTAGTGGTGGAGCAAAGCAGGGAAGGAGGGAGGCCAAATCAATGAAGTTCAGAGCTGGCCATCACTATAGGCAACTTGCTTCTTTACACTGTGGAACCTTCCGGGAAACTTTGTGATTATGTCTGTGGACCATTGCCTTGGGAGAGAGAGGGAAATGCATTTACCCTACAGCTCCCATTGACCGTTCGGCATTTTGGCAAATGGGTTTCTTCACTGTCACATGTCTGCTTCTCACTGGAGAAGGCTAGAATTGAAAGGCACATGTTGCATTCTAGGTGCTGGCCCCACATGAGACTGGGTCTTATCCTTACAGAAATGGTCACTTCAGTGGTGGCTGTACAAGACGAGAGGATTGAAGTAGTACATAACATGTGTTCAAAACAGCCAGGTTTTTTTAATGTTTTTTTTTTAAATTTATTTTGAGAGAGAGAGAGAGAGGGTGCGCGCGCGCGCGCGCACACACACACACACACACACACACACACACACACACACACGAGCAAGTGGGGGAGGGGCAGAGAGAGAAGAGAGAGAATCTCAAGCAGACTCCATGTACAGCATGGAGTCTGACACAGGGCTCGATATCATGACTGTCAGATCATGACCTAAGCCGAAATCAAGAGTCAGATGCTTAATTAACTGAGGCACCCAGGCACCCTAAAACAGCCAGTTTTTATTTAAATTTGGTAATGATACACACAGTCTCTGAGGAACAACAAAAAAAGATGAAAAAAGCAAGCAATAAAAGAATGTCGAGAACCAGCAAATAATACAGACAGGAAGGATAATACTTTTTGAAGAAAGAGTAGGAATACTTCATAATTATTCCAGAAAACCACAAGTTAACATTTATTAAATCAATTTGAGAATGGGGGAGATATTTAGATTCTAACGATCAGTTAGTTTTCATTCAACCAATTTTTACTCAGTGCCTAGTATGTGCCAGGCTCTAGGCTAGGTATTGGCAGTCTACAGGTCTACATCGGCCCTCCCTATGAAATCTTGAAACCATTGGGAAGACATATAGTGTACTTACTATTATTACTTAGCAGAAAGTATGGAAAATGCTATAAGGGAGAATTATAAACACAATGGGAATATTAGAGGGCACTGGACGAATCCTATAGCCTAGGAAAGAACTCCCTAAAAGTTATATTTATGCAGAGACATGACAGGAGGCAAAAGAAGGTGGCAATTGTATTCCACACAGCTGGACTGGGTGCATCCTTTGTTGGTTACTATGTATTTTACTTCCCATAAACCTCTGACACCTGCCCATGCTTTTTCTCTGCGACTGCCATCACCACACTAGTGCTTGGTGAATGGGAGTAACTGGGTAAAGTGGGTATGAAGACATGAGGCAGAGGAAGTTTCAGGGGAAATTGTTTGAAGGCTGTGGGACCAGGGCAACTCAGTTGGAGGAAGCAGCCCAATTTAATCAGACTTGCAAAGGAACTGTACTGGAGGCATCTTTTAGAGGCCTCTTGGGGTATCTTTCCAGATTGAAATTTCAAAATGGATTTTAATGATACTCAGAAAAGAGGAGAAAAGTGTAGAATCCCTTAGATATTGCTCAGCTATTCATGGGACCTGGAGAAGGCCACACTGGTGTATCTTTCCAAAGGACAGGCCTGGTCCTGAATGTGTGCTCAGATCATATGTGTTATACATTTAACACAAAAACTGGAAGTAATAAATTACTTTTATTGAAGGTTTACTCTTATGACTGGCACTAGTTTAAATGCCCATTTATGTTGTGTGCATTTATTTCTCACAACAGTTTTAGAGATGTGTGATTATATTACCCCTATGTTACAGATGAAGAAATGGAAGCAAAGAAAAACAAAATTATGAATTTTCCCGTGGTCACCTGCCTACTGAGTAGCCCAGTGAAAAACAGACCCAGACATTCTGGGTCTCATAAGTAAGAGCTTAACAAATACTAGCTGTTACCAACCTCCTCTTCCCCTTCCTCATCATTATTTTATTTGAATGAAAAAATATAGTGTGCCTCAAGATTATACAATATATGTTAATAAATCCAAGTGTTCTAGATTAGAAAAATGGTAGATGCAATATATGTAAAGGGAAAGAGCATGGATTTTAAAGTCAAATTCTCAAGCAACTTTCTGCCTATTCACAGTTAAAGTCTAACTTTAATCTTGTAATTATAGCTCTCTGATCCTCTGTTTCCTCATCTATAAAATAAAGATAGTAATATTTATGTTTCAGGTCAATTGTGTGGATTAATGCTTAGCAGAGATCTTATGCTTAGTCCATATTAATTTTCCTCTCCTCCCCCTCAAAACTGTTTAGGATTAATCAAGAACAGGGTAGAGAGAATATGACTAGTGTCATTAAATATCTTTGTATGGGTAGTATTTGACTAGTGAGTGTCCTGCTAAAAGGAATGATTAATTAAAGTTATTCTCATCACTATATTCAGATACACCAAAGCCAAAGTAATTATTCAGTGGTTCTAAAATACCTCTACAATTAAGAAAAGCACCTAAAACAGTTTGGAATAATTTATTCATTTAGAAAACATTGTAAATCAACACAGCAAACTTAGAGCACAAAGCAGAGAAAAGCTTTCTTTTAAACAAATATTTAGGATGAATCAGAAATTGTGAATATCATATAATTTTTGCTAATTTTTTAATGTTCTGTAATATGGTATGCTACTGAATGTTTTATTTCCTAAGCATATAGCTGCAGATGGGTCACAATATTAGCTGGTAAAAATTATTTTTATTAAAGTAAGTAAAAAGATTTAAAAGTCTCTACTATTTTCCATAAATTTTGTTGCCATTTAACTATTATTCTTGTGGCTTGGGAGCAAAGTAAAGATTACTTGAAATTTCCATCATAAAAATTTTTATGAATATTTCTGGAGGGAAGTTTAAAATATGCATCTATTATATAAAATGAAGTAAACTGAACCATACTGTCCATATTAAAATCAATCAATTAAAATATAAAATATAAAATATATAAAAACATTTATAAAATATATAATAATTATATAAATAATAATAAATATATTATATTTATATATAATATAAATATATAAAAATATATATAAAACATAATATGAAATTAATATATAAAATGAAGTAAACTGAACCATACTGTCCAATTAAAATCAATCAATTATTGATAAATAAATCAATATTTATTATTGAGAGAGAAAAAGAGAGAGAGAGAGAGAGAGAGAGAGAGATACAGCGTGAGTGGGGGAAGGGAAGAGAGAAGGGGAGACACAGAATCCAAAGCAAGCTCCAGGCTCCCAGCTGTCATCATCAACACAGAGTACACTGTGGGGCTCGAACTCACCAAACACAAGATCAAGACCTGACCCGAAGTTGGATGCTTAACTGACTGAGTCACCCAGGGGCCCCTAAAATAAAAATCTCTTGGTTTTTTCTGAATATTGGTTTTTATCTGAAATCCAGTCCTCAATAAATATTTAATTTTCTGATAGCAAAGCAATTATTTAAAACAACATCATAATATCAGTCACAATGCTTCCATACTAAAATGCCCATAAAATATAATGCTTTATGATTACAGATAAGGTAATTTTATTTGAAGCTTTATGGAGGAAAAAGTCAATAAATAGAGCAAAATTAGAAAGTTCAGAAGTATATATTTACACAACTTGATCCTTAGATTTTTCCTAAGCAGAAAAAACCATGTGTATTAAGAGAAAGTAGAAATTTACTTAAGAATTTTCACCATAGAGATATCCTTCATTAAGTCAAGTCTCTCTTATTAGAGTGACCTACTGTCTGCATTTTTAAACTTTGATTTTTACACTCCATAAACTTTATAAGTATTATACTATGTTCGTGGTTTCATGTACTTTTTTCCAGAGACACAAATCTGTATGTAAGAATTTCCAAATTTCTAGGGGTGTCTGGGTGGCTCAGTCAGTTGAGCAGCCAACTTCAGCTCAGGTCATGATCTCACAGTTGGTGGGTTCGAGCCCCACTTTGGTCTCTGCTGACAGCTCTGAGCCTGGATCCTGCTTCGGATTCTGTGTCTCCCTCTCTCTCTGACCCCTCTCCATTCACACTCTGGGTGGCTCTTTCTCAAAAATAAACATTTAAAAAGAAATTTAAAAAAAATAAAAAGAATTTCCAAATATCTTAGAACAGAGGAGTCATTAGTTTCCTTTTTAAGGTTGTGTTTTCTATACTGGGGGTGAAAAAAATAGAAGTAAAAAATCCATAAAAACACGCTGAAAATATTTTGGGGGGTTAAGGATGAAGGCAAATGATAATTTTCTCTGAAGGAATATGAAAAATATAGTTCTTTACCTTTACTCTTCCCTCCTATGTCTTGCCCTCTTGTTTCTCCCCTTAACTGTCATCTTTTTGGCTAGAAAGTGCTTTTGGATAAATTTCTCTCTGAGTTTGTCTCAGAGGATATTTGGTTATTTTGTATTCTGTTGCCTAAGGAAATTTTTCTTCATTTCTTTTCTCTTTTCCATCTCCTCCCTCACCTCCTCCTCTTTTTCCTCCTCCTCCTTCTTTTCCTTCTTCCTCTCCTTCTCCTTTTTCTTCTTCTTTGTAATATATCATATATTATCCAAAAGATATATTGAGGTAGCCCTGCTGAGTTTTCTGGCCATTATATTATAGGAATTTTTAAATCACCAGAATCACTTTCTTTTTATTAATTTTTAAAAATCTAATATTTATATATTTTTAGAAAATTTTTCTTAGAGCTTTTCAACATCCCAGCCCAATAAGATTACAAATGTCATTTTGTTTAGAAAAGAATTTCCTTACAGTGATTCAGTATTCAGAGGAAAAATGCAACAAATTTTGTCGTCTGGATGCTTTTTCCATAGAAGACCAAAAGTCAAGAATGGGTGAATGTTTCCCTCTCCATTCAGATATTTTGGTATTGTACACAAATAGTCATAATCTTTCTTTTATTACTTGAATTGCTCTTTAAACACCAGCAAGAGAACACTTCCATTGACTGTTTCCTTAAAATTGCTAAAATAGCCCACTGGTTATAAGAAGTTCAGCATTAAATCATGATGACTCACCAATGTCCCTCCTTCCATCTGAGTCACTAGTCATTTGCCATAGTTACCCTTCTGCCCAACTGGGTGGAAGTCCAGCTTTTAACTGGAATTAAAGTTGCAGTGCCTGCACCATAAGGCTCATTATCTGAGTCTGAACCACCTGCTGCAAGAGAATAAAAGGCAATCTTGTAACGGATCATTTAATAATTGAGTTAGACAGGAAAAAGCAAATGGCCTTTTGTTGGTACTTGATATCATTACTCATCTTCTCAAAGTGGCAGTGGACACAGTAGGAAGATAGTTTCTTATTGAAGGGAGAAATAGCAAATTCGGTCTGACATAGTATTTTAGCAGTTTTGTACTTAATCCCAAGTACTTATGATCAGGTCTCCCTAATTGCATGCGGACAAGGGTTTCATGACTTCTTTTCTTAAATACTGCTGCAGGGCTGACTTATCAACACTTGATGTAATGCCAGAAATAGGTGAAAGAGATTAAGTGAATTCTGATTTTGACTCTCAATAGCTTTTCAAGGCATACAGTCCAAGTTCAAATCTTCCCCAGGGAACTCTAAGGCTCCATTAACCATAGTTAGTAGGTTACCTTGAGACTCTTAGATGAAAAGTGTAATAGGTATCTCTGTGGTCCCCTTGTAATATAATTGTTACACAGCTTTCCCTTTATTGAGCTGTTATCTCTATATAAAATACTAGCTGACAACAGGCCCTGGCAATAAGCAAAGGGGCACCATTGGCATGCCAGAATTGAGAATCAGGCTTCAGGATGAATGAAGCTCAAATGGCTTCTATAGTCAAGTTATTTTGAACATAGAACAGTTAGTTATATCAGTGCCCAACTGTGGTTCAGTCCTCAGCTAAAAATCCTATTGTATTGACATAGAATTCCAGTCTAAAAGGAGAACTAGAAATAATAAGCGGATTTGAGTGCTATGGTAGATTAATTTGAAATAATTAAGAAAAATGTGAAGTCTGGAAGAATAAATGATCTTACTAATGAGAATGAGTGAGAAAGCAGGACATATAGACAAAAAAAAAAATAAAAATTTGGGCTGTATCAAGGGAAGCATAAAATTCACCCACAGAGGAATAAGTGAAAATGTTGAGTTGGTGAGAACTTATAGAAAATAGCTTGATCAACTTCAGAAACTGTATGTTTGTATGTTATTGTTGTTACTTTTTATTTACGTCAGATTTTCTTTGCAAATATTTTCTTTTTAAAGTAATTTTTTTCTGATTAGAAGTGAAATATATTCTTCTTAATAAAATTTCACAAAACAGAGGGGTGCCTGGGTGGCTCAGTTGGTTAAGCATCTGACTCTTGATCTCAGCTTCGGTATTGATCCCAGAATCGTGAGTGTAAGCCCTGTGTTGGCTCAAAGCCTTGTATAAAAAAAAATCACAATACACAAAATAGTAGTATAACTTGTAGACAGAAAAAGAACTTGTCTTCTGAGAACTGTTAAAAAAAATTAATGGCTCTAAATGGAAATATATAAAGAATAGACTGATGATATTAGCATATCTAAAGAAAGATTTCAAAAAACAAATGTATGTGAATGTTTGTTGAGAGATGGTTGATTAGTTAGGGAAAATAAGGAGAGGAAAAGGAAGCCAGAAGAAACATTTTGGTTATGTCACTCTTTCCAAGCAATTCCTAAGTATTGGAAGATGTTCAGTTGAGGCCTTGAACTCTTGGAGACTTCTTCTCACCTGCAGACCTCTTAGTGGGAGGCACCAGGCTCTCTGAGCCACTGGAACTGAAGTCATTATACATTTGAATCAGAGAACTACTCTTCGTTTTGATGGTTGTTTCAAG
This sequence comes from Prionailurus viverrinus, assembly GCF_022837055.1. Classification (NCBI taxonomy): domain Eukaryota; kingdom Metazoa; phylum Chordata; class Mammalia; order Carnivora; family Felidae; genus Prionailurus; species Prionailurus viverrinus. The sequence goes on along the minus strand of NC_062562.1, from coordinate 103,725,536 downwards.
TTTACCAAACCACCTCATAATAGATAGGATTCCAACTTAATTTGTCTTCAGAGACAAATAATCCATTAGTCAGACTAACACAAATGTTCTATCCATTTGGTACCTTTACTTCTCTTTTAATAAATTTATTGACACTAGTTTTAAACATTGGTTTCTTAGAGCTTTGTGAAGGTGAAACAGCATCCATTCCAAAGCACTAACAAATCAGCTGTCAATCTTGATAAGCTGAGAGCAACACTTTTGATATCCTGAATTTAGCTATTAGTTGGTCTCTTCCAGGATGGCAGTGATGTGTATTAATACACATTTCTTTCCTACGGGAAATTGTGCAAACAGAAAAAAAAATTAAAGAAATTTTCCTATAGACTTGGAGGTTTGGAAGGATATTTTTCATGTTAGTTAAGGCATCCATAAATATAAATGTTTCATGTGCGTGCATTTTTTAGCAAACTTGAAAGGATGACTGGTCTAAATTTGTAATTTAGGTGAGGCATGAATTTAAACAGTGCACATTTGAAGACAGGTATGCAAGATTTAGGAATTTTGTAAATTAACTGACTGAATGTCTGAAATTCACATCTCAGTACCTCTCTGTTATCCTCTATGGAGATATAACTCATTTATAAGGAATTTTATAAGTTGTTCTTAGATAACTAGAAAAGATAACTGGCACCATGGTGATGAGGCTAACTGCTAGCATGGACAATGAAATTGGAAATGTCTAAGAAATCATGTAATATTTCATTTGGAATTTATTTTATAAGCATCATCCCATATCATTAAATTATTTTAGACAGATTTTAGGCTGCTTAATTTTTCAGTGTATGATATGCTATATTTGATTCAACAATTTGTCTAGTTTAGGGATCTTTAGCTAATTTCTCACACTTAATATTTTAATAAGGCCTTAGAGTATTTAAATGGAAAATTTAAATGTAAAAATGCCTTAGGGGACAAATAATTTTCTTAAAATATCTAAAATCTTTTTATTTGCAAAAGGAAGCTGTTTTTAGGTTTCTGAAAATGTTCACCAGATTACACGTGCTACTGTATATTGCAGTACCTGAAATCAAATTCAACTTGGCTTACAGCCCTTTCAGAACCAAATTCAAAGAGACTCAACTGCCTATCCTAATCCCCTTTCCATCTGATTGGGGACTGGTACTCACCCAAACAAGCAGGATAATTAGCAAGTCTTCGATATTCACCTAGAAACCATGATATCCACAAGTATTTAAAAGTATTATTCACAAATGCATGACTCTTTCTGAGATTTTAGACAAAGATTATTATTATATTTCTCACTTAATGAAAAGAGCAGTTGAGAGCGTTTAAATGTTTATTCTTTGATGCTGAGTATGAACAACATTAAGGTTCTATCAGTAGAGCCTGATGAATCCAGTTCCATTTCTTGTTCCTGAGGTTTTTTTGCTTTTGTTTTTGTTTTATCTTTCCTTTAAGATGTAAGAGTTTCCTGGCTGCAGATTGTTTTGCTTGTTCACTAAAGTAATAATAGTGCCTTTGATCTTGGCTTTGTAGGATTTCAGGCTCCTTTCCCAAGATGCATTTTATCTCATTTTATAAACATCTACTGATAGTTATTGTCTTTCTCTTGCAGAGACAACATATAGTGGACCAAATTCTGAGTATGATAGTATGAGGATTTTTTTTAGTTCTAAAATAGTTAGTATATATTTCTTATTTTAATTAGGATATGCATTACCTTTGATATCCAGGAAAAAAATATATTCAAACACTTACTATGGTTCCCTTCTTGAAATAAGTATTTTAATATAATACATTTTCATATTTTACATACTGCTTTTTCACAAGGTATCAAAAGCATCTTTCAGGCCTCATTTAATTTATCCTCATTATTATTTTCTAAAAGTCTAGATTCAAGTCATTTCAACACAGAATTTTAGAATTAATTTCTTAATTATGTAAAAAAAATTCCAGTTAACATGTAATACATGACATTGAATATTTTGAATATCAAGTGAAGGTGTTTTTTTCTGGTCATGATAATTTTTCTCACTTTGGTATTGCACTTAAAAGCACAGATTCTGACCTCAGACAAGCTTGGGTGTATGAAATACCAGTTGGTATGATCCTGGAGTAAATATACTTCTTGTATCACACTTTGCTCATCTGTATAATGGGCAGAATTATAATAAGCACTCATACAGTTTTCAAGAAGATCACAAGGATATGTAAATTAGCATAGTCCTAGACAGCATATTGATGAATAAAGCAAATATTTGCTGTAATTATTATATTTGCCAAGACTAGGCTTTATACACAACAGAAAAAATATTTCATTCTGTCCTCAACTGTCAGTATGTGTAGATAGCTATAACTAGGAGATCTAATGTGGCATATTCATTATTGTTACTGTTATTATTACTATCATTATTATTTTAAGTGTGTGCAAATATTCTATGGTTTTGCATTATGCTAAAATGAAATATCAATATATTTCAAATTATAATATCCTGGAGATTTTCTTAATTTAGGCTGGTATATAAAAAAAATAACTTAAAAGCCTAGCCCCAATCTCCTTTCTAAATAGAATTACCACCTAACAGATTCACTTGAAACTTTAGTTATCATTTGGAAACATGATCTAAATTAACATTCTCTATGTTATTTACTGGCCTACCTCATGCCTCTTATAGAATTATCTCAGTCAATATTAATTGAGGGTTCACAGTGTGTATGGTTCTGGACGAGCTATTTTAATTTAGAAGGTAGAAATACATTAAATACCTGTGGGATTTAGTTTAACTTGAAGTAGTTTCTGATAGACTTAATCAGTTCAATTTTAGTTCTCTTTTTATACATTTAGACAAACTTTGCTTAATGATTTGTTCATTTATTTGTTCTAAAAACTATGATTAGTGTCATTATGAGTCAAGTACTTTGCTAATACCAGGGAATACAGAGATGATTTTATCATAGCCCCTCCTCAAGGCTCAAAATTTGGTGGTGAAATCAGTTAAGGAAATGTATATTTATACTGATATGATAAGTGAATAAAGTGTCCTGGGAAGATGGAAGAAAGAGCATTTAATTCTGCCTAAAAGAACCACAAAAGACCTGTAGAGTGGAGTAGTTTTAAGAGAAATTAAATGGATTTATTTATTTTGATACCAACAATTCATTCCATTAGGGAGAATTCTAAAATACTAAATTAAGCTGAAATATTGAATTGAACATCCATTATTTCACCACTCATGGGTAATTATTGCCAACGGGTTGGTGAATCCTTCTTGTCAGTGAAAAAAAGTATGTACATGCATTTCATAGAACAGTCATGACATCACACACTATTATGCTGTTTAGTGTTTAATAGTTTACATTCTTGCTTAATAATTTTTCTTTATCATATTTGATGTAAACACATAACCATTTGATTTTTATAAATGACTAGAATCCCATGATACAAGTGCACTGCAATTTATTTAACTAATTTTATTATGTAGAATGCTTACGTGCTTTTCAGTTTCTCCTGCTGCAATGAGCAATCTTGTAGGAAAAAAAGAACATTGTACATTATTTTCATAAGATAAATTTCTTAAAAAAGAATAACTAATAGAATGGTATGTATTTTAAACACAGTTAAGTATTGTCAAATAGCCTTTTAGAAATGTAATGTTTTCTTTAAAAATTTTTACTAACTTAAGGAACTTCATTTATTCATCAAAGTGACATATTTGAGTTTGGTCAAGTGTGTGTTTGAATTAAAATCAGTGTTCCATGAGAAAACCCACAAGTTTCTGTGTAGGGGGACACATAGAGAAAATACCAATCAGTAAGCCATGTTACAAGGCTTTGGAAACAAAATCCACACTGGTTGAATGTTCTGGCGTTAAACTATCTTCATGGTTTGTAAATACAGTAAGATAATTGGCACATAATCAGAAGAGGCTTTAGGTTCCTTTCACTACACGGTATAACTTTCCCTAAACTAGGTTACAAACAAGGCAGTAATCATATTCAGGACCACGAAGCTCAAACAGTAGCAGAACTGCCGTTTAAACCTGCTGTGAGTATATTCCATATAAGCAAACAGTTCTGAAACAGTCCAAATATTTATGATTAGATACTTCTCAAGTTGTGATTATTTGTCTCAAGTATGAGGAAAACATCCCTTCTTTCAAATAGCTTTAGTTACATAGCAGTCAGAATCTCTGAATCTTCATTGAAATTTCTCACTGATAAATGAACGTTGGCATCTTGATTTTTACTTTCCAAGAACATGATACCGAAAGCTGTCTACAGACAGAAAGTCAGGCCTGGGTTCTTCTGGAATATTTAATCCTAATATATACACTTATGTTTAACTCAAACAGTTGTTTGCAAGGGTAATATGCTTGACTGCTAGATTTTACTGCAGGTGGGTTTGGAAGAGAACTAATTTGGGTCCAGGATTAGCTGGATGTGTTAGAAGGAACAATTCTCTAGATTGCTGATTCTGATGTTAATAACCCAGATGTTAGTAAAAGCTGCCAGCTGGGAACACAATGACCAAATTCCCTGCATATGTACTCTAATGATGATGAGTGAATCATTTGACCACAAGTAGCATTTTTGGCTTAACTGAATATTAAGGTTTGTAACCTGATGGATTTAGCTTAAGGTACAGTATAGAGATTTAACGAAATGAATGCTATTGAAAAAACCTACTGTCTGTTATTTTTAAAGTTTTTGTTTTAATTCCAGTTAGTTAGCATACAGTGTTACATTTACTGTTTGTTTGCTATTTTTGTAGGTCTAAAATATAACTTGCCTTTGTTTTGATAGTTTTGTAAGAAATAGACTTAAGGTATGCACAAAAAGTCTAATTTTGTTTTACTTCTCCCAGTATAAGAAAATAGGAAATGTGTAGTGATCTATAGATGCCAGCCCCCAATAACACCCCTACTCACCTTTTAACAGAGATGCTTCACGATATCATTTGAATCCTATATAAAAGGGCCAACATTTAGAATAATGGTGCTTTGTCTGTCTTAGACTGTGCTCTCTCCCCTTTATTACATGGCTATAAGGAACTACAAGGATACATTAAAGATATGTTGAAATAAAGCTTCATCAGCAAATAAAAATTAAGTTAAAAGAAGTATTTCCTACATTAGCACTATTTACATTTGTGGATGGATGAGCCATGGTAAAGAGAATTCAGCTTAGCATTCTGGTCATAACTATACAGCTGACTTAGTTGCATTGTGTACAGTTGAAAACTGTACATCAGTTGGACGTGAGGGTCTTTTTTTCTTTTTAATGGTCTGAGATAATAGTATATGCAGCCACATCTACCCATATTCTCCTAATATGCTTTCCATCATGTAGATAAAATCTATTAGGAAAATATTTGAAATTATGCACTAAAATCTGTAAAATTCAGACTCCAAACTCATAATAGTGGATTTGTTTATTTGTCCCTTACTTTTGGGTGGTGAGGAGAAAGGAAATCTATGTATTAATTTTTCAAACTTAATAGTATGTGAATACTTTTCTCAATGGCTCATCTAAATTTTTGTAAGATGTGAGCTAGATACCAAGTAGACCATCAACTTCTCAAATCTATTTATATATAGATGAAAATAGGAAAATTTTATAGTCAAGCATATTCTATAAATTCTCATCTTTGTACACAGCAGGAAAACATTTCAGACTGATGAAGAGAAATGCCTCATTAAATGACATAGAGCCCCATGTAGTATTATAAAAACTGCATGGACAGTTATAAAAACTTATTTCTTAGATTAAAAAAAAGAAATTTCTGTGTTTAAACCAGGGACTTTGTCCGAAACAGGATAGAAAATCATATATACACACATAATAGAAAATATATAGGGGCACCTCTATGGCTCAGTCATTTAAGCATCCTACTGTTGGTTTTGACTTAGGTCATAATGTTCGTGAGATCAAGCTCCATGTCAGCCTTTGTGCTTGGCATTCTCTCTCTCTCTCTTCCTCTCTCTCTGCCCCTCCCTTGCTTGCAGTCTCTCTCTCTCTCTCAAAAAATAAACTTAAAATTAATTGATTAATTAATTAACAAATAAATGTGTATATATACATCTATATATGTATGTAATCTATGATTACAAATAAATGTGTATATATACAAATAAATGTGTATATATACATCTATATATATATGTAATCTATGATTACAACTCTATACATTATGCTGTGTTCACCACAAATGTACCTATAATAACACTAGGAAATATCTTATACTAGATTTTTAAAAATTTCTTTATGTATATGTAGTATTTCATTATGTAAACTAGTAATACATCCATCAGTTGTATGTAACACAATATGGCTAACACATTTCTTCTTGACTTTAAAGGAAATGTTTCAAGCATATTAAACTAGAATATGTTTACTCTAGGTTTTGACTAGATGCCAATTTTCAAGCTAAAGACATTTCTTTCTGTTCTTATTTTTCTTTTATTTTTAAAATTTTTTTTAATGTTTGTTTATTTTTGAGAAAGACAGAAATAGAGCGCTAGCAGGGAAGGAGCAGAGGGAGAGGGAGATACAGAGTCTGAAGCAGGCTCCAGGCTTCGAGCTGTCAGCACAGACCCCGACATGGGGCTCGAACCCACTAACTGTGAGATAATGACCTGAGCTGAAGCTGGACGCTTAACCGACTGAGCCACCCAGGTCCCCTCCCCCCCCCCCATTCTCATCTTTTCTTAAGATATTTCCTTATTAGTGATTGGTGCTGTTCTGCATCCTTTAAAAGAATTAAATAAGTTTTCTCCTTTAATATATTAAAAGCATGAATTATATTATCAAATTTTCTAAGTCTAAATAATCTTTGTAGTTCATGGATTAAACTTTATTTGACTATAATATCTTTATATATACATCTTGGCTTTGATTTGCTAATTTTCACCTGGTGCTTCTACAACTATGACAGAAATGAATTTGAGCTACATTTTTTTTTATTTTTTAAAATGGTTATTTATTTATTTTGAGAGGGGAGTAAGGATGAAGAGAAAGAGAGAAAATGAATCTCAAGCAGGCTCCATGCTGTCCCTGCAGCGTCTGACACTGGGCTCTCTCACGAATCATGAGATCATGACCTGAGCTGAAATTGAGTTGGACCTTAACCCATTGAGCTACCCAGGTGCCTCTACATTTTTTTAAAAATAAGCTTCATTCCCAATGCAGAGCCCAACATGGGGCTTAAACTCACGACCTTGAGATCAAGACCTGAGCTGAGATCAAGCATTGGATGCTTAACCTACTGAGCCACCCAGGTACCTCTGGACTACATTTTTTATTTTGCATCCTTACATGTCCTATTTTAATATTAACGGAAGATAAGCCTGATAAAGTTTAGGAGACCTCAGATTCTGCCTAGATTCTAGACCATTTGCTGAAGTTTTGATAGTTATCTACAAATCTTCAAGTTCTTGTGCTTTTTTAGGGGAGGACTTTTAAAAACTGTTGATTACCATTTTTAAGAAGTTATAGATAATTGTGTGTTTTATATTTGTTCTTTGATCAAGTTGGGAAGCTTATTTTCCATAATATTGTCCTTTCAGTGTGCCCTGGACTGTACTTAACATACTCAGATAAATAGGAACACAAACCCTGGTAGAGGTAGGGACACCTTCAAGAGAAACCCTTTGAAAGTTCTGAATTAAGGAGCAGTAAAGGGGACTCCTAAGCATAGAAAGAGTAAAATCCTGTGTTTTATTTCTCTTTCATTCTTTTTTCTCTTTTATTTATTATTTATTTATTTATTTTTATTTATGTTTTATGTATTTATGTATTTATTATTTTTTAAATTTAATTCCATGTTTGCTGACATGTAGTGTAATAATGATTTTAGGAATAGAATTTAGTGATTCATCACTTACATATAATACCCACTGCTCATCCCAACAAGCACCCTCCTTAATGCCCATCAACCATTTAGCCCACCCCCCACCCAATACCCTACCAGCAACCCTCAGTTTGTTCTCTGTATTTAGGGGTCTCTTATGGTTTGTCTCCTTCTCTGTTTTTATCTTATTTTTGCTTCCCTTCCCCTATGTTCATCTGGTTTGCTTCTTTAATTCCACATATGAGTAAAATCATATGATATTTGTCTTTCTCTGAATGACTTATGTTGCTTAGCATAAGATACTCTAGTTCCATCCACGCTGTTGAAAATGGCAAAATTTCATTTTTTGACTGCTGAGTGCTATTCCATTGTATATATATACCACATCTTCTTTATCCATTCATCAGTTGTTGGACATTAGGGTTTTTTCCATACTTAGGCTTGTCGATAGTTTTCCTATACTTTCTTGCACTACAACCCCAAAGCAATTGTATGATGGCAAGCTGTGACAACATTAAGAGTAGTGTCCCTCTGAGCCCACAGGCCCCCAAACCCTGAGGATGTGGAGCTTCTTTGTGTGATGAACCTATAGTTCCAACAGGGCATGGCAGAACCTTATTGTTTTTTGCTTGTTTGTTATTTTCTGTTCTCCTGCCATTTGGCCCTGGGCATGACACAGCTGTGGAAGTGAATAGTTACAAACCAGAGGAATTAAAAAAAAAAAAAAAAAGGAATTTGAGTGAACTAGAAATTATCAGAAGGTTGCAAGAAGTGAGGAGCTCAGAAAAATGACCCATAAAGTTGTTAATAAACTTCAATTTATAGGCTTTGGGACTTAATCCTAATTTATATACCAAGACTTTAAGACTTCATGGACTTTATACAGATGTCAGATGAACTATGGAGTGGTGCATACATGGAACAAATCTGAATAGTATTGCAAAATCTATGAAACGGAAGTGACATTAGAACTGCAGCATGGAGAAGGTGGGTTAGAACTTGCAGCTTGATTATCTGTCAAAACAACCTGACCTATAGGTTGATCATCCATCAAAACAAGAAACTATCGACATTATCCATAAGATGTATACAAGACCCAGAGGTTTAAAAGTTAATGTTCAGAATGCCCAGGATACAATCTGAAATTACTTGGAATGAGAAAAGTCATGAGAATCTCAGCTTTCAGTGAAAAAGAAAATCAACAGTTTCTCAAAATGAAATGGTGTAAATGTTGGAATTATCAACAATGTTTTTAAATCAGTAGTTACAAAAATGTCAAATGAGCAATCACAAACATTCAATAAATTAAAATAGAAAGTATCAGCAAAGAAATAAAAGATAAGAAGAACAAAATGGAAATTATAAAAGGATAAAACTCTAACATTTATTGGATAAATGTAAGAGTAGAATGGAAATGATGAAAAAAAGATCCAGTGATCATGAAGGCACATCAAAAAATTATGCAATCTGAATAGCAGAGGGAAAATATTTTAAAATGAACAGAACTTCAGAACCTGTTTCATTAGCATAAAGGCTAATATTTGTTTCATCATTATCATGAGAAAAGAAAGAGTAAAGAGCTAGAGAAATATTAAAATAATTGCAGAAAACTTTTCAAGTTTGGCAAAAGAAACACACTTATAAATTTGAGAAGCTGAACAAATTCTTAACAGATATAAATCGAACCTATGCCCAGCATAGCATAATCAATATACTTATAAAGACAAAAAAATTAATGTAAATCTAACTAACTAAAATTTAACAACAAAAATGAAACTAACAAAAATGGAAATTTAAAAATCTCTAACCTTGATCTCTTAAAGCACACTTAAAATCATTCTTGGGTTTAAAGAACAAATCAAATGGAAATTATAAATTACTTTCAATAGAATTAAAGTAGTAGTTCTAAATATTATAACCTACAGGAAGAAGCCAAAGTAGTATTCTGAGGAATAAATTGAATTTATTAAAATGATTGCAAACATTTGAACCAAAGTTACTACCCAGAGTTAGCCAAAGTTGAGGGTAAATTCACAATCCTCCAGACTGCCAAGTCTACCCAAGACTTTGAATCAAAATACAAGGAGTTAAGGCCTGACTATAAAGACAGAATGAAGAGTCCACATAAGACCACTCTCACTTCTGACACCAACTATAAGTTCAAGAGTATACCAAACCATCCTCAGGTTTGATAATTTACCAGAAAGATTCAGAAGACTCACTGAAAGTTAAAGTCCATCCTGCTTTTGAGGAGTAAAAGTGTGGATTGTTTCTAACAGGGGAAAAATGCCATTGAAGATTTTTAAGCAGAGAAGTAATATGCTTGATCTGTATTTTGGGTCTACATTATATATGGAGTTTGGATTTGAGAGGGAAGAAGGAAGCTGGTTGACATGTTGATTAGAGCCTCAACTAGTACAGATAAAACAGGAATATTTATTTGCTTACTTCTAAATATGTAATGATATTTGAATGTAGTTTATCTGAGTTAATTTCTCTGCTTTTAAAATTAATTTTAGTTAATTATCCTGTATTGGCCTATTAGCATAATTTGATCTAATTGCATGTTAATGTAAATAGCTCTAATCACATAATTTGTATGTGTTAATGACATAATTAGATGATGCACAATTATAATTTTAATGATGTCATAAAATCTTTATAAGGCATGGCTAAACATAAGCTTACCACACAGCAGGGATGTGCCCCTTGAGGTCAGAGACTGTGGGATGTGAGCAGAAGGGAGGAAATATTGTCAAGTTGAACCCACTCATTTAACAAGTAGTATTTTACCAATGAATACAAAATGGGCATTTACATGGCATCTTTCTAAACTTATTTTCCATCTCTATACACTAAATGATATTAGTTTTTTTAAAGAAATGAAAGGGAATAAGACCTTGAAGGAATGTAGTAATCCTATGAAAGGAGAGGAAGTTCTTAGGATAAAGAATACATTGATGCATGGGATGGTTCTCAGCTCATTTAATTTATTTATCCTTTCATTCATCTGACATTTACCAGAAATCCACTTATTCTTGGACTTTAACCCAGGTCTGCTTGACCACAGAACATCAAGTCCGAAAACTGTATATTATACTGCCTCTTATGAATAAGACAGGGTCTACAATAATAAAAAGGAAAATATAGATGAACCACACAATACAATGCAGGATATTCTATAATAGGGCAAAGAACTAACTGGTATTATAGAGGAATGAATAATGAAATGTACTTTCAGAAATTTGGGAAGGTTATATAGAAGGGATGATAAATGACTTACTCTTAAAGGGGAAGGAGGAATTTAACAGAAAAAGTAGAGGAAAAAGGCAATTCTGTCAGAAGTAACAATTTTTTTCAAAGATAAATTATTATTACAGAGCTTGGTGTGCCTAAATGCCAAACTAGGATTTGTGTAGAGAGAGTGATGATGTTGGACATTTAGTTTGGGGTGGAATATAAAATATGTCATTTGCCATACTACGAGTTTGAGTTCTGCTATATGGACAATGAAAAACTGATAAAGACTTTTAAATATATAAAATTATGTTATCAAAATTGGGTTTTAAAATGACAACTCTGGGTGTGAGAGTGGCTTAGAGGCACAGCATAAGTTACAAAGCAATGAGATGGAAGGGTATTATAATTAGTTTAAACACACTAATGAGGGTGAACTGAGGACATAGAAATGGAAATGAAGTTGTAAAATATGTTCATGCTCCAGTGATATGTAGATATAATGTTATAAATACAGATAGAGAACAAATATAATATTGTAGATATAGAAAGAGATCAAATTATGACTTATTTAACACAGTGAATGGGGGATAAAATGTAAAGGCCAGAGGAAAATCACTGTTAGACTGAATAGATGGAGGGGTGCGTGGGTGGCTCAGTGGGTTAAACATGTGATTTTGGCTCAGGTCATGATCTCATGGTCTAGTCCATGAGTTCAAGCCCCGCATTGGGCTCTGTGCTGAGAGCTCAGAGTGTGGAGCCTGTTCTGGATTCTGTGTCCTCTCTCTCTGCTCCACATCCACTCGTGCTCTGTCTCTCTCTGTCTCTCAAAAGTGAATAAACATTAAAAAAAATTTAAAGTTAAAAAAAAAGAAAAAAGATTGAATAGATGGTAATGTCAATAACCAAGCTAAGAAATAGGGCAGACTTGGGGATAAAGAGAATGATTTCATTATGTATCTGTTGAAAATGTTCAGCCAAGAGTATATATTCAGTGGGCCAGTATTTTTCACACTTCAATCATTTGAATGTTTCTTCACAATTCTTGTGAAATCTCATCATCTGTACTAGAATTTGCTTAATGCTTATCTTTAAATTGATTCACATTTTTGGTCTACATCAACCTTTTTAAAAAAGAAGACCTAGGAGTTCTATGTGTCATTCATGAAAACAAAGACTATCAATTGTCCTCCGTGGAAGTAAACATTAAAATAATGCAATAGACCAAAAAGTATTAAAAATTTTCAACTAAACAAAAACATCATTATTCTAATAATTTATCAAAATATTACATGAACACAGTTTTTCTTATAGGACTAAAACTCTTTAAAAAGTGTTATTTTCCTTAGTTTTACTAACTTTAAATAAAGACAAAGTTCTATATTCATATAACAATTCCAATATTTAGTTCTGAAGTTCACTAATACTGAAGAGATATATGGCTCGTATGGTGAGAAAGAGTGCTAGAATATAATTTAAATTTTTACTAAAGGTTAGAGCTCTTCAAGCACTAAGGAAGGAGGTGGGATGCAACTTGATTGCTTTCAACTTTTCCCCAGGAAAAGATTTCAAGAAGCTTCTTGTGAAATAATAAGAAATACATATTTTGGTCTCTGCCCCTGGTTCCTGACACAGGGCTTCTGAAATCCTTGTAAACAGGGTGCCAGGAGAATCTTTTATTGATTTTTGATCCCAGTTTCCAACACAGAACTCCTAAAATTCTTGTAATTCCTAAGTGATAAGAGCATGAGAAGCATTTATTATTCTAATATTTGGTTTTTGACCAGGGTCAAGACACAGGCTGCTACAGCCCTTGGAATTCCCTGGTGATAGGAGTGTCTTTTGTTATAATGAGTTGACTCTGGGTGGGCTCCTGGATGGTTCCTGAAGAGGGGCTGGTTCTATCTATTTACATTTGGTAAGATTGCATATCTAGAAAATTCAAGAACTTCAACATAAAATCCAAGAACTGCATCTTTTCCTTTCTAATTTCTTTGTAGTCCAAAAGTTTAATTGCTTTCCCTTATTTTAACTGCTTTTGCTAATAGGACATTACATTTTTCTAAAAAAAAAAGTCATAATAATAACTTCAGATTTAAATGAGGAATGCAGTATTTTCCCAGTATGATACTAGCTTTTTGTCTGTATGTATGTGTGTCCTTTGTAAATGTGCTTGTATATATGTTACATGTTCAGATTAAGAATGTATACATTGATACTCATTTTGTTGAGTATTTTAATAACATCTGTTGGGAATTTTCTGGAATCTAAAGAAGTGATGTTATAATTTTCCCCTTAAATCTGATAATATGGTGAATAATATTAATCAATTTCCTCATATAAAAAATTTTAAATTCCTACCTTGCATTCTGAAGTAAACCTCACTTGGTGTTATCTTTATAATATACATTTGATTTAATTTGCAAATAACTTATTTGATATTTTACCTCGGTACTCATAAGTATTTTTTTTCTTCCTTTTGTACCACCTTTATCAGGTATCAGTTTATAGTTGCTCCATAAATTTTTCTTTCTTTTTTTTAATGTTTATTTATTTTGAGAGAGAGAGAGAGAGTGGGGGAGGGCAGAGAGAGAGAGGAGACAGAGAATCCCAAGCAGGTCAGCAAAGAGACCAACCTGGGGCTCTATCCCATGAACCATGAGATCATGACCTGAGCTGAAACCAAGAGTCAGACACTTAACCAACTGAGCTACCCAAGAGCCCCTCCATAATTTTTTCTTACATTGCATTTCATGTAACTAGTTAAGTAGGAGCAATATTATTTATGTTTTTAAATATTTGGAAGAATTCCCAGAAACCACTAGAGACTTGTTACTTTGTAGAAATGGGAGTCCTTGAAAACATTCTCTATTTCTTTTATGGACATTATTCTTTTAGACATTTAATCTCCATTGGGATTTTATGGTATTTTTAAAAAGTATTCAATTCATCTGGATTTTCAACTTTATTTTCATAGATTTGCACAATGTAATTTCCTATAAGATTTTTATTTCAATAGTTATTACATTTTTCTTTCTTTCTTTTTTGAAATGTTTATTTTGAGAGACAGAAAGAGAGAGAGGGAGAGAGAGAAAGAAAGAAAGAGCACAAGCAGGGGAGGGGCAGAAAAAGAGAGAAAGGATCCCAAGCAGGTTCCATGCTGTCAGCACAGAGCCCAACATGGAGCTTGAACTCATGAACCATGAGATCATGGCCTGAGCAAAAATCAAGAGTTGGATGCCTTACTGACTGAGGCACCAGGCAACCCCTACATTTTAAATTTCTTATTACATATATTTGTGCTATTTTTCAAATTAAATTTCCTGGTGGTTTATTGCTATTAAGAATCAGATTATTTAATTATTAGATCTGTATTTCTTATTTTTGTTATTTTATGTTTTTATTTTTATTCTTTGCTTCTTTCTACTTGTTATTTTTGTACTTTTTAATGGTTATTGCAAATTCATTATTTTAATAATTTAATTTTTATCAATACGTATATTTAAGGCCATGCATAAAATATTCTATTCTAATCATATCCCTATCTTGTTTTTAGTCTTAGTTTTGAATTCTAATACAAATAGAAATTAAAATAACCAAGAATAAAAACTAATAAAGAACAAGGCAGAGAGAATCTGAGAAAAAAAATGATAGAGATGATAGGCAAAGAAGATCCAAAATAGTTGTAATTGGTTAGGAAAAAAAAAACAAGTCAACAATGGATCACAACTACAATTTACAATTATAATTCAAGGAAAATTTCATGATATTAAAGTGGATCCGATTGCTGAAAGATTCCATTGGGAATCTTTTCTGGGAAAATTGATCCAAGATAATACCAGATATTAAGATAATGGGGGGGGTAAAATACAGTAATATTAAGACATGAAGATAAACAGTCATTTATACATGAAAAAAAAACAATTTGTTATCCAACACCTTGAGAGTAACACATATTCAAGGCGACTTTGGAACATCTTTTATTTATTTTTTTTTTAATTTTTTTTCAACGTTTATTTATTTTTGGGACAGAGAGAGACAGAGCATGAACGGGGGAGGGGCAGAGAGAGAGGGAGACACAGAATCGGAAACAGGCTCCAGGCTCTGAGCCATCAGCCCAGAGCCTGACGCGGGGCTCGAACTCACGGACTGCGAGATCGTGACCTGGCTGAAGTCGGACGCTTAACCAACTGCACCACCCAGGCGCCCCTGGAACATCTTTTAAAACAAATGTAAGGAAAGAAAGTGTAACTATTCTATAAAACAAATGAAAATCAAAAGTTTTCAGCAGAGGAAACACACACAGATGAAAGTAATGAAGGAGAAAATATTTGAACACAGTACAGTTTTTAATATAATTAAATGCATATGAATAACATCTTGGAACAGAAAGTCAATGATTCAGAATAAACAGCTGAAATGGTGATGAGTGGATATTATACTTATTTATATAATTTTGACTTCTGAAACGTACATTTCTATATATTAAAAATAGATAACATTAAATTAAATTAAAATGGAGAGGAAGAAAAACCTCAAAATTATGAAATAATGGAAACACATGCATCTTTATGCTTATAAATAAAATAAGCATAGAGAATTAGGTCAAGGGATTTTTGGATATGGCACTTTGCGTAGTCTTAGTTGGATATATTCTGAGCTTGAAAATACCTGCACTTTCAGGGCGTCTGGCTGGCTCAGTTGGTACAGCATGCAACTTTTTTTTTAATGTTTAGTCATTTATTTTGGGAGGGAAGGAGGTAGGGATGGATGGAGAGAGAGAGAGAGAGAGAGAGAGAGAGAGAGAGAGAGAGAGAGTGAGAGAGTGAGTGAGTGAGATGGGGCAGGGGGCCACATGGGGCAGGGGGCCACAGGGAGAGGGAGAGAGAGAAAGAATCCCAATCAGACTCTGTGCTGTCAGTGCAGAGCCTGACATGGAGCTTGATCTCATGAAACCATGAGATCATGATCTGAGCCAAAATTAAGAGTAGACACTTAACTGACTGAGCCACCCAGGCACCCTAGGGCATGCAATTAATGATCTTGAGGTCACGAGTTCAAGCCCCATGTTGGGTGTAGAACTTACATAAAAATGAAACAAAACAAAAAACAAAACTACATTTTCAGGTCTTTTAGTATTTATCATAATTGTGGGACTTTTTTATTTATAATTATTTTACATAAAATCTAGGAAAAATCAAATAGATATACTAATGTTACTAGAGCTGTCTTTTTTATTTTAAAAGAGACAATTATAAAACACGAAGCTATGAAAAAAAATCCTGTTCCTAATTTTAGAACATGGAAATACGAGCATGAATTGGAACGTGGAATCGGAAATATCAATATTAACTCATATTTATTTCTTCACTCAAAGCGCTTAGAAGTAATGTCATTCCAGTAGCAGTGAACACATGGAGTGCCCAGATATTCATTGTCCAATAGGACTCACTCTGGTTAATTTTTTCTCTGGCTCTGGATATTGTCTGAGTACAGAACATAACTTACCACTCTCAAAAAATAAAGAGTTCTCTAATCACTTAAAAAAATCAGTCTGTTCAATAATAATGCCCAGTTCAGTGTAATTATCAGTATTCTAATTTTTATCTTAATTTTAATTACCTTCCCACTTTGAGCCAGCTGCAGGAAATAAGACTGCCATGGGAAAGGGAAAAATGATCAGATCATTCTGTCTCATCAAATCTCATACCCTACTTCCTACCTTGCTAATTGTAGTTCTGGCATATCCAGCATGATCAGGAGGGATAAGAGGCAATGGGTTAAGACATTTTCATTTAACTTTTGGCTATAAACTGGATCTGGTACCTTCTTTTTGGGCATGTGACTAAAGTTACTTTTTCTTTCTTGGGGAGAGGAGGCTTTGTAGTTTCCTCCCATGTACCATCCCTTTTTGGCAGACCAGATTCCTGTAGCCTCTGACCAACCAGCAGTGAGTGAGTAGACCTTCATTGCCTTTGTCTCTAAAGTTATTCTTTTTCTTGCAGATGGCTTTCTTTGGAAGAATATAAAATAATTATGCACTGTTTCTTTCTCATGTGTGGCCTCTCTAATCTGCTGGCATGTGTTGCTTTAGCCAGTCCCTTGCCTTTTAAATAAATAAAAAATAATTGTCACAGTTTTTCAAAAGAATTGTATTGCTTACCCTTTTCTTTGTCTCTCTGGTCTCAGGGTTGAAACTGTGTTGTAATCTACGGATAGCAACCTAAGTTTTCAATCAAGCCCTTTGCAAGTCTACCCTAGAGGGTCTGGCATACCATTCTGGAATATGGGAGTAGGTGATACCTACTTTAGATCTCAGATAAAACTAAAACTAAAGACATTTCCAGTTAAATAGTTTATCTCTTTGATGTGTTTTGCCACAAAATACATTACTATATATAAACTAAATAATATTTGCTATTTCAAGGTCTCATTTTACATGTCATTTTGGGATCAGATCTTGGGAAGGGATCTCATACATCATTAGTCGCTTACTAACCAAATCAAGTTGTAGAAGAGTGGATTCCACATCAGTTCTTTGCTAATTACTGTTACTCAGTATCACAGTAAGTTAATCATGATGAAGTCTTTGTTAGCATAATACCAAATAAAAATGGTTTATTTAACCCAGGATTTGTCTTTATTTCCAGAGGGAGAATGAGAGAAATCTAATATTATATCTTGATTTCATCTTTTTTTTTTTTTTATTTTTTTTCAACGTTTATTTATTTTTGGGACAGAGAGAGACAGAGCATGAACGGGGGAGGGGCAGAGAGAGAGAGGGAGACACAGAATCAGAAACAGGCTCCAGGCTCTGAGCCATCAGCCCAGAGCCCGACACGGGGCTCGAACTCACGGACCGCGAGATCGTGACCTGGCTGAAGTCGGACGCTTCACCGACTGCGCCACCCAGGCGCCCCTATATCTTGATTTCAACTACAACCTCTGTTCTTACATACTTAACAGAGACCAGGACAACCTTGGTTTGGAACAGGGCCTTGGATTTCTAAGCATGGATTCTTTTTTTTTTTTTTTTTTGTATGTACCTTCAATAGTTGCAAGATGCTTTTGGTCCCAGGGTAAGAAAGTGCTGTTTGTTTTTAGCAACACCCTGGCCTTTCTTAAAGCTGCTATTGAGAATACTTGCCACTTAGTTAAGTTACCAAGAGGAGTGCACACAATCAGCAGTAGAGCTATCAAAAGTGCAATTTTGGTAATTCCTTCTTTGGGTTCACAGTTCGGTGTATATGTGTACAATATTTCATGGTGCCCATTATCACAGGAACATATCAATAACAAGTTGTTCTTTATAATCAAATCTCCTGTCTGTACCACTTGAATCTCATAGAAGAAAATAATACAGTAAATTAAATTTATGTTTATTAGAAAGTCAGGGCAAATGAAGCTTATAAAAGCTTTCTACTTTTGGGTATCTAGTTGAGCTACAAGGATATAAATATTACTGATATCAAGAGAATAAAACAGTAACCAAGTTTCTATTCAATTACACATCTAGGCAATTGCTCAAAAATCATACAGGTATACCTCATTTTTTGCGCTTTGCTTTATTGTATTTTTTACAAATTGAAGGGTTTTGATAACCCTGTATGGAGCAAGTCTGTTGGTGCCAGTTTTCCAATAGCGTTTGCTCTCTTTGTGCCTCTGTGTCACATTTTGATAATTCTAATTAAATAATAAAATTTGAACTTTGTGATATAATCATACATAAAACTACACATTAATATACAAAAGATTAACAAAATATTCTAAATAAAGGTTTCCTCTTTGTAAATGAGCCAATTCAGAATTTATAAATGGGGAGAAAAACAAGATGAGTAAGCACAAAGCTCTGTTGAGTAGAAGAAAAAGACCCATATAAATATAAACTATAATAATATCAATCTGTGGATTGATAATAGTGATTTAAATAATCACTGTGATTATAACAATAATAGTGATTTAAAAAGGACAATAGAGGGATGCCTGAGTGGCTCTGTTGGCTAAGCATCTGACTTCAACTCAGGTCATGATCTCATGGTTATGGGTTCAAGCCCCGTGTCAGGCTCTGTACTGACAGCTCAGAGCCGGAACCTGCTACAGATTCTGTGTCTCCCTCTCTCTATCCCCCTCCCCTGCTTGTGCTCTCTCTCTCTTCTCTCTCTCTTCTCTCTCTCTCAAAGGTAAATAAACATTAAAAAAAATTTAATAAACAATAGATGTTCAGAAAATTTTTAATGAACAATAGATGTTCAGAAAAATACATATTTATTTATTTATTAATCAATAAATAACTTTCTAACTTTTTTTTCCCTTCCCCTCCCCCATGGTCTTCTGTTAAGTTTCTCAGGATCCACATAAGAGTGAAAACATATGGTATCTATCTTTCTCTGTATGACTTATTTCATTTAGCATAACACTCTCCATTTCCATCCATGTTGTGACAAAAGGTCATATTTCATTATTTTTCATTGCCAAGTAGTATTCCATTGTGTATATAAACCACAATTTCTTTATCCATTCATCAGTTGATGGACATTTAGGCTCTTTCTGTAATTTGGCTATTGTTGAGAGTGCTGCTATAAACATTGGGGTACAAGTGCCCCTATGCATCAGCACTCCTGTATCCCTTGGGTAAATTCCTAGCAGTGCTATTGCTGGGTCCTAGGGTAGATCTATTTTTAATTTTTTGAGGAACCTCCACACTGTTTTCCAGAGTGACTTCACTAATTTGCATTACCACCAACGCTGCAAGATGGTTCCCGTTTCTCCACATCCTCGCCAGCATCTATAGTCTCCTGATTTGTTCATTTTAGCCACTCTGACTGGTGTGAGGTGGTATCTCAGTGTGGTTTTAATTTGTATTTCCCTGACGAGGAGTGACGTTAAGCATCTTTTCATGTGCCTGTTGGCCATCTGGATGTCTTCTTTAGAGAAGTGTCTATTCATGTTTTCTGCCCATTTCTTCACTGGATTATTTATTTTTCAGGTGTGGAGTTTGGTGAATTCTTTATAGATTTTGGATACTAGCCCTTTTTCTGATATGTCATTTGCAAATATCTTTTCCCATTCTGTTGGTTGTCTTTTAGTTTTGTTGATTGTTTTCTTTGCAGTGCAGAAACTTTTTATCTTGATGAGGTCCCAGTAGTTCATTTTTGCTTTTAATTCCCTTGCCTTTGGGGATGTGTCGAGTAAGAAATTGCTGTGGCTGAGGTCAGAGAGGTTTTCTCCTGCTTTCTCCTCTAGGGTTTTGATGGTTTCCTGTGTCACCTTCAGGTCCTTTATCCATTTTGAGTTTATTTTTGTGAGTGGTGTAAGAAAGTGGTCTAGTTTCAATCTTCTGCATGTTGCTCTCCAGTTCTCCCAGCAACATTTGTTAAAGAGATTGTTTTTTTTTTTCCACTGGATATTCTTTCCTGCTTTGTCAAAGAGTAGTTGGCCATACTTTGGTGGGTCCAATTCTGGAGCCTCTATTCCATTGGTCTATGTGTCTATTTTTGTGCTAGTACCACACTGTCTTGATGATTACAGCTTTGTAGTAGAGGCTAAAATCTGGGATTGTGATACCTCCAGCTTTGGTCTTCTTCTTCAAAATTACTTTGGCTATTTGGGGCCTTTTGTGGTTCCATACAAATTTTAGGATTGCTTGTTCTAGCTTCAAGAAGAATGCTTGTGCAATTTTGATTGGGATTGCATTGAATGTGTAGATTGCTTGGGTAGTATTGACATTTTAACAATAATTATTCTTCAAATCCATGAGCATGGAATGTTTTTCCATTTCTTTATATCTTCTTCAATTTCCTTCATAAGCTTTCTATAGTTTTTAGCATACAGATCTTTTACATCTTTGGTTAGGTTTATTCCTAGGCAATTCATGATTCTTGGTGCAATTGTGAATGGGATCAGTTTCTTTATTTGTCTTTCTGTTGCTTCATTATTAGTGTGTAAGAATGCAACTGATTTCTGTACATTAATTTTGCATCCTGTGACATTGCTGAATTCATGTATCAGTTCTAGCAGACTTTTGGTGGAGTTTATTGGGTTTTCCATGTATAAAATCATGTCATCTGCAAAAAGTGAAAGCCTACTTCATCTTTGCCAATTTTGATTCCTTTGATATCCTTTTGTTGTCTGATGGCTGATGCTAGAACTTCCAACACTATGTTAAACAACAGCAGTAAGAGTGATCATCCCTGTTGTGTTCCTGATCTTAGGGTGAAAGCCAGTTTTTCCCCATTGAGGATGATATTAGCTGTGAGCTTTTCATAAATGGCTCTTATTATGTTTAAGTATGTTTCTTCTATCCTGACTTTCTCGAGGGTTTTTATTAAGAAAGGATGCTGAATTTTGTCAAATGTTTTTTCTGCATCAGTTGACAGGATCATATGGTTCTTATCTTTTCTTTTATTAATGTGATGTATCACGTTGATTGATTTGCTAATGTTGAACCAGCCCTGCAGCCAAGGAATGAACTCCACTTGATCCTAGTAAATAAGTCTTTTTGTATACTGTTGAATTCAATTTGCTAGTATCTTGTTGAGAATTTTTGCATCCATATTCATCAGGGATATTGGCCTGTAGTTCCCTTTTTTTGCTGGGTCTCTGTTTGGTTTGGGAATCAAAGTAATGCTGGCTCCATAAAATGAGTCTGGAAGTTTTCCTTCCTTTTCTATTTTTTGGAACAGCTTGAGAAGGATAGGTATTATCTCTGCTTTAAATGTCTGGTAGTATTCCCCAGGGAAGCCATCTGGTCCTGGACTCTTATTTGTTGGGAGATTTTTGATAACTGATTCAATTTCTTCGCTGGTTATGGGTCTGTTCAAGTTTTCTCTTTCTTCCTGTTTGAGTTTGGGAAGTGGATGCGTGCTTAGGAATTTGTCCATTTCTTCCAGGTTGTCCAGTTTTTTGGCATATAATTTTTCATAGTATTCCCTGATAATTGCTTGTATTTCTGAGGAATTGGTTGTCCTAATTCCATTTTCATTCATGATTTTATCTATTTGGGTCATCTCCCTTTTCTTTTGAGGTTTATCAATTTTATTTTTTCAAAAACCAACTCTTGGTTTCATTTATCTGCTCTACAGTTTTTTTGGATTTTATATTGTTTATTTCAGAAAAATACATATTTAAAGGACATCAGTAATTATCAATGTTTTACATAGAAGATAGATTTGATCTGAAACTTGAACCTATTCCAGGTAAAGTAGATATGTCTTTTATTATAAACAGAGAAAACAGAGATAAAAATATGTTAAAACATTCAGAGAACAAAATTAAGAAAAGTGATTTAGAACTGACAGGTGGCACTTGAAAAGTTCCTCAACATGACTAATCTTTAGGGAAATTAAATTGAAAAGCACAGTGACATACATGTTCAGGGCCACGAGAATGGCTATCATCAAACAAACAATTAAAAATAATCACCACCACCATTACCATCACCACCAACAAAACTAGAAAATGACAAGTATTATTGAGGATGTGGAGAAATTGGAAACTTTGTGCACCCCTGGTGGGAATAAAATAGTGTAACCACTATGGATCACAGTATGGCAGTTCTTCACAAAATTAAAAATGGAATAGTACTTTAGAATATATAACCCAAGGAATTCAAAGCAAGGACTTGAACAGATTATTTGTACACAAGATCTATAAGAGCATTATTTGCAATAGCCAAAAGTTCATTTACACCCAAGTGTTCATTTACAGGTAAATAGATAAATGTGGTTTATACATTGTATAAACCATACATACAATGGAATAAAGAGGAAGCAAATTCTTACACTTGCTATAACATGGATGAACCCTGAGAACATTATTCTAAGTGAAATAAGCTAGTCACAAAAGGAAAAATACTGTATGAATTCACTTTTTTATGAGGTGCCTAGGGTAGTCCAGTTTATTGAGACAGAAAGTAGCATAGTGGTTGCCAGGGGCTAGAGGGAGGAGGAGTTGGGAACTATTGTTTAATGTGTACTGAATTTTAGTTATGCAGGTTGGAAATAATTATGGAGATGGATGGTTGTAACAGTTGCACAATAATGCAAATATACTTAATGACACTGAACTTTGAACTTAAAAATGGTTAAAATGGCAAAATATACATTATGTATATTTTACCACAATAAAAAAAGTGAAAGATAAGCAGATGTAATAAAGAAGATGACGTCCAAAGTGTGGTCAGGGCCAAATCAATGATGTCAGACTAAGGAAAGTAGCCTGCTTTCAAGCTCTAACTAATGAAAGGCTAGATAAAGTAGGAAGCAAGTTGAAGTACTGATAAAGTATTGAGATTCCATTTATCTACAGGCAGTAAATGGTGTGATAGCCACTCTCTAAGATCGTTTTAGATTTTTTCCTTCCCTGTGCATATATGCCATTCTACATGGGATAGTCTTTAAAAAATGTTTTTTAATGTTTATTTATTTTTGAGAGAGAGGGCAAGAGAGAGATGGAGTGCAAGTGGGGAGGGGCAAAGAGAGAGATGGAGACACAGAATCCAAACCAGGCTCCAGGCTCCCAGTTGTCAGCACCAAGCCCGATTCTGGGCTCGAACTCACAAACCAGGAGGTCATATCCTGAGCGGAAGTTGGATGCTTAACCAACTGAGCCACTCAGGCACCCACACATGGGATAGTCTTTGTTTGAAGGACCATTTAAGCTGCAAATTATGTTTTTCTGAAAAAGATTCCAGCATTATCATAACACATACTTAGAAAATTACATCCCATTCACCCCCCACATCATCTTCATCCACTCCCCATCCATGAATTTTTACCTTTCCCTAATGAGGTTGTCCTTGAAAATTTAATTGAAACCACTTAGTTCTGGTGACAGAGTGGTGTGTCATTTACCCAACAGTCATTCTTTTCTCACATGTGTTGCTTTAGGTTTTAGGTTGGATAACTGTTCTTCTCCCCCAGATGTGGGGGATAAACTTTGGGCCAAGCAGTTACATTTGACCTATTCACCTTTACCAGTGGTTGGTTTCAGGGTGGTCATATGACCCAATTTTCACCAATGAGAATAAAGGGACATCTTCTGAATGAGTACTGAGGAAGATTTTCCTTTCTGTTAAAAGGTGAAGTAGAAGAATCAACAGCTTTCCCCTCTCTTCTTCCTTCCTTTGGTGGCTGATATGTGAGAAGGTGATTCCAGAGTTGGCACAGATATGCTGTGGCCATGATGGAAGATGCTGTTGATACATTGAGGATTGCAGAGCAGAGATGTTGAAAGAGCTAGATTCATGGGAACATTGCCAAATTGCTACTCTGGAATTGCCTACTTTGGGCTTCTTGCCATGTGGGGACATTAATGTTTGTATTTCTTAAGATACTTTCATTCAAGCATTTTGTTTAACTCACTTTTGGTTGTATCTTAACTGATACACTCCTTTTTAAAATTTATTGACTTATTTTAAAGGTACAATCATTATGCTAGTGGATATTCTCCTAAGGAAGAGACTAGAATAAAGTATGATGGTGGGTTCATATGGGTGAAAGTGGAGGGTAGTAGTGCACATGATTGGTCTATATGTTTTCCATTAAGAAATAAATATTCATGTTAGATTAGTTAGCCATCTATAAAATCAAGGAGGAAAGGATCAAATCAATGTTCTCCTATCTTTTGTCACCCCACTTTCTGAACTGTGTTTACTGGATCCTTCCAACCTTATGAAAAATTGTGAGTCTTCAAATTGATAGGTGCTTACCTGCCCCACCCCCACCAAAAAAAGTTCTAATTCATAGAAGAAAAAGTTTTTTTTAAAATCCTTAATTCCACTCAAAAGGAGGATTTATAAAATGTATGACTTTCTATCACTTACTTCTCTTTACTTGGGTCTTAAGAGCAGACATAATTCTCAGTTAAAATAATTTTTTCATTTTAAGTGGAAGGAATGAAGATGTAGTCCTGTTAGCTTAACTAGTGATTGCTGTGTAGCTGTAGATAAGTGATTACTCTTTAATAAACTGAGATGAGAATCTTAATCATTAATAAAATTTGTCAGGTGTGGCAGAATCCCAGATGCTTGCATAATTCCTCTCGTTCTCTTGCTTAAGTAAAATCACCTGGGAAACATGGTTAATTGTAGTGTGAAAATATGTCCAAATGCAGGGCTGTGAAAAAAATAGAACAATGATTTAATTTGCAGACTATCACCCAATAATTTCAGAACAAATAAGACCTGAGGAAAAGAAAGAGATCAAATCTAGACTTGGTTAAGGTATGGTATTGGTGTTTGAAAATGACGGGAAAGGAAAAGCAATCAGATGATCCACACTAGATGAAAAGAAATAATGACCAGCTTCTGCAAGTGGAACAACATGGATTGGAGAGGACCCTGAGCAAAGCTACATCCTTTTGTGCTTTAAAGGGGCTTTAAATATTAAGCCAGACTGAATATATTTGGAATGGTTTCTCCTCCAACAGGTGATAAAAATGTGTCAGTAGGTCTCACAAAGTATAGAATTTTAGAATTTGTTTCTCATTCATGTTAAGTTCAGAAGAAATAGAACTCAGCTCATGTAGGAAGCACTTTATTGTTAAGCAGTTTGGTTCAGTTCATCCCTCTGTAGGTAGTCCCTCAGCACCAAGAAGAAAGTGTGTCTAAATAACACTTACTTCTATTTATTAGAATATTACTCCGAAATTGTCTTTTTTTGTTTCACATGAATGTCTTATTAAATACTCAAAGACTCTAACATTTACTCAAATAAATTTGTGCTTTAAAGCCTATAGTAAGGAAATACATTTTCTTTCTTTTCTTTTCTTTCTTTCTTTCTTTCTTTCTTTCTTTCTTTCTTTCTTTCTTCATCATTTCTTGTCTCTTTTCCATTCTCCTTACTCCAGTACCTGGTACAGTATTTTTTACATAGCAGGAATTAGAATATTTAAATTAGCCAAATGAATTGTTTTATTATTATTTTTTAGCCACTTGAATTTTTTATTGAAACTCATGCACATATACCAAAATATAACTTCATGAAATAGTTATTCAACCAACTTTTTGCTCAGTGTTTTAAGTATAAACAAATACAAATTAACACATTTTGAAAAATGAAAAAAATATAAGCACACACATTTGTCTCCTACTCTTTCAGTCTAAACTCCTGATAGCAAGATGTGGTTGTTGAAAATTGACAGAATAGTTGCTAAGTGTAAAAGCTGTTGACAGCTTCTGACAGCTATTTTCTAAGATGTCATTTCTTATGTACTTGGGAGAACCAAGTTAAACAGTTGGTACCGTTAATCTTAAGAAACTATGACATTACAGATGTTACAAGAAGAATTAAGAGTGAACTTACATATATAGTTCACTGTTATATTCTTATTTTTAAAAGGATCAATTTCTGTGTACAAAGTGAGGTTTATACCACATTAAACTCTCAGGACATTCACTGAGAGGGCCTTAATAGCTCTGTTAGTAGTGTTTTCCTTAGTAGAAGATGATAGTATTGACTTGTTTGATAGAAGTATTCTATTTAATAACAGCTAAAAATTATTTCTAAATCCTTAAGACCTGTGAAATCTTATATCAATAACCACATTATGCCACAGTTTCATTTTTGTCTAGTGTTAATTTCTCTCAAAACTTCATTGGAGGGATTTGAAAAATATTCTTTATATTAGAGTACTTTTGAGAGACCCATGTCTTGGGCTTAATAAAAAGTATATAAATAAAAACTTCAAAAATGTAAAAGCATCAAAAATTTCAAAGTGTATGTGAGTGTGCATGTAACGTATGTGTTTTAATAAAGTCATTTATCAGTGTTGAGCCTGTAGGGCTAAGGTGAAAAATACCTTATAGTTTATCAGTCCTTGGGTTTTCCTTGCTAACATAGTTATAAACATGGATGGCTGGTTTCAATTGAAGAAAAGCAATATTAATTTTAAGAAGGGTTTCCTTACATGCATTTTCAGTAAACCATTTCTTTTCAGTGATCATAAGCTTTATGCACTATCAGTATAACACATCATGCCTGGTTTCATCAGCAATTATAAAATGTCATCTTCCAAGATGTGATAAACTCAGCAGGTTAAAATGGATGCAGTTCACTAAAGCCCTTGGCTCTAGTTTTAAATAAGACTTTTCCTATTGAATAGGTAAAAAATACATTAACAAAGGGAAAAAAATCAGATCCTTATTTTGCAATATTGCATAGTCAATAGTGCATACGCAAGAATTCTATAAAAGCATAAGGACATGTTTTTTTTTTTTTTGCCTTGTTGATACCGTCAGACATGAATAGGAAATATAATATAAAAATATAGAACCCACAAAGTGTAGTTTATCAGAACATAATATTAAAATGTATAATACAAAGATACTGTGATCTCCTTTCAAACTGTAAAAAGGGTCATGAAAGTATAATCTCTAATAAGATTTCACACTCTCATAACAACTAGAGCAGTACTAAGCATAAAATATGTATCATTATGGACAAGTTGTTTTGAAATGATAAAAAGAATCTAATTCCTAGACTGCCAACAGAACTATTACTATTTCCTTAAAAAACTCAATATCCAAAGATGATAGTTTTAGATGATTATTTAAAAGATGTCTTATATCCCAAGTAGATTGAAGGATGGTATACTTTCTTCACACAGTACTTAATCAGTTGAAATTATCACCAAAGACTCACATAAAAATGAACATTATTGAAGTTGAGCATTTCCCTTCTTAGATTTGTATAGAAAAGAGGTTCACAAAGTTTTTTCCATTTTTTAATTGGTGGTTAAATATTGTTCAAATCTATCTTATCATTTTGGATTTGCCTCAAGTAACCATCATACGTGAGTATTCTCCTGTGTATATTGTTTCCCAACCAGATATATTTATCAGCCTTACCAAGTGACCATACAGAAGATTCAAGAGGTTAGGAAGAAATCTGAGAATAAACTTTTAAAAGCTTTATATTTAATTTATTTACCATATAACAAGAATGTAGTACAGCTCAAAATTAGAGTTTTTAATGCTTTTATTTGCAATAACATAAAAACCATCTAATTATAAAAGCAATTGCTTTTGCATTATGGGAAATACTAGTTCTGATTTCAGAGAATCCTCATCCTCCTGCTGGTATGCAAATAGTTACTTAGCAGGAATCATTGCCCAGTGAAAATTATCATAAAGTATTAATGGTCTGATATAAGAATATTCCATAGAATAGAATCTATAATTTTAGATTCAGAAAGGACTTTTGACATAATTTTGTTAAATCCTTTTATTTAATAAGAATTTCTAAACATTTTTACTCAAATATCTTTTCACCCTTTCCTAAAAAACAGGGGTTAGTATGGCAATCATAAAAGAGAGATATATATACAAGACTCAAATATCTTCCACACTGACACAAAAAAAACTGGCAATTGTACCTGGTGTTTCCAAACAGGACCAATAGCAGCTACTTATGTCCCTGTATGGGAGTCAAACAAGCCTATTAATGCACCCATTTTTGGAACTAATCTATAGGGATATCTTAACACCCATCCATTTATCCTCATAAAAATACCAGAACACACCCAAAGTACATTTGTTTTGCTTATATCAATATATCTTTTCCTTTCCCCATCCACCCTTAGAAATTTCCACCCATTTAAGATTGGCTTGCAAGTCTATTTGAACCACTTAGTAATTTTTTGTTTATAAAAATAAACTACATAACAACTATTTTAAGAAATTAAGTACAGGGGCGCCTGGGTGGCGCAGTCGGTTAAGCGTCCGACTTCAGCCAGGTCATGATCTCGCGGTCCGTGAGTTCGAACCCCGCGTCGGGCTCTGGGCTGATGGCTCAGAGCCTGGAGCCTGTTTCCGATTCTGTGTCTCCCTCTCTCTCTCTGCCCCTCCCCCGTTCATGCCTGTCTCTGTCCCAAAAATAAATAAACATTGAAAAAAAAGTTAAAAAAAAAAGAAATTAAGTACAAACATAACAGAAATATTAAATAGTTTAACAGGAATATTATATAGTGTGCTACACCTAGTTAGAGTCAGACTTAGGACGAGAATTCAGGTTTCCTAGTTTAGAGACAAATATTCTTTCCATCAACATATTATAATGATTACCCAGGTTCTCTCTCAGTGAAAATCCTCTACTTTGTGTTAACACTCAAGTGAAAGAAATCAATATAGTCTATACCATGAGATAGCTCTTTAAATTACTTTTCCAAGAACAATTCAGGTTAATTTGAGGACTCTTGTAACAGGAACAATAAAAGGCTATATATGTGTGTGTGTATACACACACATATACATATATGTATACATATACACACATAGTCTGTGTGTGTGTTAAAAATTATTAGATATACCTCTCAGTCTTTATCATTATGCATCTTGTACTTACTAAATTTTTGCCTTAAAACAGTTTCCCTGAAAATAATTTTATATGTAATTTAAAGTTTAAGAACAGAGATAGAATCACTATGGTAGGATATACACAGCAGTTAATGGTACAGTAACATTTAAGGCTTTAAATATGAAGTTGGAATGAAAGTGAGGGCTCTCAAAGATCAGGTGATAAGCTCAAAAGAGGAAGAAATGTGATTATCCTACCACCCAAAGCCTCATGCTTTGACATGGATAAGTTTGTCCAACCTGTAAGAACAGCTTTGCTCAATGATGCTGAGAGAAGCAAGCTGAGAATTACCAGAAGTCTCTTGAGTGGACAAGGCTCAGTAGTGCCTAATCCAAGAAGAAATGATTAGGCTGACTGCCCTGGCCATGGTGAGATTCAGAGGATTGTAGCTAAAGATAAACATGGGGACAGGTATTTAGGAGAAAGAAGCAGAGGTAGATTATGCTCAGATCTACAGATACTGTTGTGTATAGATACAGCAACAGTTCAAGGCAAGATGAATTACTTTTCAGCGTGTGCATACTGGAGGAATGAGCACAAAGTATTCTGTATTCTAGGAAATGCGGAATATTGTCCAAGTTTCTTAGATCAGGAATTTTCACCTATCTGGAATCTGCTTGAATAAGCTACAAATTGAAGGCGCTTCCCATGGAGTCTCAACTCAATGTCATCAGGAGAGAAATGGGATTCTCCAGCAGCATGAGCTGCCATTTGGGGTCTGGTTTAGCTTGTTCTCCTTGACAATCTCTGCTCAAGAATATTGAGTAATATTGTTATCATCTGTAAATGGAAATATATTATCTTTACTATAGGACATTTCTAAGTAAATAGAATTTATAGAATTCTAAGTAAATAGAATGTGTTAAGTAAATACATTTCTAAGTAAATAGAACTCAAGAATATTTCCTGTTCATTCTTATTTGATTCAAAAACAGATACTGATAAGCTATGTGGGTAGGCTGGGTGCTGTGAGGACTATAATCCAGAAACTGAAGTTAAGATACACGAAAACTATCATCTGAAAAAAACAATCTGTGCATGAATTTTTCTGTAAGGTTCAAGGTGAATGAAACTTAACACAAGTCGTCACAACCTAATAGCATGTTTCTTCCCAGCATCAACCTCCTATTTTATGTAAACCCTTTTTGAGTGGTACCTATGTCTTGCCTTTGAAATGTAAGCATTTAATATCTTAAATAGATCTGCCATATTCTTGAGGGTTATTTCATTCTAGATCCCCATCCAGAGTTGATATCTGTAAAGTTGAATATCTTCCTCTTTCCTCTTCTCCTTCATCCTTCTTTTTTCCCTCTTTATTCAAATTCTGCTCTCAGGGGATATAGAATATCCCCTCCTTAATGGATCTGGGTCAGGATGATCATTACCTTCCCACTGGAGAGGCTGAAATACTGTGATGCGTCTCAGTCCAGACACCTGGACTAAGGTGGTGATGTTATAGAAGAGAAAGAGAGGAGTATGTGAGAACCCCAGCTGAGCCAGTTTGACGCTTCTTTGTACTCTTTTGCTCTGTTTTGACTCTGGATGCACAGGTAAAGTAAAACCTGCCCAAGAAGGGCACGGCAACGAGGAGTTCAGGATCCTCATGGGTGAGACTCTTTTGCATCACTAGGGTAGGCTATTGAGTCAAGCCAGGTGGTAGCTAAGAGTGAAGGAAATACAGAATGGATAGTTGAAGAGAGGGTACCGAGAAAGCCTGATCCCGACTCTAGTGACAGTGCTAGTCTCCTAGCTTCTTGGTTTTTGTTTTTTGTTTTTTTTTCAAGTTTCTGCTTAAGAAAAGAAGCTGTCCAGAATCCTCGAGGATCTGCTTCAGAATGGATTTTGATAGACAGAGAGATGCACTGTCCTTATCCCCTTTTTTTTTTTTTTTTAATTTTTTTTTCAACGTTTATTTATTTTTGGGACAGAGAGAGACAGAGCATGAACAGAGGAGGGGCAGAGAGAGAGGGAGACACAGAATCGGAAACAGGCTCCAGGCTCTGAGCCATCAGCCCAGAGCCTGACGTGGGGCTCGAACTCCCGGACCGTGAGATCGTGACCTGGCTGAAGTCGGACGCTTAACCGACTGCGCCACCAAGGCGCCCTTGTCCTTATCCCCTTTCAAAGGGATTTTCTGCCTATGTATGGATTG
Source organism: Prionailurus viverrinus (assembly GCF_022837055.1). NCBI lineage: Eukaryota > Metazoa > Chordata > Mammalia > Carnivora > Felidae > Prionailurus > Prionailurus viverrinus. The sequence goes on along the minus strand of NC_062562.1, from coordinate 103,693,942 downwards.
TGTCTATTTCTCAGCTCTTTTGGGGTCTGCCTGAGCTGCAGAGAACTGCCCTCCTGAGGTCAAATCTTTCCTAGGAATCCTGAATCCAGTGACTGAGTGAAGCAGAGATATAAAGTTACAACTGTTTCTTGTAACTGCCTGATGAACAATTGTTTGTATAGAGCTCCCCACTAGTTTCCTTGAAGCTATGCTAGGTCCTTGTCACTGTTCACTTTCTTCTCAATTCCAAAGCCTTTGCTTTATAGGCACTATTTGGTAAACATCTTGTGCCCTGATATCTATCTGAGCCTTCTCTTCTGGAGAACACAATTTATGAAACTCACCTTGCACTACATCCAAACCTTATCATAAGAATGTTTTGGTTCCTGACAACATCAGACTTATCCCCTAAGAGGATAGTAGGGGAATCAAAAACAATTAAGTCTCTATTTCATTAACAGCTATTAATCATAAGTAAGCTGAGGAAAAGCAGATCATCATATCAGATGTTAAAAATTTCACATGAAAAGGACCCTGCGGAGAAACAGTTGCTCTAGAAGACTAGGAGGTAGAGCTAGATTGGGCGTTATGAGACAACTGAGCCTCTGTCATGTTTAGGAACTGATGTAGGGGACACACTAATTCTTCACATAATTCCTTTCTACTTAACTAGTCTCATTCTTGGACTTACCCTATATGAGATTCATTCTTGGAAATAGGAGATTTATTTTTCCAAGAGCCACTTCTCTAGAGAAATTTGCCTGATTCATAGCCAAATTTAACTACAAACACATTTATTAGCATGAATATGGATCGAAAGTGTAACAGATTTATTTTATAAACTACATATAATTGACCAAAAAAAATTCCCTGACCCTTACAACAAGTTAACATGAAAAAAAAATCAATGAAAAAATGTAAAAATGTACCATAATACAATCTACTATGTTGTGCACCTTCTTCTTAAAGGTAAAAAGAGAAATAAAAAAAAAAACACTCTTCCCAGTATTGAGTATCATATTAACGGCTTTTTCTAAGTACTTGAGCACAAATGAAGGAAATTTTTATATTAAATAAAATGGCCAAAATTAAAATTTTAGAGACAGCCTTTAAACTTCTGTATATTTAGTAGGTATCTTATAATAATAGAATGCTTTACAGAGTGAAAAATATATAGCTAGTTTCCTATTCCATAGCCATTACCTTCTTTCCCCATTAAAAAAAAACCAAAAACAAAAACCAAAGAAAAACAAAACAAAACAGTAAGATATCTCATGCAAGGACTGTATAAACTACTTTGTGGATACAGTTGACCAATGAGATGGATGTAAGCAGAAGATGCAGAGAGGAACTTCCAAGAATGCTCTCCCTTGACTGAGATGCACACTTACCATAAGCTCTTTTTGACTGTTCCTTTTCATCCTTCTGCTTCTTTGCTTGAGTCCAGGTGTGATTTCTTTGCTTAGGAGTCCAGACATTTTGGAATGTATAGCTAACTTGAAGATAGAGGACACGTGCTAAGGAGAATAAAAAAAGAAAAAAAAATAATTTTTGGTTCTGATGACTCAATGGAGTCGTCAGATAGCCTGGAGTACCTTCCTCAGAACTCCTTTTATATAAGAGAGATGTAGGTTTCCATCTTTTTGACCCACTGTTATTCCTGACTTCTGTCGCTAGCCCCTGAGTGAATCTGTAAGTGATAATTGACTTAAGCCTGGCAACCAAAACAATTATTTGATACAATTATTAAATGAGTTGAATTCTATGTTGGATTCATATCTTAGTTTTTATTTTTATATGAGTATTGTCATTAATAATCATTAAATTATTTTCTCAACAGAAGCTACATTTATGTCTTGTTTTAGCTGATACATGACAATCCCAGATGCTGAGTAAAATAGTTAATACTGAATTTGAGGAAGTCACATAAAAAGTCAGACACATAAAAATCTGAAAATGTAAAATAGTTTATGAATGGTTTGAATATTTTCCCATTGGTTTTGAATAGTTTCAGAGATATTGAAAATAGAGTAGTTTAAATCATCTTCAGTGATCACTAACCCCTTAAAATTAATCTCACACAAGAAACATTTTTATTAATTTTACTACCTAATTAGTCACTTGTCTGCAATGGGGGATTTATAGCTACATATTGATTTAATTAGGCTGCCTTTAAAATCCTTGATTTCTCTTATTCTCATTTTCTCTTTTATATGAATATAATATTTGATAAAGATTATTTTTTGTTTAGATATAATGATAGAGTCTAAATCACCTGATTAGATTTCTTTCACAAATACATGGCAACGATTCACTAAAACATGGGTCAGCTATTAAAAATGAACAGCCAAACTCAAAGTTAATTTCTGGGAGTAAATTAAAATTTAAAGGCATAGGATTTACTTAATTATGTTCCTTGTTGTTATCCAAAGCAGCAATCTGAGAACTCTAGAAAATACAGTCTTTAAAAAAAATAAGTCTCCTAGTACCTCATTTTCTTGAAGAACATTATTTGATAAACATCTCTTTTCAAAATATATTCATCACATTAAAACATAAGGGTTTTTTCATTATTATTTCTTTAATAGTCACTATTCAAATAATGTTATAAATATTAATAAAAGTTAAATATTGGAATTTTAGTTCCAGATTTGACTCAGCATATTATATTTAACAGCATAAAACAATATACAAATTTAAGTTTGTAATAAAATTTTAGAATTGGGGTATGTTCAGAAGATAATACATAGCATAAAGTTAAAGTATAACAAAGGTCATTTTTTTCTCTCTTGGATTTAGAACATAGTCTCAAAAGAGTACATATCAGTCTTTTTGTTTTAAAATTTTTTAATGTTTATCTATTTTTGAGAGAAACAGATCATGAGCTGGGGAAGGGCCGAGAGAGAGAGAGGGAGACACAGAATCTGAAGCAGAGTCCAGGCTCTGAGCTGTCAGCACAGAGTCCTACATGGGGCTAAAACCCATGAAGCATGAGATCATAACCTGAGCCGAATTCAGGTGCTTAACCAACTGAGCCACCCAAGCACCCCCATAACAGTCTTTTTGATATAGAAACAACAAAAATTTAATTTTTAATGCTTAAAATTGTTTTTGATGTTTAAAATTTTTAATGTTAAAAAAATTACATTCTAGCTCCGATGTGAACTTAAGGCTAGTGACATCTATTTGACCTTAAGTAGAAGTATTTTTTAAAAATTTGTCCTTATTTTAGCCTTATGCAATATATTTATAATACACTTGTCAAATATCATTTCATCTTCTAAAGTACTGAGATTAAAATTACATAGTAATATCTTTAAGACTCTATCTTCATGGGGCGCCTGCAGGCTGTTGGTTAAGCATCTGACTCTTGATTTCAGCTCGGGTCATGATCTCACTGCAGTGAGATCAAGCCCCATGTCAAAAATGAGTGAATGAATGAATGAATAAAAGAGAATGTCTTTGTAAGACATTCTCCCATCGTATTGTACTTTATACATTGCACCTTTCATATATGTTCACAGTGAATCAAAGTAATGATATAAGGAAGTACTTTCTATTATCTCTATCAGCATAGCGTACCTCTTCAAACAATTTTTGTTTTGCCTCTTCAACTATCAGAGCAAATTTAATACAATTGTGACCTTAAGTCTGATATAGATCAGCTTACTGTAACTGTCATCTATTGAAAAATAAATTTAAAAAACAAATCTAATATGCATAAACTTATCTTTTATATTCTTAAATCAAAAAGAAAAGAAAATACATTTCTAAGGATAAGAAGAAATAAATGAATAAATGCATAAAAAGTAAGCTTTCCATTTATTTATGATTTTTAAAAAGTCATGATTTTACACAGAAAAATATTAGCATGTCTAAAGCATGATTTCTAAACCAGGTTGCCGTTGACATTTGAGTTGGATAATTTTTGTTTGAGAGGGCAGCTGTGTACATTAGATGATGTTAAACAGTATCCCTGGCCTCTACCAAGTTGACGCCAATAGCATTTTCCCATTTATGAGAATCAAAATGTCTCCACACATTGCCAAATATGCCCAGGGAAAAGCTGGTACAAAAATCTCCCATGGTTGAAAACCAATGATCTAGAGAGGAACTGAGAAGGATATTTTTAACCCTTTATATGTAAATACACTAAGAGATCTTATAGTATTAAATCAGCTTTAAATATAACATGACAAGTTCAGTCATGTAGTTCATCATATTCACACAACTGAGCACTGTTTTTAAGCAGTGGTTTAATGTTAACACCTTCACCTTTGTTGTTATATTAAAGACACTTGTGAAATAGGATTGTTTCTTTATTAGATTTAATGAACTTATGTCTCAAATGGTCCTTTGAAATGGCTTTTTGTGGAGAAGAAAATTTTCTACAGATGTTTTATTCACCTATAGTTTCATAATAATTATTTAAATATTTGTATTAGATATATGATATTTCCATGTTTGTGTCTGCCAGACTATTGGGGGGGGGGTGCTTATTTACAGATTCACTGGTACTGTTTTTAGTGGATGATAGTTCAGTTAGGGAATTAGTCTTTCTATTTGTTTTAAAGTTAAAGATTAAAACAACTAATATGCAATTTGAATAATCATAGAGCTTCTTTTATTTGTCTTTTCCTTTGTTTTAATACAAAGGAATAATAATTATTTTAAAATAGCGTTTTCTCCTTTTAACTTTTATTATAGAAAAATTCAAACATATAAAAATGGGAAAATAGAATAACAAACCTCTGTATACCCATTTTCCAACCAACACTCCCCATAATCAAATATTCAGTCAGTATTCAAAACTCCTTGAGTGTCTCATCCTACTGATGATCATACTCAGCCAGACTCATCTTTGGTCATTAGGAATCACTTCACATTGGCTCCTTCATTCTTTGAACATAATCCTTCATGCTGGTAGTCTTTGAGAGCTTTGTTACTCTTTTGTATGGCAATACATTTCAGACTCATTTCTTATATTTTAGCCCCAGATTTAACTCTACTGACCCCTTAGAACTAAGTAAGCAACTTATATATTTGTGAAAAAATCATATAGTTGATAAAAACTGTAGAAGAATGAACTTCCTGAACTTACATGATGGGGTGTAGGTATCATAGTGGCTGACGATTAATAGAAATATGAATTCATTTTTTTCCTCATTTACTAAAGATTCTATATTCCCTTCACTTTATATTATATTCATATGCATGTGCATTTGCTTTTAGATACTTATTACCTTTACTTCTTTCATCCTTCCATTCTTTCTTCTTTGACTTCATTCCTTCCTTCCTCCCTCCTTCCATTCTTTCCTTAATTCACTAGTCCATCTAGTCTTTCTTTATATTCCACAAGACAAAAATCTAAACTTAACTTCCTTCCCCCAATTTTCTACCACCACTTACTGAATTATTCTTTCTCCCCAATGCTTTGCAATTATATCTTAACGATATACCAAATTTTCCATGATCACATCCATTTCAGAATTTTATATTCAATTCCACTAATTATTACTCCTTTTCTAATGTCATAATTATGTTAATTTTTGGAAAAGTTAATTCTAGTTTAATATCTTATAGAACAGCTACATTCTCATTGTTATTATTTTAAAATATTTTATTATCTATAATTGCCTATTTATCTTTCCAAATGAATTAAAATAATTATAATAAATTATAATTATAAAATTATAATTAATAATTATAAAATGTTATAATATTAATAAATTATTTTCATATTTTGATGAATGTTGTAAACCAACTTAGGGATAATTGAAATCCAAAGAATTTTAAAATCCTCATCTATCAACATGCTATATCTCTCCATTTATACAAATATTATTAGATGATTTTCTTTAAAGTATTATCATTTTCTCAAGTTTATTTTTAGAAAATGTATATTTTGATTGCTAATGAGGATGAGACTATTTTAATTGTTTTTTTTCTGATAGTTATTAGTATATTGAAAGGCTATTTTTAAAATATATTTTGATATATTTTGTAAACAACTATATTAGATTTGGAAAGATTGTCTTCCAGAGTACCTTTCCAAATAGGTCCAAATAGGACCCTGTTGAAACACTAATGAAATCAAGGCATAAACTCATATAGTAATTTTCTGCTGCCTGCTGAGTATTCAGACTGTCAGATTATAAGTAACTAAACTTACTGCTCAGCTGTGGCCAAGGCTCAAATAAAGACAGGTCCCTTAAACTATTTGTATTGCTACGCAGACTCTATTTTAACCCCATGTCTAACACTTACAGACAAGCAGTTGTTTAAAATACAGGGGAGGAAGTATCCATTGATTTCTAAACTGTTGTTCATTCAACTATTAAATTAATAGGGATGAGTTGTCAGCATGTCAAGATTCTTACTACATGGTCTATGCGTCAGTATTGGAGGAGACTTGTGATTCTGGATAGATGTGAAAGTAGGTTAACCATGGCAGACCTCCCTGCCTTTTTTTGAAATTTAATACAGTTTTATAGTGTACATGGTTTGGCCATTATAAAGTTTCTAAAAATAGTTTTTAAAATCATTCATTTTTAGTAGAATATAGATGTGCCAAAAAGAAGGCAATAAAATTGATTACTAATATATAGCCCTTACTACAGATATTTTATTTTATAAGCTAAAAATTTTTTTGAACTATGAATGCCTGTAGTATGCATTTTAGAAATAACTTGTCCATGACTTGCCTCTTTGGAAACTTGAGAAATTTGTGGGACTAGACAGGGCAGAGATCATTTTCATCACTATTAATCATTCATTCAGAACTAGTGAGTACATACTAGGTGCCATGATGGAAAATGAACTCAAGGGTTCAAGATAAAAAGCATAATCCTTTTGTCCCAGGATTTTACCACCTATTGGGAGAAATAGACAAGGAAATTGTCATTTCTACCTGTGTGATAAATAGGGTGAGAGAAATAAGTATGAAAGGATACGTAGGAACACCTCACTCAGAGTGGAGGAATGAGACTCCTACTCAAAAAAATGATAGGTGGATCCAAGTCTTAGATGTTGAATAAGAAAGAGTCAAGTGTAGAATGAAAGGGAAAGTGGATGGTTAAGGAGGGATAAAATCATGACATTCCCCTGTGGAAATTGTAAATTAATGAAAAGTTAACAGGAAAATGATACTATGGCAGTAGCACTTTAGATTAAATCTACTGGCTGTTGTGTAGAAATTTGTAGTTAAGAACGTTAAGAAAATGAGTTTGTACTAAAGCAGTGACTGTAAAATTCATAGGGGATGAGGCTGAAGGATACTAACAAGAACATATTATTTATATATAAAACTCACTGAAGAACTGAATTGTTAGTAATGTGTGAGGAATTAAATGTGCTTTATAGTTTCAGTTTGGTGTTTATTTAGAGATCAGGAAAAGAGATGAATGAGTAAAATTGGGATCAATCTCAGACATGCCAAATTTGGGTTCTCTTTCTCTGAAAGTTTGTTGTGGTGGACAGTATGCTTCCTAAAGATGTCTACCTCTGAATCCCCCAGAATCTGTGAAAATATTAAGTTACATGACAAAGGGATTGGAATTTGTAGAAACAAGTAAGAATTGCTTACAGTTGACCTTAAAATAGGCAGATTATTCTGATCCTGAATTAACCCCATGGGCCCAGTGTAATCACAGAAATCTTTAAAAGTGGAGGAGGACAGCAGAAGAATGGGCCAGAGAGAATACAAGGTGAGAATGACTTGATTCTCTCTCTTATTTGGTTTGAAGATGGAAGAAGGGATCCACAAATGAAGGAATATGAGCAACCTCTGGAAACTAGGGACAGCCTTTAGTTTACAGGCAGCAAGAAAATGGTAATCCCAGGGGCACCTGGGTGGCTCAGTTGGTTAAGTGTCCAGCTTCTGCTCAGGTCATGATCTTGTGGTTCATGAGTTAGAGCCCTGCATCAGGCTCTGTGCTGACAGCTCAGAGCCTGGAGCCTGCTTCAGATTCTGTTTCTCCCTATCTCTGTGCTCCTCCCCTGCTTGTGCTCTCTCTCTCTCTTTCTCAAAAATAAATAAACATTAAAAAAAATTAAAGAAAATGGTAATCCCAGTAAAGAACTGAATTCTGCCAATAACCCAAAAGAGCAGTAAAGGGAATCTCCCCTAGAGCCTCCTAAAGGTACATAGCCCTGCCAATATGTTGATTTTGGCCCAGTAACCCCATACCTACCAGATTTCTGACCTTCAGAATTGTAAAATAATAAATTAGGGTTTTCTCTGCCACTTAGTGTGTCGTAATTTGATAAGGCAATATAAAAAAATACATCAGGAAATTTAACAAAAAGAAAAATCAAAATAAGATTTAGTCATGTATACATTCACTCTAATAGAATTCTTTTCTTTTTGTATATGTATGTAGTTCTTTCCCACCATTGTCTAGACACTTTTTTTCCATACATTTAAAAATATTTTTTCAATAAAAATTGACATATTTTTGGGAAGGTACTAATTTTTAAATATAAAATACATAAACTTACATGTGACTTATCTATGCTTTCCTGGAAATGAAAAGTGGGCACATAGACAATACAATCCCAGTGGTAGGGCTCCTAGAAGATTCACCCAGCAAAGTATTTTTTTTGTTTGTTCGTTTTATTTGTTTATATGTTAAGTGTTATGATTTTGTAAATTAACATTTGTTAAGTCCCCAGGTGCCAGATGGTGAACCACCATAGTTTAGTAAAAGACCACAAGAGCAGTTGAGATAGAGAAGTTTATTACACTGATGGAAGTACATGGCAAGCATGTCTTGAAGGGTCCCATGATAAGGTCAAGTCAGAGCACAGGCAGAGACAGTGACAGGTTTTGGGGCACATGCCTTTATTAGGGTTATTAGGTAGAGTGCTTTGGGGCTCTAAGGCTAAGTCCAGATTGGTTAGTTCAAACCAAGAAGAAAGAGCAAGGTTTTGGTAAATTCATGAGGGTCTTATCTAAGGGGTGAAAAAAAGAAAGGGCATAGGAGGTGGGGGAGACTGTTTATCACAAGGGCTGCTGGGGAGTCACAGCAGAAACTGTGATACATTCCCAGTGTCATGCTTGGGACTCTGAAGGCTATTATCAAGGGCATGCGCTTGTGTGAGGGGCTAGTGTCGAGGTAAGACCCCAAGAGCTGCTTAGCCAAACAAAATGGGTACCAAAGCAGCAATAACATGGAGTAGTTTCATTAAACTCTGGACAGTTAGGTTTGTTTGTTTGCTTGTTTACTCAGGAAAACTTGTAACAAAGTAAAGGAAGGAGAGTAGTAACAAATATTAATGATAGCTAACCATGAAAAGATTGCTTGTTGTAATCCAAGCCTGGGCTAAGCACTTTTTGTATGAATTAGCTCATTTCTTCCTTCTGGCAACCTTTGAGGTAGGTATCGATAATATTATTTTATACATGAGGGATCTGCGGTTTAGTTAGATAAAGTACCTGGTCTACTTTCAGAGCCCATATTCACATTCAAATCTGCCCTGAGCCTCTCTGGGATCTGTTTTGCTTCCAAGTTCTAAAGGGTGCTAAATTCAAAGCCAGGAAAGCCATTCTGAGTACAATAGTTCTATCTTTCTTTGCTAAGATTTCAGTTTTTACCAAAGAATTCTTGCATTTCCTGGGAGGATTTAAGTTGAAGCCACAGCTCTGGAAGGAATAACAACCATTCAGTTGAATCTCATTTAAGTCTAGATTATTCCCAATTGCAGTACGGCCCTGTATTGAAGGACCTCATTTTAATGTTAACTTGAATACCGTCCATTCTGAGATTATCGGAGACAGTAAAATTTTCTATGTATATGTAATTGTGGTAAATGATTATTGTAAATTGTGCCAATTTATTATGAATTGCAGCTTTAATATTAATAATAAAACTATAACCTATTTTCACAAAACACTTATCTATTATTATTGCCAGAACTGCTCATTCCCTTCAATTTTGCTGTCTTTCTGGCCCTATTTTATTTTCCATCTTTTAAGGGAGACTGACAGACAATTAAGCAGAAAACACTTTTCAAATTCACTAGGTTAAAAAAAAATTAGTTTTTTTTAATAATTTTGTTTTCCTGAATACATATAAAAAGAAAAACATCTACAATTAAAACATTCACTTTCTCAGGTCAACAATCCACTTGTTATATTTTAAAATAAAATGCTATTCAAGTAAAACAAACTGATGGTTACCAGAGGGGAGGGGGATGGGAGGGAGGCGTGGAATAGGTGGTGGGGTTAAAGTACACTTATCATGATGTACATGAGTACACTTACATGACTAAGCAATCTATTTAATCGAATCACTGTAGTGTATACCTGAAACTAATATAGCAGTGTGTGTTAACTATACTGGAATTAAAATAAAAAAACTTAATAAAAAAAAAACAGTAGTCTATTTTCCTACCTTTCATTTCACTCACTGCACAGGGATTCCGCTCCCACACAGCTATCTTTGGTTTCAACCTCTCTCTCCTTAGACCCAGGTCCATATTTCTTACTTCTGGATAGAGGCTGCTATTATACATTCTAGAAGCTCCTCTCACTCATTATTTCAAATCCAAAATTTCTTTCTAAAACACACAGGAGCCCTGTACTTTTGGTGTCACTTAGCAGCATCAACATCCAGTTATCCAAATGCAAAACAATGCCTAAGACACCGTCATCATCTTCTCTTTCACCTCCCCACCCGAACCAGTTCTCAAGTTCTCTTGGGTCCACTACAAAAACATCTCTTAAGAGCTGTCTCCTTCTACTGCTGACACAGACACTGTCTTAATGACATTTCTCTCTGCCTCTAGTTTCTTCTGATTTGATTCTTTCACTTTTCCCAATGTCTGCTTTCTAAAACAAACGTGACCATGCTTGATCCATAAAAGGGTATATTTAAAAGGACATAATGGTTCTTCATTGCCTACAACATAAAGACAAAATACTTCACACAAATGACATAGAAAGTCTTTGTGCCATAACAACTGAACCTGAATTTACTCAAACCTCTAATTAGTTTACAGGATATAGGGGGAAAGAGGAGCGTGTTAAATGGCACATCAGAGCTGCCTCAACCAGATCTGAAGTCAGAATTCTACAAAGCAAATGACTACATTATTTGAAGAGATAAATAGCATTTTAGAAAAGAAAGGGACAGAGAAAAACTGTTAAAAATTAAAATAGACTAAAGACACATGTCAACAAATGCACCTATAGATGTTTCATTCATTCATTCATTCATTTTTGGATGTTTTAGAGGCAACATGGCTGAGTATTAGATGATATATTAAGAAATTATTGTTGGGGCACCTGTGGCTCAGTTCGTTAAGCAACCAAGTATTAAGGATCTCACTGTTTGTGAGTTCAAGCCTCGCATGATGCTCTCTGCTGTCAGTGTGGAGCCCACTTCAGATCCTCTGTCCCCCTCTCTCTTTTTCCCTCAACCCTGTGTTACTCTTTCTCTCAGAAATAAACATTTGAAAAATTATAAAAATTAAAAAAAATTATTTTTAAGTTTAGTAGATGTGTACATGAAGTATAAAGATTTTGTTTAAGTTCTTTTCTATCAGATACACATTCTGAAGCATGAAAAATGAATTTACTGTAAAATATTATAGAGATGAAGGTGGTAAGAAGGAAAGAGAGAAATGACGCAACATTTATGTGTTGATAATTGATGAAGCTGGATGACGAGTACAAGTGCTCATTTTACTAATCTCTATTTTTGTATATGTTTGAAATTTTCCATAACAAAAACAAACAAACAAACAAAAAAGAACCAATCATTTGTGGTGCTCAAAATCATTAACAACCCTGCCTTAGAACACCTTGCTAGACTTGCCTTTAGATATTCCCCATCCTGACCTCCAAGTAGTATACTTAACCTACCAGGCACTTGGATAATAGGTCTGGACTCCTGAAGATATTCCTATATATTCTAGTCTTCATTCTGGAGCAATCCAGATTACCTCTTTTCAGATAAACTAGAAATCTCACATCAACTACATAACTACATACTGATTTCTCTCTGCAAGTATGCTGTCATTCCAGCATGCTCTGAACACAGGGCCCCTGGCAAGTTTGAAAAATGTAAAACATGACAGAAAATATTTCATTTTGTATGGCAAACTTGGAAAAATGGATTCATATGATCTGATCCTTATTTTGTAAATGTGGAAAGGTGACTTTAAGTTTAGCTGATATAAAGTGACAAATGCATGAAATATTGAATTTATTTCTCATTGAGTGTAGATTTTAGGGGGAAAAAAAAGATACTATCCAAGTAAAACCAGAGATAGAAAATACCTACCTGTCACAATGACTTCTTCATCAAATGGCAACTATAATAGTGGACATGTGTCCTTAAAAAAAAAAAAACACTTTAACAGCAAAGGGAAAAAATTACTTAAGGAAGAATATTGACAAACATTGCAAATGCAGAAGGCAGATAGCTGTTGGTCAAACTGAAACAAACCATTTAATTATCAGCAAAGTAGGTGAATGAATCCTGAGGGGCTATGAATAGCAAAACAAATTATTGTGACCTGCTAAAACTAATAAATAAAATAAGAACACTGTAAAGATAGAATATAGTATGACAGGACCAGATTGCCGGTACCCTAAGGCAATTACTGGGGTCTCAGGGACTGAGGATAGGTTTTTTTTGTTTGTTTGTTTGTTTGTTTTGGGTTTTTTTTTTTTTTTTGGTAACACATAGCTAAAACAGGACAAGACCCTTGACTAAAGACACCCTTATCTTCCATCCCAAAGACAGAAATACTGCATTTCCGGTAGTAATGGGTTCCTGAAACTTGAAAATCCTGGTATTCCTAAATATTTCTGCCTTGTCCACTTTACTCTTGACATGAAACTATATTGCACAGAATTATTTAAATCAAATGATACAAGAGGTTAATAGGATGATAAATCAGAAAAAAGTTGAAGATATTTTGTGAAATAGATTTCATACACAAAGGTTCTGTAAAGTCACTTGAAATGTAAACATTTAGAACACTAGACTTAACTACTAATCTTTTGAGCCTGAGTATGCTGAGATGGGTCTTTGGAATATTTATATAATTTCCCAAGTGATTCTATTTGTCTAGCCCATTTTCTGTTTACTTTTAGGCCATCTTAGATAAATAAGAACCTATTGTCTTTTAGATGCTAAGGCAGGGAAAGGATATCAATAAGTGTCTTCAGTAAACATTTTTAAATTAACAAGGGCACATCTATGTATTCTAATGTGCATTTTTTATAAGGAAAAATGAACTGATTTTATGCTCTTGTTTTAAATTTTTTTAAATGTTTTTTTTGAGAGAGAGAGGGGGAGAGAGAAAGCATGCATGCGCGCATGCTGTGGAGGAACAGAGAGAGAGGGAGATACAGAATCTGAAGTGGGCTCAAGGCTCTGAGCTGTGAGCACAGAACCTGATGCAGTTCTCTAACTCATGAGCAGTGAGATCATGACCTAAGCTGAAGTCGGATGCTCAACTGATTGAGCTATCCAGGAGCCCCACTTTTTTCTGCTCTTAATAGCTATTTATTTATTACAATTTATTACAATGCTCCTCTTGGTATCTTTCAAAGATTTATCTTAGGTCTACTGTTTTTCACACCTTCCCCCTCAAAAAAAATATCCCATCAGGGTCTATTTTCCAAGTCGTTTTTACTTACTTTAGGTCACAAACAGAGCAAGAATACATGTTGATTCTCTTGTTGAATAATTAACATCTTGGTATACAGTTTCATGTGTAGATGTATCAGTTTAGGCCTATTTTGTAGATATTAATGGGATTAACCACAGGGCTTTATAGAAGTTGCACGACCAATATCCAAAAAGTTATGCATTTTATCGGAAGGAAAATGACATTGACTCTGACAAAATAAGCACCCACCTGTGAGGGTTCTTTGGTGGTCATGGGAATATGCAACATTGGAACTATTTTCAGCTTTCTTGGTCTATGGGATACACTAAACTATCCTGGCCCTAAACTACTAACATTTCATTGAAGGAGAAACTTCTACTTATAAATGTAGACAAAAAGCTTGTGTTTCAAAAACAAAATGTGTGTGTGTATACTATCTGAAGAATACATATTCAGGTTATCTGATTCTAATCTTTCAATATCTTTGAGAGATTTTAATACTCTTTGTATGTAAGTAATTGATAGACATAAATTTATCCTATCTGGCTGAAGTTCAGCTGTCTTCCTTACACCCTGTGGAAAAACTAGTTTTCCCTCCATTTGCATATTTACTTCACTATTCCTGATCTATAAATGTTTCTGGGGTTTTTTGGATTCCTTTTTAAACCATTTATAACATCTGCCTGGTTCCCTTGTGAGTTAAATATAATCTTTAATGTGTGTTCCTTTATATACATGAGGGTTATAATTTAGCCTTCTTCTGTAAATTATCTCTTAACAGATATTATCTAGTATGAATTCTGTAATATTTTAAGTTTTACTGACACTAATTATATAACTCAGTGTCAAATATTTGAAGGCTTTTATTGTCTGACTTTTAGAGGCCATGCTCTCATAAATACTATAGTGCATATTTGATTTCAGTTTTATATAAGGACAAAAAGAAACTTGAATTACAAATGGCAGAAAGGGCATTTATAATTAGGTTTTGATGCAAGCAAATTAACTACTCAGGGGCGTTATTTACTCACACAGTTCACTGGGATTATCCTTAGTTCTTTACTACTCTTGGATCTCTGTTTCCCATAACGTGTCTTCTAAAGGTTCACCCCTCCCATAAGCCCTCAAATACAACTTTCCTTTCATGCTCAGCAAAGAATTCGCTTCTCTCCTCACAAAGAAAACCAAACTGTCTGATTCGGAATAATCATTACAGATTGAAATTTAAGTATTAATATCCATATTGACAAAAAGAATTGGAAATTTGGAGATATTCAGTTATCAAAGCCTGTATAGTTTCCACCACAACCACCATGGGAGACTGTTTGTCTCCTCTGTGGGTTCTTTTACAAAGGCTGCCATAACAAAGTACCACAGACTGGTGGTTAAGCAACAGAAACTCATTGTCTCACATTTCCAGAGGCTGGAAATCCAAGATCAAGGCATTGGCATGTTTGGTTTCTCTTGAAGCCTCCTCTCTCCGTGGCTTGCAGGTAGCTACTTTCTTCCTGTGTCCTTCTATGGTCTTTTCTTTGGATATGCTCATCTTGGTGTCCCTCCTGTGTCCTCATCTCTTCTTAAGACACCAGTCAGATTGGAGTAGGTCACTCCCTGTTGACCTCTTGTTAATTTAGTTACTAAAAGCCCTATCTCAACATATGAATTGGGGGCGGGGAAGGGGCACCATTCAGTCAATAACAGCCTGACTCCCCTTCTCTGCATCCCAGTTAAAAGCAAATAGTAGTCTTGTTTATCTTCTGCCTGTAATACCCAAATGAAACTGCTCAGTTGGACTCATCAATGAGGTTTTTATTTAATACATAAATAAATGTATTAAATACATTAATTTAAATGTATTAAATACATAATGCATAATATGTCTTAAGGCAAGAATACCATAGAAGTGATGCTTACTTTTCATTCTGTCAGAAAGAGGAATACTTGATATCAGTACACCTCATTACTGGTAATATTAACCTCAATCACTTGGTATGTTAGGTTTCTAGAGCTGCTATAGCGATTTACCAGAAACTTGGTGTCTTAAAACAAGTGAAATGTATCGTCTCAGAGTTCTGAAGGCCAGAAATTGAAAATCAAGGTGTCAGTAGCATTCATTCCTTATGGAAGCTTATAAGGAAAATGAGGGAGAATCTGTTCATGGCTTTTACAGCTTCTGGTGATAGCAGCAATCCTTGGTGTTCCTTTGCTTGTATCTGCCATCCCTCCAGCGCCACGTTGGTCTTCATACAGGTTTCCTCTCTGTCTATGGCCCCTATCTCCCCCTTATTTGAAGGACACCAGTAATTGAATTTAAGGTCCACAGTAAATCCAGGAGGTTCTCATCTTGAAGACACTTAATTAAATCTGTGAAAGCCTGGGGCGCCTGGGTGGCGCAGTCGGTTAAGTGTCCGACTTCAGCCAGGTCACGATCTCGCGGTCCGTGAGTTCGAGCCCTGCGTCAGGCTCTGGGCTGATGGCTCAGAGCCTGGAGCCTGTTTCCGATTCTGTGTCTCCCTCTCTCTCTGCCCCTCCCCCGTTCATGCTCTGTCTCTCTCTGTCCCAAAAATAAATAAACGTTGAAAAAAAAAATTAAAAAAAAAAAATCTGTAAAAGCCTATTTTGAAATGAGGTTTTATTCACAGGTACCTTAGGTTTGGACTTGGTCATAGTTTAAGAGCAAGGGTAATAAATTTAACCTAAAGTTACCATTCTTTTATTTATAATAAATAAATATCTGGAGGGAGATATTTTGAGACTATCTTGTTTTACCACAAACTTTCCACCTACTAATTTTTCAGTTATTAGTTGATTTTGCCTGTTGTTCTGATAGTGATTTTCCACTTTTCTCATTCTTTCTGCATACATTAATTAGATTTCTTCTGTAAAAAACAAAGCTCACTTACTCTATGTATCTAAGTATCATCTATCTACCTATTTATCATGTATCAGTGTTGTGGTTGCCAGATTTTGCAAAGAAAAGTACAGAATACCCAGTTAAATTTTAATTTCAGCTAAACAATGAAAATTTTCTTGTATGAGTATGTTCCATGTATATTTGAAATATATATAAAATATAAGTATATAAACATATATAAAAACTTATATAAAATATTTATTGTTTATCTTAAATTCAAATTGACTGTGTGTCCTATATTTTATCTGTCAACTTTATTCAGTATAGACACACAGGTATGTATTATGTTCTGTGGCTGATAATCCAGTATTGTCATTATTTATTTTGTTGCTCAAATTGTTCTAGTTTTGACCACTGGGAGTTCTTCCATTTTGGCTTCAGTACCCTTTCACCATGTCCTTATTTTTTTGCATCCCTTTTTTATTGTCTGGCATCACAAACTGCTCTAGGATTATCTTTTGTGTTCAGAGTGATAGTTCCTTTTATTGAAGAGTGGTATTTAGGAATCAAGATCTGGGCTGAAGGTGTGTTCATTGCCATTGGGCTCTCATTGTCTCAAGGACCTCTCAGGAGCAGAGCTCAGATATGTATATGTGCATATTGACCCATGCATAAACACGTAAATTAGACTTATTTCTGACCTTCCTATGTGTGGCAAATGGAATGTTGGCCCCCTAAAAATGTCCATGTCCTAATACCCTCTGAATTTGTTAGGTTACATGGCAAAAGAGACTTTGCAGGTGTGATTAAGCTAGGGATCTTGAAATGGGGAGATGATCTGGGTGGTCCCATTGTAATCACAAGATTCTTAGAAGTGAAAGGAGGGGGAAGCAAAGATCAGAATCAGAGAAATTTGAAGATGCTATGCTGTGCTGCTAGCTTTGAAGATAGGAGAAGAAAGTCACAAACCTAGAAATGTAGACAGCCTCTAGAAGTTGGAAAAGGCAAGGGAAAAAATTTTCCTCTAAACCTTCCAAAGGGCAATGCAACACTGCCAACACTTTGATTTTAGTCCAGTGCACACCCTTTTGGACTTATGACCTCCAGAACTGCAAAATAATATATCTATATCATTTTAAGCCACTAAATTTGTGGTTGTTATAGCAGTAATACAAAATTAGTACACTACCTGTGAGAATATATATTTTAAAATAATTATTTATTTTTGGACAGAGCACAAGTAGGGAAGGAGCTGAGAAGGGGGGACAGAGCTCTTTACTGACAGGGTAATGGCAGCTCAGTGAGCTCCATGAGAAGCTCAAACTCACCAATCAGGAGATCATGACCTGATTAGGATGCTTGACCTACTGAGCCACCCAAGTGCTCCTGTAAGAATATTTAAAGGTAATGAGTTCCAGGGGCACCTGGGTGGCTCAGTTAGGTAAGTGTCAGACTTTGGCTCAGGTCATGATCTTCAGGTCCCTGAGTGACAGCTCAGAGCCTAGAGCCTGCTTGGAATTCTGTGTCTTCCTCTTTATCTGCCCCTTCCCCTGCTCATGCCCTGTCTCTCTCAAAGATAAACAAACATTAAAGAAAGCTTAAAAAAAAAAAGATTTAAAGAAAAAAATGATACTGAGTTCCTAATGGTTTCTCTAATTCTGATCCAACAACACAGGGTTCAATCTTGCCTTTCCCCTTTCCTTATTTATAAATTCTTTCTCCAATAAGGAGAAAATTACCTATTGTTATCTACAGCATATTGACTTACATGTTCAACTCTACTATGCACGTAAATTAATTTAAGAATTTCTAATCCGTACCTCTGTATGAAACACTAACTAGAGTACAGCATTTATGTGTAATGTATTTTGTATTTAGCCTTTTATCCTCCAGTCAAATTCTGTTTTCCGAAGTAAATTATGTTGTTTTCTTCCCCACCTCCTTCAGTTGTTATGTATTTACTACTATTATTTAGTTAGATTTACTTACTATAATTTACATATTATTTATTTTAGTTCCACCTCCCATCTTGGTTGACATTTTATTAAATTCACATGAAGTAAAATTCACTATTTATGGTATACATAAAAGGGTACTGGTGACTGCACAGGATCATGTATCCTTGAACACAATATGTAAGAATCCCATAGCCTCAAAATTTTCTTATCCTATTCATTTGTACTTAATCCTACCTTCTACCACTGGGAACCATACATTTGTTTTTCTTCCCTGTTATTTTGCATTTTTCAGATTATAATGTAAATTAAATCATGAATATGTAGCTTTTAAGGCCTGGCTTCTTGCAATTAGGAAGGACATTTAAAAATCACCCACATTATTGTGTGATCAATAATTTATTCCTTTTTATTGCTGATTAACCATAGTTAGTCCACTAACTGAAAGATGTAGTTTGTTTCCAATTTTGAGAGATTATGCCCTAGGGTTTACAATATCTATTTTTACTTGATCAATGTCTTTCAAATAATATTTCCCATTTTAATTGTAGTGAAAGGAACTTATGACACTGTACTCCCAATTTCTTCCTCTTATCCGCTGCTCTATTTTTCATGTATTTTGGTTTTACATCAGCTATAACCACATAATATGTCAGTACTAATTTTGCTTTAAACAATCACTTCATTTTTAAAGCAATTAAACTAAGAGAAAATAAAAATGAATGACTTTTTTTTTAATCTTTATTGGATTTTCAGTACTGCTCACCTATTTGTATAGATTCTACTTTCTGTCTGGAATCCTAGTCCTTCTGTCTGAACTACTAACTTTAACATTTCTGTAAATTAGGTAGGAGAAATTTCTTACCTGTCTTAAACATACTGTTCATGGATGAGGCCCTGAGAATTTTGGTAAAAGAGGGAAATTAAAATAGAAGAATGAGGAAAAAAGCTTATTTCAACATAATTTCTCTAGGATCTAAGATGTGATATATTTCAAGTGAACTCTTTATATTGTTTATAAAAATATGTGGTATATTTGGTTTCCTAAAGTTAGTCCATGATATCTTACATATTATAGTTGTATCATCTCCTCCTGTAAGCAATAGTGTGGTAGAGGTGGAGCCCCTCCCTAAGTAATGGATGGAGGCCTCCTCAGAACAAAGGAAGGCAACGTGGCCCAATTAACTCCTATTTGTGTCTGCATAGCTCTGACATGGCTCTGTAACTTGGACTGTGTCCAATCAGACTATATGTGTCACCATATAGGGAAGAGGAAGTAGAAATTGCATAAAAGGCTATACCCTGCTACGCTTGGGGCTCAGCCTTGTGGGTCTTAGCCCGCTGAGCCCATGCTAGCACCAATATAGCTGTTTCCTGGAAAGAAAGGCCTAGGTATCTTGTCTCTCTGTGGGAGAATCCTGCTGCAATAGTTTATGCTTAAAATGTATCATATACAGATAGGTATATACCTATCTGTATATGAAAATGCATGCAATATGCATCAATTTATAAAGACACGCAAAACTGTTTACTATGATTACTTAAGCATGTAAATGAGATTGAGGGTTGAAAGGGAAGTTTTACTTATAATCGGTGTATTGCTATATTCTTTGGATTTTATTATTAGCACGTATTGTATACATTTTTTCAAAATAGAGAAATTGTAAGTGATCTTAAAATCACATCAAATTGTTTTTTCCTCCAATGTATATATAAGCAATGCTGAACAAAATATATATAATTTCTAAAATCTAAGGCTGCTTACAAAATATATTCTCTGGGTTAGAAGCATTAAAAATTTTGGGTTCTGTTTTTCTTATTTTTAATTATAGTTTTTAAATAACATAACATAATCAATAAAAATTTTTGTTAATCATTTCACATCATTAGCCCTTAAAGTATTATCCTATATTTACTGACTCAGACAAGATAATGAAGGAACCAAAGAATACATTAGTCAGTTATTACTACTGACTAAACAATTAAAAATAATATGTTTCTCTAAACATAAAGGGACTGATATTCAACATATTTGTTCTTTTCCTGTTTTTGTCTGATTTCGTATTGCAAATC
The DNA here is from genome assembly GCF_022837055.1 of Prionailurus viverrinus. NCBI lineage: Eukaryota > Metazoa > Chordata > Mammalia > Carnivora > Felidae > Prionailurus > Prionailurus viverrinus. Next base: position 103,673,455 of record NC_062562.1, on the reverse strand, counting down.
TCTAAAATTTCCTCCTGAATCTTTCTTGTCCATCTGGAACCATCTTTGAATACTATATCATTGCAGTGCCTCATGCTAATAATGATTTAGTGGACTTATAAATCATTAGAAACACCGATCTGGCTGATGATGCATTTGAGTAATACATCATCAGAAAAAGGTGCTGAGATGATATATTACCCCAAAGATGGCGCTGTATAGAACAGAATCCAGGAAGACTTCTAGTTACTGCACAGAGTGCTCACTTTGGAGAGGGCTTCATTTAAAAAAACATTCACTATCTTTTGGCTAAATTTTAATCCATCATTAAACATCTTGTTACAAGACTTCCACTCTAACTATTTGTTCCAAAAATCAGACATTCACAGGAAATATATCATGTTTTTGAGGGAAAATTATTCTTTCTTCATCAAGAAATGTATTGAGATGTGATATTTTGGACTTTTATTGAATATTAATTTTCTACATCTCTCAGTGATACTATGTAAGACTGTATAATACAGAGATATGTTTCATCATCAATATTAATCATCATTTTGCATATTCTAAAATAGCAATACTAGAATAATGTGACTCAGGAGACACATCTACAATCGTTATTAACCTGGAGCCATGTAACTCCTGTGTGAAGTGTAGTGTTTAAAATAGTATAATTTAAAAATAAGTTCTCAGGATCTGTGAATTAAATTTGAGTCCTTTGTAGTTTGAGAGCCAGAATTTATCAATATTTTAATATTTAATTATGATTGATGAATTTCTATTTGTGAGGAATATTGTACCATATTTTTCATAATAATTCAGGTCTACACTCTAAAATTGAATAGATAAGTTTTGTTTTATTTTGGTTTGTTGTTTTTAAATAAAAAGGAGCATGTGGCAAGTGAAACAAGCATCCTTATACACTTTAATATTTATATAAAATGATATAATTATAACTTTATACCAAAGCTTTACTCTATGATGTGAAAAGAAATGTCTTATGAGATTTACAGATTTTTGCTCTCTGATGATTCTGATGCACGTTTAGGTTCATTAATCACAGTTGTAAATCATCTGAATGCTTTGGATTTCAGAGGAAAAACTTGACACTTTGATCCCAAAGAAAGAAGAATTTTCTCTTATTTCTCCTCTAATATACCCCACTCCCACCCTGCCTATCCAGTTCCCATCTAATTTCTGCCCAAAGCTGGTGGGCAGAAAACATACTTGTTCTTTTTGAGATAAATGTTGCCTTCTACTCAAAAAGAAATATCTTACTTCTTGATCCACTGTAGACAATTATAACAGGTAGATAGTACATTCAAGAGTATGGGTATGCAGTGTTAAATCACCTAATGTGAACACCCATCATCATGATCCCATATCCTTGGCAGTTACTTCTTCCACGTAAAAGGAGATAGTTAGCTTGTCCCAGCCTGTCTGTAATGGTCTAATCTTCTTCCTCATATCCTTGCAGCACACATCTCATCCCTTAAGGATAAGCAAACATTTTTAGGCATAGATAGCTCAAATCCAGAGCAACAACGATACTGAATATTTGTTTTATATAATCTAAAGAGAATTATGTGATAAATTTTCACCTTTTTTCATTACTAAGCAGAAATTTTAACATACTTCTTTACAAATTCTCCATTTAGTTTACTTTCAAACCACTCAAATCTTTTCCAAGGACAATAGAGGGTATTTACTTTAAATTTGCTTGATTAAATGACCTGATAAAGTGATTCTCCCTATATAAAGAAGCTGTTAGCTTGAAAAGGTAAATTCCAATCTTCTTTTTAGATGGTGGAAAATGCTTATGACTTTGAAATTGGCAGTTTTTCCTGCCAGGCTCCACAGGATGTCTCATTATACAAGCTTCAGGGAAGAAATTTAGACATTTTTTTTTAAAGGCTAAGAATGCTTTTTACACACAGGCACAATAATTCCTCTATGAGGAATACTAAACCAAATAATCCAAAATAAAGGAAAAGCTACCCTAGAATATATGCATAGAAATATTGTTGACAATAATGAAATAATAGGAATAATCTAAGTGTCCAACAATAGGGGACTATAGGTAAACCACAAGGAAAGTCTTTCTAGCTAATGTTTTCTTCAGGAGAATATGTCTTGGTTTTCAACAGCAAAATTTCATATAAGATAATTTTCTTTCATTATAATGTTTATCAGTCCTTATAGAGGAAAATTTTTTATTTGTATTTTTAAAACATGTTAAAACATTTTTAACAAAATGGTATCTGGGAAAATCTTGCTAAATTCCAACTATATCGGTATTTGGTTACACATTTAGAAAAGCATGCTGAGCCCAAAGAAGAGGCAGATGTCTCATGGATGTGGCTCACTGTAGAAAGATATTTCATGATTGCATCCAGTGTGTTATTATAATGAACTTTTCTTTAAAAAAAATGCCCTGATATTGCTTTTGTATCTGATAAAGAAGCTTATGATGGGAATTCACATGTTGATGTTTTCTTCAGATTTCTTTATTTTTCAGAAAAAAAATTTACAGCTACTGCTAAGCTCATGTTCCACTGTCATACTTTGTTCTTCATTCTTTTCCCAGATATAGTGAATATTATGAAGTTGGTACATATCATTCTTATGTATCTATTATTATATTTTACATACACATACACACACACACACATGGATATGTAGTATTTTGTGTTTTTAAAATTACATGTTCTATTTATTTTTTATAATTGGTTATTTTCACTCAATATTATGTTTTTGCCATATCTCCATGTTCTTGTATATAAACCTAGTTCATTCATTTTAACTAGCATATTATATTTTATAGTAGGAATAAAACATTCCTCAATATATGAATGGTTGCCTTCTCATTTTTGAACATTTTAAAACATTGACTCTTACAATAAACATTTGTTTTTTACATCTCCCTTCTTCTATGGCACACTCATATGAAGAGTTTCTGGGTTAAAGGAAGCCAGGACTTTCATTTCCTTTGGGTAGTCATGAGCCCCCACCCTGTGGTGCCAGTAGAGACCATATAGGTTGCCTAGAGTTCTACTTCCAACAAGAAGTAGCAAGGCATCTCTTCCCACTAAGCTTCCTCCTCTATGGTGTCAGGAGAGGCCACTTGGGGAGCAGTAATGAAGCACTCTAATTGCCAATCATGGAATCAGAAGTTAGTGGGTAGTCAAAACTTCGCCCCTGCCCAGCAGTAATAAGGAGCCTCTGCCTTGGGTGTGGGTGGAGTCTGAGTGGAGAACCTGGACTTCTATCCCTTCCTGATAGCAAAGGGCAGCACCCTTCCCCCTTCTAGCAGAGAAGTGTCAGAGGAAGGCAACTTAAACAGCAAGTTTAATACCCAGAGTAGGATAACATAATACTCTAAAAAAAGGCTAAGTGTCAGTAGAAACTCTCAAAAGAGTATATACTATGTGACTGTTTATATAAGAGTTTTGAAATTAATAAATTATATGTATATATATTTGAAAATGGAGAACAGGTTAGTGGTTGCAGGGGTTAAGAAGGGGGCCAAGATGGGAGGAGAGAGTAGGTATGGCTATAAAAGGGCAATATTAAGGGATACTTGTGGTGATAGATGTTTTATATCTTGACTCTGTCAATGACAGTATACTTGTTGGGATGATATACTGTAGTTTGCTAATTTCTTTAGGAGAGATTCTAAATGCAATCACATTGAGGATTAGGTTTCAGAGCATATGAATTTTGGGGAGACACATTCAGTTTATGGCAACATTAGAGCCTATATCGTAGCCAGGAAGAGTTAGGCTCAATCAGTGCATTTCAACAGACTTTACTTCAACTGTTTATTGGATGAAAATGGATTTTCTTTGCTGATTAGATATGAATTTTTAGATTAATGAGATTAGACTTATGTTTCTTATATTTATATTATATTTACATGTATCACATATTTTATCTATATTTTCATATATTTATCTGACATTTGAATAAATTAAATATAAAGCCCTGTTCAACCTATATTTGGACTTTTTTTTTAATGTTTATTCATATTTTGAGAGAGAGACAGAGTATGAGCAGGGTAGGGGCATAGAGAGAGGGGACACAGAATCTGAAGCAGGCTCCAGGCTCTGAGCTGTCAATACAGAGCCTGACACGGTGCTTGACATCATAAACCATGAGATCATGACCTGACCTGAGCTGAAGTTGGCTGCTTAACTGACTGAGCCACCCAGGCACCCCTATATTTGGACTCTTATTGTCATCCTTATTAACTCATATGAGCTATAATTTTTTAAGGATTTTTATTTCTTGACAAAAAAATTTGTAAATATTTTGTTTGTCTTGTGATTCTGTTTATTTTCTTTAAGCGGGTATCTTTGGTGCAAGGAGACTTAAAAGAACTATGTTCAAAATAGTATATTGTTTCCTGTGTGATTTCTTCCATCAGTCTGACATATAGAAAGTCCTCATGTATCCTATGATACATCAAAATATTCAATTATATTATACTTGAAAGTTTCACAGATTCTTAAAAGTCTTACATTTTAATCCATCTAGATTTTATTTTGGGATAAAGTAGAGATCTTAAATGATACTTTTTTCATGAGAACTAAGGCAAAGAGTTACTTGTTCCCTGAACAGTTTGTGAGGTCATCATCCTTCCCTAATTTTTTAAAATCAGTGAGATCTACTTCAGCATTTGTTTCTTTTTTGTCAATGCCGTGAATTAATTAATTAATTTTTAAAATTTGAGTATAGTTGACGCACAATGTTACTTTAGTGTCAGTTATACAACTTAGCGATTTGACAACTTAATACATTAAGCTGTGTTCCCCACAAGCCACCATGTTCCGTTACATTGCTATTACAGTGTTGTTGACTAGATTCCTTATGTTGTGCCTTTTATTCCTGTGACTTACTCATTCCATACCTGGAGGCCTTTGTAATCTTCCTGTGTGTGTACCCTTTGCCCATTCTGCCCAACCACCACCTTCCCCTGCTATTTTCTGTATTTATAGGTGTGGTTCTGCTTCGTGCTTGTTTCTTCACTTGTTTCTTCTATTGTAGGTATGCATCACTGTAGACCACTTTCACTGGTATCATATTTTCATAATTCTTCTACAGACATGTGTTTAGATACCTGGCAGTGTTTGTTCTCCTGTTCCTCTCCAACAAAACCTTGCTTTTCAAATTTTCTTCACCACCCTTGTTTGTTCAATCATTTTAAAAAGCTAAGTAAACATCATAACATGACTTTAACAGTTTTTAGTGTTTATATATATGAACAAGTTTATATAGTATATTTAACAATTTCATATAGCATATTTAGCATGAGAATTAATCATCTACTTAAGAAAAATAGTTTCTTAAAACTTCATGAATCCTCATCATTCAGGGCGAAAGAAGGTTAATTTCCTGATAAATTCTTGAAGCATTTCAACATTTTTGAAATGCTCATTTTACTTAGGTAATTTTGGCAATGTATAACTTACACACACACACACACACACACACACACACACACACACACAAAATGACCATATTACTGATTTTAAAGTTTATCTTGGCAAAGTTTTATATATAGTACTTTCTAAAATTATTCATGCACACTTTATTCTAATTTTATTTCAAAATTTTAAAATGTATTTTCTCTCTTTTAAATTAATTATATGTGTGAAGGCTTTGAATGTGTTGTTGACTTTTTCTAAAGAATTAGTTTATGGGTGATGGGTATTGAGGAGGGCACCTTTTGGGATGAGCACTGGGTGTTGTATGGAAGCCAATTTGACAATAAATTTCATATATTGGAAAAATATATATATATAATTACATATTAAAAAAATAAAGAATTAGAGTATGCTTCCATTTATCAAATCTAATTACCATGAGTTACTATACTGCATTTTTTCTAATTAATTTTAATATTTAATATTTTTCATAATCAATTTATTAATGACTATGTTATATATATTCATATGTGATATGTTAGGTAACTGTAAAATATATACTTGTATATCATTATTTCTAACTTATTCATTTTTGCATTTAGTTTTTAAGGTAAATAATTATGCAACATACATAAATTAAATATTTTTCTCAAAATTTAATACTCAATAATTTAATTTATTATGTTCAATAAAGACCAAGGACTTAGTCATTTACATAAATATTATAACTTTTGGTCTGAATTTCTTACATATTCAGTTTGTAATGTATTTTCAGAGTGCATGAGCTTCTCTTTGACACTGCAGTTACTTGAGAATTTAACACTCAGCTTGTGTGATTTTGTTTGTTTACTTCACCTAATATATAATGCTGATACTTTATGGTTTGGGAATGGCCTTTTTGTTAAGAATTGGTGGTGGTTTCCTTAGTGGCATAGCACATTATCATATTTTCTAAATATTCCAAGCCTGCTTCAAATGTTGAATGCTCCATAAATGCATATGTTTAAGTATACATACATAGATAAATAGATGGACATGAAAAAAGTACAATTTAATATATGAAAGAATAACATGTTAAGTTACCTTTTGTGATCTATTCATTGTTAATTGCTAAAGACCTAAGCCTATAGAAAAAAATTATGGAAACTATAAATTAAAGACTACATATCTCTTGAGAACTTGTTCAGTGTGGGAGAGGCATTTTATAATATTTCTATTTATCATTGTAAGAGACTGGGATTACATTTAAGAACTGTCAGTACTGAGAATTGTTTCCTGGTAAAAGTTGACATTAGTAAGGTACAAGTTCAGAACATAAGGAAAATTAATTTCTCCTTTCAGTTAAGTTCATTTTATAAGCCTTTTAAATTAATTTTTAAAAATAAATTTATTTGTGCAGTTCCAATGCACATGAATAAATATAATTCCTTTTGCTGAAATTGGGATTTCCTTCTGTCTGGAGGAGGTGTCCTATCACTTAACATTTTTTCCCCAAATGCAGTTTGACTATTTCCCAGAAGGACATTTCCTTTAATTTCCTTTTGGATTATCTAGCTCTCCGGGTTTAAATTTAAAGTTTAAAAGAACCATTTGATTTTAATAACTTTTATGTGTAGTGCTCCATTGAATTTGGGCTTTAGCACATAGAACTACTTTTCCATAAGGTGATTTCTAGTAAATCCCTGTGTGTAAAAGCAAGATAAACACACATCACTGAGTTTGTTATTGCAATTAAATTATTGGATTTTTACATTTGAATATGTTTTGAGCGTTGAAAAGCATGAAGAGCCTGTTTTCTCATGTCGGTCATGGACACTTTTCTGACATTTAATAACTTGAAATAAGCCTACCAATATTCTTAAATGTCTGAGAGTATGAAAATGCTACATATTTTATATAGGGAAAACAAATTCCGTAAACCACGTTTGCTTAATAGCAATCTAGATAAACTCTTCCACGGAATTCATTTTGTAAAGTCTAAATTCTTCTTTAAAATAGTCTAATTTTGATTTTCCCATTGAAATATTTGCCCTCTACAGAAACATTTTTAAATATTTCACTTAGTTTGCTCAGACTATGTTTGACAAAATTTGCTCTCACTGAAATCTTCTTGCTAATGACCATTTATGCACATCACTAAACATGAGCTATTTGTACTCTACTGGCACTCTTGAAGAATGCAGATTTTAGCATCAAGTGGGTAGCAAGTAAAGCTAATTTATCTCTTCAGGTAAGTAGTCATTCATTTATTCAATGTCATTCACTTATCCAGAAAATCACTATACTGTTATCCAAAATTATTTATTCATTAGATGCAGCACTACCATGTGTTAGATACCACATTGATCCTGAAGAAACTTTTAAGCCACATTTCCCCTACGTAGTAAACATGAGTAGACAGTGTAAACTTCTAAAATTATAGACTTAAATGCATCTCTCTCAAAACCCACTTCCACTACAACCAATGTAACCAATATTCTACATGAAGCCAGACACTTCATTGACTCTATTCCCACTGTACTTTTCTCAGTTTTGTGGGAATGTGTATGTGTGCTTGCATGTGAGAGAGAGAGAGAGAGAGAGAGAGAGAGAGAGAGAGAGAGGAAGAGAGAGAGAGAGAGAGAGAGAGAAAGCAAAGAGAGAGAAGGATGGAGGGACAAAGAAGTGATGTGGTAGGTACTTTTATTGGTCACAAGATAACTATGAGTACATATGAGAGCAGTAGGTTCTCAACTGACGTTAGAATTCCAAATAATTCCAAATAAATTATCAAATAGTATATGTTAAACTGAAAAAAATACTAAGAATAAATTACATGTGACTGGATTTTTTTGGGGGGGAGTAAGATATTAATAAAACATACTATGTTTAAAATTATTTAGGAATAATAATTTTACAAGAAAATATTGGAGGAGAGGTAACATTTTTTTTCAGTTATGTTTCCTGTTAGGCAGGTAGTATGCTAGGTAGACCCACAGAAATATTGTATGTGATAGCTCTTGTACTTTATTAAGAAAAATTAGGGTATACATCATAGTACATACAGCTAATGGGATAGTGTTGGTCTCAAAACATGTTGCCATTTTTGCCGATAGGTTATTCTACTCTACCTCTCTTTTTTTTTTTTTTTGTACTTAATTCCAGAATTACATTAAATCTCTAATGCAAACAATTTAGTTGATAGCAAACATTCTATTTCTTGGAGAGACAAAATTATCTCCTATTTTGAGAATTAACCAAATTCTTTCTCTTTTCTGATTTGTAAGTCTGTTGTTATTCTTACATTTTTTGTAGCCTTGGGTTGAGAATGATGTTGCTACTGCATTAAAAGTTGGCACAAGGTTTTTATATACTCCATGAAAGTTATTTTTTGCTGTGGTATTATTATTCTAAATAAATTTATTCTCATTACTTTTCTTCTTTCTCTTTTAAATTAAATGTCCACACGGTATCTTCTCTTTGAGAGAAACTGCACAAGACACTCTGCCTCACAGGAACGTAAAAGTCAATAAAATGGCTGATATCTGTGCCTTAAGGGTGATACCAAAAACTATGGATGAAGGGAAGAGTAATTCCAACTTGGTGGATAATTTGCCTTTTCTTTCTTTAATTCTTTCGGTTTTTTTCCTCCATTCTTCTTTTTCTTTATTTCTTTATTCAGAAAAAGTATCTTTGAATAAAACCTTGAATCACAGGCATTGGAAAAGCAAATATCAATTAATTAATATTTTTCAATTCCTGGTACAATTTAGATTGTGCTGAGGATACTAATCTTACATAGTTGATAAAACAAAAGCATCAAACTACACAATTCTTGGGTACCCTAATTAAAAACTATTTCAATGGAGAAAAAATTCCTACCTGCTAGAAAAAAAAAATTTGTATTCATTCATTCATTCATTCATTCATTCGAGAGAGAGAGAGTGCACATGCAACCGGGAAGGGGCGGAGGGAGAGGAAGGGAGAGAATCTTAAACTCTTAAGTAGGCTTCACACTCAGCGTTAAGGCAGACTCAGGGCTCAATCTCACAACAATGAAATCATGACCTAAACCAAAATAGAGTCTGACACTCAACCAACTGAGGCACCCAAGTGCCCTTCTGTGCTAGTTTTAAATAAGAAAATATACTAGAAATCTCACAAAATTTTAGAAAATTACATTCAAGAAGTACCACATGGACCTACAAGAGCCTGGAACCAGAAATTGGAAACCAAAATAAATGCACTGTCTTATTTTCTAGGAACAGGCTTTGTTACCTCCTTCTCCCGCCGCCCCCAGAAATGGTTCAAAATTTTATTTTCTTTCTTATGTCCATCCTTCTCTGCTGACCTCTGACTCAATAGTGATAAACTGGAGTGTACATTCTAAATTCTAATTCCCAGGAAGGAAAATGTGATGCATATAGCTTATATCAGGAAACCAACCATGGCTAGCCATCTATTAACTAGGACTGGCAGCAGGGTCAGGTCATAACTAGGGCTATTATTTCCTACCCAATATTGAAAGTTCTTCGTAAATGGGTCATAAAGAAGCAGTACTCATAGATTCCTAGATTCAGAAAATTTAATCATTTTGTTCTGAACTGTCTAAATTTCATAGTCTGATTTATACCATGATTTAGTTTGGATGGCACCTAAAATAATCTTGCTCATGAAATGTAATTTTTTTAATAATAGCACCTGAAGAATTCAACAGAAGCTTGTAAGTTTCCAAGATAGTTGAAGCTAGGCCTTCGAAAGGAGAAATAGTTTCATCAGGTGTGCTGGTAAAAAATAGTATAATGGAATTACAAAATAGCTCAGGGGTACAAAATATCAGTGAATCTATTGTGGTATTTCAAAACAGTGGCCGCAGTTAGAAAGAAACTGGTATCTGGGCATTTTTTCATATAAGCTTTCAGCTACTATTGGACATGCCATAAATCAATAGGGTTATGCACATAGTATCTTTCTCTTCTCAGTGTATACCATAACCAGAAGTGACCATGCTGTGTTCTAATGGCACTCTTCTAAAACCAAAACAAACAACACAAACTTTGGTTTTCTAAGTTACAGCTTAAACTTGTAAGAGGTCCACACATTGGATACATGTCTGGGTAATCAGACCAAATCCGCCCTCTGGAAATTTAGATCTTATGAGTTAGAAATTCGATCATCAGTGTCTTTGTAATTAAAGATCACTCAGACATTTGAGTTATATGCACAGAGGCTGAGGATCAATTTCTCATTTACTATTTTTTCTTTTCTAAGTTTAAATGATTCTATTTTATGCTAACTATGTAACTCTGCTTCCTTATCCTATCTACCAAGGCTTGGGCATTTATCTTTCAGAGGTAAAGAAATTGCTGGATTCTTAATAAACTTATTGGAAACTTATTGTTAGTCTTAGTAGTTTTATTCAATTTTAAGGCCCTAACCTGCCTTAGTCAAGGATGATTTGGTTGTAAAGAGGTGAAACGCACTGAGAAAAACTTACTAAAATGGGGTAGGGGGTTATTATGTAAACAGAGCAGAGTGTTAAGGAATCCAAATGAAGGAAACATAGCTAGCCTTTATAGCAACTGGGTCTCTCTCTCTCCTTTCCTTCCTTTCAACATCTTTGCTGCTTTATATTCTCTGTATTTTCTTTTGCTTTCACATTCAGGCTTTTCCTTTCTCATCTGTTTGTAGGCTTCATCATAGCCTATCCAAAGCAGTAAGCTGAGTTCCCAATATTAGATGATCCTTCCATTCAACACCTCATAGCTAACTGATGTCTTTTCAGGCCTTGCTTCAAATTTTGAACAGGTAATCTAATTAATTCAATTTGAATCAGGTGCCAATAGCTGGTTAGCCTGGCTGACCAGGGAGGCAGAGTTAGTAGTGAGGGCTCCTCAATTAGGGCTTTAGACAAGTCAGATTCCCTGGGAAAGTGTGGCAGTGTGGGAAGTCATTTGTATTTCCAATATGTAGCTCTTGGAGTTCTAAATTACGATTTGACCAATTATTAAGTATTAAATTTCCATTACATATCAGCATCTATTTTAAATTTTATTACATGTATTTAATATCATTTTCACAATAATCCTATGATTGAATTATTCCCACCTATTAAAATAAAAAAAAAGAAAGAGCAACTTTAAATGATTCTTTTGTGAGAGGAGAAAAAGCCCAAATTAAACTGTTACTTTATTTTTTAAAATTTTTTTAACGTTTATTTATTTTTGAGACAGAGAGAGACAGAGCATGAACGGGGGAGGGTCAGAGAGAGAGGGAGACACAGAATCTGAAACAGGCTCCAGGCTCTGAGCTGTCAGCACAGAGCCCAACGCGGGGCTTGAACTCACAAACCGTGAGATCATGAACTGAGCCGAAGTCGGAAGCTTAACCGACTGAGCCACCCAGGTGCCCCTCTTTTTTTGTTTTTTAAATGTTTATTTATTTTTGAGAGAGACAGAGAGAGAGAGAGCAGAGCAGGGTAGGGTAGAGAGAGAAGGAGACACAGAATCCGAAGCAGGCTCCAGGCTCTGAGCTGTCAGCACAGAGCCCAATGGGGGGCTCGAACTCACAGACTGCAAGACCATGACCTGAGCCAAAGTCAGTCACTTAACTGAGCCACCCAGGCACCCTCAAAAATAAATAAACTTAAAATTTTTTTTTTTATTTTATTAAAAAAAAATTTTTTTTTTCAACGTTTATTTATTTTTGGGACAGAGAGAGACAGAGCATGAACGGGGGAGGGGCAGAGAGAGAGGGAGACACAGAATCGGAAACAGGCTCCAGGCTCTGAGCTGTCAGCCCAGAGCCTGATGCGGGGCTCGAACTCACGGACCGCGAGATCGTGACCTGGCTGAAGTTGGACGCTTAACCGACTGCGCCACCCAGGCGCCCCCCAAAAAATTTTTTTTAAAGAAAGTTGCATCTACCTTGCTTTGGTTCCTCTCTTTGTCAATATCTAGAGGAAATCTTTCCCTTGGGATTTTATTTGAAAACAAAAAATCAACAGGATTAAAACCAATTATAGAGAATAACCACATAGGCTTTGAGGTAGACAGATACCTCAGAAAGTTTCTCAGAAAGTTTCCTGAATTCTGTAGGCTCTGAAATAGGGAGATTAATACCTACCTCACAGGGTGGTTTTGATGATGAAGGGAAAAGACTATGAACTGAAAGCATACATATGATAAATGATAGTGATTACAAATGAAATGGAGAAAATATCATACAATATGTAGCCATGGCTACAGCTTGCTTTGCTTTTGTTACTTCTTTTTCACCAGAATATTATTAAAGCAGTTTGGCAATATTGACTAGTGCACCTTCTTGGTCCTATTCCTCTATGCTTTCCCTCTCATTCTTGCTGTTTATTATGAATTTTTTGTTTGCTTCTGGTCCATGTAGCCTTGGTTTCCTACTATTGCCAATGCTAATACATAACACTGCAGTGAGTTCTTGAATTCTGCTTGTAATTTTTCAAAACTGTCCCATTTTGGATTAATAAATTGTGTGATTTCCATAGCTATTAGAGGAACTGACTCAATTAGCTATTTCTCAGTTCATGTCATCATCCTAGCTATACTTTCTTAGAGGAGCCATTTCTTAAAAATAAGAGTTACCAAGGAATAACAAAAAATTTATGACTTGAACTGGGCTTTTTTTTAAAGATGAAAGTATAAATAAAACCTCAGATTGTGAGATTTTGATACAGTACTACCATTCAACAAACTCCAGCCTCCCTTGAGTCCTACACGCTCAGCTGAGAGAAATAACCTTGGTTTAATTTGGGGGTATGGAGAATCTTGCTTTATACCTTAAAGTTCAGAAGTTGAACCCCCTTGGACTTCCCTTATTTATCTGAATTCCCAGAAGCTACAAACACCAGAAAATGGATGACAGCAAAGTCTTCAGTGACGATAATGGTTTTCAAAAAATGATTACGAAGAAACTGGGGTTGGAAAAAGGATTATAGTGTATGTAAAACTAACATTTTATCTTTTATGGATGCAGAAATTCTCAGCAGTTCAGACACCTGTGCAATCAAGATGCTGTGAAATTTCTTTGAACTCTCCTAATTTGGGTTTGATGCAGCCCATTTGTTTAAAATGTTTAATAACTTATGCACTAATTGCTTGTTTAAAACCACACTGACTGGCAAGCTTTCTGTTACTACTGATAAAATATAGATCACCCTGAATATTTATGCATAATTTGCATGTGAGTGACACTTATGATTAACACAAACTTAATTTGTTAGTGAAATAAAATTGAAAAAATGTCTTCGTGTGTTCTACTGAAATGATTAGCAGAGGTCATTAATCAAAGAAGTTTCTTTTGTTCTTAATTTTTATGCCAGATGAATGTATAAAGATACACAAAAAAGACTATTTGGTTGGTCTTGGGCTTTCATTAAAAAGACTTCATTTTTAATGAGCCAGATAATTTCAGAGCCTAAGCTACTGTGATGTAGTTATGTCCTTAACATTTTCATATCAAGAGGTTACATATGTTTCTGACTTGCCAAATCATTCTTTCATTTAAAACTGTGGGATTTTGTGTATTTTTAAGGTGTGTAATTTTTTTAACTCTACATCATCCCTTGCAAATTATAAAGACAGACATTAATTTCATGTTAAACAAACTGAAGCTTAACTCATTTATCCTCAACAAACTAATGGAAGACAGGGTCCAGTCCACTAAAAAATAACCAAACCTCATTTTGAAGCCCAGTTTCTCAACTCTCTGGATTAACCCTTTACTTCACTAAGAATAAGATAGTCTATTATGATACTGAAATTAAAAGTGTAAATTAAGTGATTTATGTTATCACTTAGTTATCTTAAATTCTTTTCTATCCCTCATTTCCCAAACAACTATAGTCTAGATTTCCTCCAATTATGTTTTAGTTTTCTAGTAATATCTCTCTCCTCTTTCTGTGTTATATCCTGGAGGTATTGGCTAGAACTCAGAAGATGCTAATTTTTATGTCCACAGGTGACATTTGAAAATCACTAGAATTCTGAAATCCTTTCTTCATGCTGCCACAATTTTTAAAATGAGATCCTATCTTTGGGTGCAAATTTTTCTTCACTCTAAAAATCTTGACTTGTGATTGTATTAAGTAAGGGGTCTAGAAATTTTGTTTTTGGAAATATGAATCCATTAATGCATAAAGCAAGAAGAGGTGGTATCATTCTTATAAACCCTCAGAAGAATGGAGAATCATATATATTACAATAGGAATAAAATGTACTCAAGTAATATAGGGAAATGAAAAAAAAAATAGAGTGGAAATAGAATTAGTAGAAATGGAGAATGAAAAATGTGTTTCTTTTTTTTAGTATTGTCCAGAGAAATCTGGGGAAGAGACAGCTGTGATCTTATTTTAAAACACTGGCCTCAATTTTACGTATAGAGGTAGGCATGAATATGTATACAAGTGATAGATGACATATCAAAGTGTAAAGAAGAATGAATAATCATCACCTACTTTATATAGTCCAACTATTTTTCTAGGGACTTTTTGTTTCATTCATATTGTGTGTTTTCTTATAGATTCTCCCATATCTTAGCCTTGGAGTGAGTAATCATTTTCATGTGTAAATTGTTAGCTGTCATTGTTATTTTTGTTTAACACTGTTTAACATTGATTTGTCAGTTTATTTACATGGACTAATCCAGTTTAAGACAGCTAATAATTGAGTTTTGAATCTATCAGGGAAGCAGACTACGAATTAATGGTGAACACTAACAAGATAATATGGAACATTAGTTCCTGTCTGAAAATATTACCTGACATGTCTAAATAAAACATGAGTTGAAGAGAGGTCATTTTTTGAGTATCCTGTAGCCAGTTTCATCAGGCCTAGTAAAAGAGGCTACATGTTTCCTTAATTAAAAAGAACTCTGGGAGCACCCGGGTGGCTCAGTTGATTGAGCATCTCAGTCTTGATTTAGGCTCAGGTCATAACCTCATGGTTCATGAATTCGACTTTTGGCTCGGGCTCTTGGTTGACAGTGAGGAGCCTGCTTGGGATTCTCTCTCCCCTCTCTCTGCCCCTTCTCCACTTGTGCATATGCTTTCCCTCTCAAAATAAATAAATAAACTTTAAAAAAAATCTAAACATCAAATGCAATATCATCACCAACACATAAGACCTTTCCTTTGATCAAGGAACTGTGCTCAAATACCAACATTTCAAAGATGTATCTAATGCACACATGGGTTTCTAGCCAACAATGATTTAAATGCAAGGAAGAACACTGGGTTGATGCATGCATGATACAACATGACAGGTGCTCACTGCTGAGTGACAAGAGGGGCTCCTGGTTACAGAGAGGGGAGTGGTCCTCAGAGACCTTGGAGCAGTCATCAAAGATTTCACAGAGAAGGAAAGCTTGTGTTTACAAAGGAGAGATGAGGGGCCATGATGAAAGCAGGAAAGTAGCAGAAAGCAGACAGCACTACTGAGTATTTTAAGTCAGAAGTGATAGCATCAGTTTAGCTGAAGTTTTTGTTTTTGTTTTCATTTTATACGTTTTAACACTTTTCATTTTATTTTAACAGTTCAAACAACATCTTGTGCTTAAAAATGTGTGTAATTGTGTATTTTTTAAAATTTGGTTTGAGATTTTTGTGATTCAGAGATTTGTAGTTTAGATACTCAATTTAGCTCATTGTGTTGCAATGGCTGTCATCACAAATTATATTTTCTTACTAAGAAATGTATATACAATGAAATAACTTCAATATCAGTAAAGCCTATTAAATCTTGATAACCACTTTCTAATCCCATCATCAGTCATTCAAAGGTTATTTGAAAAAAAGTGTCGGGTAGATTTCCATCTATTCTGATGTCCAATTGCAAACTATTTGAAAAGTTATTTCTCCATTTGTCTCTAGAATGTAGGAAACATTTTGTCCTTGATTGGAAAATATGCATTGTCCATAGCAAATGATTCCGAGTTATTTGATTCTGATTGATAGGAGCTCTTTTGCAATTCCTTCACTTACAGATAATTGGTAGTAATACAAAAATAATTATTGTCTCTAGACATGTTGCATGAGTTTTGACTTGTTTGGGGGCAAGCAAGCCTCCTATCTCCCCTTCTGCCATGGAAAAACCAGCTTTTCCTTGTTTTGCACATTCCTATCTGTGTTCCTAATCTATAAATGTGTTTGTTTCTTGGATTCTCCTTTAAACTGGCTGTTACATCTCACAAGTTTCCTAATTAATGTATTAGAATTTTAAATACTAAAATTCATTTTTATATATGTATAAAGGTTCGTTTTTATATATGTAAGAGAATCACGACTTGACCTTTGTTTTTTGAAAATTAGCTTTTAAAAAACAGATGAACCCCCAAATCCCAGTACTTCATATGGAAGGCTGGAAAAGAAGTTAGAAAATTTGTTTCTCGAGTTTCACTGTGAATACACAATTGTTGAAAAAAAAAATCAGACTTGCTTTTTCCAACAAAATCACACATCAGTGGGGCGCCTGGGTGGCGCAGTCGGTTAAGCGTCCGACTTCAGCCAGGTCACTATCTCGCGGTCCGTGAGTTCGAGCCCCGCGTCAGGCTCTGGACTGATGACTCAGAGCCTGGAGCTTGTTTCCGATTCTGTGTCTCCCTCTCTCTCTGCCCCTCCCCCGTTCATGCTCTGTCTTTCTCTGTCCCAAAAATAAATAAAAACGTTGAAAAAAAAATCACACATCAGTGAAATTAGTTCCAATATTTTTAAAATGTAATTTCCACAGCAGAAGTTTATTCTTTCAAAAGCAATTGTTCCTTCAACCATCATTAAAATTGCATTTTTTTTTTTTTCTGCAAAGGACAGATTAACTGTTTTGTTTTTGTTTAGGGCACATTCCACTGATAGTCTTTTACCGTCACAGAAAAGGTCAGCAAATTTGGACACACAACTTTTTGTAAAATAAAAGTAAATTAAAAAAAAAATCTTCTAACCTAGCTTGGAACTTACTAACTGTGTGACCTTGATTCAGTTATTTTGCATCACTGTATCCATTTCCTTGTTTGTCAAGTGGCAACAGACAAGCAAAACAACACAAACACAGCTACTATATATTTCATAGGATTGTTGTGAGGCTTTAGTGACTTAATATATTACAAGGGTTTAAAACTATGATTACACATTAAGTATTATTTAGGAATTTTGTTATTATAATAAATTTACCATTAATATCTATAAAATGGGTATAAAACAAAATCTATTTAGGAAGATACCTTGACTTATAACAGTGTAACAGTGACATTGCATGTGAAATGTAGAACACAGTTTCACATTTGTGGTAAGTGTTTAATAATTATTGTTACTGTCATAAACTTCATGACATGATGTATTGGCAGTAATGATAAAAAAGAGAGGGCATACTAAAGATATTATTATGAAAACTTTTATGTTTGTTGATCTCAAGAGAGGAAATGAGGTAAATTATGACTTAAATGAATAAACCTATTTTAGTACTTTAAAATAGTGCCCCTATGTGTCCCTTATTTTCCAACTTGGTCTGATCTGAGAAGATTTCATTTCTTCCTTCCCTATACAATGTTTAAAAATGGACATACTTTCATTATTTCAGTTTTTAGTTATTTGTTGTTTCATCTTGCTTTCCTCATTGAAAGAATGTGTCCTCTACATAAGTATAGCTGACACATAAGGTTACGTTAGTTTCAAATGTGCCCCATAGTGACTTGACAATTCTATACATTATGATTCAACCCTCACCACAATAAAGGCAGTCATCACCTGTCACTCTCCAATGTTAATACAGTATTATTGACTGTATTCCCATGTTATACCTTTCATCAACATGATTTGTTTATTTTATACCTGGGCATTTATATCTTTTAATCCCCTCACCTATACACGTATTACATTCTTTGGAAGGAAGACACTATATGCATCCTACTCTAAGGAGTGGGAAGTTATGCTCAACTTCTTTGAGAATGAAGATGTACAAAAATTCTTTGAAATTCTTCTGCATGGGAGATTTGTCTCCTTGTTCCCATTTACATATTTCTCCAGTCATTTATTTACATACATATGAACACATGGATATTTATTTCATGCTTTGAGTTGCAATCCAATACTGACTGATTTATTTATTTATTTATTTATTTATTTATTTATTTATTTATTAAATTGATCTTGTTTTTGTCATTGGGAGCTTTCACTTGGCTTCCGTGTTCCTTGACATAGCACATTACCAAAGAGTGTTTGGTGAA
Source organism: Prionailurus viverrinus (assembly GCF_022837055.1). NCBI lineage: Eukaryota > Metazoa > Chordata > Mammalia > Carnivora > Felidae > Prionailurus > Prionailurus viverrinus. The sequence continues at coordinate 103,654,826 of NC_062562.1, read as the reverse complement.
TTTTTTGTTCATTTGTTTTTGTTTTGAATACTTTCTGACACTATAAGAGTCTCCAAATCCTAGAATCAGCCATTTCTCCAAGGAGCTCTGGTTTCTTTTATTGGAGAATAGTATTAATACTAATATCTGGGTGCTAGATATATTCCTGCTACTAAAACTTGGATTTAATTATTTTTAAAAATTTAGATACTGTATTCTATAGTCAAATAAATTTGATTCACCAAGTTTTTGTAATATGCATTTTCTATAATTCTCAGCTTTTCATTTATGTAAGCATTTTCCTTTATGTCACTGAACCTACCATAATGACTTCTGTAAGATATTTGTACACCAAGTCCAAAATCCAAGTCATGTTGTGCTTCTTCTCCCTTGATTTTTTTTCTCTTGTGAAGAGATCACTTTTTCTGGCTCTTTATGTGTTGTATAATTTTGAATTTAATTCTGTACATTGCAAATGTTATATTGTGGAGGTTTGGGATTATTTTATATTCTTTTAAAGAACATTGTATCTTTTTGTAGCAGGCAATTAATTCAGATAGACTCAAACTGCAAACTCCATTTATTGGTCAGCAACTCAAATCTTAGCTAAATTATTTTTCCCTAGCTTGACTCAGTCTCATGTATGCATGATTCAGGGGTCTGCCAGAGATTTGAGCAGTGTTAATCATTTGGGGCAATTCTGTCTTCACTTTGCTTTGGCTCTGCTTGCCCTGAATTCTGTTCTCTATTTCTTTAAGCTGGAAAGACTGTAGGCTTTCAATCGCAATTTTAGCTTCTCTGTAGTATCATTTTTGGAATGCTTAAGGCTAACAGTCATAAAAATGCATAACTCATCCATGTCACTCTTTCTTTCTAAATACTAACTCCCCCCGCCCCCCCCCCCCAGAGTTAACTTGCCTTATGTTTTACTTCCCTGTGTCCTCAATTCATTGGGGGTTTTTTTTGCATATATTTTTTCCATTGCATAGTTGTTATTTGCAGGAGAGGTATGTTTGGTAGGAGCTTACTCTACGATGTTGGCAATAGACCCCCTTGATCATTTTAAATTATTGTTTTTATTTTATTTTGTTTGTTTTTGTTTATTTGTTTGTTAACTACCATCTAGATGAATTTTCCTAGCAGATTTGCTAAACCATTCTGTAGTTAGAAATCTTGATGTTGAGGGGTATCTGGGTGGCTCAGTCAGTTAAGTGTCCAACTCTTGATTTCAGTTCAGGTCATGATCCCAGGGTTGTGGGATCAAGCCCCATATCAGGTCCTTCACTGAGCATGGGACCTTCTTGGGATTCTCTCTCTCTCCCCCTCTCTCTCTGCCCCTTCCCCACTTGCACTGCCTCTCTCTCTCTCAAAATAAATAAGTAAACATTTCAAAAAGAGAAAAAAAAAAAGAAAAAGAAATCTTGATGTTGAATCCCATTTATCTTTTGCACCAGCACCAAAGTATATGTCAGCACTTTCCCTTGCAGTGGTTTAATAGATTGAATTTATCTCTAGTTCTACCCATACAACATGTGTATATTATTTTGAAATTCCAGTTTTGGCAAGGAGAGGTTGATTTCATAGGGAGTATCTCCTGCAGATTTTCTAACTTGGGCAGGCCCTGGACATTTTCTCCTATTCTTTATGCCCTGTAAGATCCTGAAACCAAAGTCGAATTTCATCTCAAGGAAAGACTAGTTTTTAGTGCTCTATTTGATTTCAAGTTTTCTGCTTTTTTTTTTTCATTTTGAAGCCTTAGGTATTTTTTATTATATAGCCCACTGATATTTTTAAACAGATATAGTTTAACCAAATGATTAGCTTTTTATACTCAGATGCATAGTTTGGGATCAATCAGAACACCTAATAGGCTATGCCACTAAAAAGAGAATACTCTTCAACTTATGATTCTTGCTACTTTAGCAAATTCTGCCATTGATACTTTATTCTTTTCTCCTCATCAGACATATACATTCCATTGTTATTACAGATTTCAGTGTGACTATTGTGAGAATTATGTTTTACTGTATATTAAATTATGATAACATGCAAGTATCACTGATAATAAGTAGTAGGAGCTTAGATTATTAATATTTAATGAATATCACTATGACAGTAATAAATAACATATAAATCACGTTTCATTAACTAAATTAAGGTAAAGGAAAATAAGGCCTAGAGAAAAAAAAAAGCAATAAAAACACAGTGAAATTACGAATGAAGAGACAGGACTCCATTTCGACATAGGAAAAATGGCAAGTAGGTGTGTAATTGAAATGTTTAAAATAGTTTTAACACAGTTTGGGTTAGATGTTCTTATTTTGGAAAAGTTTAGCTGCATCTACAGCCTCTAATTTGTGAACAAAACAACACTTTAAGAAAACAACTGTATGAAGAGAGAATAAAATTAGTATTGTAGGGGCCAAGAGCAGACTTCCCCAAGATGGGACATTTTTGCGTGAAGATTATTTTGAATTAAAACTCATCAAAACCCAACAAACTCAGGGAAAGCTCTTCACTGTCCCCTCAAATGCCTAGATTCACATTAGAAAGGAGAACCTGTACCAGGGGAAAGAACTATTAACAGAGATTGCTTTCTTCATAAGCAACTTACCTGCATTCAAGGGCAACCTTTGTTTTGCAAACATCTCTCACTTTCTGGATAATGGCTTTCCTCTACCTTGGATCCCTAGTGCCTTCTCCTTAGCTCAGGATGACATATATACCCCCTTTGCCTGTTGGAATTTCATGTTTCTGAAATTCTGTGTATGGAATTAAATTTGATTTTATCTTGTTAATGTATCTCATGGAAATGTAATTTTTAGTCCAGCCAGAAGAATCTTGTATTCTACAGAATATTTTCCCCCCCCAGAGGTATGAATTAAATATTTGGAATATATATATATATATATATATATATATATATATATTCTTCTAGGAATATGTATGTTATACTGTTGAAACCAGACTTCTAGCATTTGATCAAAAAGATAGTTTATACTGTCCTAGGGAAAGATAATATATTGAAAAAAGAAAGTATTTATAAGGTGGATACCTTTCCATTATGCCTTATTTTACAACTATCTTTTTATGTCTAATGTCTGAAAGATAAATTACTTTGTTCTGGCACTAATTTGCCTCTTTAAAGTAACTGTATTTTGTTAACATTAATTATTAAAATTATTAACTTGAGTAGTCCATAGTACTGTAAATGGCTGAATGACAGGCAGTAAACTTTTATTTATTTATTTATTTATTTATTTATTTATTTATTTAAAAAATTTTTTTTTCAACGTTTATTTATTTTTGGGACAGAGAGAGACAGAGCATGAACGGGAGAGGGGCAGAGAGAGAGGGAGACACAGAATCGGAAACAGGCTCCAGCCTCTGAGCCATCAGCCCAGAGCCTGACGCGGGGCTCGAACTCCCGGACCGCGAGATCGTGACCTGGCTGAAGTCGGACGCTTAACCGACTGCGCCACCCAGGCGCCCCAGGCAGTAAACTGTTAAACACTAGTCAAATATAGCAATGATTTCAGTTGAGCTAGTATTTTATTTATTTGTATTTATTTATTTAAGTTTATTTATTAATTTTTGAGAGAGAGAGCAAGTGGTGTAGGGGCAGAGAGAGAGAGAGAGAGAGAGAGAGAGAAGAGAGAACCCCAAGCAGGCTCCACACCATGGGTGCAGAGCCTGACACAGGGCTCAATTCATGAACCATGAGATCATGACCTAAGCTGTAACCAAGAGATCGCTTAAGCGACTGAACTACCCAGGGGCTAGTATTTTAAAACTAGAGTTTTTCTAGTGAAAACAGTTGCCATGATGCCCTAGAGAAAACAGGCTGCCTTTTGGAAAGCAAAGTAATTTTAAAGGTAGTATTTTTAATTCACATCATAAAAAATATAGTCAATAGAATTGGAATGAAGAAAATAAAAAATATATATATTTTAACATAAAAGTTTTGAAAAAACTTTGTTACATTGAATAAATAACATGTTATATCACAGAAATAGTCTCTGGAAAAAACAATTCTTGCATAACATATTCAAAGTGAAGATCTTTCCCAGATTGGAGTTATTTTTTCAACTACCCATATAAGGGGGAGCAATTGTGTTACAATACAAGTTTTGGTACCCCTCGGTGAGTTTTACAAGGAGATTTTGGATTTTTCTGTTCAGGTGTTTTTGGTTCATAAAATCAAAATGTGATCTTTGGCTAAGCATGTTCTTTGACTTGGGACTTTATATATGTAACTACCACAATGCAAGAGGAATACATTTCAATCTATTTTCAGTTAAGTTTAGCTTTGAAATATAATTAATTAATTATAATTAATTTAGCTTGATATGATTTGGTCATATAATCTACATTATATAACAGGGCATATTTGCATCAGAAATATTAAATTCTATAATTCTATAATTTTTCAAAACTTAATCTCTAAAATTTATATAAATTGTGTTTCACCTGGGAATCACCCACATCTCAATCATTGAAGCAAATGTAACCGTATTCTACCTCAGTTTTCATATAGTAGTGGTTCTTCAGTATTATAATGTTATTGTGAATGTATGCACCTTAAATCATTTGCAACACAGCAGTTATGTCTAATTGCATTAGTGAGTTATTTTAAATTTAATAAATGACATAGTTTCATGACAGCAAGTTTATTTCCATTTTCATTTTGGTTCAAAATCCACTGCTTTTCGCAAAGCAGCACATTTGTTAAGTAAAACTCATTAATTTAAAAAACTGCTTGGTGCTCAGACCAGAACTGCTTAATTCTTGAAGACAGTACCCTACTAGAAACTGCTGGGCCTTATATACCTTAATGCCTGCTCTTTTAGATAGCATTAAAAACAACCAAAGAGAAGAAACATGTTTTTAAAAATGTAGTAAATTTTAAATTGATCAATTTAAATCTTCCAAAAAATATTTAAAACTTTCATTAAACTTTTAGGTAAGGCATCATTCTTGTACCTTGTCTCCTGTCTTAAGAGGGCAGAGGAGATAGGCCCAAGTTCCATTCTTCCAATCACATTCAGTTAAACAGATCTGTAATTCAAAGAAGGAAGGAATGGTTAGGACCACAACAGATGTTGGTCAAAGGGAAATTAAACTCAACGTATTGTACTTAGAAGTACATTCTCAATTATCTGTAACACTAAATTTAGGATTCATGAAACACTGAGACACAAAAATATATGAATAGATTTTAAAAGACCTTGAGAAGTTACATAAACTCTTTAAACTATGTTTAATAAATAAATGGAAGAATCTATTCCTTAACTTGTTCTCCACATATATTTACATATATATATATATTTATATATACACACACACACATATATACTATATATATGCCCATATGTATGTGTGTGTGTTTATATACATACATATATATATGTATAAATCTCCAATATCTTTAGTAATTTATCAGCTTTTACAGAGTTGTTTCTATGTGGGAATTAATTCCTTAATATCAAAAAAGATCATAAAATTTTACTACCTTGCAAAAAAGAAATTTTGACAATGATTCTTTACTTGACCAAGCTTTAGGCTCCTCTGCACTTCCTAGTAATATCCAGTTGTAGCAAGAACCCTGCTAAGTCATTTTAGTAAGAAACCCCCAGCTCCAGTTTCCATATATGGTTACCTTCATCCTCCAGGTGATATCTGATCACCCTGGCCTGTGTTCAGCAACAATCCTATTTGGTCAGTTTAATCAGAATCTCCCCTTGCCCTCGATGTTTTTTGTCATAGGTTCCCCTCCGTAAAAAGAGAAAAGAAAAACAACAACAATAACAACAACAAAAACCTCAAGGTAACCTGGCTATGCGTGTACATGACAACATCCCTCGTGACCTTGTAAACTGAGACTACTTAATCAGACTACATGTTTGTTTGTGTGTGTTACCATATATGAGAAACAAAAAAATAGAAAATGTATAGAAAACTAGCCACGTGACATTCGGGAGTCAGTTTTTCTGGAAGGAACCCAACTGAGTGGTACAGGCATGAATAAAGTTGCTTCCTGGAATAAAGCCTCAATGTCATGACTGTCTTTGTGAGAATCCTGCTACATTTCCTCTTAGTAATTTTCTATCCACTGAACTCCACCCTGCTCCTTGGTTATAAATTCCCACTTGTCCATGCTGTATTCAGAGTTGAGCCTAATCTTTCTTCCCCAGTACAAGACCTCATTGCGGTGGCCCCTGCATCTGCCCCATGACTCTCCTTGAATATAGTTTGCTTTACTGGCTTCAAAAATATCATGAATAATTTCTTATTAAAAATTTCCATTTTATTTTTCTTCACCATACTTGTTTAAATTCATTTTGCTTCTTCTATATTGAGCATAAGTTGCTTAAAGCTTTTTTTTTGTTTTTAAAAACCAATACATATAGCAGCAAAAAGACTTTCAATAAAATATAAATGTTGCTTTTATACACAAGTAAACCACTTTGTTGCCAAATCCTGCAATGTCATTTAAAAATATATATACACATATATAAAGTGAAAAAAAAAACCCAGCACAATATTAAAGAAAACAGCAGTCTGTTTGGAAGCTGCTGGCAACTTCCTTCAGAAAAATGAGAATAGGATGTAGAATCCCCAGAAGAATTGATTATCCAGCCTTCACCCTAGATTTTAATGTAGTGCTTGCAAGAAATACTTAAGGAAGTAAAGAATTCACCGTTAAGTCTAGCATTTTAGAGCCCTAAATTGAATTCAAGGTAAGTTTTTACATTGAAGAGCCCAAGGGATCCTAGCACATATGAAATGCGTGACAGAAGTCCCCACTTTATGTTATTTGGGGCATAGTAAGTTAAGGCAAAGAGGAAGGCAGGAAGCATAGTATATGAACTTGTTTTCTATAACCCCTAGTTTTGGGCTCTATACCAATAGTAGTTAATAAATGATTTATACATTTTTATTTAAATATTTTTAATATATAGCCCTATTACATTGTACAAATTCAAAAAGGATAAAGTTATTTCTCCTTCTCCTGTTTTCTAACCATTTAATTCCCTACACCTAAAGGCAACTACTATTAGCGATTTCTTATTTGTTCTTTGTGTGTATGTGTGTGTATGGTGTATGTGTTGCATATATATGTACAAAATATATATACATATAAAACACATATATGCACAAACACATATATCTGTCAGTGTATAACTTTTTCTTCATTAAATAAGTAGCATGTTTTAAATACTCTTCAACAACTTGCTCTATTCACTTAAAATATTATTTGGAGATTTTTCTGTGGCAGTAATAAAAGGTGACATTTCTTTGTGAGTGGTATTTCTTTAAGTAAATGTCAATTCATAGAATGTTTCCTACTAAAGACATTTTTGTCTCTTCTAAAGATTTGTTATTACCAAAAAAAAAAAGTGTAATGATTTGACTTGTACATACATAATTACTTTCACATATGAACATGCCAATGGGACAGATTCCTAGAAGTGAATTATAGGGTCAATGGAGGAGTATTTATCTATTTAATGTTTTAATGTTACATCAGGTTATAAACCTACAATACATAAGAATGCCTTACAACCTCAACCACATAGTACATTATGAACTGTTTTCATCCCCACCAGTTTAAGGAAAAATAGTATCTCATTGCACATTTGTTACATTCCTTTATTACAAATACCTTCAGGCATATTTGCATATGTTTGAAATTTATACTAAATAAAATTAAAATCGTAAGTTTTAACAGAAAAGTGATTAAAAATCGGCACGAATGGAATAATGTCACCTGCTGCAAGGTCAGATGTTCCTGCTGTCATATCGTCTTTGTGTGGAACAGTGATCTGGAAGTTAGGATTATGGCTCACCCACCATCTGCCTCTGAGTTCTGCCTCTGAATGTCAGGAACTATGTGGTGTAAGGCTCACAAATCTCCCCCATCTTCTAGGCCCCAGGTTGATTGGTGACAGAGGCTGACTTCTTCCAGGAGTCAATGAGCACAAATCCATTTCTGCTCTTGAAAAGTAGAATGACAGGTTTTGCAATGCTACTAGCAAAGGTTTGCTTATGTTTAAAGAAGTTTTATTTTTAGTATAATATGAATGATAATTTTAGTTTCAAGCATGTGTTCATCATTTAGCATGTGTCAGGTATAACTGCAATGCAAACCTTTCAGATCCTTTTGTTTGGATTTGCTGGCTGAATAACCATCTCAAAGTGATGAAAAGTAGAAAATTCAGTACTGACTTTGTACTGACTCAGATTTTAGTTCCTTATAAATTCTTCCACATTCTTAACCCTGATCTTATGCCCCTGTATCTCCCTTAGCTTCCCTTTTCTTGTTTATCTCCTTAGATAGGAGTCTCAAAATCTTACTTCACATTTTGCAGTTGAAATAGCATTTCTTTTTTGATTGACTTAATGTCAGGTGCCAATGATTCCCATCGTCGCATTGACAATATTTGGTAACGGTTGTTGAGGTTTGGAGCCTCTGGCTATACCATATCCATCTCTCTCGTTTGATAGCTACAATAACTGTGACCAAGGTAAACTGTCATCGCCAACAAAACTTAATCCTTTACTGTTGGTCCTAGCGGTACAGCCTGAAAAATGAAAATAAAATTCTGAGGCCCATAATGAACTCTTTTAATCCTAGTCCTTATTTTGGTTCATCTTCCTTCTTTATTCATATCAATGGGAGTGCCCTCTATTCTCCTTCTCTAAGGGCAAAGTCACCCACGACTTTGCTATCAGCCAAACAGTGTTCACTCCCAGACTGTTGCCAAGTAAAGTTGTCCCCCCCAAGTTTCCAACTCCCATCTCCCACTGAATATTAAGTCTTTCTTCTTAAAAAAAAACAACAAATACTCAAATGAAAATGCCTATACCTGAATTCGGCAATTTTCCTTATCAACTACCTCTACTTTCCTGAGTTTTCTATTACATATTTAGTATAAAGAGGAAAAAGGAATTGTAAGAAAACTCTCAGAAAAACCCACTCCCAGTTTGAATCAGACAATTCATATAGACCTGTCTACAAAGATGTAAAATTATTCTTTACCTAAAATTGTTTTCCACTCATTGCAATGTAATGAGATGGTTACAATAAAAGTTAGAGTCAGAATGCCTGTTTCTATTTATAGGCAGGGCTCAACAGAAATAGCAGTCACAGAGACGCTGTGACGTTCCTGCAGAACATTGCTATAAAGATCAGGATACCAGGGCTAATTTGAGAGAGTAGAACACCTTTCGTTCCTGAAATGTTTTAGCCACTGTCTTTCATCATTTGATGCCTCAAGCATCTATTCATTACTGCTCTTTGAAAGGTCAAAATATGAGGCATTTGTATAGTTTTTTGTTGTTGTTTCTCTTTCCAACTTTCTTGTACTTTCATAATGAGCATGGACATCCTCCTAAATAGGGTGTTCACTAGGGAACAATGGCAATGGAAGAGCCCTTAGGTTTTGTATATGTTTTTGTACATGTGACACTGGCAAGACTCCTGAACATTGACACTTCTGATAAAAAAAAAAATTACAATATGACTATAAAGTTTGAGATTTATGTAAAACACTGTAAAAACAACCAAGCCTTTTGATGTGTACACTCTTCTACAGCGTCATCTGAGTAGTGTCATGGACAAACTGAGGCCCCAGCTGCCTTTTTTCATTTAATAAATTGTGATAATTAATAGCTATTATTCATGCATTTCAGTCCTTTCACACTTAATAGCAGCTCATTCCAATCAAATATATAGAACCATGATCAGAGTGGAGTATGTGTAGGTGTCACAATGCAAATCATAGATTGGAAACCTGCATATGTACTGTTATTAGGTTTCTTTCCAGCAGAGCACTTTTACTAGCTTTGGAAAATGAAATGGGAAATATTTCTGTGTAATTTTTTTTGAAAATCTGACTGGCATCATATCAATCACCCCCCCCCCCATTTTTTCCCTCCTGTTCTTTTATTCAGGTATAATTACAGATTCTTTACAACATTTCAATGTCAATCCTTATTAATCTCTAATTTTGAATCATAGGCATAAAGGGTTTAGAAACTGCATTTCACATTTTATGTCTTTGGAGAGAAAATTGACATGCTTCTGGTTTGGCGAATCCCTGACCACATTCCTCTCTATCTGACCCCCAAGGGACAGTGAAAATAAAATGGACTTTGTGGGAAGTTGAAGCTGAGTTCCAGCTCTTAACACAATTGTGGTTAGATTTATTGGTGGGCGTGACAGCTCTTGGTTGTACAACTCCAGAGAGAAAGAAGATAAATGAGGCTATAGCACCTGCGAGACATACAGGCGAGATTAGCCAAGAATTAAGAGCCTCTTCTGAGTGTCACAGAAAGTTCTGAAAAGCCTGGCAAGAACTAATATTTGAGGCGGCAGAGAAGACTGCAGGATGAGAAGTAAAAATGTATGTGCTATTTTTAGGTTACTACCTTATGTGAAATCAGATACTGATAGTTAAGCTTTAGGGAAAGAGCCAATCAGGAATTCCGTGTGAAAGGCTTGGCGCTTGCTATTGAGCAATTACACAGTCACCTCTTCCATATTTCTGGAAGAATGAAAATTCTTGGCAGTGATTCAATAGCAAGTCTTTATGCATACACATGTATTGTGGTCACTGGTTGCACCGCTACAGGTACAGTATTTTTTATGAACTTTAGGGGGAAATAGCTTTTCTATGGGAATGATCTTATAAAAACTACTTTCTGATCTCACTTTTAAAAATTAGTATACATTATTTTCAGAACAATTTTAGGTTCAGCAAAATTGAGTGGAAAGTACAGAATTTCTTTACACTCTTTGTTCCCATGATCACTGCAGTGGCACACTTTTTACAATCAGTGAGCCTACACTGACACATCATTATTACCCAGAATCCATAGTTTCTATTAGGGTTCATTCTTAGTGCTGTACATTGTATGTGTAGAAGTTGGCAAATATATAATAGTATGTATCTGCCACTGTAGTATTGTACAGAATAGTTTAAGTGCCCTAAAAATCTTCTGTGCTCTGTGTATTCATCCCTCTCTTCACCCTTGTCCCTAGAAATCATACATCTTTTTAATATCCACAGTTTTCCCTTTCCCAGAATGTCATATAGTTGGAATTATACAATATGTAGCACTTTCAGTTGGTTTCTTTCAATTAGTAATATACATTTAAAGTTCCTTCATGTTTTTTTTTTTTAATGGCTTGAGAGCTCAATTCTTTTCAGTACAGAGTGACATTTCATTGTCTGCATAAACCACAGTTTATTCATCCATTCATACTAAAGGACATTTTGGTTGCCTCCAAGTTTGGGAAATTATTAATAAAGATGCTGTAAGTTCTGTGTACAGTTTTTGTGTAGACTTGAGTTTTCAGTTAAACTGGGTAAGTGCCAAGAAACATGATTGCTGGATCATGTGGTAAGTCTGTTTAATTTTGTAAGAAACTCCTGAACTGTAATCCAGTGTGGATGTACCATTTTACCTTCCCACCAGCAGTGAGTGAAAGTTTCTATTGCTTTCAATTGTTATACATGCTCCCAGCATTTGATGTTGTCAGTGTTTTGATTTTAGGCCATCCTATTAGTTATGTAGTAGCATCTTATTATTGTTTAATTTGTCTTTCCCTGATGACATATGATGTGGAGCATCTTTTCATATGTCTATTTACCACCTGTATATGGTCTTGTTTAAGATTTTTTTTCAGGTCTTTGTCCATTTTATAACTGGGTAGTTTTCTTTCTTATTGCTGAATTTTAAGAGTTCTTTGCATATTTTGGATAATATTTTTTTTTATCATATGTGTCTTGCAAACATTTTCTCCCAGCCTATGGCTTGTCCTTTCATGCTCTTGACATTATCTTTTGCAGAACTGAAGGTTTTAATTTTAGTGAAGTCCAGTTTAGCAACTTTTTCTTTCATGGGTTGTGTCTTTGGTGTTGTATCTAATTATATCTAAAAAGGCATCACCATAACCAAGGTCATCTGAGTTTTCTCCTATGTAATCTTCTAGGAGTTTTATGGTTTTGTGTTTTACATTTAAGTCTATGATCCATTTTGAGTTAACTCTTGTGAAGTGTGGAAGGTATTTATATAAATTATTATTGTTGCATGTGCATGTCCAGTTTTTCTAAGACCATTTGTTCAAAAGACAATCTTTGCTCCATTGTATTGCCTTTTATCTTTTATCAATTATCGGTTGATTATGTTTATGTAACATATTAAAATATATTTCCATTGGTCTATCTAATATTTTGCGAATAACACACTGTCTTGACTACTATAGTAAATCTTGAAGTATGGTAGTACCAGTCCTCAGATTTTGTTCTTCTCCTCCAATACTGAGATGGCTGTTTTATTTTTTCCTTTTTTCTTTTCTTTTCTTTTCTTTTCTTTTCTTTTCTTTTCTTTTCTTTTCTTTCTTTTCCACTCAATTTAAACTATAGAATCAGCTTATTGATACTCACAAAATATCTTGCTGGGATTTTAATGGGAATTGTGTTGACTTTATACATCAATTTGGGAAAGAATTAACACCCTGACAGTATTGAGTGTTCCTGTCCATAAATAGGGAATATGTTTCCACTGATTTAGTTGTTTTTTGATATCCTTCATTAGAGTTTTATAGTGTTCCTCATGTAGATCTTGTGCATTTTGTTGGATTTATCTATTTTATCTTGGGAGGGAACTAACGTAGATGGTAGTGTGTTTTTAATTTCAAATTCTAATTGTTTATTATTGGAAAGTAGAAGATCTAATTTTAACATTTAAGAAATCTGAATTTTATAAAGTAAAACATTTCTTTCATCAGATGTCAACATTGCATATAAAAATTGATCTTTTCCATGCATATACTATTGCATGTCACAATATGTGTAATATAATAGGTACTCTTATGAAAAATCATTATTGTATGGGTGACTACATTTATTATGAAATATAAACTATTAATATTAATGCTTATAAGTATTATTTTACATATTTTACTATTCCGCTATTAAATGTTTTATTACTAATATCATGGAAAATTTTACAAAAGTTCTGAAGTAGAGTTAGAGTCCCACATTCACTACTTATTAGCTAGGTGGCTTATGTTTCTCAATCTTGTCATCTAAAGTTAAGAATGGGTTCGTACCTTGTAGGTGTTCCTTAAAGACAGAAATGAGGTAAAGTATGTCAAGGTCTTCGGATTGCGCGTGTCACATTAAAGAGACCAAAACAAGTCAACTGCTCTACTACTATCATTATTTCCACCACAACTGCTACTGCTGCTATTGCCACCGTTACTGCTTCTACCCCTATTTCTACCACACTGTTGCTGCTGCTACTACTGCTACTACTGTCGCCACTTCAACCACCCCTATTATTACTGTAACTACAACCGCTACTGCTACTACTACTACCTCGCTTAGTGTAGGCAAAAGAACTCGAGAAGTAGAGCCAGAACTGGCACTGCCCTAATTAGTTATGTGGCTTCAAGCAGGTTAAATAATTATTGGCCTCCTAGGGGAACTAGGGAACATATAATTTCCTTTTTCAGCCCTAAAAGTATATGAATATCTGTGAGAAAATGTTATTGGGTTAATGTTTGGACAGGGAGGTCTACTGGCATGAGAAGGAAATCATAATGCAAAGAGGATGTTAATTGCTAAAATTTCAATTCTAGTGAGTTATGTAGGATGCAAAAAGAACAAATACAGAATTACTGAGCGAGACATCAGTTATTAATGAGGATAAAAACCAGAATGTCTTTCTTGAGTCAGAAATTTTCTTCAACCATCCTTCAATTACTATGAAGTGTTTTCTGTGATTTATTGTGTTTTTTACTTAGACCTTAGATTATGTTCTCTGACTTCTATGTTGAGGCTTTTCTAGGCAACTAGTTTTGCTTTACAAAAGGCAGCTCTGCAGCATGTCCAGTGTTGTTGGATTTTGAAGATAATGTGACAGTTTCAACTGACGCGCTAAATATCCTAAATTTCCAACAGTGGTAAAAGATCATTAAATTGTAACATCCGTTTAAAGATTTCTATACAGACCTTTGGAGTAACAATTACCAAGGAGGCACAACAACATGGAAAAATCCTTCTTTTTTTTTTTTAATTTTTTTTCAACGTTTATTTATTTTTGGGACAGGGAGAGACAGAGCATGAACGGGGGAGGGGCAGAGAGAGAGGGAGACACAGAATCGGAAACAGGCTCCAGGCTCCGAGCCATCAGCCCAGAGCCTGACGCGGGGCTCGAACTCACGGACCCGCGAGATTGTGACCTGGCTGAAGTCGGACGCTTAACCGACTGCGCCACCCAGGCGCCCCGGAAAAATCCTTCTAACATGTTGTGAGTTCATGTTAAGTAAGGACAAAAGTAAGCAGAATGCAAGTCTACATGTTGTCATAAAAAATTATACATATGTAGAAAGGAGTATGCCAAAATATTAATAGAGGTCACAGTGGATTGTTGACTTTAAATTGAGTAGTATTTATCCTTATTAATTACTAATAGATTTATATAACCTAATATATTGTCTTACTGGCAAAAAGTGAATGTTTAAAAAAGAAAGAAAAATGGAGATACTTGAATATAAATACTGAAAAAAAATCTACTTTTAAACTGTAGACTTTGTTTTAGTCTCTGTTTGATTGCTTATTAGCTGTTTCTCCTTAGAAAATTCACTTTACCTCTCTGAGCTTACTTGGACTCACATTGCCTCATTACCAAATAATGGCTTAGAATAAGTTTTCTTCCAATGTTAACAGTGAATGAAGATCATATATTTTTATTACAGCCACATGCCAACATGCTTACCATATAGGTACTAATTAAATTAACGAGGGGCTCCTGGGTGGCTCAGTCAGTTGAGCATCAAACTCTTGATCTCAGCTCAGGTCATGATCTCACAGTTCCTGGGTCCAGGCCCCATCAGGCTCTGTGCTGACAGCACAGAGACTGCTTGGCATTCTGTCTCTCTATCAAAATAAATAAATAAACTTTAAAAAATTAATTAATTAATTGCCCATATTGATACTACCAACACAGGTTTAAATTAATTCCCATTTTATATTTTATAGTGAATTACTAATGGCAATTTGAAATGTGTAGGAAATAATATATAAAAGTACCAAGTATTCCAAATGTGGCTAGCTCACATTATTCTGGATTGAAGTAACTGAGTTACCTGTGGTTGAGACATATCAGAGATCTGGATCATGGCTGCAATTACAGTTCCATAGGGGTCAGTAAAAGATTTCATCTTTAGCCTTTTTAATATACTCTGGTTGAAGTCACAAAGGGATCTACAAACTCCTGATTGCTATCCTTCCCTCTACCGAATGGTAAATTAGAAAAAAATATTGCCACCTCTGGATTGGAAAATTAGGAAATGGAGGCCCTTTCTTGGAGCTGGAATAGCTTCACACATATTTCTTGGCAATAGTGTAGTCTGGGTTACATCCCCACATTCCACCTGCTACATTGTCTCATATATCCCCCATTATTCCCCTTCAAACCTACACTGAAAGGTCTCAGGTCTGAGCTCTCTCCTCTTGAATTAGGATTTTCTTTCAAATTTCTTTAAACTAGATTTGAGAGCTCAATTCCAACAGTTTTATTGATGAGTATATTTTATTGTTTTTCTTTGTATCGTCAGGGTTTTTTTTTTTTCTTTTTCAATCTGAAGTTTAGGTTTCTCCTATTGTTTTATTAAAATATAACTTCATTACCAAAAAAAGTATAATTTGGTTAGTGTACAGTCCTGTGAGCTATGACAAAGGTTTAAGGTTTTGTTAACCACCACTAACCATCAAGTTATGTAACAATTCCTTTATTAATAAAAATTCCCGTGTCCCTTTTCAGTCAACACCTCCCTCCACCTCCACCCCTGGCAACCACTGATCTGTTTTTGTTTTGTTTTTATCCCTATAGTTTTTTTTTCCCTTTGAAAAAATGTCATATAAACGTAATAATGCATTTTTGAGCCATTTTTTTCATACAGTATAATGCATTTAAAATATATTCGTGTTGATTCATCTATAATTAGGTCATTTCATTTTTATTGATGAGTAGTACTTTATTGTATGGATGTACCTGAGTCTGTTTATATATTTCCCAGCTGAGAACCATACTTATTATTTTTTGGCTTGGGCAGTTATGAATAAAGCTGTTATGAGAAGTTACATGTGGATTTATGTGAACATAGCTTTTCATTTTAATTTCATTTCAAATGAATAGGATTCTGATTGCTGGGTTCTATGGTAAGTGTATGTTAATCTTTTGCTGCATTATTTTGCATTTCTAATAGAAATATATGAGATGTAGAGGTGTTCCACATCTTCCCTACAACTTCAGATTGTCAGGCTGTTTCTTTTATTTTGTTTTTTAAAGATTTATTTAAATTCTAGTTAGCTGATGTATCGTGTAATATTGATTTCAGGAGTAAAATTTAGTGATTCATCACTTACATACAACACCCAGTGCTCAATACAACAAATGCCCTCCTTAATACCCATCATACATTTAGCCCATCCCTCCACCCACCTCCCCAGAAGCAATCCTCAGTTTGTTCTCTATAGTTAAGAGTTTCGTATGATTTGCCTCTCTCTTTTTTCCCCTCCCTCATATTCAACTGTTTTCTTTCTTAAATTCCACATATGAGTGAAATCATATGGTATTTGTCTTTCTCTGACTAACTTATTTCACTTAGCATAATGCTCTGTAGCTCCATCTATGTTGTTGCAAATGGCAAGATTTCTTTTTTTTTTTTTTCTTTTCTTTTTTCTCACAACCATGAGATCATGTCCTGGGCTGAAATCAAGAGTCCTGTGCTTTACTGACTGAGCCACCCAGGCACCCAAGATTTCATTCTTTTTGATGGCTGAGTAATATTCCAGTGTGTGTGTGTGTGTGTGTGTGTGTGTGTGTGTGTGTACACACGCACACGCATGTGCGTGTACACACATCATTTTATCCATTTGTCAGTTGATAAACATTTGGGCTCTTTCCATAACTTGGCTATTGTTGTTACTCCTACTATAAACACCAGGGTGCATATTCCCCTTCAAATCAGTATTTTTGTGTCCTTTGGGTAAATACCTAGTAATACAATTGCTGAGTTACAGGGTATTTTTATTTTTAACTTTTTGAAGAAACTCCATACTGTTTTCCAGAGTGGTTGTACCAGTTTTCATTCCCACCAACAGAGTAAGAGAATTCCTTTTTCTCTGCATCCTCACCAACATCTGTTTTTTCCTGTGTTGTTAATTTTAGCCATTTTGACAGGTGTGAGGTGGTATTTCATCATAGTTTTGATTTGTATCTTCCTGATGAGTGAGTGATGAGTATCTTTTCATGTGTCTGTTAGCCATCTGGATGTCCTCTGTAGAAAAAAATGTCCATTAATGTTGTCTTCCCATTTTTTAACTGGATAATTTGTGGGTTTGGGGGGGGATTGTTGAGTTTTATAAGTTCTTTATAGACTTTGGATACTAACCTTTTATCAGATATCTCAGACTTTTTCTTTTCATTTCTTCTCTGAATCATCCTCATGGATGTGTAGTGGACTGTCATTGTGGGTTTTTTATTAATAAGTAATGATGTAAAACATCTTCCCATGTGCTTATCTGCTATCCCTGTTACTTCTTTTATAAAGAATCTGTTAAATTTTTTGCCAGTTTTTTGGTTATGTTCTTTTTGTTGAATTTTGTGAATTATTTTTATATTTTGAATGTTAGTATTTTATCAGGCACATAATTTGCAAATATTTTGTCCTGTTTATTGTATTTTCATTTTCTGACAGTGTCTTTTAGAAGTCCAATACTCTATCCATTGTGCAACAGAGCCAAGCTGACAGTGTTTTTTAAAATGCAGTTGTTCCTAATTTTCATGAAGACCAATTTACCTTTTTCCCCCTTCCTTTAACAAGTCATTCTCTTAACATCATAAGAAATCTTAGTTGAATATAAAGTTACAAATATACTCTCTGATGGTTTCTTCTAGTTATACTGTATTTTACTTTTAGATCTATAATCCATTGTATGTTTTTGTATAGGTTGTGTGAAGTATGGTTTGAAGTTAGTTTTTTGTATGTGCATATCCAGTTTTTCCAGTACCATTTGTCATAAAGATTATCTTTGCCTTTTAAAATGTCCTCACATCTTGATTGAACATCAACTGACCAGATATGTGTGGATTGACTTCTCTTCCGTTTATTTTTTTGTTCCTTTTATTGTAATATTGTGTTCTATTTATCTGTCTTTTCACTGAAAACACCCTGTCGTGATAAGTACAGCTTAAGGTGTCTTGAAATCAAGTAATGTAGGTTCATCTGCACTTTATCTTTCTTTTTCAAAGCTGTTTTGGTTATTCTCTTCCTTGGCATTTCCATATAAATTGTAAATGACGTTTGTAGATTATAAAAAATCCTGATATTTTGATAGTTGCATTAAATTTATAGATAATTTTTGGGAAGAATTGATATTTTAATAATATTATATATTGGAATCCAAGAATGATATATATTTGTCGATCTGGTTATTAAAGTTTTATTTATTTTACTTTCATCAGGTGTTTTGTAGTGTTAGTTTATAGGTCTTACACATATCTTGTAAAAAAAAAAGCCTAAGTACTTAATGATTTTACTGCTGTGTAAATAGAATTTCTCCTCAAAGTGCTATTTTTTATCATATAAACATGTTAATATATATAGAGACAGAGACCTTATATCCTGAAAATTTGTTAAATTCATTTATCAATTTTAATACCTCTTTTGTAGATTAATTGAGATTTTCTATGGAAAAAATCATATCTGCTGTTTCATTTCTTTTTTTTCCAATCTGTATGCCATTTTGTATCTTTTCTTGCCTTACTGCACTGACCTCCAGCATGATCCTGAATAGAAATAGTGATTCTAGATATCCTTGTTTTCTTCCCAATGTTAAAGAAAAGCATTCAGTCTTTCATCATTAAGTTAATGTTAGCTGTGGAGCATTATAAATAGACTTTATCACATTGAGTAATAAATGGATATTAAATTTTTTTCTAGGACTACAGCTTGTAATGAAGTCAAGCACATTTTTTCACACTTGATTATGCTTGACTGTGTTGTGATGTCCTTGTCCTATCTGTTAAATTTGGCCATCTCTAATGTTTATAGTGATGAGAATAGCCAAACTAATAAATTAATATTATTCATCACAAGAATAAAAATGAATATTATTTTCCTGGGATTTCAGTGTGTTAATATCTTATACTATATATTTTTTTTTAAGTTTATTTATTTATTTGGAGAGAGAGAGGGAGAGAGAGAGAGAAAGAGTATGCAAGTGAGAGAGGGCAGTGAGAGAGAATCCCAAGTAGGCTCTGCACTGTCAGCACAGAGCCTGATGAGGGCCTCGAAACCATGAACTGTGAGATTATGACCTGAGCTGAAGCAAGAGCCATACACTTAACCAACTGAGCCACCCAGATGCTTCTCAGTGTGTTAATATCTTTAACAGAAGACTGTGCAATATTCATGGAAGAAGATAGGACAAACTTGCATTTATTAGATATGATGATCTGATATCCAAGAGGTTTTTTTTTTTCCACCATGTCTACATTTCAATTTTAAAATATTGTTCTTCTTTCACTTAAGAGCACATTTATAATTGCAAAGACTCCTGGGGTCTACATGTAATTGGTTTTTCACAATATGCCATAAACTACTTTTTTCTCAATTTTCCAGTTTTATTGTTAGATCTCTTATATGTCGATAGTCACATTTCAATTACATTTTGGTTGTCTCTTGCTGGTCATCATGGGTCCAATCCCTTGCTAACATTTTGATTGGTGATTCATTTTATTTCCTAAATAGATGTTGACCTTATCTTCTCTTTTCTATAATTGATTTAGACATTTATAATCTTTAGTATCGACAGTGACAGTAGCCTCTTAGCAGTTATGAATCTTGATTCCCTCATATCTGTCATGAATGTGAATATGTGTATATATATATAACCAAAATGTAAAAATATCACTAATGAACTCTGTCACAAGAACACTAGCAAACTCATTAGCATGATTTACAAAGTCTTTCATAATCTGACCCTTGTCTACTTATCTGGCTGTGGCTTCCATTTTATATGCCTACTTTATATTCCATATTCTGGACAAACTGAATAACTTATAGTGTTTTATACATAGTATAGTGTTTCTCACTTCTATGTCATTATTCTTGGTTTGGAATATCTCCCACAAATGAATTCCCACAGCCTGAATTTTTTTACTCTTTATTTATTTGTGCACATCGTTTAAAACAAATATTACCTTATCCTTGTTAGCACTCCATGCATAGCTTTATTATGCCACCACATCATATTAAAAAAAATTAAATAATCATTTGTTACACCACACTGAAGTTTCTTTGAGAGTTATGCTTTATCCTATCTACCTTGTATTATCAATGCATAGACATATTGTTAGCCCATAATCAGCTTTTAATAAGGTTTTGGTGTTTCATAAATACTCATGATTTTCTTCCAGTTTTTAAAAATAGTTTCCCTTGAATTATTAGAACTATAGATTAGGAAGGAGAAAATTGTATTTTCTGAGTCTCAAAATATTCTGAAAAAATCAACAATATATTTTCCTTCCATGTTAGCTTCTTTTTTTTTAGAAATTGAAATTGAAAATACCATCTACATGGGCCACAAGATAAGTTTGATTTTGAGGCAAGTAAAATTTCTCAAAAATTAGTTGTTTTTCTTAACCTGTGTTGTTGAATGCCTGGAATTTTCTTTTATTTTGTTTGCTCTGAATCACCTGTTGAGCTTATTTAAATCCGTTAACTTCAAAGTTATGTCAGCTTTGCATCAACTGATAAAAGTATAAAAGATAATGAAAATGTAGTCACCAGACTTCAGCTAACATTCTCTGGACAAAATGGACTTTAGGAATTCTAGCCGGTTTGTCTATTTCTTAACAGAAACTCAAGGATGTAATTTATTTTCAAAGTAAAACATTACTAAGTTTTAACTGAATGACAATTAGTGGCACATGCTTAAAAAAGAACACGACATCCACCTTGTCCACTGGGTCCCCATTGGTCATGTAGCACATGGAGACCTCTGTGGCATTTACCTAGCACATTTTGATCCTGGCTTCTCATAGCTGATGCAAAATGCAGATGTAGAGTTCTGCTGTGCTTATAAATTAGCTAGCAGATCTTTATTGTTTTCATTAGCTTTGACTAATTGCTGTGAACTAGAAAATGTTTTCAATCCTGGAGAAATTAGCTCTTTCTTTCTGAATGTCTGAAATCATTCCTTTAATTAATCTTATTTGTATTTACAATTTTATTTATTCCTACATCATTTAAAACCTTAGCTATCCAATATTTTAAATAGAAGAAAAAACATTTTAAAAGTTTGAGTAGAGGGTGTTGTGATATTTTGTATTTTACTGATCATTATGTATCAACTATCTTTTGCATTGTTTTTAAATTTACATATGTAAGTGTTCTATAAGAATTTATACTAAGATTAACGCAAATTTTTGCTAAATATATTATTATTCATGACAAAGATTATATTATCAGGAACAAAGTTTTTTGTTTTTGTTTTTGTTTTTTTAATTTTATTTTAGTGAGTGTGAGCAAGTTGAGGAGAGGGGCAGAGGAAAGAGAAAGAGAATCTTAAGCAGGCTCCATGCTCAATGCAGAGCCTGAGGCAGGCCTCAACTTCATGACCATGAGATCATGACCTGAGACAAAATCAAGAGTCAGATGCTCCAAACCAGCTAAGCCACCCAGGAGCCCCAGGAACAAAGATGCTTAAAGAATTTATCATCATGGGATATATAAAAATATGTGTTGTTATGCTTTCTTGTTTAAGTGTATTCCTTTGATGTAACAATTACACTGTGCATGATTCTTACCTTTTTGATTCTTTGCGTACTCATCTGTGCCCTGTCGAATGTGACCCCTACAATGCAGGGCACTCTTTCCCCAGAGTCAACACATTATCTCAATTTCCTCTGACCCATACTTCCCCCTTCTTGGAGAGAACGAATACCAGAAATCCCAATACCCATAGATTCACAAGCTCCATGTTTGTTCCTAACATCTTGTAGCTTCTGTGTTTGCATCTATATTGATGAAAGACTAAGAAAAAGAGAAACAGAGAGAGAGAGATTTGAAAGAAAGATTTTTCATTTTTAGATTCCTAGTTCCAATAACTGCTTTGGAATTAAATTACAGAGAATGAGCCATAATATAAGTTTAGCCACCACAATGGCTCTCTGAGGACTCTATTCACTAATAACATATGCTCATTTGTGTGCATTTTCAAGCAGCTTGCTTAAAAGGGCCTCATGACCCACAACTTCTTAGGAAATTATAGGCCAGTAATAGCCTCACCTAAGGGATTACTTGCTATGTAATGATTTTTGCAACCATATTTGGGACATCACAAAAGAAGGAAAATGGGAAATGATTAGTGAAGAAGAGAGTAAAGTGGAATAAGGTGCAGCAAAATTGTGCAAATTAAAATTTCCACTGTACATCAAACATTTCAGGGGGAACAAAGTTTAAAATGAAACTTTTGGGGGAGAACCAACTTTTGAAATTTATTTATAATAATTTACAAGCTTGCAAAGTTTAAGTGTACACTGTTTATCTTAAAAACAACAATAGGGGACACTTTTCTGGCTTAGTTGGTAAAGCACATGACTCTCGATCTTGGGGTCATAACTTGGAGCCCCATGTTGGGCGTGGAGCCTACTGAAAAACAAACAAAAATGAAAACAAAAATAAAATTCATATGACAGCAACAGAATTATGTATTTAGTCTATAAAAGTCACATAATATATCAGAATCAGGGATCTTTTCCAGATCTAATCTGATGCATACCTGAATTCAAACTGAAAATATTTACTTTTACTCTTTTTTTTTTTTTGCCACTAGTTGCTGAATAGCTTCTAAGATTGATGCTTTTGGTTATTGAGTGGACAATTCTAAGCCTGAAAGCAACAAGCAGGTGATATTTCATTCTGCCAAAATCCAGAGCTAGGTATCAGTATAAATAATTTCTAACTTTGGGAACACTAAGAGAATATTTCTCTCCTCTGCATACTAAAGGTGACTTTCATGGAAAACAGAGCTTAAGATTAGGTTTTACTGATCATATGGTACATTGAGTCAGTGAAGGGTGGTCAGATTTCAGGAGTGAGTGTTCTTCAGGTAAACACATAAAAAATGGGCAAAATAGGCAACTGAGAGCAGGACAGAGAGAACACAATGTGTCATCAGAGAAATAGCACCTACAGAGAAACACAAGTGTCAAAAAAAAGTCAAAATATGTGGAGCTGATTAGAAAGCCTACTAATGTTGGAAGATGAAGCTAACAAATATATTAGGGACATGTCATGTACAAAATTGCTTATAATTATAATTAAAGTTCAGGGTATTTACCATTTCATTCCAATGCTTAAAATTTTTTGGTGACTCCCCATGTCTCATTTGGTTAATAAATATTTTTTGAGTGAGTATTATGTGCCAGGTACAGTACTGGTGCAGGTGCAAGCAAAATAGAAAGAACTGAGTGCTGTAATAGTATATAAGTGGAAACTCCTAGTGTAAGTATTTGGGAAGGATATTCATTTCCTATTGTTTTGTAAAAATGGCCACAAATTTAGTAGCTTAAGGTAAAAAAATTATGATTTCACTTTATGTGGGGCAGGCATTCGGACACAGGTTAACTGGGTTCTCTGCTCAGGATCTTATAAGACTGAAATCAAGATGTCCAAGAATACAGCTCTGTATTCTCATTTAGAGTTCAGGGTTTTTGTTGTTGCTGATTGATTGATTGATTGATTGTTTTCCAAGTCTACCCAGATTGCTGATAGAATTTAGTTTCTCAGGGCTGTAGGACTTAGATTCCCTGCGATTCCTTGAAAATGAAGTTGATAATATGACTGCTTTCTTCCAAGTCAAGCAGAGCACATTCTGACACTTCATCTGTTTTTAAGGGCTCATCTGGATAAGTCAATCTCATCCAAGATAGTATCCCCTTGGATTAACTCAGGGTCAACTGATTAGTAACCTAATCATTGACCCCATCATATTCATAGTTCTTACACACATTAAAGGAGTGGAGATTGTATAGAGTATTGTTCATTGTGGATCATCTTTCGATTCTCCATATCACAGTGAGGATTTCCTGAGGAAGCGATATGCAACCTGAGACCTAAAAGATAGGTTAGAGATCTACAGGCAAAGAATGAGAATAGATTCATCATAGCCTGAAGAACCACCATGTGCACAGCCTGAAAGTTAAAGAGAACATAGAGAGCCTAAGAAGCTTAAAGAACCTCAACCTAGCTTTGGAAAAGAAATCTACATAGAATAACAGAGTTTACAAAACCATGCATGATCTAGCACCATAATGCATCTCCTGCCTCAGTTATCACAACTTTCAGGCTTAAACTCTGTCCCTTGAGCTACACAGAGTGGTCTTTTTTTTTTTTTTTGGATGCATTTATACTAAGCTTCCTTTAGTTGTGCAAAGCACAAGGCTCTCCCTTATGTCACAGTTCTAATATGACTTTAATGGAAGAGTCACCTGAGATAAGAAGTATAAATAGGAATTATCCTGACTAAATGACGAACCTCCAAATACAGGTTAGCTGCCTTTTATTACACTGTAATGGTATGTAATATCCATCACATATCACACTTATTGCAACTGTGCATTTTGTTTTTCCCTAGCAAATGTAAGATTAGTATTCACTGCTATAACCTTATTGCCTAGCTCAATTAAACCAAGTAAGTGATGCAGACTGAGGATGGTGATGATGGTGATGATAACAAAGACAACAGTGGTGATAAAAGGAATGAGAGCAGAATGAACAACACACTTTTTTTAAAAAAGGATCAAATTATTTAGCATAAGACACCATACAAATATTTGTTGACTCAGTTAAGTCCTTGCAACAATAATTTGGGTCAAGAGCAAAGCTCAGTCACAATACTTCTGGTCATCAAAAACAGCTGTGTTTGATTCTGTCTATGCTCAGAGCTGAGGGAAGAGTTATGCCTGGATAAATTCTAAAGTTGGAGGTCGGTTATGTTTGGAATGTATTTAAATAAGCAAAATGGTTTATTTTTCCCCATTGATTTGCATTTAACCAATATTGTGCATAGGTCTTTTGTTAAAAGCAGCTAGAAGGCTAGAATTCTACTGAGAATTCTACTGTGCTTATACCTTGAAGTTGTAAGTACAAGCACAATTCAGAACTTAGCATGTGCTCCCCTCCCAGCCTAGTAAGCTTTACTTTTGGCCTTGGTAATCAATGAATAAGAGTCAAGTTTCCATTTTTGGTAATGGGTTGGCAACATTGCACTGATTGAGTTAATAAAAGAATATTTAAGAAAAAAAAAGAATATTTAAGAAAGTCTTCAAATAGAGATTGCTCCCCTAGGAGCAATTATTACTTTTTTTTTCCTAACGCCCACAAAGTTAAAATAATTCTATCAGTCAAAATGTTTTGTGATTAGGCTTAGAGGCTGTAATAGAGGGGGAAACAGAACCAACCCTCTGTCATCCAATAAGCACTTGTTCTATAACCATGGCTAATGCAGTGTATTCAAAGAGAGGTATAAATGACATCACATGAAAAGAATACATTGATAGTAATTGTTTTAAGTTCTTGACATGATAATGTTTTCTCAAACATTTCATAATCAACATTTGTATGACCGAAGGCATATATTTAGTCATGTAACACTGACATATCAATAGCTATTGCAAGAAAGAGGAGCTGTTGGATATTTAAAAATATTTTCCTATATTTTCAATTGTATTAGTTTCCTAGGGCTGCCATAATATATAACTGCCAACTGGGTGGCTTAAAATGACAGAAATTTAGTTTTCTCACACATTTGGATGGTAGAATTCCAAAATTAAAGTGTCTGTAGGTCTATATGCCCTCTAAAGTCTCTAGAGGAGAATCTTTGCTTGCTACTTTCCAATTTCTATTGGCTCCAGGTTGACCTTGCTATTCCTGGTCTTGTAGCTGCATCATTCCAATCTTCTCTATCTCTGCCATCACAGGGACTTCTTTTCCTCTGTACACCCTCAAATAGCTTTCTTATACAGATAGCAGTTGTTGAATTTAGGGTTTTCCCTACCCACTATGACTTCATCTTAACTAATTATATCTTCAAAGACTCTTTTCCAAAATAAGGTCACATTCTGGGGTTCTAGGGCGACATGAATTTTGGAGGAACGTTATTTAACTCCATACATCAATATTGAAGCTGTCATTTTTCTTCATGGAGGCAGTATAAATTTTAATTTTCTTTATATTTAGTTGTCATTTTAGTATTTTGCTATTTTTTTCTATTTGTAATACATGGCATTTTTTTCAATTACATTTTTTGTGTCTGTATTTAACTTGCATATAGTTAATATATATCCATTCACTTTTAATTTGAAGAGTTTATTATGTTTACACAATAGCTATATTGCATATAATTATACAATATTACTTGTAAATAATATTAAATTTTCTTCTGTTTTTCAAACTTTCAGCTTTTCAAATAATTTTATTGAATTATAATTGACATGTAAAAAGCTCCACATATTTAATGTATACAACTCAGTGAGTTTGGGAATAAATATGCACCTGTGAAAACATCACCATCCTCAAGGCCATAGACATATCCATTACCTCTCCCAAAGTTTCCTCCTTCCTTTTTAATATAATTATTGTTATTCTTTTGTGTGTTAAGAACACTTAATATACAATCTATACTCTTTTTTTTAAAGGTTATTTATTTATTTTGAGACAGAGAGAGAGAAAAAGAAAGAGGCAGACAAAGGAGAGAGAGAATCTCAAGCAGACTTCACGCTGTCAGTACAGAGCCCTACTTGGGGCTAGATTCGACAAATCATGAGATCATGACCTGAGCCAAAATCAAAAGTTGGTCACTTGACCGACTGAGCCACCCAGGGGCCCCTAAGATCTATACTCTCAGCAAAAAAAAAAAAAAAAAAGTTAGGTATGCAGTACTTGTTAGCTATAGACACTAGGTGATAGAGTAGATTTCCAGAACTTACTTAGCTTACCTAACTGAAACTTTGTACTCTTTGACTATTACCTCCCCATTTCCCCCTTCTTCACTAGCCTCTGACAACCAACATTCCACTCTCTGCTTCTGTGAGTTTGCTATGTAGATTAACATATAAATGAAATCAAAAAGTATTTTTCTTTCTCTGACTTACTTCACTTAACATATGTCCTGCAGGTTCATCTATGTTTTTTTAAGTGGCAGTATTTGCTTCTTTTTTTTTAAGGCTGAAAAATATTGTATTTATATGTATATACTACATTTTATTTATCCATTCATCCATCAGTATATATTTAGGGTACTTCCAGATCTTGGCTATTGTGAGTGATCCTACAATGAACACAGAAGCACAGGTATCTCTCCAAGATCCTGATTTCAATTCTTTTGGGTATATACCCAGAAGTGGGATTTGGGTCATATGGTAGTTGTTTGTTATGATGGCTGTACCAATTTACATTCCCATATAGTGTACAGATTTCCTTTTTCTCCACATTGTCACTAACACTTCTTATCTTTTGCATGTGTATTTTTTTAATAATAGCCATTCTAACAGATATGGAGATGATGTCTTCTTATTTTTGATTTGCATTTCCCTGATGATTAGTGATATGGAGCCTTTCCTTATAAACCTACTTGCCATTTGTATGTCTTCTTTGGAGAAATGCTTGTTCATGTCCTTTTTCATTTTTACTGGGTTATTTGGTGTTTTGCTATTAAGTTGTAAGAGATCCTTATACATTTTAGATATGAACTCCTTATCAGATATATGGTTTACAAATATTTTCTTTGGTTTCATAGTTTTCTTTTCATATTATTTCCCTTACTGTGCAGAAGCTTTTTAGTTTAATATAATCCACTTATTTCACTTGTTTTGCCTATGCTTTTGGTGTTACATCCAAAAATTCATTGCCAAGACCAATGTTTACAGTTTCAGGTCTTATGCTTAAGTTTTTAATCCATTTTCAGTTGATATACATACATATAAATATCCTCAAAGTTACTTTTATTTTTGGTTATGTTATTTACAAATAAAGTATAAATATGAGAGTTTTCACAATGCTTTCAATAAATTTGCTATATGTACTTATAATTTTTAAAAAAACATTGCTGAAATTGTTCTATCCCTTTAATAATTCCATTGCTTTTGAGACCAATTTTCTGTCACATCATGGAATTTTATAAGAGTAAAAGTCTGGCCATTGTTCTGGCCTGCCATTTTATAACAATAGGAAATTAATATTCAGAATAACGTATATTTATTAATGACAATATGGCTTGTGATTGATAGCAATGATATGGTACCAAAGAGCCTAATTTCTAATTTATTGTAAAATAGCTTTCATTAATCTAGACTGAAAATCCAACGCATTTATGTAACAATTGTTTGCTACTCAGTTTCATGTTTAACATCCTCTTAATGAGTTTATGTAATGCATATATATAATATCTAGCAATGGCCAAAAGCATGTGCTAGATTGCTTTTATTCAGGCATATCTAAAAAAATAGAAATTATTTATTGAAGAAGAAAAACAAGGCTTTCTCCTCCTCAGGAACATTAAATAAATTGGCACTTTCAAATTCTAGTAAATACTTATTAGATTGCATTGAATATCCTCCTATATATTACATGGTTGTTTGTCAATAAATGCATGTAGAAATGTTAAAAAAATAATTGAGATTTTAGTAAAATTATATTCTGCCTTAGCTGTGCTTCTAAATAAGGGGTAAATACTACAAGTGAGATTCAGAATTACTTCCAAGGGGACAAGGAATCTTCTTAATGGTTACTAAAATTTCATGCTTTTACAACTAATATGCATACCTGCAGATAACATTTGCAATCTCTTTTTGACCATATTTGGTAAACTAGAGCAATTCCAGTTACTATCTTTGCAATTTGCAAAGGCCATTGCTACATTTTATGCCTATTATTTTAATTCACTTGTGTTTTAAAACCACATTAAGTTTACAACAAAGATAATATGTTTTTATGCCCTTTAAATTTAATAAAATTTACTTAGCTATGAGTATTTACTTTAGAGACATTTGTATTGGTAGTTTGGCCATTGGTAGCACCTACTTTGAAAAGCAAGATCTGCTGTATGAGTTAGGTAAACCCAGAACTATATTATAGTAACTTTTAGGATCTGCCTGAAGGACATCTGTAGGCAGAAGTAGTATTGTTAAATATCTATACCTGAGTCTTAATTTGGTGTCTTGTTTTTTAAATGATAATCTCTTCACAGAGATTTTGGAAGTACAGAGTGTCTATTCTCATGTTTCTTGCCAAAATTTACAATTTCATACTTTTTATCTAAACATCATCAAAAATCTGAGTGTGAAAATAAAGATTTAAAAAGGATTGTCTGAAGGGTATGGTTTTAGGTATTCTGCTATACCTTGGTGTTATTAACCTACAATCCATGGCGTTTACCATGTACATAAATGTGCTTGCAATTCTTCAAGTCCTTAGATTAGATATATTATAAACACTGTTGGTAACCCCGTACACCAAATAATGTGAACAACTTCAAGGGAAGTGTATATAACTTTAATTAATTAATTAATTAATTTACATTTTAGAGAGAGAGACTGTGTGAGTGGGGAAGAGGGACAGAGGGAGAATCTCACGCAGGCTCCACACTCAGTGCAGAGCCTGATGCAAGGCTAGATCCCACAACCCTTGGGTCATGACCTCAGACAAAATCAAGAGAGTAGGACATGCAACCAACTGAGCCAGCCAGGCACTCCTTTTTTAAATTAATTATTAATGAATTAATTAAATTTATTTATAGAGTTATTTATTCATTTATTTTAATTTATTTTTATTTTAGAGAAAGTGTATATAACTTTAATTGGATCATTGCCTAAAAAATTATCAGTCATTATTTTCATGCTAATGATTCCTAAATTTCTGTATCTCTTGCCTAGATCTTTACAGTATGACTTATTAATGGTTCACTTGAAAATTTGTAAATAAAAACATGATTATAGACCAACACTTCCTTATATTCACATTAGAACCACTTGGGTGATTTTTTAAAATAATGTATCATCATGTTTTAGCTTGATGTTTGAATTAGAGAAGTGGGATTAAAACTAGTTATTTGTGTGTAAAAAGCTTGCTGGAAAACACTGCTTTATGCCATGGATATAGCAGAAAAGTATGACGTTGTCAAGATTTAGAACAGAAACAACTCATCCTGACTCATTCATTCTATCATTAAGTAGTATCCATTGAGCCTCATGTTGTACATGTAATGAAATTTCAATATTAAACTCCCTGTGTTCTCCCTTAAACCTCCTCATGAGCAATCTAGTTCAAAGCCTTCTCTAGGAGGCTTGAAACCACAGAATGGAAAGTCAATTTACCTTCTCTTCAGTTCAATATAAATAGAAACAGGGCAGAATTAGAAGGTTCTAAGTGTTCCACTGTGCAAGCAGCATTGTTTTAATTTCATAGTATGAATTAGAAAACTGAATGACTTTCATGGAAAAATGATAAAGGAAATAGGAACTGGATATAATATATCTATTAAGAAACATAAATACATATATATGCTATATATATACATATATATGCTATGTATATGTTTTTAGAACTTGTTTGTGTTTGTAAGAAAATAGAAAATATTGCCCTATTACCTTCTGTATAAGCTTACCTTCATAAGCCTCTTCTACCAGAATGACCTTCCATTCACTCATTCTATGGCATATAGATTTCTAACTCTTCCCTGAATCAAAATTCCGGGCATAAAGTGCAGGAATCCCCATTTTTCAGTAAGTACTTCAGATCAATTCTTGTTCTCATTCACAATGTGAGTACCACTGTCCATTTGAGCATACAGTGTTCATTTTCTTGAAAACCATATAGAGTTGATGAAAACCACTATCATGATAGTTTTCACAGACATAATGTGAGCAATGCGTATTCTGAAAATTTTCATTTTTAGGTGGTACATAAAGAGGCCATTTATCTAAGACTGTGGTTTAAACCAGTCTAATGGACTAAAGTCACATGCTCATTGGCTACTCATTCATATTCTAAGTTTTGTATGCTTGATTCTTGAAAAGAAGAATATTTATATTTTTTTTCATAAGCAGTGTCCATGTCATAGGTTTATTTTTTATTATTTTTTAAATGTTTTATTTATTTTTGAGAGACAGAGTGTGAGGAGGGGAGGGGCTAAGAGAGAGAGAGGGAGACACAGAATCCTAAGCAGGCTCCAGGCTCAGAGCTGCCAGCACAGAGCCCGATGCGGGGCCTGAACTCATGAGCCGTGAGATCATGACCTGAGCCGAAGTCAGATGCTTAACCAACTGAGCCACCCAGGCACCCTTCCATGTCATAGGTTTATAAAATAATCAGCAATGTTATTTATTGAGAAAAAATGTCATTTGATTATATCAAAGATAAAAGTCAGTAATACAAACATTAAAGTATGTATACTAAAGCCTCAAAGAGTTAAGGATTTTATTTAAGAGAACTTTCTTTAGTAGCTATTTTTCTTCTGAGTTAATTTGTACAAATGAGCTTTACTTTTTTTTTTAATTGTAATATGAAAATAAAAGTTGATGTGTTGACATTTCACTTCTCATGAGTGGGATCATTTACATCCCAACTCATATTTCCATATATTTTTCTATAACATGAGAATGATAATTATTTACCAATTATTTATATCTCTGGAAATGAGGACAATTTGCAAACTAATTGTTTTTAACTTTGTCTTGTCAGTGATCTTCCATCTCCAAGAAAGAATTTTGGTTTATTTGTGAAATTTTAAGTTATATTAGGAATAAGCACTGTGTTTGTTTTTGTTAGTTTTATTTAGTTTGTATGCTTCAAAATGATATCTACGAGGGGCACCTGGGTGGCTCAGCTGGCTAAACATCCAGTTTCAGCTCAGGTCATGATCTCAAGGTTCTTGGATTCAAGCCCTGCATCATGCCCTGTGGTGACAGTACAGAGTCTGCTTGGGATTCTCTCTTTCTCCCTCCCTCTGTGCCTCTCCCTGACTCATGCTTTCTCTCTCTCTCAAAATAAATAGATAAAGTTTAAAATTTTTTTAAAAGAAAAAAATGATATCTACTTATTCTAAAATATTTATGCATACAGAAAAGTGCAAAGACAACGATAAGAACAACAAACCCCTAAAAATCCCTCCACTCCAAAATAAGTCTTTATCACAGCGAAGTGTGTTCTGGATAAATGGCAGGAGCCCATGTTGATAACTCTCTTTCCTCTCGGAAATTACAATTGCTCAGGGAATCTTCTTGCAGGGCCTGAGGGATTGTTTGAACGTAAAATTTTTTCTTGAGCTTCAGATGAGAGTGCAGGTGGAAGAGTGATTTTCTGGTGCCAGGAGGTCTACGACTATGGAATGAGCTGTAGAGGAGAGGACCTGCCTCTCTCGGAAGTTCAGAGCTTACAGATCACAGTTTCCTGAAAGAGCAAGGATTGCTGCACTGTGGCATGAGAGCTGAAGGACCTTTAGATCTATACAGGCCATCCAATTGTGTCAACTCCCATAGTACTGGAAGGGGCTGCTGTGATGGATGAAATTTCTTTTAATGTCTTTAATGTAAAAAAATGTACACTCCCACAGAAAGTGTTAGGAGAGTTCCTGGGAACCATGTGCACACCAATCCATGGTAATATAAAACTTGATAATTTTGCTGATCTGATCCATGCATATGATCTCACATTGTAAGCTTAGTTTGCATTTTTCAGATTACTCATGAGCTTTTATTTGAATTGTTGTCTCTAAGATCTACATATTTTGACTTTCTTTCACCCTGTCTTTGGTGAATGCTGACTTGAAAAAGGCAATAGAATACAAATAGGGCAAGCATGTCTGACAGGTATTCAACATCAGGCCAAGCTCTGTGTAATTCAGAGCAGCCAAGCAAACACATGCTATTGAAATCAACAGTCAGGTAATGCTCTCGTTTTTCTCTTCCTGGGCCTTGAAGAGCATTATTTGCTCTTTTCTGCTCTGATCTGTGCCTCGGGAAGTTGATGATACGTACTATCTTGCATCATCTGGCCCCTCTAGCTCTCTGTTTCAATTTAGGTTTGGCCAAAGAAATTTCTGGGAGCAGCTAGAGGAATGGGAATACTCTTCTCAATCTCCCTCCCCCTTTAGCTCTTGGCAAGGGAGTAGCTTCTAGCTGCTAGTCTCTGGGTGCTTTACCAGTCTTGGTGAGTCCCTTGACCCCATCTCAAACCCTATAAGCAATCCATCCATTAAACTTTCTCTAATTACCACTCCAAGAACACATTTATGTTCTGCTGGACTCTGATAGAGGCAGTCATGACAGATTTCTCAGAAAATATTTGATAGAATTTTACTTTTGAATGGTACCAAAATCTGAAAAGCAGTGAATTCCTTCCTGATATAGGTCGTTGGTATAGCGACTAAAAACTGGTTTCGGGGGGGGGAGGGGGAGAACAATGCATCTTTTCTAAAGGAAGCCATTGTTTTCTTCAGTTTTATAAATCATCACTATCTCTCAGGTCTCCATTGTTGACTTGGAAGGGCAATCATTAGAAATTATTTTTTTCTACCTTTGGACTTGGGCAATCATCTATCTGATACATATTATCAATAGAATACATTAGCTACCTATTTAATATCTCAGGAAAGATGCAGAATGATTCTGAATACAGATTGGGTACAGAATGAAGTAGAAATTATGGTTCTAAGCTCAAATAGGGATTTCCAAAATAAATGAGATAAGGTAATATTTGCTAATGGAGACATCTAATAAGCTGTATGCAAGAAAATGCACCCAAGTGTACACATTTTACCATTAAACTTTCACAATAACCTTAGAAGTTATTAATATCTCCATTTCACTAATAAGCAAGATGTGCCTTGGAAATTTTTTTTTCAACGTTATTTATTTTTGGGACAGAGAGAGACAGAGCATGAACGGGGGAGGGGCAGAGAGAGAGGGAGACACAGAATCAGAAACAGGATCCAGGCTCCGAGCCATCAGCCCAGAGCCTGACGCGGGGCTCGAACTCACGGACCGTGAGATCGTGACCTGGCTGAAGTCGGACGCTTAACCGACTGCGCCACCCAGGCGCCCCTGGAAATTTTTTTAATGTACAGTCAGTCAACATGTGGCAAAGCTAAAATTTAAATTCACTTTAGTCTGACTTATATACTATCAGGTATTGTGAAAATTTATGCTATTTTCCTTGGTGTCAAAAATAAAGTCTAAGGAATCACCCTTCAACAGTAATAACTTTTAAAATTCACTCTACAATTCTCAAATCTCCCTTTATTTTTCAGTTTTGATTAGAAAATATTAAATGTTTCAGTTGTCTCTTGCTATACAATTAACTACCACAAACTTTAATGGTTTAAAATAAATGTTCTAGGGGCACCCAGGTGACTCAGTTGGTTAAGAGTCTGACCCGATCTCAGCTCAGGTCATGATCTCATGGCTCATGTGTTCGAGCCCCACGTCAGGCTCTGCGCTAGCAGGGTGGAGCCTGCTTGGAATTCTGTGTCTCCCTCTCTCTGCTCCTCCCTCCTTCTCTCTCTCTCTCTCTCAAAATAAATAAACCAACTTAAAAAAAGTAAAACAAACATTCTATTTTTCTCATGATTTTATCGTACTAGAAATGGGAAAGGCTCAGCTGGGTGGTTAGATTCCAATCCATGTGATGTCATCTGGGACAGTTGGAGTTGGAGGATGCACTTTTAAAATGACCTTTTCACTTATATATCTGGCACCTCAGTGCTTCTTGTATTTCCCTCAAAATAACTCTTCACAGGTAATAGTCTTAGGGTATTCATGCCTCTTCTATGGTGGCTTCTAATAGACCAAACTATAAGCTACTGATATGCTTAAAGCTATGCTCAGAACTGGCAGTGTCACTTCCACCATGCGTTATTGACCAAAACAATGATAGGCCAGCCCAGATCCATGGGAAGAGAAAATAAATTTTACCTCTCAATAGAAAGAGTGCCAAATAAATTATGGCCATATTTAATCTGTCATTTTTTAAGCTGGAATCTTTAATTTTAACTGTGTCTGTAATGTTTAACCCTATTCAGGTATTGTGATTAAACTTTTGTATTTTTGTCATATTAAATTCCTCATAGTCTTGTTAAGGAAACACTTTAAAAAGTCTTTAACAACTTTTTTCACATTGCTGCTTACCTTAAATCACTATTATGGCACTGCTGGTATTTCCAGCAAATATTCAATGTGATAACTATTATGATTTTTAGTTTTAAATTCAGGAAGCACAGACTCTGAAATTACACAGTTTGTAATTGGAAGAATCAGAAGGGATTTGATAGCAGTTTTGTCTGATCTAACACTTGTCCTTATTTTCTCTAAGAATGCCTAATCACTTTCCTGGCAAGATAATACCAGCAATATGCAAACTTCAAGGTAGTTTTAATTTATTTTGTTTTAGTTTGCTCTGTACTTGAGCTCTTAAAAGCATCTGCTTTTTTTTTTCTTTCACTCTGTGCATTTTTATGTATTTTGTAAGAACATTCATTTTGTAACTGTGTCCGTGGAGGCCCTGCAGGAAGCACACACCAAGATGACATTAGATATGTAAGAGATAAGATATATTGGGGGAATATCTATACAGAAAATGGGGAAGGATCAAGAAGGTAGGGATTGCCTTAATAACACAGTTAAGGAACTTATGAAAGAAAAGGAAAAAGGATTGGATGTGAGAAGTCTTGAGTCAACAATAACATTCTGAGAAAGTTAGCTATGGTAGTAGGGAACATCCAAACAAAGGTTACCCACTGGAGGAGTTCCATGTTGGGCAGGAATTAGCCAGCTCTGATACCCCCTACCATCCTTCATAATTGGCTAGAGGTAGTGTGGGAGAAGTGTAGCCTCATTATAAGCCCTATGGTGGGCCAAAAGGGAGGCAGATAGAAACTGTCATAAAAATGTTTCCTCTAGCTGGTTCTCTTAAATAAGACCTGAGCAACGTGTCTCCATGGTCATCAGGGTCCTTCCCTTGCTCCACATAGATCCACAGTTTTATGTGTTTTGGGGAAACAACTCCTTCATTTTCATGGATCTTTCTTTTGGAAGGGAATCTTCAAGAAAGACATAAGTGGAATGAACCACACCCGCCATCACTGCATTTGGTCTCATGACTGTAACTGGTATTAGACTCCCCATTCTCCTCTGCCTATTCTATATTCCTCTTAACCTTTTCTATCACTTTGTCAGGGAATAGAGGTCTCCCTGGTGGCAAACCCAAATCTTCATTTTCAGGGGTCAGAATGTGTGGTAATCATTCCTCAGGGATCTGGCCACATAGTAATCACAATTTCTCAGACCAAGCTGCTGCACATAGTTATTCACAGTTACATAAATGTAAAATTGTCAAGAAAATCCAAAAAGTTACTCAAGTTGATCACTTGAATTCCAGTTTTATTACATTATGTAATTATATAAAAGGTTCCTCATCTCATTCCATTAACCAAGATCATTCATCCTGTCAAGATAGTAAACCCTTTTTTCATCTGAAGTTCAATGGGGCTCTTGCTGTGCCCTGACAGGAGTATACCCTCCTGGGGGCTAGGACCTCTAATTCTGCAGAACCAAGATTTGCAAGGACAAGTACCTCAACAGATTATTGGAAATGATGGTAAATTGAGCCACTCCTACTTCCACTCTTAGATACCACAGCACCATGTATGCTTCTTATTGGGACATAGAGGTCTCTGATTTAATGCACATATATCATCATGAAGTATGGCTCCCAATCCTTGCAGTGATGTGTCTGCTTCCAAGGGGAAACTTTTGCTGTGCTCTCAGCAGGCTGCCATTTTGTTCTGCAGCTCCTGGAAATTACTGTGTTTGACATGACCAGTTTGGCCCATGGTTGTAGTGTCATTCCTTCAACTCCTTCACTGTGAAGTGAGTCCCCTTTATAAATGTTATATTTTGTGAAATTCTACACCTGTGAACCAGGCAATTCTTTAAGACCTAAAGAGTCATGTTGACTGAGGTTCCAAAAGCAAGAAAAACAAACTCATACCCAGAACAGGTGTCTATGCCTATAAGAAAAAACTGATTGTCCTTATAGATAAGAAAGGAGACCAATGTATTCGACTTGTATCTCATTGTCTGTTTTTTGTTTCCTCAAGATTATTACCATTGTATTGGCTTGGCACTGGTTTCTATTGCTGGCATGTGAGGTATTCAATAGTAACAATAATTAGCTAGGCATTCATTATGTTCATGAGCCCATTGTGCAAATTTCAGCATGACCAATGCGGAAGGCTGACTAATGCCAACTAGGTTAGTTATTTTGTCTAGTTAGTGTTCAGTGCCTATTACTTGGAAAGTGCTTTCTAGTGGTCATGACATTGGCAGTCTAACATATCACATAGTGTTTGGGCCAAGGCTATACTATATGTGGTGAACGTGTTGCCTCCAGAACCCAAAAATACCTATAAAGCACTGAGCTTCTGTATTTGTGGCAGAGAATGCTAAATGCACTAGTTTGTGTTTAACTGTGGGACAGATATCCCATCACACCCCTGATAACTGGACTCTTAAATTCAATAAAGTGTCAAAGTATGAAAAAATTTTTAAAGAATACCTTATTAAGATTGCTGATATACTAGCTAATTTTTCTCATACTTCCAAAGAGCATGATGCCATCAATATAATGGGTCAGTGTGTTGTCCAAACAGTCTACATATCTTTGGATATGAGGGCAAGCTAACAGAGCCATGGGTAAAACTGTAAATAAATATTGTCATTTCCATGTGAATGTAAACTATTTCTGATCCTCTTCTCTGATCAGAATAAAAAAGAATTCATGCCAAATCAATGGCAGCGTACCATGTATCAGAGACCTTATTAAACTGCTCTAACAAGGATACAACATCTGGCAGAGCAGCTAAAGTCAGAACTGATACTTGGTTAAGCTTGCTATAGTTTACAGTAATTCTCCAGGTTCCATCTGGTTTTTACAGGGACCAGACTGGCAAATTTAAAGGAGGTATAATGGGGCTTCCATAGATGCTTCCTTTAGATTTTTAAAGGAGGCACTAATCTCTGTCATTTCCTGGGATATATTGTTTTTGATTTACTATATTTTCCAACGTAGGGTCAGGGAGTGAGGAGCGGGATTGCAGAGGCTTCTACTTAGTCTTCTGCATTATAATAGCTCTTACCACACACCCCAAGTTTCTGCCAATTGCCAGGTTGTTGATCCAAATTATATACTCAGGTACCAGGGAAAGGAATACCTGATAGGTCTGCAGACCATGTAGATTGAGTATGGAAATGAGACTTTATACTGAATTCTGTATAAGCCCCCATTCTATAAGCCCCCATTCTATCTGTGGAAGAATAAGGGGAGCGTGATAATCCTCTGGCTAAGCATATATCATTGCCAGTTCAGACCTTGTGTCCAGTTGCTCTCTAAGTAGCCCCCTTTCCTTAGTGTCAGTCACCTGAATTAATGATTCTAGGTACCTACAGTGAAAGACTGGGAGAATCGTTGTAATATATACTTGATTATATGTTGTGGAGTCGTTCCTCCTAGGGATCTGGTCACATCTTCAGTCCATGGGTTTTGAACTGAAACTTGGTTCAAGTCCAAACTCTGAACAAGGGATTGTGACTCAAGAATAAAAACTGCCAACCTTCCACTGTTGTTTATGTTAGCTGTGCACTTGTCATATATGGCCTTCATTATTCCCTCTATATCCAATTATTGAGGATTTTATCATGAAAGGATGTAAATTTTTCTCAAATGCTTTTTCTGCATTTATTGAAATGATCATGATTTTTATCTTTCATTTTATTAGCATGGTGTATCACATTTATTGACATGAATATGTTGAATCATCCTTGCACTCGTACAATGCAATAACAAACAAACAAAAAATGATCTAAGTAAAAATGGGCAGAAGACCTGAATAGACATTTTTTCCCAAAAAAGATATACAAATGACCAATAGGTACATGAAACAATGCTCAACATTTCTAAACAACAGGAAAATTCAAGTAAAACCACAATAAGATATCACTTCACATTTGTTAGAATGGCTGTTATCAAAAAGATAAGAGATAACAAGTGTTGGCAAGATTTTAAGGAAAGGGAACCCTTGTGCACTATTGGTAGAAATGCAAATTGGTGCAGTTATTATGGAAAACAGTATACAGGTTCCTCAAAAAATTAAAAATAAAGCCATAATATGATACAGCATTTCCACTTCTGGATATATATGAAGAAACTTAAATTGCTACCTCAAAGAGATACTTGCACCCCCTTGTTCATAGCATCATATTCACAACAGCCAACACATGGAAATGACCTAATGTCCTTTGATAGATGAATGGATAAAGAAAATGTGGTAGATAAATGCAATAAAATATTCCACCATAAAAAAAGGCAAATCCTTCCATTTCCAACAACATGTGTGGGTTAGAGGCCATTGTGCTAAGTGAAATAAATAAGACATAGGAAGGCAAATGCCATATGATCTCATTTATGTATGCCATCTAAAAAAAAAAAACTACACTCATAGAAGCAGAGTGGAATGTGGTTGCCAGAGGCTATTCGGTAGAGGAAATAGAGATATATTGGTTAAAAGGTACAGACTTCCAATTATAAGATGAATAAGTTTTAGATTTAATCTACAGCATGCTGACTACAGGTAACAATACTATATTATATACTTGAAAGTTTCTAAGATACTAGATCTTAAATGTTTTTAATACAAAAATTGTAATTAACATGATATTATATGTGGAAAATCCGATTGACTCCACCAAAAGTCTGCTAGAACTGATACATGAATTCAGCAAAGTTGCAGGATACAAAATCAATGTACAGAAATCAGTTGCATTCTTATACACTAACAATGAAGCAACAGAAAGACAAATAAAGAAACTGATCCCATTCACAATTGCACCAAGAAGCATAAAATACTTAGGAATAAATCTAACCAAAGATGTACAAGATTTGTATGCTGAAAACTATAGAAAGCTTATGAAGGAAATTGAAAAAGATACAAAGAAATGGAAAGACATTCCGTGCTCATGGATTGGAAGAATAAATATTGTCAAAATGTCAATACTACCCAAAGCTATCTACACAGTCAATGCAATCCCCCTCAAAATTGCACCAGCATTCTTCTCGAAACTAGAACAAGCAATCCTAAAATTCATATGGAACCACAAAAGGCCCCAAATAGCCAAAGTAATTTTGAAGAAGACCAAAGCAGGAGGCGTCACAATCCCAGACTTTAGCCTTTACTACAAAGCTGTCATCATCAAGACAGCATGGTATTGGCACAAAAACAGACACATAGACCAATGGAATAGAATAGAAACCCCAGAACTAGACCCAGAAATCTATGGCCAACTCATCTTTGACAAAGCAGGAAAGAACATCCAATGGAAAAAAGACAGTCTCTTTAACAAATGGTGCTGGGAGAACTGGACAGCAACATGCAGAAGATTGAAACTAGACCACTTTCTCACACCATTCATAAAAAGAAACTCAAAATGGATAAAGGACCTGAATGTGAGACAGGAAACCATCAAAACCCTAGAGGAGAAAGCAGGAAAAGACCTCTCTGACCTCAGCCGTAGCAATTTCTTACTTGACACATCCCCAAAAGCAAGGGAATTAAAAGCAAAAATGAACTACTGGGATCTTATAAAGATAAAAAGCTTCTGCACAGCAAAGGAAACAACCAACAAAACTAAAAGGCAACCAACGGAATAGGAAAAGATATTTGCAAATGACATATCAGACAAAGGGCTAGTATCCAAAATCTATAAAGAGCTCACCAAACTCCAAACCCAAAAAACAATAACCCAGTGAAGAAATGGGCAGAAAACATGAATAGACACTTCTCTAAAGAAGACATTCAGATGGCCAGCAGGCACATGAAAAGATGCTCAACGTCACTCCTCATCAGGGAAATACAAATCAAAACCACACTCAGATATCACCTCATGCCAGTCAGAGCGGCCAAAATGAACAAATCAGGAGACTATAGATGCTGGAGAGGAGGTGGAGAAACGGGAACCCTCTTGCACTGTTGGTGGGAATGCAAATTAGTGCAGCCACTCTGGAAAACAGTGTGGAGGTTCTTCAAAAAATTAAAAATAGATCTACCCTATGACCCAGCAATAGCACTGCTAGGAATTTACCCAAGGGATACAGGAGTGTTGTTGCGTAGGGGCACTTGTACCCCAATGTTCATAGCAGCACTCTCAACAATAGCCAAATTA
Source organism: Prionailurus viverrinus (assembly GCF_022837055.1). NCBI lineage: Eukaryota > Metazoa > Chordata > Mammalia > Carnivora > Felidae > Prionailurus > Prionailurus viverrinus. The sequence goes on along the minus strand of NC_062562.1, from coordinate 103,613,489 downwards.
TGGAAAGAGCCTAAATGTCCATCAACTGATGAATGGATAAAGAAATTGTGGTTTATATACACAATAGAGTACTACGTGGCAATGAGAAAGAATGAAATATGGCCTTTTGTAGCAACGTGGATGGAACTGGAGAGTGTGATTCTAAGTGAAATAAGCCATACAGAGAAAGATAGATACCATATGTTTTCACTCTTATGTGGATCCTGAGAAACTTAACAGAAACCCATGGGGGAGGGGAAGGAAAAAAAAAAGGTTAGAGAGGGAGAAAGCCAAAGTGTAAGAGACTCTTAAAAACTGAGAACAAACTGAGGGTTGATAGGGGGTGGCAGGGAGGGGAGGGTGGGTGATGGGTATTGAGGAGGGCACCTTTTGGGATGAGCCCTGGGTGTTGTATGGAAACCAATTTGACAATAAATTTCATATATTGAAAAAAAAGAAAAAAATTGTGATTATATGAAGTTACAGAGGTGTCAACAAACTTTATTTTAGTAGTCATTTCACAATGATTCACATGACATATATCAAATAATCACATTGTTCACCTTAAACTTCCACAAAGTCATATGTCAATTATACCTTAATATAGCTGGCAAAAAAATATATATATATACTAGCTCTGTACAATCTCTTTTAGAAAATCTAAAGAGAAGGAATACTTCCTTCCTCTAACTCATTCCATGAGGCCAGCATTACCCTGATATCAAAACCAAAGACATTATAAGAAATCTATAGACCAAAACCTCTCATGATCATAGATGCAAAAACACTCAATAAAATCTTAGCATATAAGATCCATAATGTATAAAAATAATTGCTTTTTAATGTTTATTCATTCTTGAGAGACAGAGAGAGAGCGTAAGCAGAAAAGGGGCAGAGAGGTAGACACACAGAATCCAAAGCAGGCTTCAGGCTCTGAGCTGTCAGCAGAGTCCGATGTGGGGCTTGAACCCACAAACTGTGATATCATGACCTGAGCTGAAGTAGAATGCTTAACTGAATGAGCTACCCAGGGGCCCCCAAAAATAATTATATATGATGACTAAGTGAGATTTTTATTTCAGGGATGAAAGGATTGTTCAACATTAAAATACCTATCAGTGTAATCTATCAAATAGGCTATCAAATATCTATCAAATAATCTATCAAATATTCTATCAAATATAAAAAATCATATAATTATATCAATTGAGGCAGACAAACATCTAGTATATACTAGAACTGAACAAATAAGGAAATAAATGGCAGATGATAGGAGCCAGTTTTCCTAGCTTTGGAGTGAGATGTTAGAGATAAGCAAAGGGAAGAAGCAAAGAATTGTCCATGTGATAATGGATTAGTGTGGGAGATTGCAGTATGAATGCATACGTAGCTTACTATAGATATAGATGGTTACATAGAGAAATATTTATAGATATGTGTGTATATTTACAGCTTAATATACACAAATATAGTTCCTTGCTCTGTCAACTGAGAAGCATGGAAGGTAGGACACAGAGTAGCAGCAAGTGTACCTTGGGCCCAGATCTTGGTTTCCTAATACCATTCTCCAAACACAGAAACAAGGCTCCTTGGAGAAATGGCTGAATCTAGGACTAGGGCAGGAAATATATAAAATGAGCATGAAACATTGAGTTGTAAGGAAAGTAAGAAAGTTACAGCATCAAGAAAGTAAGGAAGTACTAACACACACACACACACACTCACACACACACACACACACACACACACACACACACACACACACTGATGAGACATGTCCAAGGGACACAGAAGCCAACTGAAAGAGTTCCCAGTGGGAAAATGTGAGCAGTAAAATAAAGTACTATTTGATTATAGCCCAAGGTATAAAATGATTATCTTTTGTTCATATTCATATAAATAAGTCATTGAATACATTAATAGGGAAAATAGATAAATCACTATACAGAATTATTCAAATTAATTTACATAGATACTATACCCTCAAGAATGTGGAGAATAACTTCCAACTTCTTAATGCAGCCTGTGCAAAGTTCCTTCTAAAGAATACACTTTAGACATGGGGCAGTAGTAAATAGGAAAATAGTGAATTCCCAGTAAAGAAACCTGACAAACACTGCCTCATCCAAGTAATCAAGATCAGTATCAGTAGTGATTAGTCAGATTGATAGCCATTATCCTTGATATGATATGAGAATGGCATTTTACTTCTGTGACCTTCCTCTCCTAAACCCATAATTCCAGCCTAACCGTGAGAAAAAAAAGACAAAGCCCATATGAGGGCCATTTTAAAAAATGGTATTTAGTACTATTTTTTTTAACTTTTTTTAATTTATTTTTGAGACAGAGAGAGACAGAGCATGAATGGGGGAGGGTCAGAGAGAGGGAGACACAGAATCTGAAACAGGCTCCAGGCTCTGAGCTGTCAGCACAGAGCCTGACACGGGGCTTGAACTCACGGACCGTGAGATCATGACCTGAGCCGAAGTCAGCCGCTTAACCGACTGAGCCACCCAGGCGCCCCTATTTAGTACTATTTTTGTACAGTACCTCCCAAAGGTACTGAAAAGGTCGTCAAAAACAAGGAGAGTCTGAAAACTGTCACACTAAGTGGAGCCTAAGACATAATGACTAAATGTAATATGGTATCTTTGATGGGATTGTGCAACAATAACAAATGACATTAGGTGAAAACTAAGAAAATATGAAATAAGTATGGACTACATGTAATAAGTTGTATCAGTGTAGGGACAAAAATATCACACTAATGTAAGATTTAATAAATGGAAACTAAATGTGGGAAACTTTCTGTATTATCTGTAAACCTAAGAGTATTCTAAAGTAAAAATCTTATTTTCAGAAAATCAGATGATAAGGGAACCAATTAAGCCATAGGATGGCAGTGTGGGCTAATAGTTTGGAGATAGAAATATAAGGCAGAAGTTTATGTCCATCTGCTTGTGGATCCTAGGTTGGGTGGATTCTGTGTTGGGTGAGGTGGTTTTCCCCTAGTGACCTTTAGCAAAAGGTCTGCAATTAAAAATGCCAATGATGGTAGAAATATCTGAAGGATTTCTGAAAAACTGAATAGCTGGGTCGTAAAATCATAGCAGTTTAAAAAAAATGGTGCCGATGGGGATGCTTATTTAAGTCTGAGTCCGAGAATTTGAAGTAGCTAAGAATTCTATTCAGGATGCCTTGAGATCATTTCATCTTCAGAATATTTTATAATAGTGTTTTTTAAAGGGAGTGCTATTAGCATTCTTGGCACGGTATTTGTTGGTTGAAAATGGCCTTCCCGTTGATTAATTTTAAGTATCTCCAATCTTAGTAAATGGTAGTTCCAACTTCACTCCTCTTCTAGAAGTTATGACAATCTAAATACATCTGTTTTTTTTAAAAGCCCAAGGGAATGGTACTGTATATATGCCAATATTGAAAGTCTTTGAAGAGTCATAATTTTACTAAATTGAAGGATTAGGAAAGATAACATCCTCTGAAAGTACCACAAGGATAGTAAGGAGGCTTTAATCTAGAGTTAGTGTACTTTAGTATCCTGGATAGATAAACTTCCTACACTCTTATTAATTCTAATTAATTCTAGTTCTTCTCTCTGTGTACTTTGTTTTTAGTTTAATTATTATAATACTTTTCAAATATACATATTTGAGAGATTTTTACCTATGCTTTTTACTCAGAACAATAATTAGTAGTGGCCACATTTGCTATATATACATATCTTTGGATATCTTTCTTCTGTTGAAGTCATTTAAAGCAATATATCATATATATGACCCCACAAACACCTGCATATATTTATATAATAAACAGCCATTTAAAAATAATGTTATTAGCACCCATAATAATATTAACAAACAACATTTTCTTAACATTTCCTAATGTTCAGTCCATAATGAAATTTCCCTGATTGTCTCAGTTTCCTTTAAGGATCAGATGGAATGAATCAAGTTTTTATGTTTTAGTATTTTTTAAGCCTTTATTTTTTTAGAACATTTTTAGGTTCACAGCAAAATCAAGGACATACAGAGACTTCCCATAAGCCCCCCATTCCACATATGCATACCTCCCCATTATCAACATCTCCCATAAGAGTTGTACATTTATTACAATTAGTGAACCTACACTGACACATCATAAGCACTCAAAATCCCTAGCTTACATTAGGGTTCACTCTCAGTATTGCACATTCTGTTGGTTTGTACACATTTTATAATGGCATGTATCTACTTTGATAATATACAGAGCATATTTGCTGCCCTTAAAATCCTTAGTGTTCCACCTATGTATCCCTCCCCTCACCCCATCCCCTGGAAATCACTGATCTTTTTATTGTCTCCATGGTTTTGCCTTTTCCAGATGTCATATAGTCAAAATCACACAGATTGATCATATAGTTGCCTTTTCAGATTCACTTCTTTCATTTACTAATAGATCTATAATGTTCCTCTATGTCTTTTCATGGTTTGTTAATTTCTCCTTGGTGTTGAATAATATTCATTGCCTGGATGTATCAGTTTATTTACCCATTCACCTATTAATGGACATCTTGGTTGCTTTCAGGTTTTGGCAGTTACAAATAGAGTGGCTATAAAGGTGTGCATGTTTTTTTTATGAACATGCTTTCAATTCCTTTGGGTAAATACCAAGGAGTGCTATTATATGGTTAGTGTGTATAGCTTTGTAAGAGACTGCCAAACTGTCTTCCAAAGTGGCTATGCCATTTTTCATTCATGCCAGCAGTGTCTGAGAGTCCTTTTTGCTTCATATTTTCATCAGCATTCGACACTTCACTGTTTTGGATTTTGGCTCTTCTAATAGGTGTGTAGTGGTATGTCACTGTTGTTTTAATTTGTAATTCCCTCATAACATATGATGTAGAACATCTTATTCTTTGCTTATTTGCCGTCTCTGTATCTTCTTTGGTAAGGTTCTTGGTAATATATTTGGCCCATTTTTTAACCAAATTGTTTGTATTCTTATTCTTGAAATTTAAGTGTTCTTTGTATATTATGAATGACAGTCTTTCTTAGGTGTGTCTTTTGACAATATTCTCTCCTAGTCTGTGACTTATCTTCTATTCTCTTGACATTGTCCCTTGTATAACAGAATTTTAAAAATTTTAATGAAGTCCAGCTTATCCATTATTTCTTTCATAGTGTTGTGTCCAAAGTATCATTGTCATATCAAAAGTCATCTAGATATTCTGTGATATCTTCCGAGGGTTGGAAAGTTTTGTATTTACATGTAGCTTTATGATCTATACATTTTGAGTTAATTTTTTTGAAGAGTGTAAAACTATGTCTAGATTCTTCTTTTCTTTTCTTTTTTCTTTTTTCTTTTTTTTTTTTTTTTGCATGTTGATGTTTAGTTGATCCAACACTATTTGTTAAGGACCTTATATTTGTTCTATTGTATCACCTTTGTTCCTTTGTCAAAGATCAGTTGGCTGTATTTATAGAGATTTATTTTCAGGCTCTCTATCCCAGTTCATTGATTTATTTGTCTATTCTTTTATTAATATCACACCGTCTTGATTATAGTTGCCTTACAGTAAGCCTTAACGTCAGGTAGTATCAGTCCTTCAACTTGTTCTTTTTTTTTAATATTTTATTTTATTTTTTAATGTTTATTTATTTATTTTTGAGAGGGTGGGTGGGGGGAAGACCAGAGAGAAAGGGAGACAGGATTTGAAGTGGGCCCCACACTGACAACAGAGAGCCAGACGCAGGGCTCAGTGTTCTTCTCCTTCAATATTGCTTTGGTCATTCTGAGTCTTTTGCCTTTCCATATAAATTTTAGGATGAGTTTATTGATACCCATAAAATAACTTGTTGGGATTTTGATTTGTATTGTACTGATTCTATAGAGCAAGTTGGGAAAACTGACATTTTGACAGTACTGAAATTTCTTATCCATAAGTATGGAATATTTCTCCATTTTTCCAGCTTTTTAATTTTATTCATCAGAGTTATGTAGTTTTTCTAATATAGGATTTGTACGTATCTTGTTTTATTTATGTCTAAGTATTTAACTTTCTTGGGTGCTAATGTAAGTGGTATTGTGTTTAGTTTTAAATTCTACTTGTTCATTGCTGGTATATAAGAAAGTGATTTACTTTCATATATTAACCCTGTGTTGTGCAGCCTTGCTATAATTGTTTTATTACCGCCAGGAGTTTTTTAAATCAATTATTTAGGATTTTCTACATAGATACTTTCATTTCTTCCTGCCCTATATGTATACATTGTATTTCCTTTCTAGTCTTATGCTTTAGCTAGAACTTCTAGGATGATACTGGAAAGGAGTGGGAAGAGTTGACATTCTTATCTTCTTTCTGATCTCACTGGAAAAGCTTTGCATTTTCACTACTAAGTTTGACATTGGGTGTATATTTTATGTAGATATTCTTTATCAAGTCGAGGAAGTTCCTCTCTATTAGGAGTTTATTGAGAGTTCTTATCATTCATAGATGTTGGATTTTGTCAAATGGTTTTTATGCATCTATTGGTATAATCCTTTGATTTTTAGTCTGTTGATGTAATAGATTACATTAACTGATTTTTTAATGTTAATCCAGACTTGTATACTTGGTGTAAATCCCACTTTGTATAATTATTTTTATATATTGTTGGATTTAATTTTCTAATAATTTGTTGAAGATTTTTGCATTTATGGTCTGCAGTTTTATAGGTTTATGCTATAAATATATATTAAGGAGAGGCTTATATTCCTTTTCCAGCATCTCCTCCGCTCCTACTTCTTTGCAAGGGGTAGAATGCTTATCCGATTGGATGGAATCCCAAGATCGTGGATTGGTCAGCTACTAAGCTTGGAGTAGTCTACAAAACTGTAAGATTATAAATTTGTGTTGTTTTAAGCCATTATAGTTTGATAATTTATTACAGCAGTAAGAAAACTAATAAGGCATCACATTGGTGAATGTTTAGCTTGTTTCCCCCTTTTCTGCTATTATATATATTGTTGGGGACAATATTTTTACAAAGCAAGGTAACTTTTTGTCCTGAGTGTTGCATTATCTTACTGAGATATAATTTAGAAGTATAATAACTGAGTTAAAGTGTGTTGTCTCATGAACAGTAATAGAGGACAGTTTCATTATTTTCCAACCAGCACAGAGTATTATATAGTATGCTTCTAAATTTTTGTTAGTTTTATAGATGAAGATTTTCTATTTATTTAATTTGCATTTATTTCTTTAAAATAATACAATTATGTTGATTATTAATTAGTGTCTATATGAACACTCTGTTCATGTTTTATTTCTCCCTTCTCTTTTTTTTAAGTGGGTATTTCTTAGTTTTAATTAAAAATATTTGTCTCTTAAAAAAAGAAGAAAAAAAATTTGACTTTTTAAAATATTACTACCTCTCTGAAATTATACATATATATTTTTAAGTGTTTATTTCTTTTGAGAGAGAGAGAGAAAGAGAGGGAGTATGTGCATGTGAGTGAGGAGGGGCAAAGAAAGAGGGAGAGAGAGAATCCTAAGCAGACTCCACACTGTCAGCGCAGAGCCTGACTCTGGGCTTGATCCCATGAACTATGAGATCATGACCTGAGCCAGAATCAAGAGCTGGATGTTTAACCATATGAACTACCCAGGGGCCCCTGAAATTATATTTTGAGGTAAGTAAAGTACACATATATGCCAACATTTATGTATTTTTTTTAATCAGGTCAAGCATAATATTTATTTTCCTAATTTTCAAGAATGTGTTTACCTAATTTACTTCAGTTTTGTCTGAACTCAAATAACATTTACTTTTTGAACATAGAATTTTAGTAAAAATGCTTCCAAGCTTCCATAGTTTTATTTTCTCAGTATATCCTGTATGGGTGTTTTAATCTTGATTCCTCTTGAAAGCAGAGCCTGAAGTGAGAATTGATATGCAGATAACTGATTTTGGGAAGTGATCCCTGAGAGTTTAGGAATTAAGGAGGGTGAAATAAGGACAGATGGAAGCTAAGGGAAGGTGTGTATTATCAAGTTGGTCAAGTGGTGCCCTATACCCCCAGGACCTTCTAAGGAGTGATCAGATTGCACATAAAGTGTCTCCAAAGAAATAAAAATTAAAGCATTCTCCACGGGCACTCTCCACTAACTGAATATTGGCCCTGATGCCCCATACCATGCACAAACACTTCCAGATGCTCACCAGTGCTGAGCCTGCTGCCACAGACCCATGCCACAGTATCACAGAAGTGACAAACATAGCATGCCAGTAAGGCGAGAGACCTAATTTCAAGCAGCAAAGAGAAACCACACACATCCATGTTATCCTACAGATAAGCCAATCAGCTCCAATTTGTCTCCCTAAACCAGTTTAAATTAAGGTTCTGACTCTGGCAAGTAAACAAAATGATAAAAAGAGATACTTAAAAACTTGCTTTGATTTGGGCAGATGACTTAACTTCTCTGTGGCTTAAGATTTTCATCCATGAAATCCTAACTTATAGGGTTGTTTTGAAGATGAAATGAGCTAATAGCAATAGTATTATTATTAATATTGATGATAATATTATTTATATTTTTGAGAAGCAAATGGTAACCATTACTATTTATGTAATTTTAAAAATTAAACTGCTATTATGTAAACTTATAATAGTTTCAGTGGAAGCAATAATCCATTTTCTTTAGTCATATTTTATTATATTATTTAAATTATCTGTGATGAATACCCTTAATATGGATAAAAAAAAGCAACTGCTCAAATAATAGTTGTTCAAGAAATACTTATTGACATTCTGTATAACTAAGAATCTTAGTGATTAATGATAGAAAGCATAGTCTTTTGAGATTCATAAAATAAAAATGGGGGATTGTTCACTTGTAAGTAAACATGGTGCATACAGTCTGTATGTATGTTTTATTAAGGAGTTGTATGGATTACAGTAGAAGCTGATGCAAACAAATTGAACTGGTGCTTTTTTTTTTGTCATGTGTTATTGTTATTACGCTAATATATCCTTTTACTTTAGAAGAAGAAAAATGCAATTCAAAAGAGAATATTCCATAGAAGAGGTTCAAGAAACTTACTTTTTCTTCTCTATTTCTAAATATTATTTAAAGTTAAAACTAATCTTAGTCTTTACAAATGCTTTAAAATAGCTCTGAATGTGATTCCACATTTAACAGGATCACCTAGAAATACAAATCCTGACATCTAAGATAAATGAACAACAAATAGAAAAGGCTACAGAAAGGGTCAGATTCATTTGATGTGTAGACAGTTTAAAGAATGTTAAACTTTCTATTTTTTATTTCTTTTGAAACTATTGCATACAAATCAACTTCTAAAAATATTTTTTAGTGTTTTAATCAAGGAATACAAACTCTATTATATATTATTTACTTGGTAACTGTAAAACACTCTAACACTCATATGTGGTAGAAAATAACAAAACACCTTAAATCACTTTTGAAACTTTTCCTTGGAAAGAAAGAATTTAAGTGGATATAACGCACAGCATTTAAAAAGTATAATGAGGTAAGGTGTTTAGTAAACAAATTACAATAATGAGGACATTTTGAGAAAATATTAAGTTCATTTGATATTTTTCCTCTAAATGTTTCCAAACTGACACGTTTCACCCCCTGCCTCCCTGCAACCACCAAATAGACACACACAATATCTCTAAGAGGAAATTAAAAAGTAATGACATTATTTTTTTACTTCATAATTTAAATAAATACTGTGGAGAAAAGTTAATTGGTTTGTACAATAGACAAGAGCATATTATTGATGAAATGAATGCATAATCTGTATCAACTCATACATTTGATCTTTCTAATGCCTGATACTGACAGTCCAGAAAGAGCAATGTGTATATGATTAGGTGATTGCTTCACACGTCCTCTTTCGAGGAGAAGTAGCAAATAAAATTAACAAGATAAACCCTAGCCTAAATAAATTTATAAACTAGTAGAAGAAACACAAAGCTACAAAAAAATTCCATATTAAGAATGTGATCTGATAAATATTTTAACAACTGCAAGTATTCTTAGATGAACATTGAAAAATATGGCAAATCCGCCCTGGGACGATTTGGGAAATCCTCTTTGAAAATAGGCAGTTTTAACTTAATTTCTAAATGCTGTAAGTGAGGTGTTTTCAAGTTCTCCTACCTATGTGCTAAAATTGTAAGTTAAGTCCAGTTCTTTTTAATACCAAAGCTCATTTACATTTCAATAAGAAGACATGAGAAATGGAGATCAATTTGGAAATGAATCTCTGTCTCTGTCTCTCTCTCTCTCTCCTTTTTTTTTTTTTTCTTAAGAAAGATGCACAACAAAGACCACTGCTGGTCATATGCAGAGGAATCTGAGGCAAAGATCTTAGTATTAGATGCCGGCTCAGTGACAAGATTATGCAAGACTGAAAAAGTGGCTGTTTAGATAAAGGGAATAAAGAAGGAATTAAAAATGTTTTGATTCTAGCTTTGGAGATGTAAAATCAATCACAGTGTTAACAAGAGTGAAGAGTTGTGATTTCTGAAAGGTTAGAGCCAATAGAAGGCCAAGGGCACCTTGAAGATAAGTGTGCTTAATCCTTCATCCCTGCCTCACCCCCTCCTAACACCACATAACATGGCTTCAGGGGTCCTTGAATCCCCATCCCCCCACCTCTACTCCCTATGTGCATACCATGCTAGTATATATAATAACGATATATGCTCGTCAGGCAAGTGTATTTTCAAGATAATTTCCTGGATCCTCAATCTAAACATGTTGCTGACTCTAATCCCAAATCTTTTTTATAAAGAAATTTGGGAGACAGCATTTTGGGGGAAGAAAATGTTAAGTTAATTTCTTTGATAGGTTGAATATACATATATTTAGTTCATGTAGTGATACGACGTGTGAAGTTTTACGTACTGCGCAGGGCGTGTGAGAATTAGGCTTAGTAATGTTGCGCTGATAGAGTTCCTTGAGTCTGGAGAGTAGATTTAAAGTTGAAATGGGAATCCAGCTCTGAGTATGGAAGTGCTGACTGACAGCCCATTTTAGAAAACAGTTTGAGAGAGAAGATAAGAGAAAACGAAAAACAGCCAAAAAAGAAAAAGGGATCTTTTAGAAAAATGGGATAACTAAGTATCATACTGTTTTTGACTGAGGTCATTAGAGTCAAGTTGTTTTAGCCCACAAACTGAAATCCGAAGGCTTCACAGTGATGATGGAGACAAAGTGGACAGAGAAAAAGCACACATTTGCTTCAATATTCCAAGAAAATAAACCCCTGAGATGGTGTGAGGGGCATGCCACACTTGATAACTGCTTCCTTGCTGGTATTGTGCACACTAATGATTCACTCTCTTCTGTCTTCTCAAAAGCTACTCTGATGTGTAGTTGTTTTTCTAGTGAACTGAAAACCATGTTGCTCTCTAAAAGCTTTGCTTCTAGAAAATGCCATTTCCAAGTGCAGTTCTTTGGGAATGCATAGTTTCTGATATTGGACAATAGAACATTTCAAAGCAAGTTCTGCTGGTTTTTAATCTTCTCCCCATTTACCTAATAATTTTGTAATTATTTAAATAGAGCTCAAATCTTCAAAGTCATTTTACTGTGTTCATCCTTCAAATCCTTAGCATTACGAATAGTAAAATAACCTCAACTACCAAAGATGGCTAAGAATTTAAAAATAAGCAGAAAATTGCCGTAGATTGGCTTAAAAATGACACAAAGCTCATGCACTGAAATCCATGCAAATAACTCAAAGGAGAGCATCTTTCATTCTCTAGTTAATATTATTTTAGACACAACTTTAAATGACTTCCAAGAATTCAGTAATCATTAAGCCAACAGTAATCTAACTCAATGTATTCACAGTAAAATGATAGAATATAGAACACATGTGAATGGAAAGGTTCGTATGTTGCAAGGAAATATACAGCCAATGTCACTATAACGTACTACCTAATGTCTCAGCTCAGAGTGCATTTAAAACAGAACATAAGAAGGAGATAGGAATGCCACAGGCAGGAACACTGTCAGCAGAGCGAAGTGAGTGTTGATAATTTGCTGATGAGGGAGGTGATAGAAAACCCATAAAAGCAGAATGCGAAACTGGAACAAAAAAAAAAAAAGGATAATATAAAATTATTTAGTATTTTATATAACTGCAAAATCCTGAAGTATAACTATATTACAGTACATATCAACTGAAATGTTGATGCTCAATAGTTGTGCACATTTTAAATTATATCAAATATGCACTATTAGAGAAAGCAGGGCAACATTTGTTAAAGAACCAATTTTTCTCATTTTTACTGTGGTTTCTCCCTACTCCTTTCCCTGCATCCAAGTCCTGTTTTTGTTTATCCTCAACCCACTTTGTTCACTCACTGCCTTTATATTTTTTCTAATATCAGTTAATGGCAGTGATGGACATATTTCTGTCAAAATATTTGACTGCTTTAAAGAGGAAACTTACCTAACTAAAATTAACTGATTTGGAATACCTCTTCTTCTGGAAATGTCAACTAAAGGCCATGTTGTGGAGTTGGAAGCAAAGGACATGTTAGATGAATTCATTATAAGGGATATTTTTCATTTCTTTCTAACCTTTGAAAGGTATGTTACAATGAAATGAATTAGCTCGATGTGGTTCTCATTTATACCGTGTGTAAATTACAGTAACAAAGTAAACTGTAGGTAACAAATTGCCTAAATATTTCAAGCAAATTGAAATAAACCTCTATTTAGTAACTATTTCAGAAGAAAATATTTTTGTTCCAATGACTGGCCTAATTCTCCCAGTTGTGACACTTCCTTTTCACAATTTATGCTTTATGCTAACAAAATTGTCAAAATTAAAAGAATTTTTTTAATGTTTATTTATTTATTTTGAGAGAGAGAGTGAGCTTGTTCATGTAGGTGAGAGCAGGGGAGGCGCAGAGAAAGAGGAGAGAGAGAATCCCAAGCGGCTCCACACCGCCTGTGCAGAACCCAACGCAGGGATCAGACTCACACCCATGAGATCCTAACCTGAGACAGGTCAGGAGTCAGTTGCTTAACCAACTGAGCCCCCAAATTGCCCATTTTTTAAAGAAAATTAAGCTTTGAGTTTGTGAAAATTTTAGGAACTTAATATTTTTTGTCCAAAACATCAGGCTAACTATCCTAGTACCGACTTTATTTTTACAGACAGGAAATAAAAATGGATCAGTTCACATTGGTTTCTTATTCAAATTTCAGTAACAAAATGTCCTACTATCCCCTGTCATTTTTCTCAATGGCAGGGTTTTCCAGACAGAATTTATTTAATATCAGATTTTTTTCTTTAGGAGCCAGAGATAACTTGGGTGTGGGATGGGAAAAACAGAATAAGAATTTTTTTTTTTTTTTTTTTTGAAACCTCACCAAAATGTCTGAAAACACAGGGTGGGTTAATTACTATAAAAACACCATACCACCAAATTGAACTCTTTGAAGAAGCAGTTGTTTTTGCTGATGTAAAGTGATTGCCAAACAACCAAAATTTGAAGCATTGAAAACAATATGAATGGAAAGTCCAACTCAGATTTTGGTCGAAAATATACCTGATGACTAGGGTTTTCTGTTACAGAAACCTCTTTAGAGAGAAATTAATTATTTTAGAGAGAAATCATTTTACCCTATGAAAATTAATTATTTAGGGATATTTTTCAACCTGAAACATTGTTATATAGGAGCATCCTCTGTCTGGAATTTGTGGACAAAATTGACAAAGAATCTTTTGGATTTAAACTGAAATCCCACCCTACGGAACCTTGGGAATATTAGGTTGTTTCCTTCTTCCTGGCAAAGCTCCAGAAGACACATATCATTTCTTCTTTTATTATTATTTTTTTGTGCTATTGTGCTTATTAGTCCTCTGTGCTTCTATAGTTTGTGTCCTAAATCAGTGGCTGCGATGCTATTACCTTGGCCAGCCAGGTACTTTTGATGATCTCTGATCCCGTAGTCAGAGGTGCTACTCACTGGAGGTTTCAGAGACAGGACTCTGTTCTAGGGTTATTTTGCTATTGGGGTGGCCTGGGAGTATCCCCCTTTTTTTTAAAGACTCCCTCTAATAAGAACACGAGAACAATTTTCTCATGTACATATCATGCACATATCAGATTAACAACACCTCCCCACCCCCCAGGTGGGATATGTCTGACATTCCTCAGGCACTTCTGGCTGCCCAAGAACAAAGGAAAGGACAGAAAACAAATGGTTAAACTGATGGAGTCTCCATCAGTTTACAAATATCTTAGTAAATTACAAGAAAAAGGCAATCTTATCAATAGCCTAATCTCCAGGAACTCCCTAATGTCTTAATACTAATGCTTTGCTAGAGGGAAAAACAACTTTAGCTAGACAATAGTTAGGCCTCCAGTAATTTGTGAGTTCATGATCTCCCTATTCATGAGTGCTGATAGCTTGGAGCCTGGAGCCTGCTTTGGAGTCTGTCTGTCTGTCTCTCTCTCTCTCTCTCTCTCTCTCTCTCTCTGCCCCTCCCCCACCTTTGCGTGTGCTCGCTCGCGCGCATGCACTCTCTCTCTCTCTCAAAAAATAAACATTAAGAAAATATTGAAAGAAAGAAAGAAAGAAAGAAAAGAAAGAAAAGAAACTTTCTCTTGATTTTACCTCCCCCAATCCCACAGTATATAACCAGTCATACTTCACAGCCCCACTGCAGCTCTCTCTGCCCACAGGTCCTGTCCCCATGCTTTAATAAAATCACCTTGTTTTGCACCAAAGACATCTTCAAGAAGTCTTTCTTGGCTGTCAGCTCCGAAACCCCATCATTCCAAAGTCCCATCAAGATATTTAAAAGGCGACATCCCATTTTCTCATATAAATGTAATTTTTCCTTGTTGACCAAGAATTAACATCCTAGGACAAAACTCCTATAACTTTTTCCAATAATAAAACTGTAATTCAAAGTTAAAGTAACTTTTGCTTTGTTCAATTAATTTAATACTAGAATATGAAAGCTTGCTAGTCTTCTTTCAAATAGGTATAACACTTTAGCACTTTTCTTACCCCAAAATAAAAATGCAACTTTGCATTTTTACCAGAAA
Organism: Prionailurus viverrinus; assembly: GCF_022837055.1. Lineage (NCBI taxonomy): Eukaryota > Metazoa > Chordata > Mammalia > Carnivora > Felidae > Prionailurus > Prionailurus viverrinus. The sequence goes on along the minus strand of NC_062562.1, from coordinate 103,598,420 downwards.
CTTGCACTTCATCCTTCCTTGGAATTTAATTTTTTTTTCAAATATTTCATATTGGTTCATTTGCATTATAATGCAAATTAATTTGTTCTGGTCAACAGATAATCAAAAGATAAGAAAAGAGACAAGATCAGAGACTGAGCATTTTGTGTCTATTAAGGCTGAAGTACTCAGTTTTAATTAATATTAAAAAATTGTCTTGGGGATCTTAATTGCCCAATCACTAGTTCTATTATTTTCTTAATTGGGCGATGTTTTGGCAGTCAGGTTTAGTTCTCAGAGTTTTAAGAGTGTCAGAGTGGCTTCCTAAATTTAGAACAGGTTAGCAGTAGAATGGAGACTGCCAACAGACTTAGGGTTAATCTGTCTAAGTCTGTCCCTCGTTATTTGACCATGGCTGTCACGGTGAAAGATGAACTCACTTGTGCTTGTACTGTTAATATAAATGAGCTCTATTTCACTTTGAGATGTCTTGATTGAGAATTCTTGAGATGACTGGGGTCAATTTTCTGAGAGGTTACAACTAATTTAGAACTTACAAGTCACTATAAATAGCTTAAGCTGATAGTTTTAATATGACATACTTTACTCTTGGGTTGAATTTCATTTGCTGCCCCAAAACCAATTATTTAGGTTTTTTAAGTCTTTCCAGAAATCACACCAAGTCCCAACTAACCAAAGCATAAATTTCCCTCCTAGTTACAGACGTTTTAGAGATCTATTGAATTCTAGTGTTGTAGTGCTGATCCCTTGGGCACCCCACTGGCAAATTCTTTGTGTCCTGAGAATTGCCTAATTGTGCCTTTTCTTAGTTCCCTATCTTTTAATCAGACTTTAAATTCTCTCCCTATGATTTCCTTGGTTTTATTAATGGAACTGCATGAAAAACTTAATCAAAATCCTCCTTTGCAAGTTTAAACATATTAAACGTGATTTTTTTCTCCATATGTAATTTGTCTTTTATATTGTTTTTCTTTTTATGGTGATCTTGTCAAAAAAACTAACTCAGATTACATTTTTAAAGACTAAAAACCAGATTATGGACCTGGAAATTCACTTATTTATTCCTGTTAGTAGTACTTTTCTGTTGTTGAAAAAATTTAATGTCCTTTTTTAAGATGACCCACAATAATTATATGTGTGTGTGTATGTAAAATTTCTTAGGATTTTATTATAATATGTATTCATGGTTATTGAGTTCTGACAAAGAAAAATTATCCTGGAAAAATTAAATGAAGGAGACTTTATTTCAGACTATCACTATAGGAGAGAGAGATTGAATTCAACTCTCCTGACACAAAAGGTGTGGGAGAGTTTTTAAGCGCTGGGTGAGCTAGTGGAAAAGTACTGGATGGCTTTTGTGGCAAAGTTTGGTCAATGTGATTAGGCCATCTATGTTTTCTAACTGGCAGGTGCAAAAGTTATGCTCCTACCTTTCCACAGAAATTGGAGATAAGGGCTTTAACTTTTTTGTTTCCTCTATTGAATTATTTTTAGGTATAATTGACATATTAGTTTCAAGTGTACAACGTTCCATGTTTGTGTATATTGCAAAATGATCATCACAGTAAGTCTAGTTTAAGCCCATCATCATACGTAGTGACAATTTTTTTTCTTTTGATTAGAACTTTTAAGATATACTGTTAGCAACTTTCAAATATGCAATACAATACTACTAATTATAGTTGCCATGCTATACATTATATCCTCATGACTTACTTTATAACTAGAAGTCGCTACTTTGGTCTCCCTTTACCCATATTGCCTACCCCCTACACTCCACCTCTGGCAATCACCAATCTTTTCTTTGTATCTATGAACTTGCTTTTGTGTTTGTTTGTTTGTTTGTTTGTTTAGATTACACATATAAGTGAGATCACTCATATTTGTCATTCTCTGTATGATTTATTTCACTTAGCTTAATGCTCTCAAGGTCTATCCCTGTCATTCTGTTGTTTGAAATGGCAATGTGTCATTCTTTTTTGTGGTTGAATAATATTCCTCTGTGTGTGCCTGTGTATGTGCATGTGAATGTATATATTACATTCTCTATCCATTCATCCATCAACAGACACCTAGGTTGCTTCTATGTCTTGGATATTGGAAATAATGAACATTGGGATACCTATACATTTTGAGTTAGTGTTTGTGTTTTCTTTAGATAAATACCCAGAAGTGGAATTGCTGGGTCATATGATATTTCTATTTTTAATTTTTTGAGGAATCCCCATTCTGTTTTCCATGGTGGTTGCACCAATTTGTGTTCCTACCAAAAGTACACAAGGGTTCCCTTTTCTCCACATCTTTGCCAAAACTTGTTATCTCTTGTCTTTTTTATAACAGCTATTCTGATAAGTGTGAGATGATGTCTCATTGTGGTTTTGATTTTCATTTCCCTGATGATTAGTAATGCTGAACATTTTCTCACATACTGGCCCTATCTTCCTTGATGATTACATTTCCAAGGGGTGCTTCCCAGATTCTGGAGAAAGACATTCCTGGGTTGTAAAACTGGGAGTCCTGGAGAAGATTTACATCTCAAAGGGGCAAAAACATAATTTACAGTTGCAAGTTTTCTAAAATAAATGCTCTGAGAAAAGGAAGATTAGGACTAAAAGAAACCTCTCTAAAGTTCAGTCAAACTAAGGGAAATGTTAAGGCCATCTTGGTCACTTCTAATAATTATTTATTAAAAAGTATGAAATGTATCATAAGACAAATGTTGCCTTAAATATCTGAATATTTTCAAATGCATACTTTATTGTCAAACAAAATATCTAGTTGCATTTTTATAATGGTTTTGAGTTTGCCAATGCAGAACCTAATAATAAAGCTGAGCCCATATATTAGTATTAAAATTCTCTAAAGTGAGAAAATGATTAATTGGGATTTTAATTTAGGGTGCATATATTAAAATTATAGACAAAGATAATGAATTAATTTGTAACTAGTTATGAATGTGGTATCTTCAGCTGTTGATTGGCTTTCATGGGTTCAGATAAAACCATAAATTCTGTACTTACATGTCTATAGTATCAAAAGTTGTTAGTGATCTAGTATTTCATACTACTGGTAAGTGAAAACTTTTGCTTAATATAGGTTTATTGGTGCTAGCAGAAGACACAAGACGCAGGGCCAGAGACAAAGGACTTTATCACAAGCAAGCATGAGCTTCATGTTCTTATCAGTTTTCTTGCCTTTCAAGTCCTATGGGGAGTGATGTGGAATCAGGTCCCGTCAGATATTTCATATAAATTGTGTTTGTATCATAGCTAAAGAATTTTGAGTTTAGGAAATCCCTAATCTTTATAATAAATTTTTAAAATATGTTTATTTATTGTTGAGAGAGAGAGAGAGACAGAGACAGAGACAGAGCCCAGGCAGGGGAAGGGAGACACAGACTCCGAAGCAGGCTCCAGGCTCTGAGCTATTAGCACAGAGCCCTACGTAGGGCTCAAACCTGCAGGTTACAAGAGATCATGACCTGAGCCAAAGTAGGACACCCAACTGACCGAGCCACCCAGGCGCCCCATGAAATCCCTAATCTTTAAAACTTCTGGCAAACCTCCCTGACATTTACCCCTAAGGGAGACATTGTCTTGACAGTCTTAGGAAACAAATCTGTCCTCTGCCCAGAGATGAGACATTAACTTTATCATCTAAGGTTGTTTATGTTACAAACATCCTTGACAGGATATTCCAGAGCAAAAGCTGATATGGCATGCAAAAGCACCATGGAGAATAATCCCTTTTTATGCAGAAATAGTAATTTTTTTAATCGATATTTTTTGGCATCATACCACATTGTCCATTTGGTAATGAATACCATTTTATTTGTGTGTGGGTATGTGTGTCGATTGGAATCTAGTTAGCATTTGTGGCAACCTAATCAGGAATCTCTATTCCAGAGGAATGTACATGAGTGATTCATATATCATTATTAAATCTATATCACAGAAATGTTAATAAGCAAAAGATGTTTCAGAATAATTTTTCTTTGGTGAAATGAATAGTGTTTATCATATGTAATTGGCTAGAAAGGAATTAACATTTTTTAGAGCAGGACTCTAACAGATTAATTTTCAATTGTTTGTTTTCACTACTTTATCAAAAAGGACTCTGTAAACTCACCTTAGAAGTTTGAATAGGTCTGCCATCGTGATGTATTTCCCTAGAAACCCATCTTTCATAGAAGGTTCTTGCCAGAGTTTCTGTAGATACAGACTGGGATCTTTACTGAGCCTAGAAGAATTGGTCATATTACTATTTTTTCTTTATTAATATGTGCACAATTACCAGAGTATGGTCTAAGACTTGGTTCCATTGTAGCATATCATCTGACTGCAAAGTTTTAGTCATATTAGCCCTCTGCCTCTAATTATCTGAGTCTACTGACATTTATCTAAAGAACCTAATAATTCATTTTGTATAGCCATACTGGCCTAGATAGTATGCTCTCTGCAGCATACTAGATATAGTATGATACTGTATGTAATATAATATAATATAATATAATATAATATAATATAATATATATATTATTCTATACTAGAGTATAATAGTCTATAATATGCTGGCAAATGATTGGCACATGGCATGAGAAGATAAGGGGAATTTGGAGGCTTTACAATTTCTATGTCTTAAGTACTAGTATCATGGTCTACTTCAAACTATTAACACTGATCAGGGAATTGGGGAGATATTTGTATACCTGGCTTGCAAGGGCCAGTAAGAGGTGGCTCTACTCTACTAAGATCTTGCTCCAACACCCACTGTCTGACACCTTAATTATTCTTAGAAGCCAATTATAAAGAATCAGCATTTTAATTTTTATTAGCTTAGTTTAGTTTTTAAAATATTTTTAAGTTTATTTTTTGAGAGAGACAGAGACAGAGACAGAGAGAACATGAGCAGGGGAGAGGCAGAGAGCGAGAGAGAAAGAATCCCAAGCAGGCTCTGCATTGAGCCAGCCTGGAATGTAAGCCTGATGTGGGTCTTGAACCCATGAACAGTGAGATCATGACCTGAGCCAAAGCCAAGAGTCAGACGCTTAACTGATTGAGCCACCCTAGTGCCCCAAAATTTTTATTTTTAGAAAAGGCTAATTCTTGCTTACTTGAAAGTATTCAGTAAAATTACACTGCAATTTGATTGAAGCTCAGACACAAAAACTACATTCAAAGTTTTAACTGTTAAAAGTTTCATCATGAAATTTGACAGGCATTCCTAGTTTGTCCATGTTGTCTCTGTACTTCCTCCATGTTAAAATAGAGAAAATTTATAAATACGTATCTAATTTTAATAGAAACAAGAAGTCATAAATCGGTACATTGTAATAGTCATGTGCCACCCCATATAACAAATAGAAATGTTCTTGGCCTTGAGATAAGAATTTTTAGGGGTGCCTGGTGGCTTTCTTAGTTGGTTAAACGTCTGACTTTAGCTTAGGTCATGATCTCACAGTTCGTGAGTTCGAGCCCCCCATTGGGCTCTGTGCTGACAGCTCTCTGACAGATTCTGTGTCTCCCTCTCTCTCTCTGTCCCTCGCCTGCTTGGGCTCTGTCTCTCTCTGTCTTTCAAAAATAAATAAATGTTAAAAAAAATTTAAAAAATAATTTTTAGTAGAAAAAACCGGAGACTCTGAAGCTGTTTAAATACTCTCAGTTACTTTAAGTAACGGCATTAGCCTCCCTGTTACTTTGGAAGCTCTGTTTGTCTGTCTGCTAGAGGCAGCAGTACAGAGTGGTTGATAGTTACAGTCTGAGATATAGACTGACACTTTCTGCGGCAGCAGTCAAGAGTGAGTTATTTCAATCTGTGCCATTGCGGCTGGAAAATTTACCTTCACACGGCTGGAATTCCATTTCAGTCTGTCATGATACACTACGCTGCACCTGCTTCTTCATGAGCCAGAACATCAGTGCGACGTGGTTGCTGAGATTTCTAACCTCTCAAACATAGTTGCTAAAGCTAAATATCAAAAGAAGGAGAAAAACTTTTAAAAAAATTAATATCCTCTTATGGAAGGAAAATACCAAAGTGAATTGAGAGTCACAAAAACAAATGCATAAATATTAGTAAGGATGTTCTCTTCTTCATTTTATTTATAATTGCTTCATTTATTTACAATTACACAAGAATTTAATCTATACCTGTATGAGATGAAGTAAAAATAAAAGTTATTTGGAAAATTGTTTATTTTAAAGTTACCGTTTGTATCATTCACTTTGGAGACACTTTTTTGTGTGAAACATTTCATTAAGTGACCTTGACAAAGATTCCCCTTTCATTTTATAAAGGATTATTAATGGATCCTTATAATTCTAAAATATATGAAAGGATTTCAGTGAATATGTGAATATTGTCAAATTATTTTCAAAGTTTTATAGATATAGGTATTTTCACACTCATCTGAAGATATTCCCTAGCGTTCATCAGTTTCTCAAAGGGAATGTGACCTACCAAAGTTAGGGAAGAATACTAGAATTTGTATCAGTGCAACAATAGAATTAATAGAATAAATTTACACACACACACACACACACACACACACACACACACACACTAAATTAATGTCACTCATCAACCTAACATGATACTGTTATCCTTTTTGCCTGGGCTGAGAGTGCCACCATTGGAATCATCCCTGATTTGGACTGAAAAACCTGGGGGACTGCTATTAGGAAAACTAAAAATGCATAATTACCTACAGAAAAGGCACAATCCTAATGCTATTAGCATATTCTCACAGATAGGCTTCCCAGATGGGGTAGTTAGGATTTCTGACTCAAAATACAGAAATATGAGGTAAATACAGAACAATTATATTCAGAATGAGGAAAAGAGGGAGATTTAAGAAGAGAGTCTAGTCTGTAAGATTAGGAATAAGACAAAGCACCCAAGCATAGTCCAGGTACAAATTAGAGAAAAACAGTTCATAGAGAGATTTAATTTATTTAAGAATTTTGTCTTAGTTGGCTTGTCAAAATATTCATTTCATGTTTTTATAGATGGCCCATTAATTCTGATACTCTAACTTCCAGTTAGGCAGAACCAATCTTTCTTTTTTTTTCCTTTTCTTTCCTTTTGTTCTTGAGATAAAGCAAAAATACTTTCTTCTCTCTCTCTCTCTCCCTCCCTCCCTCCCTCCCTCCCCCTCATTTTCCCTCCATCCCTCTTTCTTTCTTCTATTTACTATTTTCATATTTGGTATTTGGTATACAATTAAACAATACCAAGCTGGAGTTATTTATTTCTGAATTTATTTCACACTTTCCTAACCTCTCAGGGAAATCCAGTTTATGCAGGATAATGGTTTTCAAGTTTGGCTATATTTTGAAACTACTGAGAAGATATAATACCAATGCCTAAATCAATATTTGAATAGGTTACCTTTGGGGTTAGACACAGGCATCTGTATTTTTATAAAACTCCCAGGTGATTACAATGTGCAGCCAAGTTTGAGAACCCTAGTTCTAGGAGAAAACACTTTCATTATCTGTGTCCAAGATGGCCTTAATGTTCCCCTCAGCTTGATTAAACTTTAGATAGGCCTCTTCCTGATTCTGAGTCCTGAACTCTTTTCCTTGGAGCGTTTGCTTTAGAAATGTATGCATTCTTTCTCTACCCCTTTGAATCTCTGGACAGTTTCACAACCCAGGAGTGTCTTTCTCAAGATCATATGGCCCATCTCTTTGAGCCTTTGAAATGTCAACTCTGAAGGAGATTGTACCCCTATCTCCCAGTCTCTGTGGGAAAGTAGGAGTTTAACTTCCATGGATGCCTTTCTCCAGCTTGTAAAACTATCTTTTGTCATGAAGATAAGAAAAAGTTTACTTTTCCTTTGAGTGGGGCTAATTAGCAAATAGAGATGGCCTACAGTCCCCCACCCCAACTCTTAAAAACTGTCCTGCCCTTTGTTTTAGTGGAGATGAATTCAGCTTGTATTCTGTGCAATAGCTCTGGATAAAGTCTTCTTGGCCTGATTAACTTTGTCAGGTGCAATTTTTGCTTTGATAACTGTTAGAATAGATGTTTATCCAATAGCACTATCCTTTCCTTAGCCACTAATTTATCTTTTACATAAAGCAGATAGCTACTTGCCCTATAGGTTATTAATCATAATGAGAATTATGAGAATCACGTGGGACACTTAAAACAATCCTGGTGCTTGGATCTTGCCCAAATAAATACAGATTTCACTTGTCAGTGGGTAGCATGTGATGATTTTTTAAGTATCTCCTGATTGATCTCTACATGCACCTGATTTGGTCATAGTTGAGCATGTGTTTCGATTTTATGAATTCAGTTGCAATAATACAAGGTAGCTGGAGAGACTGAGGGTTCAGGAGAATGTAAGTTAGATTCCTCATTGACCCTTCAGATTCTCACTCTCTAACAGCCACACCAAATACAGTAGCAACCTAAGGAAATACCATGTACTTCATATGCAATTTCAAACTAGTTTATTAGACCATGCTATTCAATGTTAGTTCCTTGAGCATTTTTAGCTCTTTGGAGCTTTCTAGCAATGCAGAATCCTAGACTCCCCTCTAGATATGCAAAATAAGATTTTTTTTCTAATTAGATCTCTGGGAGTGAGACTCCCTTTTCTCCACCCCACCAGAATGCAGCTCCTAAGCTCTTCTTCCCTTATATAGTAATTCTGGCTTCACCACTCTATGACTTTTGAGATATAGCTGAATTGGTATCCTGGAAAGATCTTCATTCAAGTAGAGCAGGTATCCTATGTGGTCTCTATGTAATAATGTCCACTTTTATACATTTCAATTTCTGTGTGTGAACACTGAGATAAATAGCCAGGGTCTTTAAACAAGGGAGACAACAGCTAACAGCAACAATGGAAACTTGTTCAGTTATAGTTGCAGCGATATATGGGTCTTTACAGAAGCAGCGGTTATACTGTGCAGGTAGTGATAAATGTGAAACTATAAATTCTGGAAATAGTGGTAGTAAATAGATAGAAACAAGAGTGGTTCACAGATAAGGATATGAAGTATACTCTCTTTATATTTTGCCAAAAATGAACTTCATATATTTTGTGGACTAGAGAGTTGTTTTAAAGGAAACACATTCATACCCAGTTGCCTGCAGGAATTGTCTGTATTAAATTATCAATAAAATATTTTAATTAAAACATAAATCATTACTACCTTACATATTTCCTTCTTTGCATTGTTTTATAAAATATCTCAGATAAAAGGAAATAATGGTTTCCTTTTTATTTAAAGTTTCCAATGTAAAATATTATATTCTTTCTAATCTTTGGTAACCATTATTTTCAAACGCCCTTATGTACACAGCTGCTATATTTTCAAATAGCATTTATAATTTGTTGAATCACACTCTCTTTATCAAATCTCTTCTTCGACAAAAGCTGAAAAAAAGAAGATAAATGCTTAAGTACATTTGCTTATTTCCTACATTTAACTATACTATATTATTTGATTTATGTCTAAATTAATACCAAAAATTAATGACATAGCACCAAAGAAAAATTTAATTTGTCTCATCAAAGTAATTTTTGATGTCTTAATGAAGGTTTCATTTCCTCCAATCAATTGAACTCAAAGTTCACCAAAAACGTGCAATCATCAGTGTAAGTTCCTGTCCCTTCATTAGATTATAGTTTTGTTTAATAGACTAAAATTTGATGAATTTCTTCATAAAATTTGTTTTCACTTTTGACCAAATAAATTAGGCTAATATTAGTCATGCATTTTAAATTTATCTATGTCACTCTACCTTTTTTTTTTTCTTCTTCTAAATTAATAATTGTAGGCAATTTCTTTTAGGTCTAAGGTTTACGATCCTAGATGCAGTTAAACTGCTAAATTTATTTTTTAAATGTCTTTCTTTATTATATTAATTTGATAGTCATCTTCAGTCCTTCAGCTTTACGAAACACTTAAAAGGTAGGACACAGAGCAAATTAGAGAATTGGTGTTGATGTCAGCTCCCTAAAAAGAACTTTCAAAGGGAGAATATGTATTTGTGGGAGAAATCGTCGGGGGAGTCAAAGAACAGTTTAGAAAAATAATGAGGCCTCCAAAAGGTTTATTATTCTTCTCACCCTCAAAGATATTCAAAAATAGAAAGTTGATAAAGAAGGATGGGCAGGAAGGGTTGAAGGAAGGACCAAACCAAGGAGAAAGAGGCCAGCAAAGAGAGGAGAGGAAAAAACAAGACCATAGACTCTGATGGTCAGCACTTACTGATGGTGTAAACTTGAACAAACTTCTTAACTTCTCTGAGCCTTACCCAAACATAAGCCAATTTTGGATGTACTAATACATTTTACCCTGTAGCAAAGATAGAGAAAATATTTGGAAGTAGCCAACAGTAAGAGGAAAACAGCAACTACAATTGACCTGTGTTCACTATAAGGAATCTCCACTTCCAGCCAATCAATACAGCAAACTCATGTTCTAACGAATGCATTTCTAATCAAATCCTCCCAGAAAAAACCTTCCCTAAGCACAGATTTCTCTTGTACCTTTATTCTTTTCTGGAGTTTGTTACATTTTATGAAATGTGTTTCATAGTATCTTCCCTCTCCTGGGGCTAAACAATTTCATTTCAAAATAGAAGTCTTTTTGTACTAACAAAACAATCCAACCTCTCTCTTTTTGTTCAGTGACTCCATCTTTTTGTGGGAACCTTCATTCCAAACCTCACTGCAATTTTTGATGTAAAATGTCCTTCTAAAGTAAATGTAAGAAACAATTTTATCCTCTTTAATTATTATGAAATATGAGAAATATATTCTGATACAAAGTTGGCTAATTAACTATCCATGTCAATAGCTATATACATATAATCACTGCTATGGTAGAAAGTTCATTTTAGAGCTAAAGAGATTCAGATACAAGTTTGGCTATGCCTCCCTCTCTGTATCCAAATACAGAGAAAACAATGGTTATTTGAGTGCTCTTCTAAAGATTAAATAAAAGAACATGTATACAATTCCTAAGACAGTCCCTGATCTAGTATTGGTGCTTGAAATTATTAATGCCTATTTTCCGTATTAAGGAATAGCAGGGCAAAATTCTATGATAATAAAACAATTCACCATTGCACTGTAGGTCCTGTACACTTTTCAAAGAACTTTCCTCTACAAAGAGCAACACTTTACATACAAAAATTGGTCTCTTGTTTCACACATCCCTTAAAAAAAATTGATATATATAATTTGTGGTCATTACAAAGAGGAATTTTTCAGGAAATGTTGGGATTGGTCCTAGGAAAATGCACTTTCCCACTGAGGAAAATAACTATGTTAAATATCACAACTGTACTTTAAATTTCAGAGGTTATAAAGTTGAGGTTGGTAAACATTTAAATTTCAGTTGTTCCACCTGGAAGCCAATTTTTTACAGCTTCTCTCATTTTCCTTAAAAACACAATTTTCAAACTTAGTGTGCTCATCAGCTTTTACATTAAATCCACTGGCTAAGCATTTCTTATAGATGCATTGATTTTAACAATCATAAGGCTTTTCAGGTATGCACATGCACATTTGATGTGTTATTTCTCAAAGCGGAATGTATTGATCATTTAAAGAAGATTGTTATAAATAGAATGTCTCAAGGTATTGAAAAGATGTTAACCTATATAAATCAAGTCTTCACATAAATTTAGCCAATATTAACATGATATCCCCCATATCATCTAATTAGCATTACTAATTTAAAATGTTCTTATTTGCTCAATTAAAGTCTTAGTAAATACATACTTCGTTTTTGTAAGGGTTTAATGTAAGTCACACACATTTAAAGTTGGCATATTTTAGTACCATATTGTCTCTTACACAAGTCATTACAATGACAAGGAAAATAGTAAATTCAGGCCAAAAACAACCTGTCAAAAATATTTGTTTAAACTCTAGAACAAAATAAATTACCTTCCTGGTGTGTTTACAATAATGAGAAAACTACTTTCTAACTTTCAAAGTGGCATTCTTGATAAAATGAGATATAATGTGATATAAAACCAGTGATTTTCAGCGTCTCCTCTAATAATGGACAACAGATAAGAGGGCTTATTTTATAAACTTGCATTTTAGACTTCCATTAGGGAGACTTCATAAGAATACATTAGATACATCCCCTCAGATTCAATGATAGATAAAACATAAATAGAAACCAGAAAGAAAGAAATAGGCTCAGAACAAAAGAGAAATAAAATGACACTACAAATCGTGAGATTGAACCATGGAATTACCCAGTTATTGGTCAGAAAAAGGCAATAGAAATTGGTGTTGTATTTGATCCAAGGTAAAAGGATTTTAAAAGGCTTTTACAATAGGTCCCTAATCCACTGCTTGAAATAAGAAGCTCAAGTGGGTTTCCTTATTTCTGAAAGGAGTACAGTAAACAAAGAAAAAACAAACAAATACTACTTTAAAAAAATTAACATTTATTCATTTTTGAGAGAGACAGGGTATGAGTGGGGGAGGGTCAGAGAGAGAGGGAGACACAGAATCCGAAGCAGGCTCCAGGCTCTGAGCTGTCAGCACAGAGCCCAATGTGGGGCTCAAACTCACGAACCATGAGATCATGACCTGAGTGGAAGTCAGATGCTTAACCTACTGAGCCACCCAGGCACTTTTTTCAACTACCACCGTCAAGGTGAATGGACCCAGAAAAGCAGGAAGACACAGATTGAGCTATTCAATCTGAAACTATACCAAGAAATCCAGGTCTATAGTACCTAGATATGATATATCATTGATTTAGTCTTGGCATAAGAACCCTAAAATTAAACCCTAAAATTTGTTTTTGATTGAACAGTCTAGGGAGAAGACAGAGGGAAGTAGGAAATTATCAGACAGGTAGGGATAAAAGCAAACAAAAGTGAAAAGGAAAAACAACCCTCCAAACATGTCTCTACTGAAATTTTTAGACACATTAAAAAAGAAAAACCACACAAATTGCGTATAAGGTCAATAAAATCAACAATTAGAAAATGAATAAACTCCAGGGTAGAAGACAGTCTTATGGAAATAAGCTAATAAGAACTTCAAAGTGTGTATATACACTGAAATTGTTCAATGAGATAAATTGAGGGCAAACTTTCCTTTAATAAAACACAACAAAATAAAGACAAGCCAAAATGAAACAAGAAGAGCAAGGTGTATAGGAACATTAATTACAAATCTTGAGGGGAAGTATAACAACCCAAAACATGGACCAAATGGGATTAACTCTGTACTGAACACAAAGAATGGAATAGTGACTGGGAAAAATATACTTAAGAATTCATTCAGAGCGTACTTATGAATGTATTAGGAATTCAGCACATGTAGACAAAGACAAAGGAAAGTTAATAATAAACTGGTAGTCTACAGCTAAACTAGCTAGGGTAGTAGTCACTAACTACACGTGACCATATTGAACAATGCCTATATAGAACATTTCCATCATCTCAAAGGTTTTTTTGGACAACACTGCTGTATAAACAATAAATGATGAAATGAGAGTTTCAAATATCCATAAACCAGAATGGAGAGATTGTTGGAGAAGCAATTTTTGAGCAAGTGATTCTGAGCCTTTTGTCATCCTCAGATTGAAAGTAAACTTAAATTTCCAGAAGGCACAAGCAAAAATGAATATAAGCCCAGAGTAACTAATAATTTTTATGATTAAAGAGAAAAGTCTTAAAAGCTCTCAGACAAAATGGCAGAACACTATAAGACACAGTCATTGGGATGGCAGCAGATTTATCAGTAACTGCTAATACCACAAAATTAAGTAGCAATATTGTCAAGATGCTGAAGGAAATTACCTTCAGACTTAGAATTTTATATTCAACCAAACTTTAGTCAAAGAGGAGGGCAAAATACAGACATTTCCTAATATACAAAATGTAAAAAAACTTCTGCCCTCAGATCAACGCTAACAGCAGTTTGTTTGTATTGAACGATGCACTTTTGCAAATCATGATGGTAAGAGTTGGGATGCCTGGGTGGCTCAGACAGTTAAGTGTCCAACTCTGAATTTGGGCTTGGATCATGATCCTAGGGTCATGGGATCAAGCCCCATGTTGGGCTCCATGTTAAGTGTGGAGCCTGCTTGAGATTCCCTCTCTCCCCCTCCCTCTGAATTTTCCCCTACTTGTACACTCTCTCTCTCTAAAATAAATAATAAGGGGCATCTGGGTGGCTCAGTTGGTTAACTGTCCACCTTTGGCCATATCATAACCTTGTGGGCTGTGAGTTCGAGTCCTGAATCAGGCTCTGTGCTGACAGCACAGAGCCTGGAGCCTACTTCGGATTCTGTATCTCCTTCTCTCTCTGCCCCTCTGCTGCTCATGCTTTCTCTCTTTCTCTCTCTCTCTCTCAAAAATAAATAAATATTAAAAATTTTAAGATAATAATAGTAATGGTAACAGTTAAGATATAAAGCATGTGTTGTATGTCAACCTAATTAACTCAGTTATTCCTTAAAAAACAAACAAAATAAATAAAATAAACCTTTGATGCTGGTGCTGCCATGTTTCTATTTCATAAAAAAAAAGAAAGGAAGATATTAAGGCATAGTCATTCATCCAATATATTGTGAAGCTACAATTCAAACAGACATTGTAGCTCCACAGATAATTCTCTTTACAACCATGTTATTTCACTAGAAACCCAGAGGTCAAGGCTTAAAGGAAAAAGAAAAGAAAACAAGAAATGAAAAATTAAGATTTTCAGAAACAAAAAACCTAGAGATGTAAAAAACAAGAATAGTAAAATAATAATACCAACAAATACATTCCATGCCATTTGAAACCTTAGACGAAGATATCACATCATGCTGCATGAAATTATAAATTATTAAAACTGACTCAAGGAAAGGAATAGAACATTTGAAATGGCTTCTATTAGTCAGGATTCTGACAGAAACAGATAACACAGGAATAGGGTTAAGGGCAGGTAATTTGCTAACGAGTCTCTGCAGAGAGAGAAGGCAGAGGTAAGGCAACCACCCTCAATGGAAAAGCCCACAGCACATAGGCACAGTGGGAACCTGCTAGCACCTCTAGGTGGAAAGGAGAGGATCTGTTTGGCCAGGATTCAGAGAGAACATAGAGAACAGTGGGAGGGGATATGGCTGAAAATATATCAAACAAAAAGATATAGAACAGAGAAAAGTGGAAAATGGATCTACAGAAGTAGAAAACAAGCATATATAACTAATAGTCATTGAAAATTTGATTTGGTAAGTAAAGTTATTCCCCTTTAAAAAATATGTGAGTCATATGTTTCTTATAGGCACATTTCAAAGTATGTACAAGGAAAAGACAGTAATTACTCTTTACAAAGATATAGACATAAGGAAAGCTACCAAACTCATCTTAACAGATTTGTATAACCTTGATTCCAAAACTAGACAATGAAAGAAAAGAAAATACCACAAGTCAAAATTAGTTACAGGTAAAAAATATGTATATGATACCTATTTATCAAGTGTCAGAGGAATTTAAGGGAAAATCCATTAAAATACAATTGCCTACGTTAACACATAAACAGAATACGATTCTCTCAATAGGTACAGAAAAATATTTTTTTTTCAAAATGTCACTCTCAGTTTTTATTCAAAAGCTTTGGAAATTGGGAATAGAAATAACTTTAGCTAGATGAAGTTTATTAAAAACAAAGACAGCAATAATTGCAATGTCCCCAACAGAAGTCAATGCTCATAAACGGATTTTATTTTAAATCATGCATATGTGACCAGGTATTTCAGTGGCTTTTATTTTGTATTATTCTTATTTATGTAGGAGTCTGCAAGTCACTTTACAATCTTAAAGGACATTTGGGTTTCTTTTCTATTTATATATTACTAATTTTCCATTAAGATATAGATCATTTTTCTAATTTCTAGAAGTCACGTAGTGAGAATAACTTCTAGTCAATGATGTTTGGATTTTGAACGATAAGAAAGACTCCCTCAAACTAAGGAGTTAGAGGAATTTTCTCATCTTTCCTTCTAAGAATGCTTACATATACTTTTTACGTGTGAAGCTTGGAGTCATTTGGTATTTTTCTTGATCTTTATTTGTGGAATGAATCCAACTTTTTCCTTTCAATATTTCCATCCATTGTTTTCTTCTCATTTATTAAAAAGCCCATCTTTACCCCCATGAAAGTGAGTTGCTGACTTTATCCTACACAAAATTGCCATGTCATATCAAGGTGAGCTTATTCCAAAGCTGCTCTCTTCCTACCCACCTTCCATCCCTGACTAAATTAAAAATATGCTTGAGCCCCTGGGCACATAAAGGAAAGGAAAAGGAGGGAGATTTTTGATACAAGGATAACTAAGGAAGGAAAACTGTATGCATGATACACTGTGTTGTACAGTTGGCACATGTACATGTTGGCAGTAAGTAAGAAAACTGGAATTCAGGTACAGAGTGTACTTCAATTTGCTTCAAAATTCTTTATATTTGTTTTTATAATATCATACTTGAAGCAAATATAGCAATGCTTACAATATTTTTTAATTTTTGAGGTAGCTACATAGGTGTTTATTCATTTTTGATCTTTTATAATGTTTTTACAAAATTTCTCAAAATGAAAATAAAGATTCAAAACAGAGGCAGATGAGGAATTCTAGTCTTTGTTAAAGCAGAGAAGTCAAGGAGGGACTGGCTGGGAGATGGGTTCCTGCTGGAAACGTATGCTTAGGCAGATAGGGCCCTGTAAGAGATGGGCACTTTCACTCCTGAATCTTTTAAGACACGTTGTCTGGCATGTATTGCTGGGCCAGGCCCATTTATTGTCTTTATAGAAAGTGCTAACACTAATGGGACCAGCCAAACTGAGAGCAAGGTAACTCAGCAGGGGTTTGAATTTGTACTCTGCTACTTTCTACTGTCTGACCTTGATTCAGATGAAGGAGGTGGGCTACAAAAGTTAGAGAAATTCTTCCGTAGAAATGTGTTAATAGTTTGGGTTTTAATGGGATTTAAATGTTTAGTGTTTTATAATTTCATGATTAAAAAAAATGACCTGTATTAATAAGAGTACAGTCACCAATTTGGGTAATGAATTTATTTTCTTGATAGGTCTGTATTTCAGGACTATATGTTTACAGAGATAAATAAATGAATAAATAAATAATCCACTGTGGGACTAAAATCTTCCTAGATAAATGACCTCTGTACGGTTACCATCACTCAGACATTTTTAAGATGTCTTACTAATTTAAAAACCACTTTCTGTATGGCCTTGTGAAAAAGTTTTTTAAAGAATTTTAATTTGGTATCAAATATTAGATATAAAGAACAAATTTTTAAGTACTTTCAATTTAATATGTGTTGAGCTAAAAGAAATCTTTGAGTCTTATCAGCTATTTCTTCTATATTTGAAACATATTTAGGTTTTATGTTGCAGTTTCAATGGGGAGGAATCCCAATGGACAAAATTCAAACAGAATGTCAGCTACTAAACCGTTTATAAACTGTGAGGAGATTATTTGTATGTTGTCTTGGTTTATATCCACAAAAATCAATATATACTTAAGAGTAATACTACTTAAACTTTTAATTATCGAACAAGCATAATGAGGAGGGTTGTTACAAGTATTTTAACAAAAATTCAGCTCTATGAGAGAACATTCTGTGACCTTCCATTTCTCCATGCAATGATTGCATAAACACTTTTACTGAATAATCACTGTTTTGGGGTGCCTGGGTGGCTCAGTCAGTTAAGAGTCCGACTTCAGCTCAGGTCATGATCTCACAGTCCGTGAGTTCGAGCGCCGCGTCAGTTTCTGTGCTGACGGGTCAGAGCCTGGAGCCTGCTTTGGATTCTGTGTCTGCCTCTTTCTCTACCCCTCCGCTGCTCATGCTCTGTCTCTTTCTGTCTCAAAAATAAATAACAACATTGAATAATCACTGGTTTTACACAACACATGAATATACTGGTTTCACACAGCATCTGTGTATTCTTTTGATATTACTATAGAAAGAGCACATAACACGCTTGATATGAGAAGATCTCAATGAATACGCTTTAATTTTATATTTTTATTTTATTTATAAGCAATGCTTATACTGCACTGAAATTTTCATAGAATGTGATGTTCAAATTTCAATATTTAAAAACCATGCTATTATTAAACAACTCAAAGCAGGGGCTAGGAAGGTGGTAGTAAAGTGATAGAAAAAATAATAAAAGGATATTTAAAAAATAAATACTTATTAAATACTTCTAAACATTTAACATGCCAGGACTGAGGATTTGCCACTTATTATTTAAAAAAACTATACTTGAAAATCAACACATAAATAAATTTTGCGAGTATTCTAAAGTTATTCTGATGATGAGAAAACTTTGGAACAATGTCATTTATCTTTCCATTTAAAGGGAACATTTACTCAGTTTTATGTACTTTGAAAAAGCCAATGTTTTAAGTACCAAATCAACTGCATACAATTAAGAGCATATTCTAAGATATTGCTACACTTTTGGTAAAATTTTATTACGGAGATACTTATAAAAACCTACCATTTTGTAGAGCATTACATTCTGTTAAAAATACCCATTAGTGATACTTAAACATTATCCTAGAAATTGCCTGGTAAAATATAAAAAGTAAAATGTAAATGCTGCCTAATGTATAAGCTCATTTCATTAAATGATTTCAGTGTGACATATTGTGATAAATGGTTACCTGAAGAGCTAAGTATTTTAAAGTAGTCCCATTCTTTTAATGTATTTAACATACATCTTCTTTGAGTTCAAACTTAACTGTAACTGTACCATGCTTAGATGATCTAAACAATCATTGTATATGGCAACTACGTTCATCAAGATTTTTCTAGATTTTCACTAATTCCTCTTTCTTAGAATCTGATTTACTATTGTTTTGAAAGATACAAGAATTGGGAGGAAATCGACCTTGTTAATGAATTGCTCTTAAAATTTAAATTACTGAATTCAATCTTTTTTCAAGTTTGCTGTTTGTAACTTTAAAAAATATATTGTTGGGGCACCTGGGTGGCTCAGTTGGTTCAGTGTCTTACTCTTGATTTCAGCTCAGGTCATGATCTCATGGTTTGTGACACTGAGCCCCACGTCGGGCTCTGTGCTCTCAGCTTGGGATTCTCTCCCTTCCTCTCTCCGCCCCTCCCCCGCTTGCTCTTTCTCTCTCTCTCTCAAAATAAACATTTTTTTAAAGTAAAGTATATTACTCACTCTCTCTCTCTCTCTCTCTCTCTCTCTCTTAAAAGAAAAGTATTTTGTTATTATCTGATGGTTGGTAATTCTCTATGAAGACACCTTGATTTATGAAAATATTTGGTCCATCCAGTTAACAATGGGTCCGTTGTATACATAAATCTATTTTTTCCAAACTCTTCTTTGTGAATTTCCTTCTCTAGCCTGTTCAAGGACAGTTGCAGGTGTGCCAAAAAGCACTGAGCCTTAGCACATCCTTGATGGATTTCACAAGTCCATCCTCTCCAAAACAAGGGTAATTCAGATTTAATTTCTTGACATGAAGCAACATTATAACATGCTTTGAATAATTTTTAGGTGTTATGTCAATTAGAGAGCTTAGAGTCACTGATTATATAAGCTAGATGTTACTAATTACAAAACCTTCTAATGGTAATTAAAAATCTATTATAATTAATGGCAAAATGTTAAAAGGAGTTGGTTATCTCAGCAATTGGAGCATTTTACATAAATTAGTACACTATACATCCCATTACCAGTCTAAAAGGATTAAAAATCATCTTGTGGAAAGGTACTGTGGTTGTATTTAATGAAAATTGGGTGGAGAAATGAAGTAAGCATCTGAATAATTAAGTGCCTTATTCTTGAACTCTTTGCAAAATATTCAGATACTTAGGATACTTTTCAATATATATGCACGTTTACATAAGTTTTGAATTTCATTTCAATATCTAAATGCAAACTTGTATTTGTTATTTTGAGTAATTTAAATTAATATACTATTGGCTTAATCATGAAGCCCATGCTTTCATTTACTTTTTACATATCTGTACTTTCAATCAATTCTCAGGGCCACACAACTTTCATGTTATATGGGCAAAGTCCTTTAAAATTTTACAATTAAAAAAAATCAATAAGGATCATTTAGTAATAATAAAACATAACTAACATCCATATCCTATGAGACTGGCAGAGAGACCATTGACTCCGTCCAAGAAAATTGTGAAAAAGATTAAGGAATAATTTATTCAAGGTTATTGAAATAAGGGAGGGGGATCAAATTCCACTACCTTGAAACAAAAGGTGGGAGTTTTAAGCACTAGGGTGAGCTTGTGGAAATGTACTGGAAAATTTAGGGCTTGGGGAGAAAGTAGGGCCTTACCTTTTTTGATGATTACATTTTAGAGGGATAGAGCCCAGGTCTTTGAAAAAGACATTCCTAGGTTGTAAAAGTGGCAAGAGGCAGGGAGAGAGTTTTCACCTGAAAGGAGCAGAGAAGCAAGTTTTAATTGCAAGTATTCTAAAATAAATGATCTAAGAAAAGGGAGGTCAGGGACCTAGAGTCAGGAAGAAACCTTTCTAAAGTTTAGTCAAGCTGAGGGAACATTAAGGGCATCTTGGTTAACTCTGAATATTTATAATTTCTCTAACTTAAAATAATATTTGAATTTCTCTCTATAGAATATAGTCAATTTCTTATCTGAGTGAGAATTAGCAATCTTCCAGCTAATTCACAAGCTGTAACCATCTTGACAATCACATAGGTATGTTGCATTTTTTGGAAAAGAAAGTCATTAACTTATAAATTTCTATTTCAAAATGAATAATTGGGCCAAAATTAGCCAAAAAAATGTGTGAACCCCGATAGGGAAGGCTATTCTCATCTCTTTCACATTTTTCCCTGAGATTAGTACACATTAAAAATAAAAATAATATAGGGGCACCTGTGTGGCTCAGTTGGTTAAGTGGCCTACTCTTGATTTCAGCTCATATCATGATGTCACATTTCTTGGGTTTGAGCCCCGTGTCTGCACTGTGTCAGCAGAGAGCTTGCTTGGAATTTTTTCTCTCTCCATCTCTTTGACACTCCCCCCTACTTGAATGCACATGCACGCACATGCTCTCCCTCTCTGTCTCTCTCTTTCTCAAAATAAATAAACTTAAAAAAATAAAAATAATATTGGCATTTTCTGAAATAAATAATATAAAATAGTAAACAGATCTTAACTTCCATAATTGCTTTCCTATCAATAGAGGTAAAGCCCAGAAAATTATGTAATTTCAAAACAAGAAAAATTTCAGTGGAAAATCTGTCCAAGAATATTGTTATGAAGATCAAGTTTAGTTTTTGAGTTCTAATATATTCACTGCTTCTATAATTTCTCAATCAATAGTTCACTTATGGTATAGTCTTTGTACTGAAGATATGAGTAACCTTGGCTACCATACTACTAATATGTATTAGAAGTATCTAATTGATTTAATATCCTTAATATTTTTGGATGTTCTTATGAAGAAAGTATTTAAAATAAACACAGCATACAGAAAACACTATGAACCTTTCCCAGTAAAGAGTCACAAAGATAATATATATGAAAGTCACAAGCCAGATCATTTTTGTTTTCTCTTAACCCAGACATGTTCTGATTCTTTCACATCGCCTTTTTCCATTGTCATAAAATGTGCTACTTAAATACAGCATCAAGAAATTATTTCTGAAATGAAAATACATGATCTTCACTCAAGCACAGCAAGAAAATATGATTGATTGACTGTAACTGCCTCTTGTGAGGGAAGGTCAGATGGAGAAATAAATACAAAGTTGTTAGAAAAGGAGAAAACTAGAGCAAAAGAAAGAAAATGTTTGTAACATTTCATTAGAACTTTCATCCAAAAATTAAGAGCTTGCCAAAACAAATTGATACTTAGAAAATTTATAACCATGTTTTAATTTAATTTTGTTGCCAAATTTATTTGTTAAAATTATTGTGGAGATAGGATGTTCACATTTATGTGAGAAAATTTTTCCAATATTTTAAAAACTGAAAATCAGTAAGAAAGCCATGTTATACCTTATTGCTCACAAAGGAACAGAATTATCTTTACCATTATAATATAGAAGTTATACATTAAAGAACTTTTCTTCATTAAAGATTTCAAACTTTCATTTTAGCTACTTTTAGTAACAACCATGTTTATTGATTCTGTTACGATTAATTACTGTCACAGAGAAGAGCATAATCAATGCTTTAGATGGCCTCTTTTAAAGTTTGCTCACATAAAAACACATAGGAGATGACCAACACCAAATTGAAATTATTTAACATTTACTGATCATATTGTGCCTCATATTTTCTCATTGTATTATGTAACCAAAGGAGTTTTAGCTGTTCTTCAAGTTGACCATAATTATCAGCATAACTCAGAAATTTTACCTTGCCTAAAATGTCTAAGGTGGATTACAGTTATAAAACCTTCCTCAAGCAACTTTATGAAAGACATTAACAAAAATTTCATAATATTATTTCCTCCGAGTTAAATCTGGTGAACCTAGAGACCAGATATACAGTTAAAACAGTGATTTCTATGCTGATGATTAACTGTGTTGAGTGTTAGAATCACCTGAGGATCTCTAAAAATTCCCAGTACCATGTTTGCATTCAATACCAATTAAATCAGAATATCTGGAGGCATCGATATTCCTTAAAGATTCTCAAGTGAAATAAATATGGAATAAAGTATGGAGAACACTGAGTCAAGTGGCATTTAGCCTGGCATCAGGAAAAAGAATCAAACTTCTCAACACAGAGTGTTAAAATCACCTGTATTTGGATGTAGTGACACACACACTTTTTTTGCAGTATGAAATTATAAACTGAGTGACTGATGAATGAGGAAGCTACTAAGTGTTTTGAGGAAATAAATGAGATGAATTGAAAGTTCTCTAACTCTCAGTTCTTGATAATCCAAAACCGACCAGTTTTTACATTTACAAACAGCACCTAGAGGCTACTGTGTATCAGGTCTGCCAAATTCCATGCAGATTCTCCTCTAATTCCTTTTCCTTTCATATATAAATCCAGTCAGAAGAGCATGTTGAACTGCTTTATTCTGGTGTAGTTTTGTCTTGTTACATAAACTTCTCTTTAAGACCATCATAAACATGATACAAGGTTTGACAAGTTATAAAACTTTGGAAAGAGTTTAAAAATAATCAACCGGATTAATTTATCATGTTTCGAGAGAGAACAGTATAAAATGACCTAGTTTTCAGAACCTTGCATTTCAAAATTATTACCCATAAAAGTGAATAAAAATGATCTGATTGGAATATAAGGAAAGGTTTAATAAAAGATATAGTCCAAAATCAAGGGTAAAGCTTAAAATTTCTGTGCTTTCTCTGAGAAATGAGAGACTGTTTTGGCAGGTGTGTCCTAAATCTCCAGACCTAAGATTTATCTCTCAAATATATTGAAATTTTTAAGCCTTATATGAACATCACCGTACAGTATGATAGGATTATGTTGTAGTGCTGTGTTCATCAGTACAAGTCAGTTGCTACTCTCACTGGTTTACCAAAATACACCTTTATCTGTGGGGATACAGGAGTTGTAGGGTGGCAGTGGAGAGAAGTGCTGTGTTGCTCCATCCTGTCATTCTGGCCCAATTCTTCCCATCCCATGGCTTCTCTATCAGTGACTTGCCTTCCTCCCTTGGCTCTTCTGTTTCCAGCTGTGAGATTAGGGACAGACAGTGTGTGGAGCATCACAGGGAAGTGTTACATGCTGCCATTTATGGAAGTGTAATAGATTCCTCCTTCTGTTTTCTATTGGTGAGATCTCAGTCACGTGACCTCACTTTACTGCAAAGGCACTGGGGAATTAGTTGTTTAAAAGAAGAGGAAAGATGTGGATTTCTATCCTTCTAGTTACCAAATATCCTTTCATTCCATTCATTCCTATCCATGAAATACCCCAAACCCCTCTCCAAGAGAGTCAATACAAAATCACAATTCGTTAATACATTAAAGTCTGAGACCTCCAGACATTATAGCATATTGTCCATTGTTCTCGTTGGTTCTTGACTTGGCTCTGGAAAGCTCTTCTTGTCTCTTAAACTCTTTGTCCTTGTCCATGTCTTAAGTACAGACACCGATCCTGCATGGCTTTTGCAGCCTGTTTCTTAGAAAGGCAAGCTTGGAGTTGCAGTTTGTGCTATAGATTTATCAGTTGAAGGGAGATTCCTTAAATTACTAGGAGACTCCTATTTAGTCCCCATATGACTGTACCGTAACTATATTCAAATTCTTTCTTAACCATATTTTCTTTCTCACACCCAAGTTCCCCTTTCTCAAAATTAAGGGCAACAACCTGGTGACTATTAAAATGTGATAGATTTTGATAGTCATACCCTTAATCTAAACCTGTTCCAGAACTGAGTTACTTTGTTTAACTAGGAATCTTACTTGGTACTTGTGGTTGAAAGACTTTTTAAATTCCCCTCACTCCCTTGTTTTTAATGTTTGGGGTTTAGACAGTAGACTTTCCAACCTTAAAAGATCAAAATTTCTGGATTTTTTTTTCTATTATCTTTCATTTAATGCTGCCATTTTCGCTTATTCCTTCCTAAACTTACCTTGTTTGGGTAGTACAATGTTCAGTATAGTCAATAACCATAGCCAACAGATACCAATAACATTCTTTTTACCAACTTCTTTTTCTAAAGGTGGAACCCAGTAGATACATGACTTCTTATTTACTGTTTTATTAGATGTCTGAAACTGACTGCTACTGTTGTTCAGCTGTCCAGCCTCCTGTACCTGCTCCCTCACCACCCAAATCTAGCCTGCTAAGCCAGTTATTGCATATTAGAATTTCAATTGAAAAATCATTCTACTGCAAGGTACTAATTAAAATCTATATCAGATAGGTTAAGTGACAGTAATTGTTGAAACAACCTTGGAATCTCAGAAGCGCGTTTCTTTCTCATCCAAATCACCATCTATTGGGCATTGGTGTTACAAGGGAATGAGGGGTCGGTCTTCTGCTCTATGTGGTCTATCAGCCACCCAAGTCTCTTTCATATTGTGGCTCTGGTATCATCAAAGGCTCGGTGATTTCCAGTAGAGGCTTCACCTCCAACTGGCACAGAAGGGAAAAGAAAGAGAGGACTGGAAGAGGTGAACATCACTTCTGCCTACAATCACTTGTGTAGAACTAAATCACTTTAAAGTTAGCTTTAAGCTAACTTCAAAGGGCCAAACACAATGTCCATTGGTATTTCTCAGAAGAAGAAATAAATTATAAATATTGCTAAGCTGTAGAATTGTCTCTCTCAATTATCATCTATTTCAAATCATTATTTTGATGTGAGTAAAGATAAAATAATATGTAAATTAATGATATAATCGTATATAAATAGGGCTTTTATAAATTGTTCATTAAAGCCACCACGCATACAATGTATCTTCATTATCATTGGCTGAACTTAAATTTGCCAGCTAAAATATAGGATGTCCAATTAAATTTGTACTTCAGATAAACAATAAGTAATTTTTAGTAAAATATTCCCCAAAATTGTATGGGCCCGATTTCTATTAAAAAAAAATCATTGCCTATCTGAAATTTAGATTTTATTGGGCCCCCTTATTTTTATTTGCTAAATCTATCAATGCTTGACAGAACACTCTAGTTTTTTCTATTATTATTATTGTAAGGTATGCTCAGTGATATCAGTATGAATTATGGAAAGTATAAATATCGTTTTTCCTCAATTACCTTTAAACAAACAAACACTGCTTTGAGCCAAAGTATAAAGTCTCAACTACTATTTGCTATTTAAATCTAATTTATGTGTGCCTAGAAGCTTTATTTATAACTAGTCTTTAGTGTTTTATGAGATTTGATGTTTTAATTAAATTTCAGTACAAACACCTTAATATTGTGCTATGTTGATTTCATTTCAGTATATGAGTTCTGCTTTGTTAGGAGAAAAAGTTGCAGAGAACCGCAAATTATCAGGCTTAACATAAATTAAGAAGTGCTGGCATCTTCACTGATCTTCAAACCAAGAACTGCCCATAAAGTGGTTCTGCCGAGATTGGATTGCTCCTACATGCTCCCTCAGTGATTTTTATATTTTAATAAGACCGTTCATTGTAGTTAGCTACTCGTGTTGGAGCCATTAGATATTTATATGAAATAGCATATCATTATCTCAGTTGCATGCTGAACCATTTGGGATGCTTTTAAGTTAGGGTGATTTTTTTTCCCCTGTCTTAATTTTGTGCACACTAGTGCCGATGTGCCTGTTCAGCTTTATTTCTGTCTTCAGGTTCTTTATCCTGTTTTTCAACTTTATTGTGTTAAAGTGTTTGATGAACAGTATAGCTGACTGCTAGATAGGAGTAGCCTCAAAAACAGTGATTTAAAAAATGTACTGTCTTGAGAGGCAGACAGGAGTTGATATCCCAATTCCTTTATCTCTCTCTTTCAAAAGTGTAAAATTCCAGCAGGGTACATTCACTCACATCCCCAGATCTCTTCACATTCAACATTAGGGACCTAATCACAGAAGTGATGATTTGGACAGTGTGAGACCATAATAACCTATATTAAGAGGAATATAGGGGCGCCTGCATGGCTCAGTTAGTTGGGCATCTGACTTCAGCTCAAGTCATGATCTCATGGTTTTTGAATTCAGGACCTGTGTCAGGCTCTGTACTGACAGCTCAGAGCCTGGAGGCTGCTTCAGATTCTGTGTCTCCCTCTCTCTCTGCCCCTTCACTGCTCGTGCTCTATCTCTTTCTCTCTCAAAAATAAATAAGCATTTAAAAAATTAAAAAAAAAAGAGGAATATAGACAGTATGTAAAGCCAAAAAGCAAATACAACACAAGCTCATGATTATTAGTGTGATAAAATCAAAGCTGGATCTAGCACAATTGTGTGATTTTCTTTGTTGCAATTTGAACCTATAGAACGGTCTAGGTTCTATAGCTCCTTAACTTATTATTCCCATGTAATAAAGTATGTATGAGATATAAATTGGGTTTTAGCAAAGCTTTACACCTATCTTGTAACTGGTCTGGGAGTGAGTGGACTGGATATGGATTAAGTAAACAGAAAATTCCTCCTTCTTCTCCTTTATCTATTATTTGTTACCCATGAAGTTCCATTATCTCAATCTCTTTTATTCTTTATTTTTTGTTTCAGCTGGTCTAGTCAGCACCTCCGTTGGATTACAGTAATTTTTAGATCCCATGCATGTTACTTCATTCCATATGCCTTCTTTATATTTACTGTGAATGGTAGCCTAGAATTTTTTATTCAGTAAATAAACATTTAATAAGCATATATTATATTTAAGTATTAAGTGGTTAGAATTCAAATGTAAAATCCAGAGTCCATCTCTGTCCCTAATGAGATCACAAACCGTGTGTGTGTGTGTGTGTCTGTGTGTGTGTGTCTGCAGTAATTCCTCTTCTTTATCACTGGACTGTCAATAATTTTATGATGTTAATTTTATAGACCAGAAAAAAACTCATCCTCCCCAAATTTAGATGTTTATATAGTATTATTAATTTTTATTTTTTCTAACTATACAACCAGAAGAATAGTATTACTGTTTGAAATGAATATCATGGTATAATAAAGGGCATTTTGAAATTGAAAATGAAGAAAATGTCATAGTTCAAGTGGGGCCTCTTAAAAGCGATAAGTTTAGTTTTCAAAAATCTTATTATATTGCTCTCATATGTCTCATTTCACTGGAGACGGTGAAATCCCTGGCAGGCTTTTGCAAACCACTCCTCCTTGCAAGTTTATAAAGAATTAAATAATCTGATCTTTTATCTATTAAAGTGTATTTAGAGTTAACTTTAAAGATGGAGAAAATACTTCAAGGGGAAACAAAACCTTAAGACAAATCTGTATTCTTAACTCTGGAAGGAGATAGTTGGTCTTAATACAGAGAAAGACTGGTTTCTAGAGGGAGCAAGTGAGACAAAGAGGATTATGTCAAAGGGATATGGGGCAGTGCAGACTGTTGGGTCAGGTGGACCACTTGCTGAAGCAGAATATTCACAAGAAGTGGAAAAGAGTCAGTAACAATAACTTGCATCACATTTTGCCTTTTATACTCTGCTTTATTTTACTCCATTATACTTGCTGCTCTCCACATTATATCATATCCTTATTTTATACAACAGATATCCATTGAGGCTTCATTAATGCTTGGCTCTGTTTTGGGCCTTGGGATAAAATAAGACAACAAAACAAAAATGTCTACCTTTATGAAACTTCTATTCTAGTTTCTGTTTGTTTATCTTCTCAACAAACAACAACAGCCCCGTGGAAGCAGGGGCCTTGATTCTTTCTCAACCTACTGTATATAACCACGTTTGTAGCCTGACCATTGCATAGTGAGTGCTCAGTAACTTTTAGTGAAGGAGGAAATGAATCAAAGTAGCCCAAACCTTCTACAAGATGTGGTAGACTTTGGGACATGGCAGGTCAGGGCTAAGAAGTTCACTTTTTTGAAAGTTCACTTTTTTGAACTCATACCATATAAGGAATATGGTATGAGTGTGAAGTGAAAAACAACAAAGGCCAATGCCCTGTTGCAGTAAGAAAGGTGAGAGATGGGGAGCTTTTCTCATGAATCAATGTTAGGATTTATCATTTATGCTCTTTGCATGAGAGAAATACCGGCAAAAGCCACTGGTGGGTCTATCTAGCAGGGCAGTTAGAGAATCCAGTAATGTGGAGCCTCAGGCACACTGGGAGTACGAGCTGCTGCTATTCCAGTGGACTGGGAGTCCATAAGGCCATAAAAACAACATAAAATATAATGGCAGCCTATGGGATAGATTAGGAATTACAGCTATCCGTCTGCACTCTCTTTTGTATTAAAAGAAAGAAGTTTTGTATGGGGGCTATAAGTTCTAGTAGAGAAGCTGGTGGTGAGGAGGTATTGCTATCTCGTACCCTAACTGAACACTTAAACTGATGTTCTCAAGAAAACATCTGTTACAAAATGAACATGTTTATCTTGTCTATGGGACTATGAAACTAAATTTACATCCCAAAACACACACTTCACTTCAACTAGCCTTTTTCAGAAAAGTCTGGGCCTAAGTTTTCTTATAGACTCAATCAGCTCTTTTGGAAACAACGATGCCTCTTTACCTTGGCAATGATGGCAGTGATAAAGAGAAGGAGAATGATAAATCTATAAAACCCTGATCTTTGTGTGCATGAAAAAAAATGTGCTACAGGGAGAGAATCACTATCATAAAATGGACAAAGATGAAAAGCAGCAAAATGATTTAAGTAAAAACTAATGGCAAAGACTTGAGAAGCTGTTTAAAAATTCAGTTAACCCAGGATTCAAAGTTTGAGAAGTGAGGGGATTCAAGCATACTGATGACTGATTATATACCCGACACTATGCTAGACACCTTATGTGCGTAAATCAACACATCTCATAGTCATTGAGGTGAACGTGATTACCTCTACAACAATAGTGATTTAAGAAAGAAAGAAAGAAAGAAAGAAAGAAAGAAAGAAAGAAAGAAAGAAAAGAGAAGGAAAGAGAAAAGAAAAAGAGAAAAGAAAAGAAAAAAGAAAATAAAAGAAAAAACCTTGAATGACTCGCCTAAAGCCACACAGCTAATAAGAAGTACAGGCAGGATTTAAATCAGGTAGTCAAATGACCCTTTAATCCATTTCCTGTAAATCACATTTTGGTATCAATAGAAAAAATGGTCCCACATCTCTGGGTTATAGTAACTCATTGACATCAAATAACAGATTTTCAAAGATGTTGGAAGTATTTTTATTTTCTTTTAAATGTTCATTTATTTATTGTGTGAGAGAGAATGCGTGCATGAGTGGGAGAGGGGCAGAGAGAGAGGGAGAGAGAGAATCCCAAGCAAGCTCCATGCTTCACGCAGAGCCGGTCACAGGGCTCGACTCACC
Organism: Prionailurus viverrinus; assembly: GCF_022837055.1. Taxonomy (NCBI): domain Eukaryota; kingdom Metazoa; phylum Chordata; class Mammalia; order Carnivora; family Felidae; genus Prionailurus; species Prionailurus viverrinus. The sequence continues at coordinate 103,568,473 of NC_062562.1, read as the reverse complement.
AATTGTGAGATCGTGACCTGAACTGAGATCCAGAGTAGGTTGCTTAACCAACTGAGCCACCCAGATGCCCCTGGAAGTATTTTAAAGTAAATATAATACATATGATTCTCAATATATTCTCTTTGCTCCTAATTAAGTACAGAATGACTTGAAAATCATACGTACTAACTATAGGCAAGCTGCTCCCCTAATATTAATTAAGGTCTTTGTTTCAGTCATTTTAAATAAGGGCTAAATCATCTTGTTTTACAAGTTAGGAGAAATTAGACTAACAAGAAATTCTGAAGACCTCAAATCTACTTGATATAATTTGAAATACTACCACAAAAAGAATGAAATATAACTGGAGTGATTAAGATTAACACTAAGAAACAATTCTCGATCACAGTTGTTAACACATTGGAGTTCCAGGGTGGATGTGGAACTGCTGTTCTGGAAACTTTTTAGCATGCATCAATATGTGAGGGATGATTTTTGACATTTTACTTCACTGAATTATCTTAACTTTGCCTTGTGCTTGTACTTGCATATTTAATTTACTATCAGAGACATTTTATTCTGTGCTCTTAATGTTCCTATCTATTCTCCCTGCTATCACACTAAGGTCTAATGCATTGATATGCTTCTACTTTTCCCTCTATCTGAGTCTGCTCTCCCTCTCTAGCTCTTCTCTCATTCTCTCCACATAGTACACTCATTCAATGATTCCTCTGAATTCATCAATTTTATCAAGTCACTTGACTGCTCTGAAACCAGTGGCTTATGGCTTCTCACTGCCTACAGCTCAATTTGTGCAAGGCACTGGGTGAGAACAGAAAAAAAAAAGTGGGGTTCACTGGTCAAATAATTAAAATACTGGGGATTTTATTCCATGAATTCTCAGAACCTTTGAAAGGACAAAATATGCAGTTATTCCATTCGATTTGGCTGTAGGAGACTTCATTCAAAAGTACCTTCTAGGGGGGCCTGGGTGGCTCAATTGGTTAAGCATCAGACTATTGATCTCTCAGGTTTGTGAGTTTGAGCTCTGCATAGGGTTCCACACTGTTAGTGTGGAGCCTGCTTGGGATACTCTCTCTCTCTCTCTCTCTCTCTCTCTCTCTGCCCCTCCCCTTCCCTCCCTCCCACCCTTTCTCACTCTCTCTCAGAATAAATGAATACACTTACAAAAAAAAAAAAAAAAAAAAAAAAACAAAAAAAAAACCTCCTATATATCCCAGCAGTCATGTTCCACTTTGGAAAAGGCTGATTTACAGGATCTTATGATGTAGAATGCAAAGCCCTGCCTCGCCCAACATGACTCCATTAATTCAGGTAGTTTACTGAACATTGTGTTCTCCGAATACATTTTGTAATGTTTCACCCCCTTATCTCACACATACAACTTCAAATGCCTGGAATGTTCCCTCATCATCAGTTCTACCTGTCTTTAAATTCTTACCTAATTTATTCTTTTTTATATAGTGTTTCCTGGTGTGACTGGTTCAGTTGCATTATTTTCTTTCTTGAACACTAGAAACACTACATACATACACCCTTGTGATTATATTATCAATGTGTTTGCATCTGACTTACAGTTTAATTACTTTGAATTTAGCAACCATGCATAATATTTTGCTCATTTCCCATAGTTCAGTACGTGTATTAGACCTCCAATAACTGAAGGAAGTCAAGTACAATATGGGAATTTCTATTGAGGTGAAATTTTTCCAATTATTATTAGTACCAGATTAATGATAAGGTGGTATTATTATATCATTCTAATTAAACCTTTTTGAAAAAGTGTTAGTTATACCAACCAAAGTCATAGAACAAATATCTAAAAGTGTTTCAAGAACATGTTTATAAGTACTATCCCACATTACATCCTGACAAGTTTCTCATGATATCTGAGATAATTTATGTATAATATAGACATAGATTGTACAAAATTTGCTTACCGTGACAGTGAATTTCTCCTAGTCATGTAACTTTTTTTCCTGTCTCCTTTCTGAGGAAAAGCAGCTCTATAGACATGGGATGTTGATGCAAATCCTGTGCAAAGAAATTATTTTATGATGGCAAAATATACACAGTACACTGAATACTGATAAATATAATAAATAAAAGCTTCAAATGAAATAAAATATTTTATATACCTTATATACTGGTCTACCAGTCATCTTTGCAATTTTTTGTTACAACTCACTATCCGAAACAAATTTTATTAATGAAACAGATCATCTGAAAGATTTTTCTTTAAAGAACATACTCAGTATTAACAATAGAACTAAAACAAAATTTTAATATCTTGGCATGATTGCAATACAGATAGAATCTATTTCTTTTCTTAATTGGAGTATATGGTGATTTGTACACTTTAAAGTATTTCCATCACTGACAAAAACATCAGATTTATAGCATGTCTGGAGAGCAGATGCAGATACTGCACACTAATATTCAACTCCACTGTCAAATTTTAAAGAATCATATGTTGACATGTTTGATTTGCTGATATATTGCTTCCATTGAAGTGCACAGAAATGACATTTAAAGCTTCAAAGTAATATCTGAATCTTTGTGTGTCTGTTTCTTTGTTGTCATGCTCAATTTTGCTTAATCCTGAAAAATTTTCAGGGATCCATTTAGCTTTTCCATTTCATCTAGACATAATTAGTTTTCCACATCCATTTTGGCGCATAATTCAGTGACCACCTATCCCAAGGCTGCAGCACGAATTCCCCATAAATTAGAGATAAAACAGTATCTCTAAAGCATTTTGCTTAGGTGGCATTTATCTGTTACCTATTCTATTTGTTATTTAACCATTGAAAGCAGCTTGTCAAACACAGTGGCCCTTGTTTCTGAAGATGTTTGCCCTTTGAAATAGCATCTCCACACCCCCCTTCCAAGCTGTTCATACATAGTAAAGCTCTTCTTTCATAATGCAGTTGTATGCTGTAAGAAGCTTTTTAAAACTCTGGGCACATTAGTCTGTTTGGGAGCTATAATTTGGCTTTTTTTTTTTTTATCATCGTGAAAGTGCCTCACAGACAATTCTGATAATAGAGGTATAGGATATACATTTAGTTTGAGGTTCAGAAACCAGGGCACAGGCAGGACTTTTCCACTCACCTGACTTCTTAAAACCTCAGTTTTCTCATCTGCACAGTGGGAAGATTAATATCTGCATGTAGCTATGTTTAGTATTGAATGAGATATAGTAACAAAACTGTTGAGCACAGTACAAGGAAGTGTTTAAGAATGGGAGTTGTCATTGTTAGTATTCCTAATAATATGGGCAGTGTGGTCTAAATTATGTTTTAGATCATAAGTTCCAAAAGATCAGGAACTGCTTTAACATTTATTTGAATACAGAAGTTCTGTAAAATAAGCATTAATAAATATAAATTCTAAGATTTTTGGTGTTGATCAACCAACAAATATTTTATCGAATCTTTGTGGTGCTCTAATGTGGTGCTCTATCTTAAGTGTTTAGGGGAGAAATCCACCCTGATGAAAATTACAGAAGAGATAAACATTAAATAATAGGACAATAGTACACAAAATATACATATATATGTATATATATGATATACATGTACAAACCAGTCACTTTATATTAAATATGGACTATATGTGAAGAGCTATATTAAGCATCTCAAATATATTGCCATCCTTGTGTTAAAAATGAACAAAGGAAATCACCCATTAATATTTCCTTTAAGGTTGTCAAGCTTAAAAAGTCCAATAGGCTTTTTTCTTCAAATAACCCTACAACAAGGCCATTTGCTGGATGAATGCTATTTTAGCTTTGCAAACACTAAAAATTATTCTCTGCACATGATATAACTATATTAGGACTATATGCTATGACCTTATGTCTATGTATTTTGTATTATAAGCACTAGAGGCCAGGGGTCAAACACCCTTGTTATTCACTACTACCCGCTTAAGCCAGATAACTTTCTCTCCATGGGTAGTTTTTGTAGAACACTGTTGTAAATCAACTTTATTAGAAAGGTAAAAGAGTAAGTTGGGCTCTGAAAAACTGTAGTCTCTTTGGGAAAATATACTTAAAAACAATGAGTAAGTAAGACTAAATCTTAGTCACATATATAGGTAAAGATAAGGACTAAGAGACATAATTTTAGGTAGTTCACTATTAAAAAATTCTTTATTTTAGTTTAAGTATTGTACCCTCCCCAGGTCATCTTTTAAATAATTCTGAGAGCAGCAATAAAGGTACTAACATTTTATAAGGTACTATTTTATGGTAAGGACCAAAGGTTTACAGTCCAAAAAATGAAGAAAAGGAGGAGGAAACAGAAATGAAAGAAGAAAGGCATTATAAAAGACTGGAAGCCTTGTACATAATTGTCTTTAGAACCTGTTTTTCTCCTAAAATTTCATTATATACATACTTACACATGTAAAATTCAATGTGTTTGAAGCCATTAGCATCATTATATATTTTTATTATATATTGTGCCAAATTTAACCAATGTAAGCTCTTTAAAATAGTTTTGGTATCATTTTGACATAGCTTCATTATTGTTTGAGAACTTCCTTGTTTTCTGAAACAAGATGTTCCAAGTTTACCCTGAGCATTCCAGGTCTCAGAAGTTGAATTAGCCATTTGTTAAGCTACCCTGGTTTCTTTCACTGGGGATTGCCACTAAGGGGGAAAAAAATTGCAAGCTTGCTATGACCATTACTGCGAAGGTGTCATTGCTTCTGATCCCTTTCATTGGATAGCTAATATGAAATGATTTCATACATATACTTTCAATTCAAAATGAGTAACACAGGGTTCTTCCTCACTTTTTTCATTCCATATCTGTATCTCTCTTTTCTCAAAATGAAAATTCTGGCAGTCTTCAGCATCAATACATTTATATATATATCCATCAACACACACAAAAATTTGCTACGTATTTCACTATTAAGAAGAGCAAGAAGCTATAATAAATAAGATTAAGGTTTCCCTCTGTGTATATATGACACATGTGTTTATGACTATTAAGGGTATATAGTACGAATACCGAATTCAAAAGTTCCTTGAATCACTTCTTATCATTGGAGGATTATTTTGTCATTTTGATGAACAATTCATTTGTTTCTGTTTGTATTGAATGTCTTTTCTTTTTTTTTCATTTATTAATTAATGGTTCAACAGACAAAATTATATTAAAAGGTCTATGCAGAAAAGCCTTGTTATATCCCTACGCCCTTCATCTAGTTCTCACTAATCCCTTTTAAATCAGCATTTAATTAGTTTCTAGTTTATCCATTTTTTTATATAAACAAACTAAGCAAATACACTCCCATGTTCTTATTTTCCTTTATTTCTTACACAAAATATAATATGCATGTTTTAACTTAAGCATAATGTCAAGCAACATATCACTAAAGTTGGAATCAGTATCATTTAGATTTTTTATACATATGTCTATCTAGGTTAGAATTTATTTTTTTTAAGTTTATTTATCTATTTTGAGAGAGAAAGAGAGTGCATGGGGGGGAGTGACAGAGAGACAGAAAGAGAATCTCAAGCAGGCTCCATGCTGTTAGCACAGAGTGCGACCTGGGGCTTGATCTCACGACCCTGGTTCATGACCCAAGCCAAAATCAAGAGTTAGACGTTCAACCAACCGAGCCATCTGGGCACACCAAGCAGATTCTTAAATGGAGTGATCACAAAGAGATGAATTAAAAATATAAGTTTTTCTAGAAGATAATATTTTGGAGGTGAGAAAATTTATAGGTTTCTAATATGGTTAATAAAAATAAGCATCATAAGAAAGTAAAAAAGGGGGGTGTGTGTAAAGCAATATGACTCATTAGTGTATTCAGCATGTTTTGTACGCAATTCTTAGGTATCACCCCTAACTCTCTCTCTCTTCCCCTTTCTTCCCTCTCCCTTCTTTTTACTCTTGGTTTTCTTCTATTTCCAGTTCAGTTTAATGGCTGAGACCCTACTGCGGTGAGCTCAATCCATTCAGTCACCTGTTTGGTTAAAATACTTTCCCCTTCAACTCAAAAATGATATGCATTCATTAGTGTACCACCTGTGCCTTTCAGCATTTACATATTACCTTTATATTTCCAAGGAGCTTTACAATCACATTTAATAGATTCACCTCTCAGTTTGCAGCAGTATTGACCTCACTTTGCAGATGGGGGAACAGTCATCAAGCAGGTAGGTAGGTGACTTGCCCGTTCCTGGATTGCAGCGCCTCCAATGCAGTCACCAGTGTGATGCTGAGCTCAGTAAGCCACTGTCTTTTAGTCTAGTGGCATCATCCCTGGGAGGTGGTTAATAGTCTTTTGAACCTTTAAGATGTCGGCTAAGACGCATAATAAACTGGCCTTTTACTATTTGCCTTCTGAATCTTTATTTTCCAAAAGTTTTCATCTTTTGGCTCTTATGTAAGAAAACTATCAACAGTATTCTAAATGAAAGTGAAGTGAAAGTAAAATGTTAAATCTAAGGGAGATACGCCCAACACTTTTCTGGGATTTTTGGTAAGAATGAAAATTTGAAATACCTACCATACTCTCGAGAAACTTAAGTGGGCCTTATAAGTAGATTATTAAGAACATAGAAGTGCAGCATTGACTCAAAGACTCATTATATCTAAGGCTCAACGCCTGTAATTTCCAGACTAGAAAATTCGATTTTGTTGTTGAAGTACCAGCCACCATTTCCAAATCAGAGCAAAATCAGAATTAATGGTAGTAATGGTAGTATTTATTTTACTTTGCTTATTTTTTAGCTAATCTTACATGCACCTCTTCTCCTGTTACATATTTATGTTTCAGACATTCTAGAAATTTCAGCCCCCAGTCTTGGAAGGAGGAGAAAAAAACATAGTTAAAACAAACTCATTTGATTGCATGAGTCCTCTTTTGTGACTAACTTAATGGCTTCCATTCTCAGAAGTGCCTAATGAATTATGAAGGTGTTTCTCTTGAGCACTATAAACAACATATTTTACTAAGGGAGACCTTATGTTCCACCCACACCCTAGACATCAATTATACCTCCGTGAGCCTGGCTGGAAGTGGCTGCCAGAATCAAGTAAGGTAAGATATCCAGTAGGAATGTGAAGGAACATTTTAGTCTTTTCTCTGAAGGCAATATCTATCGTAGTTTGTGGGGTTTTTTGGCTATGCAGTACTGATGCTAGTTTGACCCCAGTGTAAGAATGCTTCTCTGCCACCATTTTACATAAACCCAGAAGCCACATTCTGCTCTCTGAATAATGAGGCCTTTGTTTGCCAAAGCAGCATAGCCCAACATTTCAGAGACTTTAACCTTTTTCTCATTGGTGATTACATTTGCGATCCATGCTAGTGGGATTATGGAGACGTTCTCTAAATCCCTACTAAGAAAAAGAGAACCTCTTAATTTTCTCCTATACTTGGATGACAAGCCAATTTTTCCTTTCTCATTTACAGGTTTTAAAAATAAGCCTCCTGACTAGGTATTATCTTGAAAATCTTTGTGAATTAATAAATCTAATCCAGGCATCTAAGGCCTACTCCAGTTCTTCAGGGGAGCATATTCATTCAGAAACTATGGGCAGAATGATAATTCTATTAGAGGAGACAAAGAAGCAAAATCATAAAATGATTTTTACTAGGAATGAATGGCTCAACTTATGCATACATGTATATATACACAGCACACACAGAGACACACAAACACACTGATGAAAGACTTCCCTGTTTTCAGGGTAGATCCAGGTTTTCTGTGAGCAGAAGCTTATATTGTTCAGGAGACTCTTTGCAGAAAAAAATTACAAGTCTACAAATAGAGAACAAGATATGAATGTAAACACTACTTTGTTTGAGATTATAAATCCCAACAAATTAAAATATAAACTGGCAATATCACAAACATTGCAACATTCAAAATATAATGTATTGTTATTAATATTAATTAGCTGTCTAACATATCTGCACTCTTTGGCTGTATGCCCTCTGTCTCTTCATATGCATCAATTTTTAAATATTTTCTGTAGACACAATTGAAAGTTGACTCAGTCAAGTGTGGTTTATTAAAAAAAAATATTAAGTTTTGTGGATGTGGTTTCTAGTGGTCCTTACAGAGGAGTTTGTTTGTCTTGACCATTCCCTACTGCCCCATTCCCCAACACAACCCCATTCTTGCCACCACTGGGTTGATCCTTCCAGGCCACTTCACATGGAGCCTTAGCACAGTGATTTCTCTTGCTCACATCCCTCTCCATGGGATCCAAGGTGGATCCCAACTGTGACCCTTCAGGATCCACAAAGACAGATAATTGGTAGGGACAGGTGGAGAAGGAGATACTGGATGGCAGCCTTAAGATCATCACCAGGGTGCAGAAAGTGACGCCTAGGGTAGGGTAGCATTCTGTATCTTTGGCACAGAGCTTGGGCTTTTGCTTTCTGCTGTCCCCTGCACCACTCACGCATCTCCACCCCTCCACCCCGCCATGTCTCTGGAGTAGTTTACCCTAGCCCTAGAGGAGGCCATTCCCCAGTGAAGGTTCTTGGAACTTAAGCTTCATTAGCTTCACAGAAAATTCTCCTCTAGTAAAATTATTGGTAACTGTGTAAGGCCTTAGATGCTGTCAAGTATTAAAACCTGTACTTTTTTTTTTTTTCACCATAGCATATTAAACCTTATACCTACTGGGACTCATAGCTCTTGCTTTTTGTGGCTATTCCAATACAACACAAAATACGTACTTTATCTAAGGCATTTTGACATAATGAACACTTGCTAGATAATTTCTTTTTGAGAATTTTCCCTATTTCTGGAGTTGTTATAATTATCGATGAAATCAGTAATGTGAACTGTGAATCAAAAGTGATTTCCCAAGGAACTAGTAGGTTTTTGATCTGGGATTAAAATTTCTCATAGTAAAGGGGAGAATGAAACAGTTTATCAATAATAGAGTAGGAAATAAATTACAAGGCAAACCAAGAATCAAGTTAGCAAGAAGTAAGATTTCCCTGAGAGAATAGCCTTCATTTCTACAAATGTGTGGGATTTGAGGGGAGGCAACAATCATTAGCTGGGAGTCATGAAGTCATATTTTGTGACCTTCCTTTTGCAGATAGGGCTTATCTGTCTATAAAGTCATTCCCTACCCTCCTCTTCATCCTACTGCGAGCAGAAAATAGGTCATTCAAGATGGGGGATTATTATTAGAAAGATGTGGTAGATGGTCCTCAACAAACCCGATATCTGTATTCATACTCTCATATAATCCACTCTCCTTGAGTGTAGGCTGGACGGGTGACCTCTTTCTAACAGAATATAGCAAAGATGATGCGATATTATGTACATAAATGGATTATATAGGATTCTGACTTCCATCTTGCTAACAAATTCTGTATCCTACTGGCTTTTATAAAGCAAGCTGCCATGTTGTGAGCTTCTCTATAGAGAGGCACACTGACAGCCAGCAAAAAGAGGAAACCATTAGTCTGACAACCAGTAAATAACTGAATCCTGCCAACAACCATGTGACCTTCGAAATAGATCTTTCCTCATTTGACATTTCAGATGAGATCTCAGCCCTGACCAGCATCTTGATGGCAGCATTGTGGGACACCTTGAAACAGACCCAGCAAAACTAAGCCTAGATAAAACAACAACAACAACAACAAAACACAAAAAACTTTGAGAAAATAAATGTGTGCTTTTCACTTAAGCTGCCAGGTTTGTGGCAGTTACACAACAATAGATAACTAATGCATTACAAGTCTTCATCATACAAACATGTTAAGTAGAATGAAATGTTCACATTGAGTCTGGTTTGCTATTTAACTCTCTGAAACTATTGTTTTAAAACCAAATTTCTTCCCTGAAGGCTTTACTTTCCAATTATTCTATTCTCTTTTACCTCTCTTTATGAATGTTTGTAAATTCCAGCACTGTTCATATTCTCTGTATCTAGGCATGTAACTCACTATTGTCTTCTTTATAATATCATTTGCCATCATTCTGGTCACTACTCATGTTCAACATGGATAGTCTCAACCTTGATTCATTCATCTACAAAGATCATTTCTACACTCCACCCTAGTGATCCTCTACGGTGGCTGCCTCTTGTCAAACAAAAACATTTTAATTCAGATGATAGTATTAAAGTGATTAAGAGTTTAAAAATCTAGATGGCCTAGTATTTAATCCATGCTCTGACACTTTTCTTACTATGTGCTATTTTGTAAGTTACTTAAATTCTTCCATCTTCCATTACCCCAACCATAAGATGAGAACAATAACTATGTGATTAGACTATTGATGGAGTACAAGGAAAATCCAATCCACTTATGGTCTTTAGTACACTGCCTGGATATGATCCATTAGCAATGTCACTTTCTGAGTTTGGTGTCTGATGGGAATATCCTTTCTGTCAGTGGCACCTAGTGAACTTGTTTTTCTTTCTTTTTTTTTCCCAAAAGTTTTTAAAGGTTATTCATTTTGAGAGAGAGAGAAAGAGAAAGAGAGAGAAGAGGAGGAGGAGGAGGAGGAGGAGGAGGAGGAGGAGAGGAGGAGAGGAAGAGAGGAAGAGAGGAAGAGAGGAAGAGAGGAGGAGAGGAGGAGAGGAAGAGAGGAGGAGAGGAGGAGAGGAGGAGAGGAGGAGAGGAGGAGAGGAGGAGAGGAGGAGAGAGAGAATTCCAAGCAGGCTCTACTCTGTTAGTATGGAGCCTGACATGGGGCTTGAACCAACAAGCTGTGCAATCATTACCTGAATTGAAATCAAGAGCTGCAGGCTCAACCAACTGAGCCACCCAGGTGCCCCTGAACTTGTTTTTCTGTTTTTCTCAACATAAATTTCTTTGACTGCTTCTTATTTTTCAAATCCATCAGCCTGCTCTGAATTTTACTTTCTTCTCACTAGTTTCTTAGCTATTATAACTGTATTCTCACCAAGAACACCCTCCTGATTGATACTTCTAAATAGATGACTTCCAATCTCAACTGAACCTTCAAAACCCTTCACTATATCTTTTTTTTCAAAAGTGCATTAGTCCCAAATGTAGAATAAGCCCAATAACACACAAGAAAAACCCTCAAAAATATATAACCGTGGTTCATTGCGCATTTACTTACATGGTAAGAGTTGTTTCTTGTTGCTGACACATCATGCCACCTATGTACTTACTTTTTACCCTGCCCACAGCCTACTTTATTTTAAAAAAAGGGGGGCAAGGCAGCTGGGTGGCTCAGTTAAGCCTCTGACTCTTGCTTTCAGCTCACGTCATGATCTCAAGGTTTCATGGGTTCAAGCCTCGCATGCTGACAGTGTGGAGCCTGCTTGGGATTCTCTGTCTCCTTCTCTCTCTCTGCCTCTCCTCTACTTGTGCTGTCTCTATCTCTTTCAAAATAAATGAATAAACTTAAGAAAATGCAGTGATCTTGCAGATTGGAGCTATTATAACCTGGCAAGTTTCTTATGCTAAAAAGACAAATTGAGGAAACTTTGGAAATGGACTGATTATATGAATTTGTGTAACAGAGGCATTGGGAAGTAGTGTCCACCCCCTTAATAGTCTTATCCTTGCACTGCTTGTTTGCTGTTTCAGTTGCAAACTTTTAAGTGACCTTAAACAAATCCAAGTAACCATTCCCACCAACGTTTAATCCTGGATCTATCTCTGTGCCTCCCACTTGAGAGTATGGTGTGGAGCAAATAAGAGAGACATGGACCCTGCCTCAGGAAGTTAGCAGTAAAGCAGAAAAGAATATCATGTGTCAAACTTATTACTTTCTCTGGTGTGTTTCCAAAGCTATCTCACTTTCTGTGATCAAGATCTCATTCTCTGTATCTCCCAAGACTATTTCTCCATAAATTAATCCCCCTCTTTTATTGCCAGTCCCTTTCTTTTCTCTGGCTCCTTCCAAATTACTTATAAGCATAGGAAATTTTTCCTCAAGCAAGCATCTACCTTGCTCTTGGGGATATTATTTCAGTCTTTATTTATCACTCAATAAACTATCTACCTTGCATATAATTTCAGGTTGTTTATATACTGTAGGTTTAAGAAGTTTGGTTTCGCAATGTTGCTGTTGTTTTCATTTCTCTGCCGAATATGTATGGCTATTGGAAACTTTCTAATCTTCAAATCTAGTAATTTGACATTGTGAAATGAATCTATAAGATCTCTTTATTGCTTTTGTGTAGCAACCTGGCCCTGCTTAGAAATATTCCTTCTCCTTACTCTCAAGGTACTACTCTTCTTTGTTATCCTTTTACTTCTCTCATCGGTGATGTTTATTCTCCTAGGTTTCCTCCTCTACTCGCCCTTAATTATATGTACACATCAAACACCCAACAAAGGATTTTTAAAGGTCTTATTTTACATGAAGTCACAAACTGGCCTGTAACCGCATTTAAAATTTGTGTTATTTTTGATACAACTTGGCCTTTCAACCTCTTTTGAATTTTTTTTTTCTTCTCAAAACAATAAACGTTTATTATCTCACATTTTCTGTGGCTCAGGAATTTGGGAATTGAGTGCTTCTGGCTCAGGCTTGCTCCTGAGGTTAAAGTCATGTAGATGTATAGACCATGGCTGCAGTCATGCGAAGGCTTGACTGGTGTTGGAGGATCCCCTTCCAAGATGGCTCATTCCAGTGGCTTTGGGCAGGAGGTCTCAGTTCTTGCCACAGGGAGCTCTTCCTATGACATGACAGCAGATTTCCTCCAGAGCAAATGAGAGGAAGAGCAAAGAGGAAAAACCTCAATGACTTTTATGACATTTTATGACCTATTCTCAGAAGTCATACACTTCTCTTGAAATCTGAAATCTCTGCCAATTCCGTGATCCCATTGATGCAATGCAGTGACCACCCAGAGGGGAGCAGCAGCCGGGCCATGAATGCACCTCATCACAGTCCCTCACCTCACCCACTTCACCCCCTCGTGCTGCCCAGTGAAAAACTGAGTTGAACAGCCCTTTTCTATGTTCTCCCTGACATGTGACCTCAGCCCTACACTTCTTTTTAGAGGATTCACAAAAATTAAATAATAGATACAAAATTCCTCTGTCCCAAAATAAGTGTTTAATTAAAACTCTTCTCAGATATTCTTGTCAGAAGGAGAAGCCTCATTCTTTTGCCTCACACAAACAAGAATTCAGGCCTCTACCAGTATCCATCATGATCAGTTACCAGTCTTTAAAAAGAACATTTAAAAAGTATATACATGTAAATAAGGTTTTATATGACAGTGTGGGTCAAACTCCACATAGATTTTTACTTCAAAATTCATATTTCAGTCACAAATATGAAATTAGAACCCATGAAACCTGGGACCTGTATTCTGTATGGGGAAAGTATTCCTTGGTTTCAGTATTGATCAAACTTTTACTTCCTATTTCTATAAACTTTATTTTTAATTGTTACCAACATGCTCATTTTAACCCTGAGTTTAGGACAGGACAGATAATATGCTGCTTTTGAAGAATAAAATTTGTCAACTGGACAAATATTTCTGAAAATCCCTAAATTTTACCTTATTCAAGTAAAGTGTATTCTTTAAGAAAAGTTAATTTTAACAAACGAATTGCTGCCTGAGGCCACACTGAGGTAGCAGCTATCATGGTGGTTAAAGGCACACACCCTGGTGGCACATTGCATGGATTCACACCAGCAACTTAACTTTGGACCTAGGGCAGGTTAGTTAGCCACTCAGTGCTGCTGCTCCCTTAAGCAAAAATGGAGATTGCGGTAACATCTATTTTTATAGTTATTTTCAGGATTAAATTATCTAATATTTTCAAGGTGCTTAAAGTTCTATATAAAGTTCTATATAAGTAAATATTTGTTAAACTTTTTAAAAGTTTTGAAATATCCGGGGTACCTGGGTAGCTCAGTCAGTTAAGCATCTCGCTTCAGCTCAGGTCATGATCTTGTGGTTCATGGGTTCAAGCCTGCATTGGGCTCTGTGCGGACAGCTCAGAGGCTGGAGCGTGCTTCAGAATCTGTGTCTCCCTTTCTCTCTGCCCTTCCCGTGCTCACACTCTGTCCTCCCCCACAAATAAATAAAAAATTTTTAAAAATTAAGTTTCGAGATATCCTATTCATGCATTTAATATTGACAGTGCATTCAAGAACCAAAGTAAGTTATAAAATTTAATTTCCTTGTTTTTCAAGTCTACAGGCATCAAAATAACAGTTTAATTATATCTCCATGTTATTTCTCTATGAAGATATGGTGCCCCTCAAAAGAGAGATCTTATCCCCAAAGATCTATTTTAATTGTTATAGCATGATATCTCCAAATACAAAACTCCACATTTTAAGAAGATGATATTTTTAATTAATGTTAATAATAGCCAAAATAATTTCTGCTTAAATTTACATATTTTGGTGAGACATTACTGTAGTACATAGTCAATAATTTTTTATTAAAGTTCTAAAACTTTGATTTAATACCAAGTTTACATCTATTTTTTTTGGTCAAAGAAGAAATTATATATTCTCTCAGAACTTAACAACTTCCACCTTGATTTGCAGGGGAATTAAAGTAGAAAGCAAATGACTAATAAGTGAATAGAAATCATATTAATAAATTTAACTCATTATCAATTTAAATATACTTTGCTATGTTTGAGGTCAGCCTTAGTTTAATTTTACAATACTTAATTTTAACTATTCAGCTCATTGAATTTTCTATACATATGTACATTGCATTTACACTAGATTTATAAACTTTTGGTGGCTTGCGAGTTTTATAGCTTACTAGTTACAACCTGAAATAGAGTAGGACATCTTCAAATATATATTTTGTTCACAGATCAATACAGATTTTTGGGCCTTGCATATTGCATGAAGTATTTTGTGATGCTAATATCCTTATCTACTTTTTTGTGATTATTTTTGAACAACTTTTCATTTCTCAGATCGTACTACGAAGAGGAAATGGGCTCTTTCTCTTGAAGAGAACTCCCATCTGATATCTGTCTTGCAGAAAAGAAGCTGTTTTAAACCAAATCCATTGAGATCCAGTGATAAGATCCTCTTACGTGTCACTGGGGCCTGTTCTACAGAATGTAATATTAAAGGTTAGGTTTCATTCTGCTTGAGTGGATTTTCTCAACCAGGAAAACATGAGCAAAGACAGCCTGTAGAGATTTGACATGACAACCATTCTCATCTTATTGAAGTACAGCATAGACTGCAGATGTCCATTTATAGCTTATTTGAAAATCTTTAACATTCTTTGAAGCTTTTAGAAGTATATTTTACAGGGGAAAACCTTTTAAGCTACAAGAAGCTTCTCGCCATTTTTGTAACTGCAGACATAACTGCACATTATCCTATTTCTTATTTCAGTAGGAAGTCATCAAATGCATGGCATCTATACCTTACTGATGACCAAAACAAACTCCAAGTCTTAATGCTTTGCTAATGAACATGTATTTCATTAGAGACATAATTAGTTGAGAGAATCAAATATTTACAGAATGGGTAACGTACTCTTCATTTTCATGATTATTATTTCATTTAAACTTCCTAAGACTTTCCTTTCCAAAGATTCCATTTCTTTTTTTTTTAATTTTAGTTTTTATTTTTTAAAATTTACATCCAAATTAATTAGCATATAGTGAAACAATGATTTCAGGAGTAGATTCCTTAATGCCCCTTACCCATTTAGCCCATCCCCCTTCCCACAACCCCCCTGTGCAACGTATGAAACAAAACCTTTTTGGGGGCCCAGTTTTAATATATTCTGAGAATTTCGGGAATGTAACTGCTGAGTACATCAGAAGTTGTGCTTGATTTTTTGGTGCTCTCCCATGGACAGGTCAACCATTTTGACAAATCTCATCACCAGTAGCAGTGCTGTTTCTGGTATTTAAATTGTACCAGTACACATTTGTGGGTAGTGTGATAATACGGATATACATACATGTACACACATACATATTCACCCCATATTTTAAAATGTCCTTTACAGAGTATTGAAAATATTCAGATGAATGTCTTTTTTTTTTAATTTTAACTTGCTTTATTTTTTTATTTTTTAAAATTTACATCCAAATTAGTTAGCATATAGTGCAACAATGATTTCAGGAGTAGATTCCTTAGTGCCCCTTACCTGTTTAGACCACCCCCCCCACAACCCCTCCCGTAACCCTCAGTTTGTTCTCCATATTTATGAGTCTTCTTCTGTTTTGTCCCCCTCCCTTTTTTTATATTATTTTTATTTCCCTTCCCTTATGTTCATCTGTTTTGTCTCTTAAAGTCCTCATATGAGTGAAGTCATATGATTTTAGTACTTTGCTGAAGTTACTGTTCCTTATTTTTAACCCTCTCCTATGGTATAATAAAAGTGTTAAATACAGCTCAGACTGTCCTATCATTTAATATAGTAAGGAGGTTTTTAAAATCATGATCAATACTGTATGTTCAATCGAAAAGGAGAATTCAAAGGAATAATAAAGAAAGGAAATAATTCTATTTCATTCTTGTAAAATGAATTCCTTTTGTTCAGTTTCTATACATGTATTTTCCTAATAAAATTTAGTTTTTTTAGCTCAGTTAGGAAAAAAAGACCAACAAACCATGATGAGGTGTTATTTTTGTGTGCACACAATATAATAGCAGGAATTTTGCTGAATGCTTTATATAAATTTCCCAGTATCTTCACAACCGCCCTATGATGCAGACACCGCTATGACTGTCATCCCAAAGGGAATTTCCAACTATGCAAAATATCTGCAAATATAATTTTGGTTCCTCCTCCTTCTTCTTCTTCTTCTTCTTCTTCTTCTTCTTCTTCTTCTTTTTTCTTTTTGGCCAAAGGAAACAAAATTGCCAACTCTCATCAGAGGGTGCTTCTCAAAAGCATTGGGAAAGAATCAAAAAAGATGGCTTAAGGAAAAAAAAATTAAAATATTTAAACAAATATTAATTGAGCAATTATTTATTGTTAGTTCTGAACACTGGAAATAAACCTGAGAGCAGACTAGAGCAGTGCTTTTCAAAATTTAGCATGCATAAAATTAAATAGCAACCATGTTCAAACACAGATTCCTGCGTCTCATACAGAAATTCTGCACCAATGAGTCTGGAGCATGGACCAAGAAATACTGATATTGTTGGCCTCTGGACCACACTCTCAGTAACATTGGGCTACTATCCCTGTTCTCTGGGTGCTTACCCATTCTGGTGGACTTTTAAGTATCAATAATAATACAATTTTAATTGCTACTTCACTATATTACATGTTATCGTTATTTAGTCCTTACAGTGACCATAAGACTGTAAGACAATGATTCATTTATTATCATTATCACTATAAATATGAAGAAAGTCTTAAGTAACTGAAGTGCCACCCCCCGCCCCAGTTCAAATAGCTGGAGGCAGCAGATCCAGAATTTAAACGTAGTTTTTTCTCTCAAGCAAAGATCATGTTGCATTATCATGATCTTTGTACAATTGTATATTGCTCAAACTTTGTCATGTCAGAAGCCAAAAAAAAACCTTTTTGCAGTTTTTGCAATGCCCAACAAATGTTACTAGAATCAAAGGGTCAACAATTAGTTTGAAAAAATTATCACCAGCTTGTGACATGGTAAATCATATATATATATATAGTTATACATATATATATATATGTATACACATATACATATATACACACACATATGTATATATATTGCACATGGTTAATGTTTAGAGAAAGTTTTATTCTGTATTTGTGATTTAAATCCAATTTCATCTTTAACTTGGAACATAAATCTGATTTGTAACTTTACTCAATAGGAAGTTGTAGATTTTCAGGAATTAAAAAAAAAAGTCACTATTATTCTCAGCTGGAGAATGATTTGAAATGTTTCCTTTAGAATGAAAGGCAATCGTTTCAGGTGGGAACAGCTGTTTTTAATCTTTTGTAAGCCAGTACCTATTCTATTATGGGTTGAACGTTCTATAAATGTTGACTGGGCAAGCAAATCAAATTAGAGCATATGAGCTTCCCATGGACCACAATCTTCTCTCAAATGTCCTTTAGCAGAAAGTATTTATCTAAATTAACTGTTAAAATAATTGTGAGATGATATGGATTTCAAACATATGTTGCTAATATACTGCTTTCTTAACACAAGCTCTTTTTGTTTCTTTAAGAATATACTAGTTAATTCATAGGTAGTATAAGTAACATGAGGCACAGCAGTTGCCAAAGTGACTTTTTTTCATGAATAACAGAGTAAACAGGCTCATAAAATCCATATAAATTGTCACTTCTCAAGTTTATGGCTGCCCTGGGGATAAGGCAATTAAAACTCGAGTTTTAAGGAAAAATGATCAAGATCCTTTCAACTTAGTATATACCTAACTAAAAGAAACTTATTTTTTATGGATTTTTTGTTTGTATATTTCTGATGAATTTATCCTGTTTTCAATGCATTATTATACAAGGAAATTAAGAATCTGCTGTTTGAATAACAATTTGTCCAGTATCCTAAGCATCTATTACTTAAGAGTTTCTAAGTGTTTCTGGATTGGAAATTAAAGCCTCTTCTATACTAATTTTGTAACAAAAGGATGATGATATCCTTTGGGCATGGATTCATTATTTCCTAATTTTTTTGTACTTCCTAGGAAATCCAAGAAAAAGAGTATGAGTAGGCTTTCACTAAGATATCATATTTATGAATTGCAATCACTTTATTTTATTGATGAAATAGTAAACAAAAAAAGTCTGTAGGGAGCACCTGGGTGTCTTAGTTAAGTGACTGATTCTTGATTTCCGCTCAGGTCATGATCTAATTGTTCCTTGAGTTCGAAAGTGTGGAGCCTGCTTGGGATTCTCTGTCTCCCTCTCTCTCTGACCGTCCTCTGCTCACACACTCTTCCCCTCTCAAAATATATAAATAAACTTAAAAAAAAAGTCTCTAAAGATACTCTAACAAACTGACCTAAATACTTAAAATATCTAAAATTCGCCTTTCCCAGTTTTCAACTTTTAGTATTCATTGTCTTCTTCTTTTTGTCTTATTCTCTATAAAGAAATGCAAGGGAGCCATCCTTTTTAGATTTTAATAGGTCTACCTGCCACTGAACCACTAGGGACTTTCGCATCATGGAATCATCGCATGAAAAAATAAGCGTTTACCGAACGAAAACGTACTTGAATGTCAAAAATATCCAAGACTTTTCAAAACCAGTTTTCCTGATTAATTTTATCTCTCTAGTGAGATAGTCTATGCCAACATTTTTCATTGTAGAATCTAGTCAAAACTATAGCCATTTATAGATGTTGTCTTTATAATTCAAACAGAGCCCTTCCAGAATAGTAGTTTCTGCTTTTACTGATCTGTGATAGATCATTTACCTGAAATAATCATAACTATTTTATTTGAAGAAAAATATTTATGACTATTCATTAAAGCTTATGTAAAAATGCCAATGACATGCCATCACTTTTCATAAATAAGAATTTTAATCATGTTAGATTTTGCATTATGCTGAGTGTCTCATAATCAGTCATCATTAGATGATTTGAGGAAACACAGAACCATGAAAATAATAGTAGCAACTCTTTTCCCAAATAGTGTTCCATTGTAGCGTTAGTGCCTCTGCTTTTCCTACTTTAAAACAGTAAATTTAAATCTCTGTGTTTGAAAAAACCAAACTCTTTGTGGCCTCTTACAAATATGCAAACATGCAATAATATTCTGACCTGTCCTTCAGTGACTGGAGCTTTGGACAAAGGCACTTAGTCCCATTCAAGTGCCTACTTTTTCATTCATTAGATGCTTTGCCATCCAAGAGAGCTCATCTCCAGGACTGATCCTAGGACTTAATGAATTCAAAGAAAAAAACAGTACTTCTGGCATGATTTATACACATGTCTTCAGAACATTACCCCTTTAGTTCTGCTTTTATAACTATTAGTTGTTTCTTTGATTAGTTTCTTGAAGTTCCCAGAGTCTCTTTAATAAGAAAATCAAAGAAAAAAATTGTTTGTTCCTAGAGCTTTAACTTTGTTTCCCTCTTTAACCTAATTTATTTCCAACCTTCCTTCTGCATTAACCTGTCATCATTTACATGTACAGTGATAGATGTACTTTGTCAAAGGATCTCTGTCAAGTAGCTTGCACACTTCAGAAACCCCAGAAACTGTTCATTTATTTGGTGATCTTGTTTTCTGCATATAATATCCCCTTTAAAAATCATGTGTCAGTACTTTCAGAATCCTACAGTCACAAACTACTATCTATTGGCTATTTTGATATGTTAACATTAGCATATCAAAAAGTGAGCCATTTTAATGTTTTAGGTTGTCAATAGTCAATTTAATTTCAGTTATTGTGAAGTTAATGTTTGCTTGATGTTGGCACCTCTATTTAAATAGTTACTTGATGATCACATATAGGCATTGCCACTTAACATACTCAGGAGCTTTCTAGGTTAGAAGTTCATTTCTCTTGGAAGATAGTTAAGCATTTCATTAGAGATTTGGGTATGCCATACATTTATGTGCTTGGAGGGTATTTATATATGAGGGTGGTTACCAAAGAAAAGTTAAGGAACCATAATTAATGTTTGTAATTACTTTTATTCTCTTTAAATGTTTATTTATTTTGAGAGAGAGAGACAGAGAGAACATAAGTCAGGGAGGGGCAGAGAAAGGGGGAGAGACAGAATCTAAAGCAGGCTCCCCGCTGTCAGCACAGAGCCCAGTGCAGGGCTGGAACTCAGGAACTGTGAGATAATGACCTGAGCCAAAATCAGGAGTAGAGTGCTTAATGGATTGAACCACCCAGGTGCCTTGTTTTAAATAACTTTTAGCAATTCGTTTCCCATTCCTCCACTTAATAAATAGCATCCCAGTTTTCTTCTGATGAATTAACCCTCCTCCACTGTATGCTGTTAAAATGGGATTGTAAATTCTGGCACCTGCCATCTTACCAGGGTATCTGAGGTTTCCTACTACATCTTTCCATTCAACAGCTCAGTAGCCAAACTAAAAGAACTAAGCTTAGCCAATGTGATTCTGTCACCTACAACTTTGGATCTTGAACTAGGTGCTTCAAAGATGGAAGAAATAGATGAAATTAATTCATTCTAATTGGGTTATACTAGATTGTCACTCAGTTCCTGTTACTGAGATATTATTCCTGATTTTCTATTTTCTAAACCCAAATCTCTAGACTTCTCTTCAAGTCTATCCTGTATCCTTCTCATCAGTTAACCTTTTTTTTTTTTTAATTTTGCCAGAGATGTCTGTTGCTTACCAACAAAAACACCTAACATGTAACTTGTGCCATTTTCCAACATCATCTTATTAATAGGAGTCATATATAAATGAAGCAAAAGGAAGTGAAGGCTCACATTAATTCATATTTAAAACTGATTTTCTAAAGAAACATATCTCTTACCTCTCAGTATTGGGAAATTTAAAACTTGTGAGTGATCAAAATTAACATGGACATGAAGTTATTTTCTATACAGCTCAGAATGTGGCACAAAAATAGGGGTCTAGTAAAGCCTTGTTGAGTTCATAAAAACTGCTAGTGTTTTAAACAATGGGAAAATTTATAGTATTAATTAATTGCACTGACATTACTCACACCAAGAGTTACATCTCTGTTTTTGAACTATCTCAGAGAAATTGCTTATAGATAGATTACTGTTTTGGGGAAATATGAATAAGTTACTAGCTTTTGTGGAATTTGTGGTGTACATTTGAATTTTCTGAATTTGATATCACCAACCAATGACAATAATAAAAAGCACTGATTAAATTTCTGCTAATGTTCAGATTAGTCATAGTGGAATATTTTAGGACAAGTTCTTTTCTTTTTTATTTTTTTTTAATTTTTTTTTCTTAAGGACAGGTTCTACAGAGAATAGTTTTTGCCAATATAAAACAATTTAGATATTAATTGAAAAATTTAATTAATTTTAGACTTTTGATGAATTTAAACACCATCACTTCATAACATTTTCATGATTTTATTTCAGTTAATAATAGATAAAAGATGCAATAAAAGAGATTTACCAAAAATTCCAAATTATTTTAAGAAGTATTTGAATTGTTTAAAGGAATAGGAAATAAGATAACAGATAAGAGAATAAGTTCTATTAAAGGGAAAATTAATTCCCAATATCACAAATTTGTTGACACTTGGTTCTATTTAAGGGGAAAAAAATGTTCTTTTTGTAATCTAATTTTTGTTATCAAAAGCTGTTTTGCTTAAACAACTTAAAATAAATACACTGCATAATGGGTTGGTCTTATGTTTTATACTCAAAATCCAGTCACTCTGAAATGCAGTTAAATTTATTTTCTAACTACATCAAATGATTTTCAATATAAACTGTATTCTATAATTTATTTTTCTTTCCAAGCAACCTCTGAAATGAGTGTTCTGCAGTTCCCCACATGCATATAGTAATTAGTTGTCTGGTTGGCAGTGGCTAGTGCCACAGTTCACTGGGCAGTATAATGGTACTATCATGTAGCTTTGTCACTTTACATAAATGCCACATCCTTCCTCAGTGCATAGGCAAAAGCAGCTCAGTAATGAAAAGCAGACCTCCAGATTTCCTTTAGGTCAGTGAGGAAGGGGAGAAATTAAACTGTGGTTCTGAAGCACATTCAGCCATAGGCCTAATACATAAAATAAATAGGTGATTCAACAAATATTATTACATTACTGATTTTGACTTTAAAACTGAGACCAGCTTGTATGGGACTAGCACCCTATACGTAGTGGCTGCTCAAAAAGTATTCAACACAAATGGCAATACTCTAGACCAAAATTTCATAAAGTAGCTATTCTAATTAATTTAGTAAGCCTGAATGACTTCTATGGACACACTGTATTATATAATAGCCTGAATAATGCTTGATCCCTCCCATCTACATTCCATATTCATTCAAGGAGTGAAATTACAATCAACTATGAAGTAGCGTTGAATGGTCAGTCAGTGGAAATTTTTACACTGTGAGCACTAAGCCGCGTATGAGAATCATTTTTGTGGACAGCAAAGACAAGAAGAGCTTTAGAGATACTACATAATAGGGACATATGTTTTGGGCATTCAATTATCTCAGAGTGTCATAAAACCAAGTAATGGGAGAAGGAAATAATTTCACTTCTGAACAGCAGAATCATGCTAGATCAATCTCCACTGACCCTGAAAACGGGTTGAGAAGTAACCAATTTGTGGACTATGATATGATAAGGTCATTTGACAGCCATCCAGTAAGGAGGAAATGTAGACAAGTGGAAAAGTAATGGGATTGTCCAAAGGCAACATGGAGTTTGGATAAATGTCTTCATTTCACCTTAAGCAAAGGTAAAAATAAGATTAGTAACACCCATCCTGTGGAAATATTTTTAGAAAAGAAAAATACCAAGGGGAAGAGTTCTGCTTGAAAATTATTTATTCCTAGAAGCATAGTAAAATTTATAAGATTATTTGATGTCTTTAATAAACCTTAAGAAGAAATACCTCCTAGAAAATAAACGTGGAATTAAGAAAGTAAGACTCCAGAACTCAAGGATAAGAAAATTGATACTCAAAGTAATTATCTCAAGAAGAGAGGATTGAGCAAATGAATATGAAACTATAAAGTAAATTAAATGCAATCAAAATTTTACAACTTACAATAGAGACAGAAGAGAATAGATTTGGCATCATGGAAAACTGAATGATTGACAGGAAAGATCAACTTAATAATTTCAGGTTACTAGGAAAATATAATCAAATAAAAAATGTGTGACCATATAATATATGTGGAGAAGAGAAACCATGGGTAATTAAGTTCATTTAATGTCATCTTTTGGCTGAATATTATGAAAGTATTAAAATAATTTTAGAACATGAACATCGTAAACTGCATATATAGTACTTGGGCATAAAATACATGTTCATACACGTGAACAAGTGAAAAGTGAAGTTCAAGTGAAAAAAATAACAAACCACCATGTTTATATGTTTATAATAATTATCTCCCTGTTATAAAGAGAGACTGATTTTAGTGTCTCATTTAAAATCTCTGTCTTTTCTAAAGGTTCTATAAATGTGTAATATTTTTACAATGAGAAAAATTGGTTTGTAAAAGTATATTGAATATATGGGGACAAATGACTAGAAAGTTCTAACAATAGAAATTATCAAAAGAGACTCCTTCTAGGGAGGAGGACTTAGAGCAGGGGCACATGATGTATGTTTTGTAAAAGCTTTCTTAAAAGCTGCAGTTTTGACATTTTGATGAAACATTTTTAAAAAGTGTATGCAGCCAGGGAATGGACATTTGGATAAGAGTTAGGTAGTATTACTCCTGAGAATAATAGACTAAAAATAAAGATAAATTCCTTTTCATTCTTTAATTAAGGAATCCACTAATTTTCCCAATGTGTTCATGCTTTTTCCCTTATTTACTATCGTACTGAAATGGATTTTTGTGTTAATCATGTTAAATGTTCTTACATGTTTTGTCATGCAGACTGGATGCCAGAGACTATTATTTCCAAGATAAAGGTCCTGTGCCTAAGATGAGTACCTTTTCACTTTTGAGCCCAGGTCTTCTTACCTGGCTATTTTTCTTTCTCACCTCCATTTCCAAGGATTCTCTCACCATCTTTATCCCAAGAATCCCATCTGCTGGCAATCCAACATGAATTTGTACTCATCTTTATCACACTGTGATGCACAATTTTTATCACACTGTGATGCACAATCTTTTGCTAGCATGCCAGCCCACCACTGTCCCAACTCCAAACACTTTGAGTGAGATCTTACTAAGCCCGATAGCCATGGTCTTTGTCTGCCATGGTTCTGTCAAGTGCTTTTGAATCCTGCTTCAAGCAGAGAATATTCTTAAATTTCTCTAATGATCTGAGTTTACATTTAGTAAATTATTCAAACGATGGTGGCTAATTGATGCCCCAGAAGGGGAGTCATAATTTACTGACGGATCACACAATATCATCATATACATATACAAATATCGTAACTTCCTGGTTACTAATTATAGTTCATTTGAAAAAAGTGCTTGTCATTTATTCCTGATTACAATATGCAAAATAGCAATTATGCATATTATTAACATGTCAGATCTTTAAAATAAATTGTATTTGATTACAGTAGCATCTCTGGTCTTCTGCATTGTCTTGTGTTTTTTTTTTTTTTCATTTTACATGATTATTTATTCATGTAGTAGAGTCTGTTCCTGATTTTCATGGTTGTGGCTAGTGGTCATTTGATTTTAGCTCTTTTAAAAATGTTTACACAGAAAAAAAAAAGAATAAATGAGGCTAGTGACAGTTGTTTTGTTTCACTATTTTGTCTAGTGAATACAAACAGTTTCAGTCAAAGCTCCTCTTTTCCATTTCACATGGTTCACAGACATAACATATAGTGTCATTGCAGGAGGTTAGATTTCGGAAGTAGGCAAGGAGCCAGATCACAGAAGAGCCTCTGAGACAGAGTAGGCATTTGGAAAGTGGTAAATGACCATGAGATCTGTAAGACTGAAGACCTAGAGTTTAGTCAGTGCATTAGTTTCCTAGGGTGATGATAATAAAGTATCACAAACTTGGTGCCTTAAAGCAACAAATATTTATTATCTTATAGTTCTGGAAGCTAGAAGTCTGGTATCAAGGTGTCAGCAGGGCCATGCTCTTTCTGAAAGCCCTAGAGATGCTGACATCAATCCTGTGCATTCCTTGGCTAGCCGTTGTATTATTCCAATCTCTACTTCTATCTTCCCATGGCATTCTGCCTGTGCAGCTCTAGATCTCTTCTCTTCTTATGAGGACACCAATAATATTGGGTTAGGTAACACCTTAATCCAACAAGATTTAATCTTCAATTGATTACATCTGTAAATACTCTATTTCCAAATAAGGTCACATTCAAAGGTAGTGGGAGTTAGGACATCCACATATTATTTTGGGATATACTTCAAGTCACAACACTTAAGAAATCATTGCCTTAATCAAAGTAAGGGAAGCTGAGCCAGCTATAGAAGTAATTGAGGATATTGGCAGAGAAGAATGTGAGAGATATTTAAGTGACAAATTACCAGGAATTAGTAACACACTTGATGAGAGGATGAGATCCATTTTCCATCACATTTTTGAGAAGACAGTGCTGTGATGACCATGACATGATTAACTGAGAGTGGCAGTATAGGAGGAGAGAATGATTTCAAATTGAAGAAGAGGTAATGATCAAAGATGTACTCATAACAAGTTGAATTGCAAAATTCTCTCTGCTCAGGGAATCAGTTCATGATGATGTGTTGAGAAGAATCAACCCTGGGAGTGTCAAATCCTCCTCTTTGGCTACTGCTGCATAGCTAGGCTGACCAGCTGCAGGTGAATAGTTTATGGCTTCCTATATCACTCCTAGGCTGGAATAAAGGGCAGGATATCTGTCGTTGCTAAGAGGCAGAATCTGCTATTCAGATCGATAAAGGAATCAAAAAACCATGGGGTGAGTTTTGACCACTAGAAAGAAGAAAAATTAGGAACCAGCACTCTGATTCTTTCCTTCTTCTTTTCTTTTCCAGGACTGCCCTATATCATGATTTCTTCTTAGAGCCTGTTGATAGAAATTCCCACATGTTGCATGGATGCACATGATGAGGAATCCACTGTGTTTTCCATGGTTATTTGTAAACCTAGTAGTCAACATAGTGATGCATCACTTTCCATCATTTTACATGTTTTCCTCTCTCATTTCCTTTAATTCTCATTCTGGCTGCTCTGGGATTGCATTTGCCAAATGAAGCCTCACTGTTTAAATTCTTGCCTTAGGAACCACTTTCTGGGGAACCCAGTCTAAAATAGATTTATTTCAAACATCATCTAAGCCAATAATTGGCAAACTTCCTTTTGGGTTGGTGGAGCCTTGGGATCCCATTCAACTTCAAGCTAATTTATATGTATCTGTTTCATTGATGTATCCTGAAGATTATGCAAAACACTAATAAAATTAATGATTTTTTAATACACTTTTTAAAGTACTTTTTAAATAGCTAATACATATCCAGTAATATAGTGGGCGGTAAACAATCAACGATGACTAAGAGTGAGAAAACCCCAGCTCACAGAGAGTTTATATTTTGATGGGAGAAGCAGACAGTAAACTTGCAAACAAAATAAGAATTAAGATAATATCAGGCAGTCATATGTGCCAAAAGAATACAGTAGGGTACTGTTATAGGTATTATTGTGGTACTTAGATTGTGCAGTCAGGGAAGGCCACACTGAGAAAGTAACATTTGAACTGATATAGGGTGAGAAGAAACTTCCAGTCACTAGAACAGTCTAGACAGATTGATAATCAAGTGCAAAAATTCTAAGGCAGCAACAAACTTGATTTTCTTGAGGAACAGATAGGTAGCGAATAGCTGGAGCTTCATCAGGGAGTGGGGGGTAATATTAGATGGAATAACAAGTTAAGGCAGTGTTCAAGATATGTAGGCAATACTGGTTTTAGGGGCACCTGCATGGCTCAGTCGGTTGAGCATCTGATTTCGGCTCAGGTCATGATCTCATAGCTCACTGTTTTGAGACTCACATCAGGCTCTGTGCTGACAGCTCAGAGCCTGGAGCCTGCTTTGGATTCTTTGTCTCCTTCTTTCTCTGCCTCTTCTCTCTCTCTCTCTCTCTCTCTCTCTCTCTCTCTCTCTCTCTCTCAAATAAATAAACATTTAAAAAAATTAAAAAAAAAACCACAATACTAGTTTTAAAATTTTATTAGAAATGCACTGAGAGGAAGCCCTTGGAAGATTTATGTTGGAAAGTGACACAATCTAACTCCAGTTTCAAAATACATCATTCTGACTCACTTATGGAAAATAGATTAAAAAGGGGCAAGAGTGCAAGGAGGGAGACTATTTAAAAGATCAGTTAATAGTCCAGGTGAGAGATGCTGGTGGCTTAGGCTAGAATTATGGCATTAGGAATAGAGACAATAAGAAAGGGAGAGATATGGGTAATATATGTTGCAGGCAGAGCTGAAAAATCCTTTCTTGTGGATGAGACATTCAGGATAGGGAAAAGGATGACTTGAGCAGCTTGACAGCTGGTGGGTGCCAAATACAAACATGCAGAAGGTGAGGAAGTAATAAAGACATCTTTCTGTCTCTATTACCTTCTTAAAAATTGCTATCTTTTTGTCTTCTGTTATTGTGTAAATATTTACCACTAACTTAGCAGCTCAAAAGAACACCTATTTATCACCTCACAGATTCTGTGTGTCAGCAGTCTTGGGCACAGCTTAGCTGGTTTCTCTGGGTTCTCTGCAATCAAGATGTCAGCTGGACTGCATTCTCATCTGGAGACTTGTCTGGGGAAGAACCCAGTTCCCAGTTTACTTAGGTTGTTGACAGGATCCATTTCCTGTATTTGTGGAAGTGAAACTCCAGCTTCTGGCCTTCAGCTGGGAGTTAACTTAGCTCCTAGAAGTCTCTCAGAGAATGCTTATAGTTGCTTGAATCATCTGCAGTTCTTAGCTTTGTTGGATTTCCCAACATGGCTGCTAACTTCAATAAGCCAGGAAGGATAGCATCTAGGGCAACTCAAGAAGAATGGAACAACACATACAATTGCTTTTATTATATTCTTTTTTAAAATTTTATTTATTTTGAGAGAGAGAAAGCAAGTGGGAGAGGGGCAGAGAGAGAGGGAGAGACAGAATCCCAAACAGGCTCCGCACTGTCAGCTCAGAGCCCGATACAGGGCTCAAACTCACAAACCATGAGACCATGACCTGAGCTGAAATCAAGAATTGGATGCTTAATCCACTGAGCTGCCCAAGTTCTCCGCCTTTACCATATTTTTTGGCTGGAAGCAAGTCACAGTCCTGCCAATGCTCAAGGAGAAGAGAGATCAAAATCCTGAATGCCAGGATGTGGGCTCCTTATATTCTGTCCACAAGAGTGTCTATTAGATCCTTAAAACTGAACGTCCAATTGAATAAGTAAGTTTTGAAAGCAATAGAAAGATTGACTCTGGAAACAAAAAATAATCTAAATTAACCTCTTGATTTTGTCTAGAAATACTTGAGGCATAAATACTAATTTTCATAAATTCTAACCACTAGTTAGTACCAAAACTTGGTCTCAAATGAACTTTAGCAAATTGCCTTTCAAGAGCAAAACAGAACATTAGTGTACTAAAAGTTGACAGACAGCATCACTAACCCTTTCATGCTGAGATTATGTTTTTCGTGGCATAAAATAAGCAGCAAAATGACAACAAATAGCTAATAATACTTCAAAATGTTGCCCAGGTAACAAGAAAGCTAGAGGTCAATCAGTACTGTCAGTTCATTTCCCACATGTTAAATTCTTTAAACGTTAATTTCACTTTGCTCATCCCATGGAGATGGCCAGTATGAAACCAAGCCAACTGTTTCCATAGAGTGTTTGTGCAAGATTGCCCAGAGAAACATGGCCTGTGCTGTAGGCAAATTGATGAGAGCATTTGCCCATCTGGTATACAGATATCATTAAGAAAAGGAATTTTAAGAACTCAGAATTCACTCCACAGAGTGAGTCAAGGAGTGACAGAGTAGGGCAGAGAGACATCCACTCCCTGATGCCATCTTGATTGGTGTTGTAATATTATATTTAAGAGTATTGGTTACATAACTTTTAAAATAGTTGGCAAATATTTAAAGAATAAGGCACTTGAAAATTGTAAAAAATAAGCAAAATTGGTAAAGATTTTAAAAATTAGAAATAACTTCAGTTTTAAGGAAGATCATTAGTTTTACTTGTCAGTAATGTGCAAAAATAATTAGGCTGGTGAGAGGGAGGTGGTGGATATGGCAATTTCACCTGGATTCTGAGAACTCAGCTCCAGATAGACAGGTATGAGTTGACACGGGTTTGGGCAAGTTTGATAGGGGCAAAAATGGAAAGAAAAGAATAAATACCACTGATACTTCACAGAATAATTGGCAAGACTTATGACAAAGTATAAGAGATAAGGAGTAACTCTGACATATAAAAAGCTGTATTTGTTCATCTAAAGACAGTATAAGTATATTTGGGTAAAAATTGGTTGAAGTTAGTATAGCACTGGGCAACTGAACCGATATATATTTTATGCCCGTTTTTGTGTTGCTAAAATAAAATCAAGTTACCATAAGAACTGAAATTCTGTGTCACAGTTCTTAAGTACAGTCTATGAGAAGACACTGTGTAAAAAAGAGAACCAAATCATCCCTCAACTAACATTATTCCAATATTTGGGTGCATTAAAAATGATATTTCTTCTGGGAGAACCTGGGTTTTTCAGTAGGTTAGGCATCGGACTCGATTTCGGCTCTGGTTATGATCTCAGGGTCCTGAGATCAAGCCCCATGTCGGGCTCTGCACTGAGCACAGGAACTGTTTCAGATTTTCTCTCCCTCTCCCTCTACCGCCTTACCCTTGCTCATGTTCTCTCCATCCCTTCCTACCTCCCTCTCTCTCCAAAAAAAAAAAAAAGGTATTTCTTCTGAAGCAAATTAAGTTGTGGGTGACCATTTTTTATTTCCTGTATAATAAAAACCAAATCAATTAAAATTCATTAAATTTGATATTAGACTCTATACATTTTAGTCATAGTTTTCTCATTCTAGTTTACAGTTTTTATACTAATTATTCTATCTATTGGGGCACACTGTAGTCTGAGCTGCATGGAAGTAAAAGAATCCATGCAATGAGGGTTGATGGTAACTTAATATTGAAGACACACAAAACTTGAGGCATGTTGATTACTGGTGGCAAAGTAGATGTGACAAGGAACATTAGTAGGTCAGAAACATATGGCAACATTATGGTGTCTTTAATATGCTCTAATATACTTCAGAGAAACAACTGTACATCTTAGTTTATTATATTCTAGATGAATTCAACTCCTTCATCAGGAATTTACACAAGGATGGTCCATTAGCTTCATATCAAAAAGGAACAGGGGGGCCTGGGTGGCTCAGTTAGTTGAGTGTCCAACTCTTGTGTCATTGTCCCAGGATTATGGGATTGAACCTTGCATTGGGATTCATGCCCTCTCTCTCTCTCTCTCCTCCTCTGCCTCTGTCTCCACGTGTGCATTCTCTCTCTCTCCAAAATAAATAAAAAATTTAAAAAAGGAAAAAATCCCAAGAAATCCTATGAATTAGGTAATTTCTATTACCTAGTTTTAACAGGAGAATTACCTGAGAGATTAAGCTATGTAAATTTTCAGAGATAGAGGGATGTTGGTGACATTGAACATGAGTAATTTGGCTCCAGAGCTTTTGCTTTTAATCACCAGAGAATATTACTTCTCTAATCTTGATCTACTCTCAAGATTATATAATACATATTTAATGTAAATCGGAGTGCATATATGTATTATTGTTGTGCTTTGTATAGAGTGGAAAATATCTTCCATTTAGACCCTAATTCAAATCCCGGCACCAACTCTCAAGAGCTGTCTGACTTGGAACAAGTTGTTAATGTCTCTGATATTTTTCCAAATCTATAATATATGAATAGAACCACAACTTTCAGAGAGCTGATGCAATGTTTAAATGTGATAAAGCATATAAAGTGCTTAGTATATGTTTGAATTAAGACTATTGGCAATTAAGGATTACTATTTACTCATCTGGAAAGATTCATGTGTCCAAAGACTGATATTGCCCTTTAATTACCTAATGCATCTTATATAAGTCCACTTACAAGTGTAAGCACTGACAGTTGGCTTTTCTTTTTGTAATGCAAGTGCCTGACTTAAGCTTTGATTGCTGAGGCATCCACTTCAAAGGCACTATCTCCAATAAACAGATCACCAGCCACAGGACTAGATAAAGAGCCAGGCTGCACACGGCCATACACATGTGTGCTCCCTCCCCTCACCCTCCACCAGGCTCCTTTGCCTTATAGATCTTAGCTGATTCTGAAAACTATTTGAGCCACTTGTTTTTTCTCTTCCCACCTTAAATTCCTGCTCTTCTGTTTTAGATTTACTAAAATAGAGTGAATCCATGAAACCCTAGGCCCTACTTTGGACCCCAATAAAAGCAGAATGCCAGGCCCGCACTCTTTCCTCTACCTGAGACCTCACTGTGTGACCAGGTGTGCCATGGAATTCCTGGGACCTGTAAATAATAAACTTTCTTTTTTTTTAATTTTCCTGATGGTTATTGCTGAAAATATCTCACAATTATAATAAGAACTACAAGGGCCAGTCCAGCTACAACATTGGTTCTTGGCAACCTGAAACTGGTACACATCTTCAGTCTCGGTAATATCCCAGGACCAATGCTCCTGCTGTCAAACACTCACATGTACGATGCATTTCATTTTCTACTAGCATGATATATCTCTGGTGAGAAATATGACCAGCAAATACTCACTTAATTGTTGAAGATGAATAATTGTGAAATATACTACTCGGTGATGAAAAAGAATGATATCTTGCCATTTGCAACAATGTGGATGTAACTAGAATATATTATGCTAAGTGAAGTAAGTCAGGGAAAGACTACCTCTTGATTTAATTCATATGTGGAATTGAAGAAACACAACAGATGAACACAGGGGGAGGGAAGGAAAAATAAGGTAAAAACAGGGAGGCAAACCATAAAAAAATTCTTAAATACAGAGAACAAACTGAGGGTTACTGGAAGGGTGTTGCATGGGGGGATGGGTTGAATGGGTGATGGGCATGAAGGAGGGCACTTGTTGGGATGAGCACTGGGAGTTATATGTGAGTGATGAATCACTAGATTCTACTCCTGAAGCCAAGACTACACTATATGTTAACTAACTTGAGAATTAAATAAATACATATAAATAAATAAGGCAGGATTAAAGCAAAAAAAACCAAAACAAAACAAAGAAAAAGCCAACTAATTTACACATTGCAAAATTATTCTTCATATATACCCTTTCTATTCCCAAATACTTCATGAAAATACGTTTTTAAAACAAAATCATAAACTTCCTGTTTTTTAAGATAGACTGAGTTCATTTTTAAATGTACTTACCATTTCAAATTTATTGACATCTATTAATTCAATTAGCCACTGAGTACATATTTATAGAGGACTTTCTAAAATGTCAGCTACTCTGCCCAGTAGGCACTAGGGTTACTGTACTGAGGATACAGTAGTAAACAGCTTATTTGGCCCAGTGCTCTCTTATAAAGGATATTCTATTGGAAAGCTATACATTATATAAATTAATAAATAATAATTTTATTAAATTTGTGATCTGGGGTGCCTGGGTGGCTCAGTCGGTTAAGCGGCCGACTTCGGCTCAGGTCACGATCTCGCGGTCGGTGAGTTCGAGACCCGCGTCGGGCTCTGTGCTGACAGCTCAGAACGTGGAGCCTGTTTCAGATTCTGTGTCTCCCTCTCTCTGACCCTCCCCTGTTCATGCTCTGTCTCTCCCTGTCTCAAAAATAAATAAAACGTTAAAAAAATTAAAATAAAAATTTGTGATGTTATACCAAGGAAATTATGAAATACAATGGAAGTGTGTTTTGGAGGAAAATACCTCAGTTTGTTAGGTTGGGAAAGGCTTTCCTGAGGATTTTATATTTGAGTTGGGCTTGAAGTATTGAGTAAGAGTTGACAACATGAAGAGTGAGGGAAGACTTTTCTATAATGTTTCAAAGGTATTATGTGACCTACATCAAATGGTATAATTGTAGGAAGAGATCTTTATGACCCCAGATAACTTGAGAAAATTTTAAACTGTGTATCAGGAACTTTGGAAAATTTCTACCAAATATAATGTGGAGTTTGTGGTGTTCTATGGGTGAACTGAAAGCTTTTCTGGTACGAAGTGGTAGGAAACCAAGTATAACACTTGGAGTTGAGGTAAAGGTTAAATTCAGGGCAAATGCATGGCAGTGTAAATTTTTATCTATTCAATTGGTGCTGGGCTTCCACAGTTGACTTGTGACTTCCAATTGTCCCGGAGAGCATTTTAAGCATGTAATAACAGCCTTGGGAAATTAGCTCTTAAAAAAGGCAATTGAAGAAGAGGTAACTATTCTACCCAACTTCAGGCTGCCACAGCAAGCAGGTAGAATTAATTTTTAGAAATATAAGTAAAACTTTCCAAAAGATTCCTTCTGTCTATTGTTCTTTTCCATTCTCTAAATACTCCTGAGTATCTAATTCAGCAAAACTAAAGTAAATTTAATATGTTTTCTTGTCCCCTTATTTGGGCGTGAAAAAAAATTGAACAAGCACCTTTGTGATCTCTGATAAAACATGCCTCAACTCTAATCCTGGTCAGACACACATCTTCTCTAAAGATGAGCAGAGAAAATCAATAAATATAACAAAAGATGATGGGCTTATGGTTGATTCTTCTTTTTCCTTTTGTTTTGTTTTTAAATCTACAGTTAACATGTGTTTCTGTTTTAAAAGAGCAAAATGCTGTATTTGTTAAAACTTCCCTTTATATTTTTAATATATTTAATTATTTTAATGTTAAAAAATTATCAAAACTCACTAACATAGACAGATTTTTTTTTCTCTAAAAATTATTATTGAGTGTGTACCGAGTTCTGATATATACCAGTAACTCTCAGGAGAGGGTAATTTGGGATTCCTGATGGTGTCACATCACACTTCCACATACAATTGGCTGGCCATCCCTAACAATAAGAAAGGCCGGAAATTTAGTTTAAAATGTACCTAGTTAAAAACCAGGTTTCTTCCTTCCAAGACAGAAGGGGATATTGAGAAGAAAGTTAGCAGCTTGCCACACACCAACAAATATATCCCTCTCTCTCCTCTATAATATCACAGAGCCTAATAGGAATTTTCATATATATATCTTATTTACTGTGAGATCATACAATTAGAAAAATTAACATTTCCTGAGCACCCTCTACATGTCAGACACTTGTAACTCAGTTAAAATGTGTATTATTTTGTGGGATACATAGTATTCACATTTTGCATAAAACCAAACAGGTGAATGTGTAATTGAAGGCCATTTTTGCCTCTTCCAAAGTCTAACAATTTAATCTTTGTGGTATACTACTACCTAAAGAGATTGATTATTGCTACTGTTCTAGAATAGGTGGGGGCTGGCAGTGGATAAGAGTAAAATAATGTTGATGCATTCCTCTGCTTTTCAGAAGAATATGGGATTTATCAGACCTAAGAAGTCTCATTTCCAGCTTTTTCTTTTTTTGGTGGGGGGGTTGTTATCCAGTTGAAGAGGTGACTCAGCAGCAAGCAGGACCTATAAGGAGTGAGGATTAGAAAATTACTGAGGACAATTTTTGAAATTTTATCATAACAATTAATATACTAGTAGAGAGGACTGCCTGCCAGAATAGTTTCTCTTAATTTGAGTTGAATAATCTGGTTAAACTTTCACTTAGTTAAAATGATGCAGAAAGACTCAGATTGCACAACTAACCTGGTACTTGGGAGAATAGGCCTTTTTGGGCTGCACTCTCCTATTCATACAGTGAGTAAAATACAATGTTTATTCTTTGTCTTACTGTATGGAATTCAATTTTGGGTTAATGCCTACTCATATCTTAGAAAACAATCAAAATAAAAATGAAAGCTTTATTCTCCCTGGATCAGGTATCAATCAGCCTGTGCTCTATCTAGGGAGGCTTTATGTTCTCCCCACTCTCTCCTTAAGAGGCAGCTCTTAAATTCTTCACAGTTGACTGCAGATCCAGCAGATATCTGCCATTTGGCCCCTAACACTTGAAGTACTAGCTTTTCCATTCTGGCCTTCACTTTTCAATAACATACAAATAAAGTGACCACTATATTTCTATCTGCCTCTTCTCTAAAGGGTAAAAATATGTTCCAACTAGACTGAATCACATGTATTCATCATACCTTTCAGTGCCTGTGGGTATGGAGAAAAACTAAATTCATTGTTCACTTAAAGTAAACTTCCTTTCTTATTTTTCATAACTTCTTGTGAGACTAAATTAAGTAGTCAATTTAAGCAAAAATTTTTAACTTTTTACTCCTATTAGTATGACTTCTACTTTACATGAGGCTTAAGGCAACTGTTTCTCAGTATCACTTTTGCCCCTTAAGTGCACACAACTCTGGGGTTATGCGAAGAGGAAGGCAGAGTCCCCATCCTGGAGGTCAAAACAAGCTAACAGGTTATTTTCCACATGAGCAGCAATACATGGTTAAAAAAAGAGATAGAATCAGGGACAAATAGCTGAACCATTAAAAAAGTACAATAGATGAGAATTAGTAAATAATTGAGGAAGTAAGAAGGATTGAAAAATCGGGTGGCTCTCATTTATTGGTGGTGTTATAAAACAGAATTCAACTGAGTGTATGTTAAAGATCTTATTAGCTTATTCAGTGATTCATGAATCAGGTGGCATCCCACCTAGCAAATAGAAAGGAACTCTGAAGAACTTTCCCAGGCAGAATGGGGCAGGACAAAGAAGTTTCTAGCTAAGAATGGAAGTCTTTCAGGCAAGGTCACCTTCCTTTGGGGGATGGCAGAGGTCAGTCTATAAGGCTGATTATTAATTCACTCATGGTGACCAGGTAATTCCTGATTGGCTGGTTTAAGATTCCAGCTGGGAGAAGTTGAAACTGTAGTTTTGTTAGGTGTTAAGTCTTGGTTTGTTGATATGGGCTTAGCACAAGTGAGTCCATTTTGGGCCTGTTTTCTCTGTTGTAACAGTGGGATTGACTTACGTCTAAATATTATGTTTGCATGTGGTTAAGTACATGAGATCTATAGTGCTGAGTCATCTGATAAAGATTGTCTGGCCTAACTAAAGACTTATGATTCTTGATCTATTATCATAGTGATTGAATCAAAACCCAAATACACTGACTGAATTGAAATATACAGACTGTATTATGAGTGGTTTATTTTGTTCATAAGCAGACATGTCAGTTTTTTATTTTTTTTAATTGTTTTTAATGTTTGTTTATTTTTGAGACAGAGACAGAGCATGAACAGGGGAGGGTCAAAGAGGGAGGGAGACACAGAATCCAAAGCAGGCTCCAGGCCCTGAGCTGTCAGCACAGAGCCCGACATGGGGCTCGAACTCAAGAACCATGAGATTATGACCTGAGCCGAAGACGGACGCTCAACCGACTGAGCCACCCAGGCGCCCCAGTCAGTTTTTCAAATATCATTGGAATTCTCCCTCAGACTCCTTTAGTATATATTACAAAAGACATTTAGTAAGAAATACGTTTTACCTAGAAAAGGGTTTTGAGAGAATCCCACATATCCAGTACAGATGCAAAGTATTTGAGGGAGATAAGCAGGCAGTTGGCCTCAAGTGTGATAATGTATTTAACGGGTTCAGAGACCACATAGGCTATCAAAGCTACTTAGGAATTCACTGATTTTTTTCCCCATCAGACAATTTACTTGTTCTGGGAGTATTCATGGAGATCACCTCTGGTAATTGCTTCAAACAACCAAAAGTTGCTGTGAGAACTGTTCTTAGAGTCTTTCTAGTTCCCTGTACTTACAAATACACTTAAGGGCACTTAATGAATAACCTTTTACTGATGTACCACCCTTTCATTACCACCTGAGCTTAGAAGCAAAGACATAAAGGTGAGAATTATTTCCTTACTGGTTTAGCCCAACCCTTCAATAGCAGTGGCACTTTGTAGATGGCATCTATCAGTGGGAGGAAAATTATACCTTAGGTCATTTTAGGCAGAACAGACCATAAAATGAAACACTATAAAATCTTTGGGTTTATAATAGTACCATGTCATAAATTCTCCCTGTGGAGAGACAGCACTGGTGCCTGCTTTACATTTATAGTGTACATAGTGAAACAATATGCTAAGAATATTCTAATTGAGGAATTATTTTTTTCTATATGATTAAAGAATTCACTTAAATGTTCATGCACATGGATTTTTGATCTCACCATGGGAGTCTTAATAGAGTAAATACACTACTCACATACACAAACACACACACACTTCAATAATATATATCCTATTTAAATATAAAAACAAAACAATACAACAAAACCTTTCCCAGTTTACAGAATCCAAGTTATCTTTTTCTTTAAAAAAAATGTTTATTTTTGAGATTGAGACAACATGAATAGGGGAGGGGCACAGAGAGAGGGAGAGGGAGAGGGAGAGGGAGAGAGAGAGAGAGAGAGAGAGAATCCAAAGCAGGCTCCAGGCTCTGAGCTATCAGCACAGAACCCAATGCAGGGTTTGAACTCATGAACTGCAAGATCATGACCTGAGTCAAAGTCAGACGTTCAACTGACTGAGCAACCAGGCACCCCCAAGTCATCTTTGTTTTGAGTGAAGAACTAAGAAAACTTATGCTAACTTCACAATAAAAAGTTTTCTTCCTTTCTTTTCTTTTCTTTTTTTTTTTTTTTTTTTTTGGTAATTCCACCTGAACAGGAAGGAAGTTGATGTCGCAAAAGGCACTGGGAAGGGGGCTGTTTTACAATCTCATAAGTATAGAACATAAGTGATAGACACATATGGAAGCCGAGGCTGAGGTCAGGGACCCTGAAAGGTAAACTTTGGGTAATTAAACTTTACAGAGGACCTTTGACTTTTATAGAATGTGGAATTCGAGCTCATAAATAATTTATCAACATGTAGAAGGCTAGCTGCTATATACATTGTGTATAATACCCTGTGCAACAGTCAGGAAATTTGAAACATATCCTTCAAAATACCCAATTTACACTACTTTAGAGATGTTAAACTACAGAGGTTAATTAAATGTTACTGATAAATATTTCCTATCTTAGGAATCTAAGTGGCAGAGTAAGGGAAATATAAAGTTAAAGTCAATGTTAATATTTGCAAACATATCCATCAGCCTGTATTAGACTTATGCTGCCTATGTCCCTGGAAATGCCATGTAATCCTATAAGACTGCTCAAAAAGACCTCATATAAAGCTTGGTCCTGTTTCCCCATACAGATTAGTTTCTCTTTTCTGTTTGTTCTCAAAACATATTGTGTATTTGTATACATGACTTTCTCTTCTAGCAGCTCAAAGTAGAGAATAACTCACATTTTTTTTTTGTATGCCTGGTACTTTACATGGTCCTTCAATAACATCTGTAGTTAGAATGAATACATTAAATTCCATCAATATAAACATGTGAACTTAGTCTACAAGAAGCAAAATATTCAAACTGAAGAATTACAGTTAGTTTCATAACCATATCTGAATGAATATCTAAAATAGGAGAGAAAAGCAAAACAAATGTACTACCATGATTTTCCTCTTCTTTGGTCATCTCTTGTCTCTCTTATACATCCATTCTCCATGCACCCTTCTCCAGGGAAAGAATGCACTCTCTTTTTTTTGAGAAAGACAATGATTTTTATCAGTAGTGTAAGTTTCAAGTACTTTTGCCATTTTCAAAGTACAATTGTGTTCTGTATACCTCTAAGTATCTGAATGGATCATTGGTAAAGTGGGGCTTCCCCCTAGTATATCCAGAATCCTGAGAAAAATATTTCTTGCATTGTTTATATAAACATTTTGATTCAAAATATATTTAAAAAATTCATGGGCCTATATTACATATTTGTTAATTGTTCCATCAGTGCACACAAAAAAGATTCTTTGGAGGGTCCAGGTGCAGGCTCTCTGTGCACAGATCCAGGAGCCATGTCCTCATGTCCTTTCCTTTTAAATGTGTCATAGCTGGCTAATTTCCTATCTCCCACCATGAAGAAAAGGTAGTAACACTGTTATTACTCACAATGACATACTCTTCAGAACCTGTTTGTATTGAAACAATATAGATCTTCTTGCTACCACAGTTCCC
The DNA here is from genome assembly GCF_022837055.1 of Prionailurus viverrinus. NCBI lineage: Eukaryota > Metazoa > Chordata > Mammalia > Carnivora > Felidae > Prionailurus > Prionailurus viverrinus. Next base: position 103,528,706 of record NC_062562.1, on the reverse strand, counting down.
TAATACCATTTATTTAGTGCTGGTTACATCATTACTTACAACCCTGCACCATCCATCATGCTGACCATGGAAGTGGCTTCCAATGACTCTCTCAGGGAATGTTACTGTGCTGTTTCGAAGATGACCAAAAATACAAGTGTTACCCAGAGCTTGCAGGAAATTGTAAGCGAAACATTTGTTTTGTGATCAAGTTAAATTCAGTGTATGGAATTTTATTGCATAAAAGTAGAATAACATGTCTTCCCACCATCAAATATTGATGCTGTGATCATGTCATTCTTAAAATGTGTTTTTTTTTTTCCATATACCACTACCAGCTAAGAGTATAGGAAAGGAGTCTGTGTGTCAGAGTGAGAAGAGTGGCCCTATCCACACAAGGAATGTCCTTCCCTTATCTGGCACAGTTTAAGAATGACCCAGGAGAGCACAAAGTCACCATATAAATTGAAGGCAAGAGAGGTTATTGACCAAAAGGTTCCACTGGCATTAGGGAACAATGGTCTGGAAAGTCATTGGAAGAAATAAAGGGGACAGCCCTGGAATACTGACAAAAACCTGGTGCAAAGCCTGGTGAGGGACAGGTGCCAGTCTTGGTCTGGGGTTGGGGAGAGCACAGGTAAAAGCTGCCTATGACCACCTCTACCACACTTGGATACTATAGACCCAAGGTGGCATTATTCTTAAAACACATGGGCAGTTCCAATGCATGACCCATATGACCAAGGTTCTATGGTGGCAGTTCAGAGTCCTGAACTCTTTGTTTGATAAGAGTGATAGTCACCTCAAATAAGCATGTCAGCTCCAGTGTCACAACCTACTCTGAAGTGATCCCATTAGAGGAATATTTACCTAGCCAGAGGGAACAATTCACATGCCAAGCTGACTTCCTGGAGTCAGGACCTTGTGTCCTGGCCAGAGCACCCTCTGGAATGATTATATAATTGCAAATCCTAGATCTCTTCAGCCTATTTGAATGACCCTAGTGTTTTGTGGGTATAGAGGGTCAGAAATACTTCATAAGATAAAAATAGAGACCAAGGACTTTGTAGGTTTCAGTCTGGGTTTGGAGTATTCCACCCAGTCTGGAATAACTGGGTTGCCCCCAGCACTGTGTTTCAGAGATAGTGGAATAGGAAGTAGAAGAATTTGAAGAAGTCAGTCCAAAGAGTGGAGGCCACCTGAAGAATGGAGGTTCTTCTTACTGGGGTCTAAGTGCATTGTTGTCTATAAATTTTGTATCACCTCCAATTTCTTCCTTTTTTCAAATTCTATCCCCATGCTTTCACCTTTCCATAATCCCTTTTTCTGTTGTATACCATTTGAAAATCCTTCTCTGAACCCCTATACCCCTCCCTGCCACATACACACATCATATACATCCTTTCTTTCTAATGTTCTAGTCTATTTCTAGAGACTCTGCCTCCCACTTCTGGCTTTTCATTCTTCAAATTAGTCTAAAAAAAGATGAGGAAAAAAGGAAAGCATATTCCATATCTGCCTGTACCTAATTTGTTAGTCCAAGAGAAAAATGGCCAAGACAATGAGAAAAAGGGCATTTGAACTGGTTCTTATTCAGACTATAGGAAAGGGGAAGAAATAAATGTTATTTAAATCTAGCTTTTCTTTCTTTTTTGTTCATGCATGTGTGTGTTTGTTAGAAAGAGATAAGGCATGAAAAAAGAATGACATACAGAAAAAAAGAATTATAGAATGTGGATCATTAAAATAACAAGGAAATAACTTGTTAGAATCTCAGGGAATAATTTTCTTGTAAAATAAAATGACAACAACAACAACCAAACAAACACAAGAACATGCCTTTTAAAAAGTGCATTTAGATTACAAAATCCCTAGTATTTAATTGAAAACAAATACAATTTCTTGATTCCAAAAATACATGATCAGTATTAAATAAAAATGTAAATCAATATGAAAATGTTAATCATATAATATTATAGGTACATAAATAGGGATATAAGAATACAGGTCCTCTAAAGAAGTTTAAGCAATAGAAGAACAAGACAGCTGATAATCAAGAGAAGGCCAGAGTAGAAAAGCTTACTCTGACTTAAAATATTAGAATCTCACTTTAAAATTGGATTTAGAGATAGTAAACCATCAGAGATTGCAAGAAACAGTCTTGATTTGATCCAGTTTCCAGCAATGAGATAGCTGACTAATGGCCACTGCAATCTGAATTAATTAACATCAATTTGTTTTTAATAAAAAGCTTCTGAAGCCCATTTTGATAATGAATACTGTCTAGAGGAAAATCAAACAGCGCTGTCTGATATATGTGGAGCCACAGCTGTACATATTTGACCCCTATTTTACACAGTTGCGCCTCATTGATTTCTTCTGTTAAACTCCTGGAGTGAACACTGAACAATGGCGGGAGCACTCATATATCTTCCACAGAGACCCAGTCTATGAACTGTAACCCTGCAACAGGGCCAGAGCATTTCTGCTCTTACAACACTGGCTGCCTGTCCTGATGACATATAACCCATATGCTGTCCTTACAAAAAAAAATTAACTTCAAAAGTGTGACCATGGAATCAGTCTTTATGGGTACAAACAAAAATAAAAGACTTGAGACTAACTTAACATGTAACTGAGCTTTAAATTAGTTGGCTTCAAATTTAAATCCACAGAGTGGGCTTATAATACAAAGAATTCCTGTACTTAAATAGAAAGCAAAATAGGGCAGGAAACTATTAAACACACTTGGATGTATATTACCATGAATATGAAGTAAGAAAGGCTACTTCCATTAAAGAAACAACTTATGTTTCACTATCTCCATTAAAGTTTTCCATCTACTTATGTTATTTGTCTTGATAATAGTAGTGATATAAATGAGTGATTTAAATCAATTCTATTTCATTTCATACTACTGTTTTCATATTTATTAAAAAGTAATTGCTTCAAGAACTGCTTGCAAACATTTTGTATATGCTTCTCTAACTGGGATGATAATTATGAGACATAACATGCTTGTGTTCTTTCTTTCTCTGCTTTCAATAAAAAAGCAGAGTGGAGGGATAAGAGCAAACAAACAAATGAACAAACAGACATGAGCAGGAGGCCAGAGGGCTTGGCTTGGAAATTCTGAGACTAAAAGCATGAATTAGTATAGTCACTGTTGGGAGAATGATGTGTCCTTAGCTGAGAATGAATGCCATGGGAGTAGAACAACGTGGAGTTTCAAAAAGTCACCTCAATATTTCTGCATGTTTATGCAAATAGTGCACCTCACTTGTCTAGGAAACAGGTAGCCAGAGTTTCCAGGCACTGGTCTTATTTGTGACAAGTAGGATGATTACATTATAATCTTTTGCACTGTCTATATTCATTTTGTTTCTGCAATTTCTAGCATCTCATTTGAGAAAAGTCCCATTTATTGTAATATGGGTCCATTTGCATGAAGAATTTTTAAAATGTACTACTATTTTAATCAAAACTGTTGACATATATTAGAGTGATAGAGAAATGCCAAATATCATATAAAGTAAATTCCTGGAGAGGCGGGTGTGTGACTCATTGTCTATCCTTCCATAGCACTTTGGTCCTGGTTAGGTCTCCATAAACATTTGTTAAATAAATAAGTGAATGAGTGCATGCCATTTACACTGAAAAATAGTTAATTAACTACTAAATTTAAAAATGGGCATCACATTTATCTTTAAAGCTAAATGTAATACAAACAATTTGGAATGGCCTCCTTAATCCTGCTTGCTGTCACTTTACCCAAAATGAAACCTTTTTTTTAAAACTTTAGTGGCATGTCAAAATGCTAGTGTATCTTTAGCAAATAAAAAGGCATTAGTATGCAATTTAATTGAGGCATTATTAAATAGCTATTAACTATTTAATAATTTCAAAGGTAATCATCCTTTATAAACAACAAGGAATTATACAAAAGATTGCAAATAAAAGGACTTCTTCAGACCTACATTCTTGTCCTAGTTCTCTTATTAACTATGTGAACCTGAGAAAATTAATCTGCATTCCAAATTCCTTAACAGTCAAATGAAGGAAGTTATTCATACTCTAGTGTTCACAGGTTCAAGTAACATAGAAGGAAATATTCAAAGCACATTGAGAAGCACCCAACATAAGTACAGAAATAAGCAGTCATATACAGTTGAAGGAAATGTAAAATATTTTACTTTATGGACAAGATTAATTGGCAAAACATCAACAGCCTTAGAAATATATTATTCCACAAACAATTCTACTTCTAGGCATTTACTCTTAGGAAGAAAGTTAAGGCATCTTATATATATAATATAGTATATAGTATAAATAACACTAACCATGATGAAATTTAAAAACATTAATTGGAAACATTTCTCTTTTTTTAATTTTATTTATTTATTTTGAGAGAGAGAGTGCATGAGTACATGCATGCGAGGGGCAGAGAGAGAAGGAAGAGAGAGAATCCCAAGCAAGCCTTGTGCTCAGTGCAGAGCCTGACACGGGGCTGGATCTCATGACTATGAGATCATGACCTGAGCTGATACCAAGAGTCGGGTACTGAAATGAGTGAGCCACTCAGGTGCCCCTGGAAACATTCCTAAAAGCCTATCAATGAAGGACTGGCTAAATATAAATACTTGCCCACATATATATGATGAAATTCTATGTACTCGTTGACAAACAGGTGCTCAGAAAACTTCTTACAAAACAAAAAAAAGTAGAATTGAAAGCATTGTGTATTCATGGGACTACTTACATAAATTTTTTTTAATGTTTGTTTTTGAGAGGCAGGGAGACAGAGCACAAGTAGGGGAGGGGCAGAAAGAGAGGGAGACACAGAAACCAAAGCAGGCTCCAGGGTCTGAGCTGTCAGCACAGAGCCCAACATGGGGCTGGGACTCACCAGCCAAGGGTGAGATCATGACCTGAGCTGAAGTCAGATGCTTAACCAACTGAGCCACCCAGGCACTCCTAAAATGATTTTAATATTGACTGACCACTTAGTATATCCTTTGTGGTGTGTTAACACATTTTTGATCTTACTTAAACCTTATGATTCTATGAGGCAAACATTTTACCCTTGAATTACAGAGGAGGGAACTGAGGATTAAAGAGCTGACAGAATATGTTCAAATTCACATAATAAATAACAGAGCTGAGACTTGAGCTTGATGGATTTAACTCCAGAGCTTGGGATTTTAAAACAAGCTTTATTGGCTATACCCTATTCCTGAGCTAAAGATAGCAAACAAAAGAGAGGCTATTTTGTTTATAGGTTGTTTTTGGTTTTGGGCCCTTAAAGGTATTTGTCCACACATTTTTAAAATGGTATTTGTTGCCTACATATATAGATATAAAAATCCAATTCTTTGTTTCTCTTAAAATTGGGAAGATCTGTGAACACTTATCCTTCATTATCATCTGCCTCTGAATATTAGTAGCAGTTTTTCCCCTTAAGTAGTGCTTTCATTCGACCACTTGCCATAATTAGTTTTAGACACACTTTAAGGTTCTATGCCTGGAAATTTTAGCCATTTGGTTTTAGATCTCTCTCTGTAAGTATTGACAAAAATCTAGAAAGATGTGCATATCAAAATAAGTGGTAAAACTATGGAAGAATTTATGTTTTCTTTGCTCTTTTGTGTCAGTGTGCATGCTTTTAAATTTTTTATAGTGAATATGAACCAGTTAATAAAATAAAGAACACATTGTTTAAAGAGTAAAGCTTTCAACTAATGGAAGAATTTGTTTTATGTGTAAAGCAGCTTTGGGTCAATCATGATTCCAACTGTTCATGGTGTACAACTGTTCAGTCCCCTGGACTAATCTTCCTAAATTACAGCTTTCAAAAAATAATTTTCCTACTAAAAATATTTCAGTGGTTTTTATGTTACTTTTGAAACCTTCTCTCTCGTTGCCTGCAAATAGAACATGCAGAACATGGCGGGTGCTTTACTGTTTCTACACCTTGTAACTTGACCTTGACAGTATCACTGAGTTCATCTCACAGTATGCATTCCACTTACCATTTAACTATGCATCCTGCTGAATAAGGACCAACTCATTAAGATAAATACCCACTTTGAGATAAAGTTTCTTTGCTGTTTTTAAATTTTGTTTCAAATTTTATTTTTAAAGAGAGAGAGAGAGAGAACGAGAGCATGCATGAACAGGAGAAAGGGTCAGAGGGAAAGAGAGAGAATCTTAAGCGGGCTCTATCCCCCGACCCTGCAATCATAACCTGAGCCAAAATCATGAGTGTAAGGTCCCACCGACTGCGCACCCAAGGTGCCCCAACTTTCTTTGCTATTTTAATCTATCAGTATACATTCCATCTTCCTCACATGAATATGCACACTATTTAATACCTACAGCAACCATTTAATATAATATCTATGTAATGTTTTACTTAATGTATGAAATTTTCTGTACGTATATAGTTATTTAACCGAATAAAATTGTAAGTACCTTGAGAGCAGAACCTGTGATTTTACATCTTATAAAAAACAAAGGACATTGTTTTCAGAAGAAAAAAAAAAGTGGTCACAATTACATGTTATAATTAAGTCAACTTATAAAGAGTGACCAAAAGTATCTAATGCTTTGGACAGTTAAGAGGTGACTTTATCAAGGCAAATGCAGATGAACTCAGGGCAATATGAGGTTTGACCATTAGGTATTCTGGTTGGTAGCCAAAAAAGCCAGACCTTTGATTCACAAATGAGAGCCCTTCTACTCTGAATAGCCACTTTAGACTTGCAAAAGTTGATTCTAAACATACTACCCTTGTCACTTTTTCTGAATCACTCCTTTAACCACTCCTTTTCAAATTGTTCTAAAAGTGGAGGCTTAATTGTAACAATCAAGGAACCAAACAAAAACATGTGTTTTCTGGTGAACTCTAAAATTTACACCTATCAGTCAGGGACCCAGTAGTAGCACACTCCCAGTGGGTGATTGAAGAGTGTAATTAAGAGATTACTTACAATATTTTGAAAAGGGTTGAGGGAAACTGATAAAGATGATGCAGAACACCAGCCCTCGTCTATGGGAGTTACACTGGGGAGCAATTAGCAACTCTAAGGGGCTAAGACAGGGAGGTTTTTGGCTAATGATAGTCGAGCAGGATGAAGAGGGCTGACTGAAAGATGCTTTGGTTTTCAATAGAAGGACTTAGCAAAGCTTTTTTCTTTACTGTCTGAATCTCCTACTGGTGCCTCCCATTGGCACAGCATAACTGACAGCTAGAAAGCAAAGAAGCAAGTGGATGGCAGCTTCCTGGGACACAGGGCAGGGTGAAGAGGAAAAGGTGGATCTGAGGAGGCAAATGCAAAATATTCAGTACATTATAAAAATTCAAGAGTCTAATTTCTAGAAGCCTAATTACTTTTAGAGCCAAACCTCATGAATAAAAGAAGTAATAAAGTAGAGAGAATATTTTGTATCAAAGGCAAGGAATTCGAGTTACAGGCACACATTAGCTCACATGCAAATCTTTCTAGGCCAGAACACATTCAAGCCATGAAATTTTCCAAAGTAATTATTCTAAATGACATTACACATTGATATGTTTAATAACAAATAACCCTTAATATTTTTGCTGTTTTATTCACGTATGAAATAAGAGAATTTATTGTGCTTGATGTAATAGCAATTTTATGAGTTATTTCTAGAATAATAGAAAGGGATATTCCCTTCAAAATCATTGAAAAATTCTACCATCCAACATTCTAAACTTTAAAATTTATAGAGGTATTGTGTCTACAAAACATTCAACTCACTAGAAGAAGGCAAACCTATCAACCCCCAACATTCCAGAAAGAATGTTTCAAGTTAGTCTAAATAAGGCTATAGATGACCTTTTATTTAAAGCCAATAATGAACTAGTTAACTACTGGTCTGGCAAACATAAATACCCAATCCCCTACTATAGACATCAGAAGGGGAGTCCCAGATGTTCTTCTCCTAGGCATACACCAAGAATCCACCTGCTAATAGCACGGGAGTGGAGAGAAACTCAAAGCTCTAGTGTCAGCTTCTCAAGCAACCACAGATAATCAAGGCATCTGCAGTGCTCACTATGGGTAAATGGTGAGAACATATAACGTATTTGTTGTCAGAACCTACACAGTGGAAGGGTAATCCTTGCTAAAGTGAAAGCAAGAAACAAGAGAGGAAATTATATCCAATGTTATTTTACTACTTGTGGGCTAAGAAACCTGCAGGTTTGTCGTCTGATTGTACTCAGTCCAACTGAAAGAGATGCTCCTTTCTTTCAGTACAGATCTCTTTGAATGTCCCTAATTACCTCTTCTAGAAACAGGAAAACATTATTTGGGAATAGAATGTTCCGCTGTAAATAAGATAGGATAGATTTCAGTTGGAAAGCATTGAAAAATCTGATCTAATCCGTAGATGATAAATGATACATTGGACTGGGCTAGAAAAATTAAAATTGTCTTATCACTTTGGTGAATCTAATTATATTTCTGTTGCCAGTATACTTTTTTAACCTCAAACTCACCCCTTGAATAAAACAGATGATAGTTCTATGTTAAATAGAGAACAAGCAATACAATTTACAACTTTTTCATATAAATTTTGTAGAAATGCTTTGGGCTTTAACTAGAGCCTTCTGGTATATAAGCCAAAAATGAATTTTAACAATTTATGTTCCCAGTGCTTCCTTCACTCCAGTATTTCCCACTTCTCATCCCCCAGTTTGTCATTCAAGCCTGTCTATTTCAAGGACGTTTGTGTGGAGCTAACAGGGCTCAGCACTCACGTTATTAAAACCCTGCTTGGTTTTACTTTTCACAACGTAGCCTCTCCTGGCTGTTGCTGTCACTCATTAGAGCCCCAATGTGCTGAATGAGGCAACACTTTGTAAACAAGGTACAGAGGGTCAAATGCTATGTTACCAGTCAGGAAAGCAAAGAGACAGCAGAAAACCAAAGAGACATACTGCAGGGAACAATATATATGTCATAAAGTTTGGGTTTGTGTGGGGTTTAAATGGAGTTGTTTAACATTCAAATCCCTAGAGTTTTCACTAGCTGCATTTGCCAGCAAGAGCACAGTTCATTCACACGCACGGGCTGCCTTCTCCAGATTCCCCTTGGTTTTGCAAGCACCTAATAGAGCAGGCCCAGCACCGTGCAGTCAACAAATCACAAAGCATGCCTGCATTCTGCTATGTATCAAAGTCTCTTAATATGCCAACAAAGTTCTCCAAGGTCAGGAATGCAGTTTATCAACCTTTTATATATCTTATAGTAGCAATAAATTTATTCTAGTGTGGGACCTATGAATATTTCAAATGCTCTGTGAGAAAAACTGTTTGGCTTAACATAGTCTGTGTGCCCCAGAGTTGGGGCTCAAGACAGAGTCATTGTTCTCTACACAACACTTTTATTCTTATTCAGCTCCAGTTAATACAAACCTTTTCACCAGGGTTCCTCCAATAATTGACTGCTCTTTAATAAACAAAAGTTTCAATTAAAAAAAAGTTTAATATTTTTGTACACTGAATTTCTCTTTTATTCATTTCTGATTATGTGCTATATTAAGCTTTTAAAGAAACAGGATTCTTTTTTTTTTCGTCAAACACCCATGGAAAAGTACTTTTGTGCTTTGAGTTTCTATTTGTTTTTTCTCCTTATTCCCTACTAATGAAGGAGGTCATGTAAGAATTCAGGATTTCAAAAATTGTAATACAGAAAAGTAGAGTATTTCATCTATTTCTCAGATTAGATGATATTAATGTTTCATCTATTTTTCAGATTAGATGAGGTTAATTTTCAGGTACCCTCAAAAGTTCTTGCACAATGTCTTCATGTTGTGAGAGGTCTATTCTCAGATCCATGTTTGGAGTTTTTTTCTTCCTTCCTTCCTTCCTTGATCTTGGGATATTATCTCCTTTTTTTTCCCCCAACTTTACTTATTTTGAAAGAGAGAGAGAGAGAGAGAGAGAGAGAGAGAGAGAATGAATAAATGAGGAGGGGAGGGACAAAGAGACAGGGAGAGAGAGAGAATCCCAAGCAGGCACCGTGCTAACACCAGAGAGCCCAATGCAGGGGTCAAACTCATGAACCATGAGATCCTGACCTGAATAGAAATCGAGTCAGTCGCTTAACTGACGGAGCCACCCAGGCGCCCCTTGGGGTATTATTTCTGTATGACTTCTATGAGATTCATTTTTTCCTCTCTTCATACTTGGAACTCTCTGGCAGAATTACATATGAGTAAGGATAATGTAAACTATATGGCTGTATTCAATCGTATCCTCTCAATGTATGGAAGATTTCTTAAACTGGTCTCTCATGCACTCTAAAATGTGACATTAAAAATTAGCAAAACATTTTTATTTATTATTTATTTTTCCATAAAATACTATTTTATTATACATTTTTTAAATTTATATCCAAGTTAGTTAAGAGTCTCTTATGTTCACCCCCCTCCCTGTTTTTATATTATTTTTACTTCCCTTATGTTCATCTGTTTTGTATCTTAAAGTCCTCACATGAGTGAAGTCATATGATAGTTGTCTTTTTCTAATTTTGCTTAGGATAATACTCTCTAGTTCCATCCACGTAGTTGCAAATGGCAAGATTTCATTCTTTTTGATTGCCGAGTAATATTCCATTGTGTGTGTGTGTGTGTGTGTGTGTGTGTGTGTGTGTGTACAAATGGATATATATTCATATATATATGTGAATGGATAAAGAAGATGAATATATATATATTCATCTTCTTTATCCATTCATCCATCGATGGACTTTTGGGCTCTTTCCATACTGTGGCTATTGTTGATAGTGCTGCTATAAACATGGGGATGCATGTGCCCCTTTGAAGCAGCATACCTGTATCCCTTGGATAAATACCTAGTAGTGCAATTGCTGGGTCGTAGTTCTATTTTTAATTTTTTGAGGAACCTCCATACTGTTTTCCAGAGTGGCTGCACCAGTTTGCATTCCCACCAGTAGCGCAAAAGAGATCCTCTTTCTCCGCATCCTCACCAACATCTGTTGTTGCCTGAGTTGTTAATGTTAGCCATTCTCACAGGTATAAGGTGGTATCTCATGGTGGTTTTGATTTATATTTCCCTGATAATGAGTGATGTTGAGCATTTTTTCACGTGTCAGTTGGCCATCTGGATGTCTTCTTTGGAGAAGTGCCTATTCATGTCTTTTGCCCATTTCTTCCCTGGATTATTTGTTTTTTGGGTGTTGACTTGGATAAGTTCTTTATAGATTTTGGATACTAACCCTTTATCTGTTATATCATTTGCAAATATCTACTCCCATTCTGTCAGTTGCCTTTTAGTTTTACTGATTGTTTCCTTTGCTGTGCAGAACCTTTTTATTTTGATGTACTCTCAATACTTCATTTTTGCTTTTGTTTCCCTTGCCTCCAGAGACATGTCGCATAACAAGTTGCTGCAGCCAAGGTCAGAGAAGTTTTTGCTTGCTTTCTCCTTGAGGATTTTCATGGCTTCCTGTCTTACATTTAGATCTTTCATCCATTTTGAGTTTATTTTTGTGTATGGTGTAAGAAAGTGATCCAGATTCATTTTTCTGCATGTCACTGTCCAGTTATCCCAACACCACTTGCTGAAGAGACTGTCTTTATTCCATTGGATATTCTTTCCTGCTTTGTCAAAGATTAGTTGGCCATACATTTGTGGGTCCATTTCCGGGTTTTCTATTCTGTTTCATTGATCTGAGTGTCTGTTTTTGTGCCAGTACCATACTGTCGTGATGATTACAACTTTGTAATACACCTTGAAGTCTGGCATTGTGATTGCTCATGCTTTGGTTTTCTTTTTCAAGATTGCTTCAGCTATTCAGGGTCTTTTCTGGTTCTATACAATTTTTAGGATTGTTTGTCCTAGCTCTGTGAAGAATGCTAGTGTTATTTTGATAGGCATTGCATTGAATATGTAGATTGCTTTGGGTAGTATTGGCATTTTAACAATATTTGTTCTTCCCATCCATCCAGGAGCATGGAATATTTTTCCATTTTGTGTGTGTGTGTGTGTGTGTGTGTGTGTGTGTGTCTTCTTCAATTTCTTTCATAAGTTTTCTATAGTTTTCAGTATATACATTTTTACTTCTTTGCTTAGTTTTATTCCTAGGTATTTTATGGGTTTTGGTGTAATGGTAAATGGGATCAATTCCTTGATTTTCTGTTGCTTCATTATTGGTGTATAGGAATGCAACCGGTTTCTGTGCCTTGATTTCGTAACCTGCAACTTTGCTGAATTCATGGACCAGTTCTAGCAGTTTTTGGTGGAATATTTTGGGTTTTATGTATACAGTACCATGTCATTTTCAAAGAGTGAAAGTTTGACCTCCTCCTGGATGATGTGGATGTCTTTTATTTTTTTGTGTTTTCTGATTGCTGAGGCTAAGACTTCCAATATTATGTTGAATAACAGTGGCGAGAGTGGACATCCCTATCTTGTTTCTGACCTTTGGGGGAAAGCTCTCAGTTTTTCCCCATTGAGGATGATATTAGCATTGGGTCTTTCATATATGGCTTTTATGATCTTGAGGTACGATCCTTCTACCCCTACTTTCTTGAGGGTTTTTATCAAGAAAGGATGCTGTATTTTGTCAAATACTTTCTCTGCATTTGTTGAGAGGATCATATGGTTCTTGTCCTTTTATTGATGTGGTAAATCACATTGATTGTTTTGCAGATATTGAACCAGCCCTGCATCCTGGGTATAAATCCCACTTGGTCATGGTGAATAATTGTTTTAATGTATTGTCAGATCCAGTTGGCTTGTTGAGGATTTTTGCATCCATGTTCATCAGGGAAAATGGTCTGTAGTCCTCCTTTTTCATGGGGTCTTTTTCTGGTTTTGGAATCAAGGTAATTCTTGCTTCATAGAGTTTAGAAGTTTCCCTTCCATTTCTATTTTTTGGAACAGCTTCAAGAGAATAGGTGATAATTCTTCCTTAAATGTTTGGTACAATTTTCCTGGAAAGCCATCTGGCTCTGGACTCTTGTGTTTTGAGAGATTTTTGATTACTAATTCAACTTCTTTACTGCTTATGGGTCTGTTCAAATTTTCTATTCCTTCCTGTTTCAGTTTGGTAGTTTATATGTTTCTAGGAATTTTTCCATTTCTTCCACATTGCCCATGGTGTATAATTTCTCATAATATGCTTTTCTTATTGTTTTTATTTCTGCTTTGTTGGTTGTGGTCTCTCTCATTCTTGATTTTATTTATTTGGGTCTTTTCCTTTTTGATCAAACTGGCTAGTTAGTGGCTTATCAATTTTGTTAATTCTTTCAAAGAACCAGCTTCTGGTTTCATTGATCTGTTCCACTTTTGGTTTCGATAGTATTGATTTATGCTCTAATCTTTATTACTTCCTGTTATTTGCTGTTCTTTTTCCAGTTCTTTAAGGTATAAGGTTAGGTTATGTATCTGAGACCTTTCTTCCTTCTTTAGGAAGACCTGGGCTGCTATATACTTTCCTCTTATGAACACTTTTGCTGCATCCCAGAGGTTTTGGGCTGTGGTGTTATCATTTTTATTGGCTTCCATGGCAAAACATTTTTAAAATCGATCAATAATACAGATTGCAATTGATCTATAATATAGTGAAGTACAAAGAAATATATTCAATAAATTGGTACAACACAAACTGACTTGTTACACTGTACTCTTAAAGTAAAACATCTGGGGCCTAAGTGGGTGGCTGAGCTGTTTAAGCATCCACTTAGGCTCAGGTCATTATCTTAAGGTTCCTGAGTTCCAGCCCCACATGGAGCTCTCTGCTGTCAGCAGGGAGTCTGCTTCAGAGTCTTTGTCTTTCTCTCTGCACCTCCCCAGCTTGCTCTCTTTCTCAAAAGTAAATGAACATTTAAAAAAGAAAATAACTTTAATTTTTGCCTATACTTAAACTTCACATAAGTGGAATAGCAGAGTATGTGTTCTGCAATATGGTGATTTATAAAAATATATATTTGGTTTTCCTATGTGGTCCATAGCTCACAGATCCTAAAAGCTGTGGAATTTCCCATGATAAGGGCAATAAAGGTGTATTTTGTTATGTTAATGAGGGAAAATTTTGAATCCACCCAAGGGTGGGGGCTGGTTGCAGGACTAATGTGTTCTTGTGATCAAAGCATGGGAACTTTTCATTCTATCCCCTGACCTCTGGGAAGGGAAAGGAGATGGAGATTGAATCAGCCAATGGACAGTGACTTAGTTGACTTGACTATGCAATGAAGCTTACATAAAAACTCAAAGGACTGGGTTCAGAGAACTTCCAGGTTGTTGAACCTGAGGATATTGGAAGAATGGTGCACCTGGATAGGGCATGGTCACGCCTTGACCTTTTCCCATGCTTTGTTTTATATGTCTTCATCTGACTGTTGATTCATATCCTTTAATAAACTGGCACAATAAACATAAGTAAGTGTTTCCCTGAGTTCTGTAAGCAGCTCTAGCAAATTAATTGAACCTAAGGAGGAGATCATTGTAACCTCCAATCTGTAGCCAGTCAGTTAGAAGCAGCACAGGTAACAGTCTGGGTTTGCAACTGTCTTTTGAAGTGAGGGATGGAGAGCAGTCTTGTAGGAATAAACCCTTAACCAATGAAATCTGATACTGTCTCCAGATATATCCTGTCCAAATTATGTTGAGTTCTTGGACACCCTGCTGCTAAGAATTGTTTGGTGTTGTGTGTGGGGGGACCCTATGGATGTTAGAATTTGGGTCTTGGGACCTTAAAATATGTTCTTCTCCATATGGGTTCTTCAGTAAATATTCTCTGTGATAATTATCCACGTTGTGTAGCAGTACTTTGTTCATTTTCATTGCTTTACTATATTCCAGTGAGTTAACATTTAGTGATGGCTTGCAATGGTGATAGATATTTGGACTGTTTACAGCTTCTGGGTATTACAGATAATACTGTTAGGAACATTTTTGTATATGTCTCGTCCTGCACTTGTGCACAAATTTCTGTTGGGTACATACATACATAATGGCATGGCTAGGTCTTAAGGAATTCCTATGCTCAACTTGAAAGTTTTCTGAAAACAGTTTACACTCCTGTTGCCCTATATCTTCACACATATTTGTCTTTTTAACACTAGTTATTTTGGTGGATATGTAAGTGGTATCTCAATTGCTTTCAATCTTCATTTCCCTGATGATGCTAAGGTAAACACCCGGTCATATGTGTCTTTGCCATTTGGATATACAATACAGCTTAATACCAATACAAATCTGTTCTCAAATTTTCTTTTTCTTGTCTTTAAAAATTAACATATAGGGTTTGTTTTTTAAAATAGTTTGTGAATTTGGATATGTGTCAAATATCTTCTCTTAATTCTGTGAGTAGCCTTTTCATTCTTTGTGACATCTTGTTGACTAAAATGTAGAGATTTGAATGTAGTCCAATTTGAGAAATTTTTCCTTCATGAAGAGTATAGTTTTTCTTCTCTTAAGCAATTAATTTCTATGCTATGGAAATGAAAATAATTTTCTATGTTAGCTCCTGGTTGTCTCTCAAACCTTTGTGATTTCCCAATCTGCCTTTGTTGTTCTGGTGGCTTCCAGTAGTTGAGGGTGTGCCAAGATCCAAAGGTGTACCAAAGGAGAGGATTGCAGTTAGTGCCTACATATAGATGGATTCGAAGACCAACCCTCAGGCACCAGCTAGGAAAACTGCAGGTAAGTCCCTTCTAGGGGCCAACAGAGATGGGCATTTTTAACTGTTCTCTCTGTGCTGAACCCTAGTGTATAGCCATGAGGAAGGGACGTGCCCCTGTGCCCATTTAAAAACTGCACCTTTGTTTGCTACAGTCCTGTGGAATTTATGAAGTGCAGAACCTGTTGGCTACCAGGGCTAGGTGATTTTGAATGTAAACTCTGTTGGCCATCAGCCCCAAAAGCTGGAATACCAGAAGTGTGTACAAATTGCTTTTGGGGAGATACTGGTAACCTGGTTTTATTATTGTATTGAGCCAGAAAGAGATGGCTGGGGAAATGTCCACAGGCTTCTCCAGTCTCTGGGGGAGGATTACCACCAGCCTTTAGAAGTGTGCTAAATTAGAAGCTGAACCCTAAAGCGTCAGCTTATAAAGAGGCAGGTAGATCAATCACCTCCAGGGAAAAACTTTGAAATGGGTGTTTTTCCCTGTTTCTTCTCTGTGCTGAGTTCTGGGGGGATCATCAGAGCAAGGGCCACTTCTTTGTTTGCTATAGCCTTGTGAGTCTCATGGACACAAGCCCCATTGGCTTTCAGAGCTAGGTGTTCTAGGGCTCCATTCCTTGGGTGGGAGTCTTAAAACTTGTCACACCAGATGTGCAGTGCAAAATTTTGCTCCTTGGGGAGAAGCTAGGAGTTGAAGTTTCCCTCCTCATTAGGCACTGTGCCTGTGGTAGGCTTTATGACGAGAGTACTTCAGTTTTTCGGACCCATTTGGATGTGGATATTTTCTCATTTTACTGATGTGTAGGGGTTTCTTAGCTAGTTTCTGGACTTCTTTCACAGGAAATTACTCCGTGTATAGCTATACAATCATTGCATCTGTGGGAAAGGGAAATTCAGGAACCTTCTCTGTCATCATCTTGGCAGACCTCTCAGCACATAATTACTTTTTGTAAATCATTCTTATATACTTGAAAAAAGTGGGCATTCTACATTTGTTGGGTACAGGCTTGTGTTTATATTAGGTCAACTTTGCTAAAGATTTTGCTCACATTCATATATACTGATTTTTTTGTTGTTTTA
Organism: Prionailurus viverrinus; assembly: GCF_022837055.1. Classification (NCBI taxonomy): domain Eukaryota; kingdom Metazoa; phylum Chordata; class Mammalia; order Carnivora; family Felidae; genus Prionailurus; species Prionailurus viverrinus. The sequence continues at coordinate 103,511,961 of NC_062562.1, read as the reverse complement.
TTGATTTTTCTATTACTTATTAAGTGACGTTTTACCATCACCCACAATAATGGTGTATTGGTCTCTCTTTTACATTCCTTCAATTTTGTTTTATACATTTTGAAACTATATTTTAGGTGCATATACATTTGTTATCTAATAAGGAAATAAGTATGTTTTTTTACTTTCCCTATACTTAAAATAGGACTTTTAATATTACCCATATCATAAGGCCACTGTGGACATTAAATGAGTTAATATATTTGAAGTTCTTTGGAGATTTCCTGGTGTATTAAGTATTATATTTGCATTTTCCATATTTTTTCATTTATTAAAAATGTTTTTTTAGCTTAAAAGTAGTCACTTGGAAACAATTGGAATATTTTTTTAATTAGCAAAAAAAAATGAAAAAAAAAAGCTTAGAAAACAAAGGCATAAAACCAGTTGACACAAATAAGGCTAAGTATGTCAGAAATGAAAATTAATATAATGAAACTTTACTCCCCTGGATAAATGGGAAAAAAAAGTATAAAGATGAAAAGATACATAAAACCTCTAAACATAGTGCCTCAAAGACATGCTTAAAAACATTACTGGTAAAGATGGTTGGCTATTGACCAAACTGACTTTTCCTTCCTGACAGCACACTTCCTAGCCTTTTTTGTAGTTAGGTTAGACCAAGATCCTGTGTTCTGGGCCACAGAATGAGAGCAGAAAAGTCTTGCCCCTTTAAGGCCTGCTGTATAAAACCTTCTTAAGGGCAAAGCTTTATACCTTTTCTTCTTCTGCCAGCCAGACATCAGTGTTCACAGGAAACATGGCTGCCATGTGGTGAAGGACACAAGGCAAAAAAATTGAAGGAGCTCGAATCTCTTAATCACTGCCTATCAGAAGAGCTGTCCCCCAATTAACAATTAATCTTACAAACAGTAGGAAACATTTACTAGGAGAACACTAGCAAACAAACAAAAACAAATTTCAATGTCAATAATTATTTTATATAAAAAGCATTAATGAGTAAAAAAATTCCATGGGTTATTTCATATTCATAATGTGTAAGATCCACAATGTGCATGTAACAATTATGAACTTTTACTAAGTAACAAAATTAATACTGGGCCAAGAACATCATAAAACACAATTATAGAAATACAAGAGAAAATACAAAACCAAAATTGTTACGGGACAGTTTAATGACTGAGTCAGACTTTGATTGAACAGGTAAAGTAGCATTAATAAAAAATAATTATATACTAAACTGAAAACAAAATCTCATTAAAGTAGCAAATATACAGATTAAATCTGATAATCATCATATAGTACAAGATGAAATATTAAGAGCCAAACCAAATGTTTATTGATTTATTATTGATCAACAATGCAATTAAACCTATAGTTACCTATTATTTATAAAACGTAAATATGATTTCATTAAATTTAGCAACTTTTACTGATGAAAATCTAAGAGTTCACAAGTAAAGAAATTTGTCTTTCATATAATCAAAAGAAAGCATCTTAATTCAATAAATGTGCATAGTGTTAAAATATGAAACAGACACAATTATAAATGTGAGGTAAAGTCATTCTTCATTTTTATTTAACATTTCCCTATATTTTCACACCAGCATCTATTATATATGAAACAGAAGAAAATATGTTTTACAAATAAAGTGAAAAAAATTATTATGTCTGCTAATATGTTTACATGTATAGACAACATAAAAGAATTTATAAAATCTGCTTAAACTTAATGAGAAAAAGATAATGTTCCTGGAACAAATAAAGAAGCAAGAATAAACAGCTTTCCTATGTACTTTAAATTGTCGTAAGATGTCTATTCAGTTGCAACAAAACAAATGAATACCAAGAAAAAAAAATAAGGGGATTTATGTAATGACAGGATTTACTGAAAATTCAAAAGAAGATTGTAATGAATCTTTCCTGATAATTTTTCCTGGATGGACAGAGTAAATGTGTTTTTCTCCACTTTTCATCTATTTTCAATTTTAGAGAAATTACTCTCAAATATGTTTTCATTATTTGGGCAAGGATGTATTGGCCTTAATTAGGAAATGAGGAAAGTAAAAACTAGTTTTAAGAAAGAGAAATAAAGGAGAATAAATTCCATTAGTTTTTAAAAACAACATGGGCACAAAACAAGTTTCAAAGACTAAATAGATATGAAGCAAAGTGCTACTAGAAACAAAATATAAGGATATAGGAATATATAGGAAATATAAGGATAAAGGATATTCCAACACATATAACTGAAAATTTTTGTTATTTAAATAAAATATAAAGAAAGTTTAAGTAAAATATATAGACCAATAATCATTAATTTCAATATGAAGAATTACTCTAAACATAAATGGAATGGAATACAGCAGAAATAAAAAGTTAATATACCTAACTATAAAATATTTTTAAAATATCATAAAATAGTAAGTAATTTAGGTAAACACATATAACAAGACAGAAAAGACACAAATAGTATTGCAGATATATGCCTGTTATCCTTAAAATACAAAGTCATCTTATGAATAAATTAAAAAAGAAAAAACTTCTAAGTGGCAATGAACTATAAGATAATTTATGAAAGAATAAAAGATCAATAACCATAAGAAAATATACTGTTTCAGAAATGATAAAAAGTGAATTAAAGTAATAAAATCTTCCTTTTCACTACCAAGTTTGTAAAACTATTGAAGGAAATAATGATAACCAAATTTTGTAAATGTGTGGAGAACCAAAATGTGCATATACTCCTTTTGGGAGTTTGATATGATAAAACATTGCCAGACAGCAATCTATAATATCTATCAAAAGCCTTAAAGATACATATATACTTTCACCTAGTAAGTAAGTTTACATCTATGAATCTTCAGAGTAGTAAAAATATCAAAACAAAGTAAGGTCCAAAATGCCAGGAATTATATCTTTAATTACATGGAAGTTTTATGTTCTTTTTAGCTTTCAAATTCTCAACAAGAAACATGCATTTTTTTAAATTAGGGATAATCAATATAAGTAAATATCTTGTTAATTTTGTTATTATGTGAAGCCATGCAATAAAGAAAATAGAGATCATACATATTTTTGAGCACCTGCTAATGAGGATGTTAATAACTTGCTCAAAAAACTGTTGTGAGGGAAAAAAGAAAGAAAGGAAAAGGAAAAAGCAAGTTAGTCTGGGGAAATATTTTTAATAAATAAAGTGATAAATGGATAGTATAGAAAATATATTTTTTAATGTTTACTTTTGAGAGAGAGAGAGAGAGAGAAAGAGCGTGAGCAGGAGAGGGTCAGCGAGAAAGGGAGACGCGGGATCTGAAGCAGGCTCCAGGCTCTGAGCTGTCAGCAAAGAGCCTGATGAGGGGTTGAACCCACGAACCACAAGAGTGTGACCTGAGCTGAAGTTGGATGCTTAACCAACTGAACTACCTAGGTGCACCTAGAAAATGTTTAAATAATTTTTAAAATCTGGTGTGAAAAATTTTTAATAAAAATAGACAAATGATAATGAGCTATTCATCTAAGGGTAAGCAACTTTAAAAAATATTAAAATAATAAAATGATGCTCACTATAAACCATAATGATGAAAAGATGTGAATTCTATTTTATACTCATAAAATTGGTAAAAATTAAAGTCTAAAACCAATATTAGAAAATGTTTATGGCAATGGGAACTCTCATACACTACCAGCCACATGTAAAATATGCAGTAATATTGAAAGGGTGCAGGGGCACCTGGGTGGCTCAGTCCGTTAAGTTTCTGACTTCAGTTCAGGTCATGATCTCACAGTTCCTGAGTTTGAGCCCTGCATCCGGCTCTCTGATGTCAGCTCAGAGCCCCTTCAGATCCTCAATCTCCGTCCCTGCCCCTCCCCCACTTGCGCGCGCGTGCGCGCGCTCTCTCTGTCTCAAAAATAAATAAATGTTAAAAAAAAGGGTGCATTTCATAGAGTCTAAAAATTGTAGCCAAGAAAAATGTAGGCTCATATATATCTATTCAAGTATGTCACTCTAGCTTTTTTAATTTTTTATATAATGTTCTCCAACTGGAAATCCCCAATGTCTTTTAAGAATAAAATGAGAAAATTGTGTTATAGTCTATAGTTGGACTCTATAGAGAATGGTGAATGAAAATCGAGAACTGGAGAAGAATGTATAAATTAAAGAAAAAGACTCACATGATGTTAAAAACATTTGAAGCACTGCTATCTACGTAGACATTTCTATCAGCTATTATCTATCATTTACCATAGAAGTAAAAAGTAAAAGTAATACACACTTCTGGGAAGTATATAAATAAGAAATAAATGCCAAGCAGGATGGTGGTCACATTTGGGCAAGCAGTAGGGGCCCACAGTAGGAATTGAGGAGTAAGCTGGATTCACCAACTCTAATTTTAACATGTTATTTCCTTTAAAAAATGAATTGAAGAAAATCCTATAAAATGTTGCAGTTTGACAAAGCTGGGTGTAGATTTACAAATCTCAAATTTTAGATTCTCTGTAATTTTCTTTACTCTTTTTATAAGGGAAAGTAAAAAATAAATGTTCATCTGAACTTTGTTTTTTTTTTTTTTTTTCCTTAGAGAGAGCGAGCGAGCGAGCCAGGGAGAAGGCAGAGGGAGAGAAAGCAGGCTCCACACCCAGTGCAGGGCCCAACGTGGGCCCTCACAACCGTGAGATCATGACCTGAGCTAAAATCTAGAGTGGGGTACTTAACTAACGGAGCTACCCAGGCATCCCAGGTGAGCTACCTTGATTAGAATATAATAATATAATACTTAACCATGTCACACAGCATGGCTTCTGGAGACAAGCATAAAGTAAAATCACAGTGTTCTATGGGATTATGGAGAAATTTTGATCTCATCTAATTTGATGATCTGGATATTAATAATAGATATTAAAGGAACATTTTGTGAAGGGTTTGACTCTTAAGGAGACTATGAGATCTCTCAAGCCAAGCATTCATCCAGCTGGTTAGGCTTCTGTTTATTAACTGTGGACTGACCATGTGTGGAAGACATAAATGTAGGTTGAAAAAGGGATCATATGTTGATTTACTATAGTTCAAACTCTCCCTTCAGATTCTAAGTGTAATAAATATGGTTTTACTTCTTGTGTTTGAGGTACTGTAATAGTAATGTGTATGTTTCATCTCATTTAATACTCACGTCATTCTATGAAGTACATGTTAGTGTTATCTTTATTTTATAAAACTTTTGTTTACAGAAACTAAGAGCGTGTCTTAGGTTATACTGCTACTAAATACTCTAAACAATATTTGAAACCAAAAAGTCTGACTCTGAAGTCTATTGTTCTTAACAGAATTCCATACATGAGATGACAGTGGAAAAATTGCAAGCATTAGGATTAGATTCTGATATATGATCATATGAATTATCCTTATTTTTGTTACAACTTCGTCAGGTGTCAAAATCTGGGATTTTTCCTTTTTATTATTATCTGTTCAAATTATTACTATTGTAGGCCAAAAAGAGAGCAGTGGATCTCATTTTTGCTAATGCTATTATATAGTTGACATATGAAAACCATAAACTATTCACAACAGAGCTGAGGGATATGAGGAATAATGGAATCTGAGTACAAAGTGAAGCTGCAAAATGAAAGTAATTCAGTGCCAAAATCCCAGTAATGGGTCAGCTAAACCATTAACATAAGACAATGTTCACCACTCTAATAGGATAGTGCACGGTCTCCTGAAAACTGACGTGGGGAATGCTTTCCAAAATAAGAACACAGAGACAAAAACCCACACTCTATTACTAGAGATGTGTGTGGCCGCCTTGGACTTAATAGTTCCATTTTGCCCACTGACCTAACACCACAGTGCAAAGAGTAAGACATTAACAAAGTGAAATGGCTCATTAAGCACTCACACAGTCCCTTGGCAGTGCTAAAATCTTGCCATTTACTGTGTCATTGCCAAGTGTTCTTTTATCAGCAAGGAGGGCCATAGAGAACGGGTCCAGTGGAAAGGAGTGTGTAGACAGTCCTGCGCCATTAACTTCCACCAGCTAAATCAGTCCATCATATAAATGTGGCCCTATCTAAACACTCCAATTCATAACAGAATATATTTCTCCTCTATCTAGAAAGGAAAAAAGTTAAAACAAACAAAAAAAAAGCCTAAGGAGTAAACACCATAATCCTTGGTACATCAATGCTCTTCTTCTTTTTTTTTTTATAAATAAAGTAAAAATCTAACATGGGAAAATTCTAAGAAAGATTCAGCCATGACTTTGTGGGCTAAGGAAAAATCTCATTAGCTGAAAAGCATGAGAAAGTATCTGTAAGAGAAGGACAAGCTTAATCAAACATGATCCAAAAAACATATCTTCCTAGAAAATTAGATATGCTGGATCCGTATCTTAAAGGGTTTATGTTAGAAAGGAAAATTGCTTTTTTTTTTTTTTCAAAAATTGACATTTCCAGAAAATCTGTAAAAATAGTGATGGTGAAAAAAATTGCATTAACAAATGACACTAAACATTTTGCATTCTTAAAATAGTCTTCGTAAATTGTTCAGACTATTATATATTACATTACCTTCATTTCAAAAATCATAATAAGCTCAAATACTTATATAGTTTACCATGTACCAGGCACCACCCTATATGCCTTAGAATATTTAAGAAGATAAAACTAAGGCAGAGAGGTAAGCAACTTGTTCAAAGTTAAGTAGTTACAAGAAATGCTGCCAGAATTAAATCAAATCTTATCTACTATTTTAGAGATTAGTAAATATTTTCTATAAAGGGTTATAGTGATTATTTTAGGCTTTCAAATCATAAAGTTCTCTGTTGCAACTACTTAATTCTGCCCATCCTTATAGCATGAAAGCTGGCAGACATTATATAAACAAATTGTCATGGCTGTGTTCCAATAAAACTTTATTTACAAACACAGGCCATACTGCAGATGAAATGCATTATGCAAAGGACCTTTGTACTTCCTAGTGATATCTCCTCAAACTGAGATTCAGAAGACATTGTTATTATAATTCTCAACAGAAAATATTTCTAAATTGTGTATTATTAAAAACATACTCACCTCAGACTTCTTTCTTATTTCTCATTTACTATTGAGAGGCTGTCTGTATGTTTTTTCTGGGACACAGGCAGCTACAAGCCCTTGAATGTAGAATTTATCTCACTTGGAATCTTATCATCTTTGATATCCAGCTCCAAATCTTAGGCTCATACCAAGCCAGATTAATCAGTTCAACCCTGGAATAACAATCTAACATTCCATTCTCCTTCATATTCTGTTGCAGTCTTTTTCTCATTATTATCTTCCTCTTAAAAAACAGAACAGGGGCACCTAGGTGGCTCGGTTTGTTAAGCGTCCAACTTCGGCTCAGGTTATGATCTCCTGGTTTGTGAGTTCCAGGCCTGCGTTGGGCTCTGTGCTGAGAGCTCGGAGCCTGGATCCTGCTTCAGATTCTGTGTCTCCTTCTCTCTCTGCCCTCCCCCACTTGTGCTCTATCTCTTTCAAAAATGAATAAATGTTAAAGAAAAAAAGAACAGAGCAACAACAGCAATAGCATCCTTATGGTAACTATATATAATCTTTTAAATGCTTTATCTTATTGGAATAATGCAGCAATTTAAATAAATAATGGTAACTGCTATGTTAGGGGCGATTTTCCCAGTCATCACTGTCAAAATAAGAATAATCACTTCAGTGTCACTAGATTTATCTCAATTACTTACAATGTTTTTACATAATCAGCAAATCCCTCAAAAACTTCCCTGACATAACTTGCTTTTTTTATTTGAAGTATTTTCTGTGAGATATATCAAGGGACTCAATGTTCCCTTGATCATGACGGGTGAATATAACGTTTAGTTGCAAATTTTTAATAGGACCTTTCCAGGCTGTAGAAGAGCCTGGGAATTAGTGTTCCTTATATTTATATTGTATCCTGTGGGTAAAGAATGAAATCCCAATTGTTCCTTAGTGGGGTCTCTAGTAGCTTGAGGAATGAGCCTTTCCTGGTGCAATCAGAGCCACTCAGAAACAGTAGAATTTCTGAATTCCTAAAATGTTAAATTTCTTTCATTTCAAGAAAAGAGGAGATGCTGTTTATTGCATAAAGTTTTTTTAAAGACCATCATATTAATTATAGAATTTATTTATCTCTCTCCAACAAATTATCTTAAAAATAAAACTCATTTTGTGTTATACTAAAGAGTGTTTGGAGAACTTTGCTGTCTATATCCAAGGCATATGTTAGGTAAATGACATCTAAGTGATTATATATATATTATCACTGATGGCTAAGACAAATGCTCTAAAGTAGATTACTGAAAAGACACATTTGTGTTCTTTGAATTTTACCAATTATTTTTTTAAATCATCACCTCATTCAAAAATAGAATGTACATAAAGTACAATCATGACAATTAAAATAGATTAATAAAACCTAACATATCATTGCCCACCTTTTTGCAGTGGAACATTGCCAAGGTGCTTAAATGATTCTGACTGTCCTTTTTTGGATGTATCTCTCTCTCTGTCTCTCCCTCTCTCTCTCTCTCACCCTGCCAGAAGCAACCACTAAACTGAATTCTCTTTATTACTCTCTTGCTTCTTTTTATAGTAGTGGTACTGAATCTTGGTTATACAGTGAAATTACCTGGGGAGCTTTAAAATAATTGTGCTTGGGATCCACCCTGAGAGCCTCTGATTTTATTGGTTTAGAGTACAGCCTTCATATTCTGTGGCTGATAGGATAATATCATTTTTGCAAAAAGTCTTAGTTCATGAGAGCTTTATGTAAGGGATAGACAAACATTGTAAATTCTCTGACTTGACTCTCCTCAACTTCCATTATGAAAAGATAATACCAAGGCCACGATGCATTCAGTCCCCATCTCCTTCTTCTTCATACAAGACTGCATGGTGAGTCTGGATTCCTATATATCTTTTTAACCTCTCTTTTCTCTTCTAAATCCTTAGTCACTCTTGTTATTTAGGTGTTTGTTTGTTTGTTTTTAAATCAATATTGAACATGGCCATATGGGGAATAGAAAAACTGTTGGGGAGAATAGATTATCTATGGAGGAAAGAAGAAGCAAATGAGCTTGTCAAATAAAATGAGACCCATTCATGAAGGATCTTGTAAAGCCATGCTCAAAGGACTGGATGGATGTAAGCAGAAGACAATCCTTGAAGGAGTGTCAATGAAGTCCAGCTAAAGAACACCAGGAATACACCTGTAGTTGACAAGCTAGATGCGTTGTTGCAATGGGGGAGTGGGAAATACAAGCCATGGGGACCTGTGGTCATCTCAGTAAGAGGTGATAGGAAAAGCCTATAATAGGGTTGGGCTTTGGTTAGGCAATTTTGAGGGTTTATGGAAGTAAAAGTTCACTCTAGACTGGGTACTGTCAGAAAGAGGGGGCAGCTCTATGGTTGAGTATCTCAATAAGACTTATCATAAGGAAAGTAGACTAGAGCCAAGTACAAAGCTGTCATTTGTGATTGACCAGAGTGATCAGATTAATTATTTAACCTGCAGAAACGTGGAAAATGGTTTGGACTCAGGGGCAACTAAAAACAGAGACAAGGGGAGACATTTTTCAAACAGGGATTAAAATCTCTTTGAGGGCCAGAGCTATAGCACTGTTTAACATAATATAGACTCTAATTTCAGGGTTTGCCTCAGAGACAATTGATGTTTTAAAGTGATATACTAACAAGATCATTCATTAATCTATTCACAGTATTCAATAAAGTTTTCATTAAATACTGGCAATGTCAAGAATTTATGTATTCTGAGGAATTAAAATAGAAAGCTGACCTTTTGAAATTGGGTTATTAAATATTTCTCATTTAACCATGTTTCACACTCCAGCTAAGTGTCTTAAATAAAACATGGTTTATGTGTGTATTTATCTGTAGAATGGTAAATGAAATGTTCACTTACTGCCCTAGCAATTCAGTAGCACGGGGATATTTTTAGAAGTTCATGTAAGAACCTAAGACATTTTAAAATAGGAAAAAGGCCATTCAGTCTAATAGAGCTGCTTTTCATCAGAGATATTAAATGTATTTTTCACATGGCAAATTAAGTGAACTGTTATACTGGGCCATTTTGATACTATCTCACCATTGTAAAATAAAAAAACCTAAACTTATTGCCTAGGTTAAAACAGTCAGGCTTTACATTTTATGCTTAATAGAATTTGGAAACTTGATTGTCACAGTTCATTTGTTGCAGAAGATTTTAAGAGCAAAGCATCGACTCCCACACTCTTAATATTTTTGTGTCATTGAACCATTTAAACAAGTCAGATTCGATGCATTGGATAAAACATTAAGTTTAATATATACAGAAAAATTCCTTAAATGTGGGAGTGTAAGGGTGAGTTAAGATCAGCAGATTCTAAATGACCCTCTTGAGAAACCTCTAAAACTCCACATATTGGCTATAAACAGCATTTTTAGTTTTATATAGCAATTGGGAAACACCTTGCAATCAAATTAAGGATTTATTTTTTTCCTGTCCATTCCAAAGTTTTGGCAGTGTGCTAGTGTAAACTATTTGGTGTCGTTTTTTTTTTTCCTTTTTATGCTCACATTCATCAACAATGTTAAATTGTGGATCTTTGTACAATTTATCAAATAAAGATTTGCAATGTTAAGGTGGTAAAAATTTTTTAAAAAACAACAACATCATTTGGGACTTCTAGAAGCAGCACTGTTTTTTGGGGTGATATTTTTGCCAAATTCAGTTGTTAAAAGAGTCAGTTATTTAGTAAATTCTGATCTAAAAAGAAAATAATATAAAAATAATACATTTCTCCCATATGGTCTTTTTATTTCCCTTTGATCTTTTGCTCATCTCTCTTAATCACTGTGTCTCACTGCTTCTTTTTGTTTTTCTCAGTTTTTATCTATTACTTTATCTTTCAAATTCTTTCAGATTTTCTGTCTTGTCCCTAATTTACGACTTTCCCTGTGTGACTCCTTCCACCATGTTCCCTACGAAAATTTTCAAATCCATTCACACCGTCAGGAGCTATTCCATGTTCTTCACCTAGGACATCTCATTTAAGATGTTTTACAGTATTCTTGGTTATTTTACATAGCAAAGAAATTTCTCAGTTCTAGTAGGAAAATGGCAGTTACCTAATTTGGAATTATGTCCACACATCCTCCTTTAGAAAACTGTCAATGCCTCAGACTTACAAGATTACTAGGAAACAAAATTGTGCAAAATTTAGTTTACATGCAGGTGGTGAAATGCAGAGCTCAGACCCCTAGGGCCTGCTCTGGGGCCCATTCCAGGACAAAATATCAAGCAGCAACTGGCAAAGAGGAGAAGGCAGACCCCACTGAGCACTAGGGGAATGCAGACAGACATTACCCCTAGAGAGAGAGCAGCAGGGGAAATACTAAGACCACATCTCAAAGGTGGAGAAATCAAAACGAAGGTGAAAGGGGTTGTGTAAGAGACTCAAGATTTCAGTCTTGGGAAGGCTTTGCTTTAGAGGTTCATGGAAAGGTGAAAACACATAAAAAATTAAAAGATAATTGTCTCCATAGTAATTAATTGATTCAGACAATGATGTTAAAGCCACAGGGTTAAAGGGTTAGTTAGACAGTCTCAAAGTATTTCCCCATTGGTTCAATGTTAATTAAAAAGAGAAAAAGTGCCTTTACAGTGTTGCATCTGGGTAGACACCACATTAATCAAGTGACCAACGTTTTCATGACCAATAATGGGACAAAATGAGGCTGATCTGATTCCCTAAGGACACAATGACACTTTTATGGTATTCTTGCCAAAAATGCTTGATCTGAATCTAATCCTGATAAAATAATCAGACAAAAACAAACTGAGGAACATTTTCTGAAACATTTGGCTTGTTCTTTTAAAAATAAGTCAAGATAAGGAAACATTTGCAGAGAAAGGAAGACTGAAGAGATACAAAAATAAATGCAATTCATGGTCTTGGATTGGACCCTGGGTCAGAAAGAGAAAGAAAAATCTCTAAGTTACCTATGACAACATTTGTGTAAATGGATTATATTAAATAATACATTATCAGTGTTAAATCTGTTGAATTTAATTATTGTATTGGGTTCAGTAAAGTCTGGTAAGGTAAAAATAACAATAACATATTTCTTCCATATGTTCTTTTAATCTCCTTCCTTGTTCTAAGTTTTAGAGAGGGACTATGATACCTGCCAGTTACTTCAGCTGATTCACAAAATAATAATATTAACAGTTTGCCATCTAGGTGAAGGGTGTATGGCTCTTCAGTGTACTTCTTATAAGTTTTGTGAATTTGCATTTTTGAAAACTGTAAGTTAAAAAAGAGCACAATAGTGCTGCCATATGAATATGTGTGCTCATTATATCTATTGCAATTGGGGAAAAAATTGAACCTCTTCTTGTAAGTAAGACCTAAATATTTTTGTATATGTCTTGTTTGTGCTTATTTGAGTAAGAGCTTTAGCAATGCTTACATCTAGAAGTGAAATATAGGCAAATAAATATATAGATGATGGAATGATAGATGATAGATAATTGTTTGCATAGCATTGTTATATTTGTTTCACTAAGCATGTATCACTTTTAACTTAAAAAGTATTAGCAAAAAATTAGAATAAAAGTCAAAACACAATGATAATTAAAAATCATCCTAGAAGCAACTGAACTAAGTGATGAAATTTGAATGATGGGAATAATGCGGAGAGATTTCTTCAAGGATGGAAAGGAAACTGTGATAAAAAATGAAAATGATGAGAGAAACATTGAAAAAACAAAGAATTAAAAAAATAAAAATGCTGTCTATGTTACTCAGAAAAGGACACACTGAATAAAATACAAACTAATCAAAGATAAGACATAAGAGAACTTTCTTGAACGTATAGATTTAAAAGGTTCGTTACATCCTAGAGTGAATCAATAAAAAGAAATACATGTAGACATATCCTGGAACTTTTGTTCTTAACCTCATCTATATAATCTTGCCCTTAGAGAAAGACACAAAAATGTCACATAATGAGCTATCACATGAATGGATTTTTTCCCCCCCATATTTTGTCTGGCTTTCCTGAAATCAAAAGAGGAGGAATTATCTTCTCCAACAAGCCTTGTGAATAGACTGCACTGAAAATAGCTCAGACCAGGAAGATTCTATTCCAACTATCCTTACCTCAGGAATACATTTTTAAGGTAATAATCCTGAGAACCAGGAAGTTGTCCTTGTCTGTGATATTTGTTCTTCATTGTGTAGTGTGACTTAGGCCTATTTTCTATTGTTCTATCTTTGTAAAGACAGATCACAACTGATCATATAGTTGCAGATTTCTTGAGGTACCCCCTAGCCCTGTAGTTCCAGGAGTGTTTAATCTTTCATCATGTATCTCTTACTCCAAAACTTTATACAGTGTTGGGACGTTTTGAGACAAAATAAACAAATGGCTCGACCGTATTTACTAATATAAATAATATAAGATTGACAAGGGCACCCGGGTGGCTCAGTCAGTTAAACATCTGACTCTTGATTTCAGATCAGGTCATGATCACCATTCAGGAGTTTGAGTGTGGCATTGCGCTGACAGTACGAAGCCTGCTTGGGATTTTCTCTCTCACCTTCTCTTTCTGCGCCTCCCTCACTCGCCTTCTCTCTCTGTCTCACAAAATAAACTTTAAAAATATATATATAAAAGATTGACAAAATCCCTCATTCACCATTGTTAAGGATTTTTTTTAATGTCAGCTTTCCATAAGCTCAAAAAGAAAAAAAAGGGAAAAAAAACCTACTAGGTTCAAATTGTCAGTCTATAAAAGGATCTCTTATGCTCAAATTGCAGAGCAATGGAGACTGGCCTGAAAATATAGGGGTGAGGGTATCCTACCAACCCTCTCCCTCTTTTACTTTTTAACAAAGAATTTGGTCAGTAAAAAAAAATTAAGTCGTGTATGTACATCCTTTTCATTCCTTTATCATTTTCTGCTTGGGATTCTTATCAGAGAATGTGATTTATCTCTGTTCACTATGCAGCAGTTTCCAATGATTCAGTGAAAATGGACAGTAAGAATCAAGCAGCTGAGAAGAATGGGACACCATTTCATTTATTCCCCTCACTAGATTTATTTTCCCCAAATCTGCTCTGGAGCCATAAGGGCCTTTGGCAGAAACACAAAACTCTTAGGAGACCCATAGTGCTTTTCTAAATCTCCTCCATGGTATTCATAAACAATTTTCATATGTGAGCATAGACTATTTACCGTCTGTTGTTTTCCAGTTCTCAAGTTAAAATTTAATTACTACCACAACGTAAGTTTGCATTTTTCAGTTCTCTCCCTCTATTCTTTCTGGTGTTTTACACAGAGTCCTAGTACCTTAAGAAGATGAACACTCATATCTAATAAAGAGAAACCACCAATTAACATAAATATTTTTCAGAATAGTTTATAAAAATTGTTTCATTGGGATATAATCAATATACATTAAAATGCACGTATATAAAGTGCATACATTTTTACCTATGTATAATCTGGGAAAGTCACTGTAATCAAGATAAGGAACAGAGCATTTGCAAAGGTTTATGCATCATTACAACCACTCCTTCATAATTTACCTCACCTCTCTGTTCCTGGGTGACTGCTGGTCTGTCACTAGAGGTAAAGATGCATTTTATAGTTTTATATAAGTGGAATCATAAACTGTGTCTACTTTTTGTGTCCTTTCACTAAGCTTAATTATTTTTGGATTCACACACATTGTTACATACATCCATATTTTACTTCTTTTTATTGTTGGGTGGTATTGTTGGGTGGGATGAAAGTACACAATTTTTAATCCATTTGCCTCATTATGCAATTAGGTTTTCTAATTGTTGGCTGTTACAAATTGAACTGCTATGAATATGTGGTCTTTGTATACACACAGTTTCATTTCTCTTAGGCATATATCTAGAATTGGAATGGTTTGATCATATTGCAAGTTTAACCTGGAACTTTTTCAGAAATGGTCAACCTGTTTTCAAAAAGATAATTCTATTTTATATTCTCACCAGCAGCCTATGAAAGGCCCAGTTGCTCCAACAATCCATATGGTAAGTATATTACTTTTATCTATTCCAATAGGCTTATAGAGGTGTCTCACTGGGCATGAATTTGCATTTCCTAATGACTAATGATATTGACTTTTTTTTTTTCATCTACTACTTAGCTATCCATAAATCTTTTTTTTTTTTTCTTGGCAAAGTGTCTGTTCAAAACTTGCTCATTTTTATAAAAATTATTAGGTCATTTTCTCATTGAATCATGAGAACACTTTAAATTGCAAAGAACTTTTGTATTATAGATATAAATGCTATACCTGATATACAATTTGCAAATATTTAATTTTGGTGTGTGACCTGTCTTGTCATTCTCTTAACTGAGTCTTTTAAGTATTTAATCTTTAGAGAAATAATTTTAATTTTGCTGAAGTCAAATTTATCATTCTTTTTTTCCTTTTGTGGATCATGCTCTTGGTGCTGTATTCAAAAATATCTTGGCTGTTTTCTTTCATTTCTGAAAATTCTACTTTGTTTCACTGATCAATTCACCTATCTTGATCCTGACGTCACATTGTCTTGATAACTATGTTTTTAAAATTATTCTTAAAATAATCATGAAATGTTATAATCATGAAATCATATAATCATGAAATGTTATATGCCCAACTTAGGTGTTTTTTTTCCAAAGAATTTTGGATATTATAAGTCCATTATATTTCCAAATGAATTTTAGAAGGAGCTTATTATTTTCAACAATAACAGGCTGCTGGCTTTTGATATGTATTGTGTTTATGTTTAAATTTGGAGAAAATTAGTATCTTACCAGTGTATCTTACCGTGTGCTTTGACACGTGAACATAGTCTATCTCTCCATTTGGTTAGATATTCTTTCCTCTCAGTAACAGCTTGTAATTTTCAGCGTATGGGTCTTGCACATATTTTTTCAGCTTCATTCCTAAATATTCAAGTGCTTTAAATTCAAATTGTGATTATTTATTGCTAGTATCTAGAGATGTAATTCATCTTTGCCTGTTTATCTTGCATTGGTCAACCTTGATAAGAAGGTCAAGAGTGTTCAAAATTTCAATGTATTCTCTACAGACAATCATGTTATCTGTGAATAAAGGCATTTTGTTCCTTTCCAATCAGCATGCTTTCCATGTCTTTTTCTTGTTTTATTGAACCAGCTCAAATCTTCAGAAGAATGATAAATAGAAATGGTAAGAGTGGATACTTTTAACTTGTTCTGATCATAAGAGGAAATATTTCATCTTTCACCCATTAAGTAGATGTTAACTGTCTTTTTTTTCACATATGGACTTTATCAAATTGTGCATGTTCCCTCTGATTCTTACTTTATTATGATTATTCATTAAAAATGGAAGTTGGATTTTGTCAAATTCTTTTTCTGTGTCTTTGAGAATAATCAAGGGGGCACCTGGGTGGCTCAGTCAGTTAAGCTTCTGACTTCAGCTCAAGCTCAGGTCGTGATCTCATTGTCCGTGAGTCCAAGGCCCGTGTTGGGCTCTGGGCTGGCAGCTCAAAGCCTGGAGCCTGCTTTAGATTCTGTGTCTCCCTCTCTCTCTTCCCCTCCCCCACTCATGCTCTCTCAAAAATGAATAAATGTTAAAAATAATTTTTAAAAGTATAGTTATAATTTTTCTTTTTAAGTTAATATAGTGAATTCAATTTATTTTATCATTTATTACACTGTTTTTTAAATGTCAAAACATCCTTGCATTTACAGGATAAGCCTTATTTGATTCTGATGTGTTAATCTTTATATATATATTATACTTAATTTGGTTAAATTTTGTTTAGAAATTTTGTATAGAAATTTGTCTATATTCATGACAGAAGCAGCTCGATAGTATTTATTCTTGTAGTGTCTGGATTTTTTTTTCTTTTAAATAAGGACAATGTTTGCCTCAGAAATGGTCTAAAAAGCATTTCTTCCTCTTCAATATTCTGTACATGTTTGATAGAACTTGTACTATCTCTTATGGATAGAATTCAGTAAAGAAGGCATTTGAGCTTGGCATTCTATTTGTGAGAATGTTTTTCACAACCACTTCAATTCCTTTAATAGCTTATCTGTTTCTTGTTGAGTGAGCTTTGGTGGTTTGTGTCTTTCAATAAATCTGTCCATTTCATCTAAGATATCAAAGTTATTTGCTTATAAATGTTAATAATATTTTCCTACTATACTGTTAATATTTGTGGAATCTGTAGGGATGCCATCTCTATCATGCCTCATATTATGATTTTTTTTTTCTGAAAAGTCTGGCTATAATTTAAGTTTATCCATCTTCTCAAAGAACTAGTTCTTAGTTTCATTGACTTTTTCTGTTATTCTTCTGTCGTCTTGTTCTCTGATTTCCTCTTTAGTCTTTCTTATTTCCTTCCATCTGATTATTTTGTGCAGTGACTGAAGGTTTATGTCCTCCTTCCCCAAATTCATACATTGATCAAAATCCTAACCCCAAACTTAATGGTCTTAGAAGGTGAGGCCTTTGAGAGATGATTGGGTGGTGAAGGTGGAGCCCTCATGAATGGGGATAGTCCTCCTGTAAAAGGGACCCCAGAGAGCTCTCTCCCTTCTTTCTGTCATGTGAAGATAAATGAGGAGCCAGCTGTTTGCAACCCAGAAGAGGGTTCTCACCAGAACCCCACCATGCTGTCATTTTGATCTCAGATTTTGGGTCTCCAGAATGGTGAGAAATAAATTTCTGTTTATCAACAACTCAGTTTATGGCACTTTGTTATGGCAGCCTGAACTAAGATACTTTGTGTTTTACTTTATTTTCTTTTTCTACTTTATTAAGGTGGAGGATGATGTCATTGGCTTGATACCGTTCTTCTTTTCTAATATAGTTCATTTAGTATTACAATTTTCTATTAAGTATTGCTTTAGCAGAATGACACAACTTTTGACAAATGATACTTTTGTTTTCATTCATTTAACAATATTTTTAAATTTCTCTTTCGATTTAATCTTTGGCCCACAGATTAGTCAGATATATGCATTCTGGTTCTTAAATATTTAAAGATTGTCCAGACATCTTTTTTAAAATTTATTTTTAATTTCATGTATTCAGAGAATACATTTTGTATTTTGAAAATTTATTGAGGATTATATTTTGGCCCAGAATATGGTGTGTTAACAGTTTGAGTAGTTTCAAAAGCATGACTACTCTGCTTTAACTTGTACTAATGTTCTATAAATATTATTTAGGTCAGATTTGTTGTCTGTCTTTTATATTCTGATTTTCTTCCTCCTTGTTTTATCAATTGTTTACTTGTTTATTATTTGTATGCTTGTTTTATCACCTACTCTCATGAAAAATTATACTACCGAGAATAAACTCAGGAATAGAAAATAACAAAGCACACGATGAAAAGAATCTGAAGATACAACATTTGAGAGGACTTATGCCCCAAATACTAGAGAATAGAACAGTCTGAAGTGATTTAAGAGTAAGTATGCCTGAAACTTTCAATGAGACAATAAGAGAAGTTGAAATTGTACGAAAAAGAGGAAAAAAAAATTAATGGTAACAAGTCATCTATAAACAAGAAATACAGCCCTGGTTGGGGGAAGTATGCTAAGTCACTGTTGAGAATAAAGTTAGTGAACTGGAAGAAAGATCTAAAGAAATGGCCCAGAAGGAAAAAATTAGAAAATATAAAAGAAAAGGCAGGAAACACAGAAGATAGAGAAAAGTTACAACATCAACATAATGAGATTTTTAGAAAGAGAAAACAGAAAAAAAAAGGGGGGGGCAAAACAATTTCTCAATCAGAAATACAGAATGGAACCAAAGGAAGGTAATTTGGAATATCATACCTAAACTCACCTAGATACCAGGTAATAAAACCACAGAACATTAAAGCAAAAGGGGAAATACTTAAAAGCTGCAAATTTGACTTTGACATATATGTATTTTTTTAATTACTGGCAATTAGACTTTCAGTAGACTTTTTATCTGTGATATAGACTTTTTATCTGTAGAGACCAGATGAAAATAAATTAATATCTTCCAAGTGTGAAATTAAAAAATTAAAATATTTTAAGTGTATAATTCTATATAGAGCTAAACTATCATTTAAGGGTGAGAGTGTATAAATATATATATATGTATATATATATACATATACATATGTAAACATATGTATACATATACATATGTATATGTATATAAGTTCCTTATCACTGAGAACACGTATTGTATATTCACTTGAAAGTATTAAGACATTCTATTTGCTTTCCCATTTTATATCAGACACTCATTTGCTTTTTGCTTCCTGTGTTTTATCTTCTATTCATATGTATGCCTAGGCTCTGAGCCTCTTCCTTCCTTTCTTTTTTTTTTAATGTTTATTTTGAGAGAGAGCATGCAGCAGGGGAGGGACAGAGAGAGAGAAGGAGAGAGAATCCCAAGCAAGCTCTGTACTGTCAGTACAGAGCCCCACGTGGGGCTCGAATTCACAAACCTTGAGATCCTGACCTGAACTAAAATCAACGGTTGGTTGCCCAACCGAGCCACCCAGGTGCCCCCGAGCCTCTTCCTTTCTAGTTATGTCCTATAGTTGAGAGTGAGCCAGGTCTTTGTGGGAATATTTTTATACCATTGTATCAACACTGCTCCATTGAAGTTTTATATTCCTATACACTCCCTCAGCAAGAAGCCATCATGTACTGATAGTAAAACTTTTTAAATCTCGGTATCACCATGCTGTGCTTCCTTACCCCTGTTCCATTCTCCCGTGTCTCTTCAGTTCATATGGTAGTAACTAAAGGTACTGCTGGTGATTACATTCTACCTCCCAATACTCCCCCTTATAGCTCCATCTCATCTGCTGTACTACAGGATTGAGTGGGGAGGCACAGGGGCATTGCCCAGTCAGGGAATGTCCCACCCATCCTTCTCAATCTTATCACTGTCATTAGAGTTCATTAT
The DNA here is from genome assembly GCF_022837055.1 of Prionailurus viverrinus. Taxonomy (NCBI): domain Eukaryota; kingdom Metazoa; phylum Chordata; class Mammalia; order Carnivora; family Felidae; genus Prionailurus; species Prionailurus viverrinus. The sequence goes on along the minus strand of NC_062562.1, from coordinate 103,491,955 downwards.
AAGAGCAGTTCATGGCTGAATGTTTCTTTTAGCTGTATCTCTATCCTTACTAGTTTTGTGGAGCTCTGTGTCAGTTTCTTATTTTATCTCAGTTTCCCTGTTGGGTAGATATTCTTCATGATCAGTGGTTTAGGTTTATATATATATTTTCCTCTTTGAATATTTTTTGATTCTTTTCATTGTATTCTCACTTTGTTGACTTTAATGAGGCTCAGGGGCAATGAGAGTAGATTAAAATATCTATCATCATTCAAAGCTATAGTCTTAACACTTTGAGGCTGTATTTGATACACTTTTGTACCCAAATTAATTTTCAAAGGGCAATATTATCTCATCCAGTATTCTCAAATGTAAAGTAACAGTTAAAAAATACGTTAATAGCTAGGTTTGTTCAGTGCTGTGTGCCAGTCACAGTATTAACTATTTTACGTGCATTATCTCATTTAATCTTTAAAAATTCTAATAGCATCATTATACTCATTTCACATCCACATAGAGGTGAAGTTGATGTAATGATTTAGTGGAAATCTCACACTTAGCAGATTGACTACCTGTATTTAGAACTTTAATGATGTTACCGCTTAGATTGTATTCCAACCTCAATCTGGTATTATCTTTTGCATGATGCAGGAAAGTATATCTATAATTGCCTTAAGTTAGACAGACATTCTCAAATGTCAAATAAAACTAAATTGACTTTAAAAAATTAAAAAAAGACTTTTTGAGGACTAGGATACAAATATTGCAAAATCAAATTAACCATCCCCATATTAACTCAGTATCCCCCATAGCTCTATCCCTGCCTCCTTTAAACAATTCACCATTAATGAGAATAACCAAATCATAAATGAGTGAGTCTTCATTTATATTTCATCCCTCTGGAATTCAGAGAGAAAATCCCTAGCACAAATCTTCTGTTTACAAGGATAGAAACATTTGGGGCGCCTGGGTGGCTCGGTCGGTTAAGCGTCCGACTTCGGCTTAGGTCATGATCTCACGGTCCGTGAGTTCGAGCCCCGCGTCAGGCTCTGTGCTGACAGCTCAGAGCCTGGAGCCTGTTTCAGATTCTGTGTTTCCCTCTCTCTCTGCCCCTCCCCTGTTCATGCTCTGTCTCTCTCTGTCTCAAAAATAAATAAACGTTAAAAAAAATTTAAAAAAAAAAAGGATAGAAACATTATAGCATAAATTTGCTTCTTTAGGTAAGCTGAAAATTGAGAAATTTCCAACAATGGAAGGCAAGCACTTTCAACAATGGAAGACAAGCACTTTACATTCTTACTATAGTAAAATCTCATTAATTCAAAATAATAAAGATTTCACAATGATTTGCATATGGGCTTTATTAAAGTTCAGCTTTACAGGACTTCAAGCTGTATTACAAAGCTGTAATCATCAAGACAAAATCATCTGGGACAAAAACAGATACTGAGATCAATGCAACAGAATAGAGAACCCAGAAATGGACCCACAAATGTATGGCCAACTAATCTTTGACAAAGCAGGAAAGAATATCCAATGGAATAAACACAGTCTTTTCAGCAAGTGGTGCTGAGAAAACTAGACGGCGACATGCAGAAAAATGAACCTGGACCACTTTCTTACACCAGACACAAAAATAAACTCAAAATGGATGAAAGGCCTCAATGTAAGACAGGAAACCATCAAAATCCTCGAGGAGAAAGCAAGCAAAAACCTCTCTGACCTTGGCTGCAGCAACTTCTTACTCAACACTGCTCCAGAGGCAAGGGAAACAAAAGCAAAAAATGAACTATTGGGACCTCATCAAAATAAAAAGCTTCTGCACAGTGAAGGAAACAATCAGCAAAATTAAAAGGCAACAGACAGAATGGGAGAAGATATTTGTAATCGACATATCACATAAAGGGTTAGTATCCAAACTCTATAAAGAACTTATCCAACTCAACACCCAAGAAACAAATAATCCAGTGAAGAAATGGGCAAAAGACATGAATAGACACTTCTCCAAAGAAGACATCTAAATGGCCACCGGACACATGAAAAAATGCTCAACATCACTCATCATCAGGGAAATACAAATCAAAACCACCATGAGATACCACCTTATACCTGTGAGAATGGCTAACATAACTCAGGCAACAACAAATGTTGGCGAGGATGCGGAGAAAGAGGTTCTCTTTTGCACGGCTGGTGGGAATGCAAACTGGTTCAGCCTCTCTGGAAAAGAGGATAGAGGTTCTTAAAAAAATTAAAAATAGAACTACCCTACGACCCAACAATGCACTACTAGGTATTTATCCAATGGATACAGGTACGCTGTTTTGAAGGGCACATGCACCCCAATGTTTATAGCAGCACTATCAACAATAGCCAAAGTATGGAAAGAGCCCAAATATTCATCAATGGATGAATGGATAAAGACAATGTATGTGTGTATGTATGTATATATGAAAATAAGAATATATGTATATACACACACATGTATGTGTGTGTGTGTGTGTGTATATATATATAAACACACAAAGACATTACAGAGTAATAGAGGTTCTGATATATATAATATATATATATATATATATATATATATCTCATATATATGGAGTATTACTCGGCAATCAAAAAGAATGAACTCTTGCCATTTGCCCCTACGTGGATGGAACTGGAGGGTATTATGCTAAGCAAAATTAGAGAAAGACAACTACCATATGACTTCACTCATATGAGGACTTTAAGAGACAAAACAGATGAACATAAGGGAGGGAAACAAAACATAAGAGACTCCTAAATATGGAGAAGAAACAGAGCGTTACAGGGGGGGGGGGGTTGTGGGAGAGGGAAGGGCTAAATGGTAAGGGGCATTAAGGAATCCCCTAAAATCATTGTTGCACTACATGCTAACTAACTTGGATGTAAATTTTAAAAAAATTAAAAAAACTTAAAACATATAAAAAATAAAGTTCACCTTCGTTTTTAAATTATGAGAGTTGCTAAATAAATTAACTTTTCAAGTAAGCTTGTAACACTTCACAATGCTCAACTTACTATACTATTTTCAAGCACTTCAATATCATGTGTTTTATCTTATTTTTAATATTTTAATTTTTGAGAGAGAGAGAGCAAGAGTGAGCACAGGGGAGGGACAGAGAGATGAAGACACAGAATCCGAAGCAGGCTCCAGGCTCCAAGCTGTCCGCACAGAGCCTGACAGAGGGCTTGAACTCGCCAACTGTGAGATCGTGACCTGAGCCAAAGTTATCAGATGCCTAACCCACTGAGAGCCACTCAGGTGCCCCCCCCCCCTCTTTTTAGAGAAAGAGAAAGTGAGAGAGAAAGAGAGAGAGAGAGAGAGAAAGCAGGGGAGAGGTATGGAGGAAGAGAGGGAGATTCCTGAGGTGTCCAACAAACACAGGGCTCCATCCCATGACCCTGGGATCATGAACTGAGCTGAAATCAAGAGTCAGACACTCAGCTGACTCAGCCACCCAGGCTCCCCTCATTATCATGTTTTAAAGTAAAATAGTACTGAATGAATTTTCTGGTCATTATAGCTTCTATGTCAGAACTTCTACTACTCTGTAATGTCTTTGTGTCTCTTCATTTGCTTAAATCCCTCTGTGTATGCAATAGGGAAACAAAAACCCTGTCTCCTAGGAAATACGTAATCCAAGGTTTTTACTGACTCAGGAAAATTTAATTACGAGCATTTTATATTCTACAATGAGTTTAACATGCAATAATTCTTGTCTCTCTGCAAGAAAACAGTGCTCATATTATGAAGATTTTATTTAATGATGAATTCTGTTTCAACGCAGCATAGTATGGTGTGTTTTTGATGCTTACATGGCCTCAACTGATACATATATGAGGAACAGAGTTCTGGATATAGGTATTTCTGCAAGAAGGGAGGAAGCTAGCAAGAAGCAGGAGGATTATGTTGTAAACATCCACTTGGTAGTCTGAAACATACATTTTGGAGCCAATAACCCAGTCAGGGACTTCTATTTAGATATAAATCACTATAAATCAGAACATTTGTTTACTAGGTACATCTGTGTTATTTACAAGCTATAGCCCCTTGGGTAAATCACTTCATTAGTTGTGTTTTTAGCTTTCTCATTTTATCTAACAAGCAAAAGCGTCAAAATAAAAATACAATTTTAATTTTCTAAAATTTTGTTAATTTGTCACTTTTTAAAAGTGAAAATGTTGATGTTTTAATTCAGAAGCTGGGAAAGAAGAATAATGTCACCACAGCATTCAAACTTTTATATTCAGAAAGGTTTGGGGCAATTACTGACTTTTATAATCTGTAGCCTGCCTGGTGGTGCAACTTGTATTCAATCTCAACTTGATAAGCAAAATGCATGTTCGGTCATTCTGCTTAGTTAGATTTTTCTAATCTGTCAAAGGACCACTTCATTACTAATGATTTGTGTCCCTACTAAAGCGCATTCATGCTTAGAATATTGCTATAGTGTATTGACAAAGGATTTTATTGCTGCCAGTGTGCTAATTGAAACTCTTTATATCACAGTTAAGTAAAACAAAATTGAATAAATCCAGGATAGTAATCTGACCAATAAAATTTCCCATATATTGCTGGCCTTCAAATCCATGCAATTAAAACATAACAGAAAGTTAGGAGATTATCTGCATAATAAAGAAAAAGAAAATGTTCAATGAAAATTTCACCATCCACACTATTTTGTATGGAATATGCAATTACTAAGATTCATATTCAAATAAAAAATATAAAAACTATGTATTTCAGGATCCTAAATTGAAATATTTCTAACAGACTGTGTTGGAAGTAGTACATATACATTCATTTAAGACATGTTAATTGAGCATATATAATTTTGGAGGATGTAGCTACAAGCAAAATGTACAAAGTTCTTATTCTCATGGAACTGATAGGATAATGAGGAGTACTATTACATAAACAAATAATTAAAATACAGCTTCATGGGGACAGTGAGTGGGGGGGGGGGTACTTTGGGAGCATAGAAAGGAGCATTTAAGCAGATCTGGTAGGAAAATAAAAGCACAGGGAATCAATTGGTCAACAGGTCAAAAACTAATCTTAAAGGGATATCTGAAGGAAGAATGTTAATTAAATAGAGGACAAGGAAGTGGGGAGAATGTTGAAAGAAAAGAAAGGTCCAGATAAGGCAGATGAAGTATAGCTAGTATAGTAAAAAACTCTAAATAATGTTAAAATTAATATAAATGCTAATATTTGTCCCTGACTACATCCCAGAGGACCGCAGGAAGCTTATAATACATAGGATCAATACAAGTGACCCATTGAAATAAGGTTAAACAAATAAGAGTCAGAACTGAGGCTGGTTAAAAATGTTTACACACAAAAACAAAGGGGTAGCTATTGCATGCTTTTGCACACAAAAGCAAAGGGGTAGCAATAAGCTATTGCATGTTGAAATCTGAATTAGCTTGAGTTTCCTAGTACCTAAGCTAAAAGGGGAAAAATGACTTCACTGTTTAATAACAAGGAACTAGGGGCACCTGGCTGGCTCAGTCGGTGGAACATATGACTCTTGATTCTAAGATTGTGAGTTTGAGCCCCACATAAGGTTTACAGATTACTTCAAATAATAATAATAATAATAATAATAATAATAATAATGACTACTCTGCCCCAAGCATTGAATGCCAAGATGCATATAAAAATACAAAGCAGAACTGAAATATTGTATTTATATTAGGGGGCAGGGAAAAATAGAGTGGTCCATTTCCAGGCTGAATCAGTGACAAATAAGCAGAGATGATTTTGCTGTCCATTTCTTATATTATTGTGATTTATATTATTGTGATTATAGTAAAGTGCACAGTAGGTGCTTATGTTTCTGGACATTTTTCTACTTTGAACTAGAATAATCCACTTGTATAAACTTCTAGTTGGAGAGATGGGATACAGGACTACTGTTAGGTAATACAAAATAACTTATATTTTTCCTAAACTAATATCCATTTTAAATCATACACGAGTAAATTACCTCAATGGATGATGAGTCTCTACAAGAGAAAATGGCTGTTTGGAGCGGACCATTATGAAAATAAATAGAAGAGCTAAGGAGGCAGCAGCACAGCAGGGGTGAAAATCACCCTCCCCTAGCTTGGTACAAATTAATGCATAGTAAATGATACTTGTCAGAGTTACCATTTTTTAAATGTTTATTTCTAAGTTAAATAAACATTGTGATCTGAACTATGATTTAGACTACAAGTGTTGAGAGATCAGGAGCTGTATCTACATCAGTTTGAATACAGAACCCTAACCCCACAGCAGGATTTCAGAGAGTCCTCAAGTTCCATGTGTACTGGCCCTCTCCCATGTGCTCACCCCTGTATGGAACTCTCTGCCAAGGAGCTCACTCAAAATAGGCAATTCATAATTCAATTTGATAGCCACCTTCCATCAAGTGACGATTAGTACGAATCCTCATATGAGGTACATATTTCTTTCCTCGGTGTTGAGCAGAACTCCAAGGCTTTCTAGTCACCCTTCCCACTCAGACTTTTAATCTCCTATACCTCTGCACATCTAATCCATCTCGCTCAGCCACCTCTGTTGTGCCTGCCACCACCACTCTCACTTCCCAAACTCTTGGTCGAATTCTTTGCTTCACTTCCCTCCAATCCATTGACTCCACCACTCTTTATTAGATAGTGTGGTCCAGAGGTGAATTTCCCTGCCCAATTCACTATCCCACTTTCTGAGATCACTACCTCAGTTCTTCTCTTTGCAAACCTCCACTGCCCCTTTCTCCTTTCCCACAATTAATTGATAATCTTGCTTCCTATTTCCCCAAGAAAAAAGAAGTAATTGGATGAGAACCCAATCATCTTTTCATGTCCAAATCTAATAACTCTCTGCATCTGAACTTACATCTTCCTTCTGCTATGATGGGCATCTATGCCAAGGATAGATCCGCCACTTGTGTACTTGATCCATTCACATCTTCATTCAAGGATTTTGCTCCAATACATATATGCTACCCCTAATCTTCAGCATCTATATATTCTTCTCTACTAAGGAATTCCCATTAAAATATAAATATGCTATAAGAACTTGTAACTTAAAAATAATTCTCATCCATTTTGCCTAACTTTTTGTCACTAGAATTTAATCCATGGGTCTCATATTAATCAACTACCTATAGCATTTGCATCATTTGTTTTACTTCACGCAGACTTCTCTCCTTTTAATCTTTAGTCCTTGATCTCTCCTAGCTTTTTTCTTGGTGTTCATTCTTTCTCAGGCAAACAGCTAGTTACTCTTCCTTGCAGACCTCCTTCAGACATTGTAATATTGAAAAGCCCCAGGAAACAGTCCTTAAGTTTTCTCTTTTCTCCATCCCCATTCTCCCCTGAAGGGTTATCATTGAGCCTCATGGCTTTGAATATCATTGTATTTCCCAATTTATATTTCCAGACGTGACCACTCACTTGACCAACTGCCTACTTGAAATATTTGAGACTGATAGATACCTTAAAGTGAAATAGAAAAATATTAACTCTTAGTTGAACTCCTACCTAAATCGAGGTCTTCCTCAAAATTCCCCCACCAAATATATTGCCAAGCCAAAAACATAGGAGATGTTTTTCATTTATCCATTCTTATCAGACAACTCTGTTAACCATAACATTAAGAAATATTTTTTTTTTTGCATCTCGTGTCCATGAAATATAGCCAGATCAATGCTAAACCATCTTGCATACCTAGAAAACTGATTTGAGGATTAACACAACAATCTGCACAACCAGAACTCAGCAGATACATGGGGCAGAGAAGTGAACTGGGGGTAAGAGAAGCCGTGGAGGTCAGGGAGCTGTTTTTGTTTGCAGAGAGAGGATGGAGATGGAGGGAGAGTACGGGAAAAGCATCCCCACCCCCACCGCCTCCCAAGCAGCTGGAGAGAAAGTGGAAAAGTGGAAACAGCTGCAGAGACTGAAAAAAGGGAGAAAGGAAAAAGAAGAGGGTTTAAATTCCATTAAGACTCAATGAACAGGGGGAGCACAGAGTCTGAAACTCCACAGCTCAATATATGGTGGTCTCTGGTGGTAAGGATGAATCCCCAGGAGCAGGGAGTAAAGTCTGGAGGTCTTCAGGCCACAATGGGGAGGCAGTTCCCCTGCTAAGAGAATATTTGGTAGAGGCTGTGCAGCCACCCCACAGCCAAAGGTCCTAACAGACCCAGAGAACAACCACATTGGCTGCTGTTGGAACAAGGACCTTAAAGGGGAAGCCTGGTGTCAGATGTGTGTTGTCACTTACTACAATCGCTGAAACACTGCTGCTACAGGATCGTGTGAAATTTTTCTGGGGTGGGCTGGCACCCAGTCGCAGTCTCTTGGCATCAACAGTGGCACAGTCCAGCGAACTTTCCTGGGTGTGGCCAGCACCTGACTATTACTCCATTACTCAGTGAGAACCTCCTCCAGAAGGTCTGAGTGGGTCAAAACTGCAATCCCTCAGAAGTGACGGGTTGGGAAACAGAGCTGCATCTGAGATATAACTCAGTAGGGAGGTGTAGCCTGGCAACCTGACGGCTTGGTCATGGACAGTGTAAAAGCAGGAATGGATGGAGGCCAGAGAAGAAGTATGGGTGCTCAGAGAACAGAGTACTAGGTAGCTAGGTGACACCATTTTCACTCCTCCCACGCATACATGTACACACCTACAAGCACCACAACAAGCCACCCCAGTAAGATAAGCAGCGCCATCTAGTGGAGAATGGAGCCATTACACTAAACCCCACCCAACTGGGTCAATCTCGCTCTTTAGGAACACCACAAGTCTCTCCACCTCCTTAATTTATGGACTATAAAATGCATCATAGTTTGACTTCTAGGGGAAAATGATGTAATTTTAATCATATTTCAGTCTGTTTGCTCATCCATATATTCAATTTTTTTCTTTTCTTTTTCTTTAATACAGAAAGAAAAAAATTATTTTCAATTTTTATTAAAAATATTTTTAAGTTTTTTCTACTATATTGTTTATGTTTTTGTAAATTTTTCAAATTCTATTTTATTTCCATCATTTCATTTTATTCTATGTCATTATATTCATTTTTTCAAATTTTCAAATGTTTTCTTTTTTTTTCTTCCCTTCCCCCCTTTTTTTTCCTCTAATATATCAATCTCCTTTTAACACCCAGACCAAAACACACCTTGGATGTAGTATCATTTATTTGATTTGTGTGTGGGGGGGTTGTCTCTAAATTTTTTAATTTTAATTTTTTTAACTTATTCATCCCTTTTCTTCCTTCAAAATGACAAAATGAAGTAATTCACCACAAAAGAAAGACCAGGAAGAAACAAAAGCCAGGAACGTAATCAACACAGATACAGGAAAGATGTCTGAACCAGCATTTAGAAACATGATAATAAGAACTCTAGCTGGGGTTGAAAATAGATTAGAATCCCTTTCTGTGGAAATTAAAGAAGTAAAGGTAGTCAGAATGAAATAGGAAATGCTATAACTGAGCTGCAATATCAAATGGATGCTGAGGCAGCAAGAATGGATGAGGTAGAGCAGGGATCAGCAATATAGATGACAAACTTATGGAGAATAATGAAGCAGAAAAAGAGAGGGAGACTAAGGCAAAAGAGCATGGATGAGGGAAATCAGTGACTAATTAAAAAGGAACAATGTCAGAATCATATGGGGTCCCATAAGATGAAAAGAGAGAAAAAAGTATAGAAGGGTTATGTGAGCAAAACATACCAGAAAAGATTCCTAACCTGGGGAAAGACAAAGACATCAAAATCCAGGAAGCACAGAGGACCCCACTAGAGTCAACAAAAAAAGGCCATCAACAAGGCATATCATAGTCAAATTCACAAAATACGCAGGCAAGGAAAGAATCATAAAAACAGCAAGGCAAAAAAAGTCCTTAACCAACAAGGGAAGACAGATCAGGTTTGCAGCAGACCTATCTACAGAAACTTGACAGGCCAGAAAAAAGTGGCAAGATATAGTCAATGTGCTGAAATGGAAAAATATGTAGACAAGAATTATTTATCCAGCAAGGCTGTCATTCAAAATAAAAGGGGAGATAAAAACTTTCCCAGAAAGAAAAAATTAAAGGAGTTTGTTACCACTAAAGAAGCCATACAAGACATTTTAAGGGGGACTCTCAGAGGGGAGAAAAGATGGGGAAAAAAAAAGAACCAAAAGCATCAAGGACTAGAAAGGACCAGAGATTATCACCAGAGAAATTCCAACTCTACAAACAACATAATAGCAATAAATTTGTATCTTTCAGTACTCATCTAAATGTCAATGGACTAAATCCTCTAATCAAAAGACACAGGGTAACAGAATGAATGAGAAAACAAAATCCATCTATATACTGTTTACAAGAGACCCACTTTAGACTTAAAGACACCTTCAGATTGAAGGTAAACTGATGGAGAACCATCTATCATGCTAATGGTCTACCAAAGAAAGCCAGAGTAGCCATACTTACATCAGACAATCTAGACTTTAAAATAAAGACTATAACAAGAAATGAAGAAGGGCATTATATCATAATCAAGGGGTCTATCCACCAAGAAGACTTAACAATTGTAAGCATTTAAGCTCCAGCTGTGATAGCACCCAAACATATAAATCAATTAATCACAAACATAAGGAAACTCATTGATAATAATATCATAATAGTAGGGGACTTCAACACCCCACTTACAGCCATGGGCAGATCATCTAAACAGAAAATCAATAGGGAAACAATGGTTTTGAATGACACACTACACCAGATGGACTTAACAGATATATTCAGAACATTTCATGCTAAAGCAGCAGAATATACATCCTTCTCCAGTGCACATGGAACATTCTCCAGAATAGATCACATACTGGGACACAAATCGGCCCTCAACAAGTACAAAAAGATTGAGATCATACCATGCATATTTTCAGACCACAACGTTATGAAACTCAAAATCAACCACAAGAAAAAGATGTGGAGAGATACCAAATACTTAGAGACTAAGGAACGTCCTACTAAAGAATGAATGGGCTAATCAAGAAGTTAAAGAGGGAATAAAAAAGTACTTGGAAACGAATGAAAATGATAATGTGATAGTCCAAAACCTCTGGGATGCAGCAAGGTGGTCATAAGAGGAAAGTGTATAGCATACAGGCCTTCCTAAAGAAGAAAGAAAGGTCTCAGATATACAACCTAACCTTACACCATATATAGCTGGAAAAAGAACAGTAAATAAAACCCAATACCAGCAGAAGGCAGGAAATAATAAAGATTAGAGCAGAAATGAATGCTATCGAAACCAAAAGAACAGTAGAACAGATCAATGAAACCAGAAGCTGGTTCTTTGAAAGAAATAACACAATTGATAAACCCCTAGCCAGTTTTATCAAAAAGAAAAAGGGAAGGACCCAAATAAATAAAATCAAGAATGAAAGAGGTAAGACCACAACCAACATAGCAGAAATACAAACAATATAAGAGAATATAATGATCACTTATATGCCAATAAAATGGGCATCTGGAAGAAATGGAAAAATTACTAGAAACCTATAAACTACCAAACTGAAACAGGAAGAAATAGAAAATTTGAATAGACCCAGAACCAGGGAAGAAATTGAATTAGTAATCAAAAACCTCCCCCAAAATAAGAGTACAGGGTCAAATAGCTTTCCAGGGGAATTCTACCAAAGATTTAAAGAAGAGTTATCACCTATTCTCTTGAAGGTGTTCCAAAAAAATAGAAATGGAAGGAAAACTTCCAAACTCTTTTTATGAAGCCAGCATTGCCTTGATTCCAAAACCAGACAAAGACCCCACGAAATAGAACTATAGACCAATTTCCTTGATGAACATGGATGCAAAAATCCCTCACAAGTTATTAGCCAACTAGATCCAACAATACATTAAAAAAAAATTATTCACCACGACCAAGTGGGATTTATATCTGTGACGTAGGGCTGGTTCAATATCTGCAAAGCAATTAACGTGATTCAACACATCAATAAAAGAAAGGACAAGAACCATACGATCCTCTCAATAGATGCAGAGAGAGCATTTGACAGAATACATTATCCTTTCTTGATAAACACCCTGAAGAAAGTATGGAAAGAAGGAGCATACCTTGAGATCATAAAAGCCATATATGAATGACCCAATGCTAATATCCTCAATGGGGAAAAACTGAGAGCTTTCCCCCAAAGGTCAGGAACAAGACAGGAATGTCCACTCTAACCACTGTTATTCAACATAGTATTGGTAGTCTTAACCTCTGCAATCAGACAACATAAAGAAATAAAAGGCATCCAAATCGGCCAGGAGGAGGTCAAACTTTCACTCTTCGTAGGTGACATGATACTCTATATGGAAAATCCTAATGATTTGACAAAAAAACTGCTAGAACTGATCCATGAATTCAGCAAAATTTCAAGATATAAAATCAATGCACAGAAATCAGTTGCATTCTTATACACCAATAGCAAAGCAACAGAAAGAGAAATCAAGGAATCAGTCCCATTTACAATTACACCGAAAACCATAAAATACCTAGGTATAAATCTAACCATAGAGGTGAAAAATATATACACTGAAAAGTATAGAAAGCTTATGAGAGAAATTGAAAAAGACACAAAAAAAATGGAAAAATATTTCATGCTCCTGGATAGGAAGAATGAATATTGTTAAAATATTGATACTACCCAAAACAATCTACATATTCTTCACAGAGCTAGCATAATCCGAAAACTTGTATGGAACCAGAAAAGACTTCAAATAGCCAAAACAATCTTGAAAAGGAAAACCAAAGCTGGAGGCATCACAATCCCGGACTTCAAGCTGTATTACAAAGCTGTAATCATCATGACAGTATGATACTGGCACACAAGCAGACAGATCAATGTGACAGGGTAGACAACCTAGAAATGGACTCACAAATGTATGGCCAACTAATCTTTGACAAAGCAGGAAAGAATATCCAATGGAATAAAGACAGTCTCTTAGCAAGTGGTGCTGAGAAAACTGAACAGCAAGATGCAGAAAAATGAACCTGGACCACTTTCTTACACCATACACAAAAATAAACTCAAAATGGATGAAAGATCTAAATATAAGACAGGAAGCCATGAAAATCGTCGAGGAGAAAGCAAGCAAAAATCTCTCTGACCTTGGCTGCAGCAACTTCTTACTCAACACTGCTCCAGAGGCAAGGGAAACAAAAGCAAAAAATGAACTATTGGGATCTCATCAAAATAAAAAGCTTCTGCATGGCGAAAGAAATAATCAGCAAAATTAAAAGGTAACAGACAGAATGGGAGAAGATATTTGCAGTCGACATATCAGATATAGGGTTAGTATCCAAACTCTATAAAGAACTTCTCCAACTCAACACCCAAAAAACAAATAATCCAGTGAAGAAATGGGCAAAAGACATGAATAGACACTTCTCCAAAGAAGACATCTAAATGGCCAATGGACACATGAATAAATGTTCAACATCACTCATCATCAAGGAAATTCAAATCAAAACCACAATGAGATAACCACCTTATATCTGTGAGAATGGCTAACATGAACAACTCAGGCAACAACAGATGTTGGCGAGGATGTGGAGAAAGAGGATCTCTTTTGCACTGCTGGTGGGCATGGAAACTGGTGCAGCTACTCTGGAAAACAGTATGGAAGTTCCTCAAAAAATTAAAAACAGAACTACCCTACGACCCAGCAATTGCACTACTAAGTATTTAGCCAAGGGATACAGGTATGCGTATACAGGTATGTTCCAAATGGACACATGTACCCCAATGTTATAGCAACACTATCAACAATAGCCAAAGTATGGAAAGAGCCCAAATGTCCATCAATGGATGAATAGATAAAGAGATGTATTATATAAATACAATGGAGTATTACTTGGCAATCAAGACGAATGAAATCTTGCCATTTGCAACTACATGGATGGAACTAGAGGGTATTATCCTAAGAGAAATTAGAGAAAGACAACTATCATATGACTTCACTCTTATGAGGACTTTGAGAGACAAAACAGATGAACATAAGGGAAGGGAAGTAAAAATAATATAAAAACAGAGAGGGGGGCAAAACATAAGAGACTCCTAAATATGGTGAAGAAACAGAGGGTTACTGGAAGGGGTGTAGGAGGAGGAAAGGCTAAATGGGCAAGAGGCATTAAGGAATCTACTCCTGGAATCATTGTTGCTTTATATGCTAACTTGGATGTAAATTTTTAAAAATTAAGAAAAAAGAAATATTTTCTTTTTTTTTTTTTTTTTTTTTTTTTTTTTCTGAAATTTATTGACAAATTGGTTTCCATACAACACCCAGTGCTCATCCCAAAAGGTGCCCTCCTCAATACCCATCACCCACCCTCTCCTCCCTCCCACCCCCCATCAACCCTCAGTTTGTTCTCAGTTTTTAAGTGTCTCTTATGCTTTGGCTCTCTCCCTTTCTAACCTCTTTTTTTTTTTTTTCCTTCCCCTCCCCCATGGGTTCCTGTTAAGTTTCTCAGGATCCACATAAGAGTGAGACCATATGGTATCTGTCTTTCTCTGTATGGCTTATTTCACTTAGCATCACACTCTCCAGTTCCATCCACGTTGCTACAAAAGGCCATATTTCATTTTTTCTCATTGCCATGTAATATTCCATTGTGTATATAAACCACAATTTCTTTATCCATTCATCAGTTGATGGACATTTAGGCTCTTTCCATAATTTGGCTATTGTTGAGAGTGCTGCTATGAACATTGGGGTACAAGTGGCCCTATGCATCAGTGCTCCTGTATCCCTTGGATAAATTCCTAGCAGTGCTATTGCTGGGTCATAGGGTAGGTCTATTTTTAATTTTCTGAGGAACCTCCACACTGCTTTCCAGAGCGGCTGCACCAATTTGCATTCCCACCAACAGTGCAAGAGGGTTCCCGTTTCTCCACATCCTCTCCAGCATCTATAGTCTCCTGATTTGTTCATTTTGGCCACTCTGACTGGCGTGAGGTGATACCTGAGTGTGGTTTTGATTTGTATTTCCCTGATAAGGAGCGACGCTGAACATCTTTTCATGTGTCTGTTGGCCATCCGGATGTCTTCTTTAGAGAAGTGTCTATTCATGTTTTCTGCCCATTTCTTCACTGGGTTATTTGTTTTTCGGGTGTGGAGTTTGGTGAGCTCTTTATAGATTTTGGATACTAGCCCTTTGTCCGATATGTCATTTGCAAATATCTTTTCCCATTCCGTTGGTTGCCTTTTAGTTTTGTTGGTTGTTTCCTTTGCTGTGCAGAAGCTTTTTATCTTCATAAGGTCCCAGTAATTCACTTTTGCTTTTAATTCCCTTGCCTTTGGGGATGTGTCGAGTAAGAGATTGCTACGGCTGAGGTCAGAGAGGTCTTTTCCTGCTTTCTCCTCTAAGGTTTTGATGGTTTCCTGTCTCACATTTAGGTCCTTTATCCATTTTGAGTTTATTTTTGTGAATGGTGTGAGAAAGTGGTCTAGTTTCAACCTTCTGCATGTTGCTGTCCAGTTCTCCCAGCACCATTTGTTAAAGAGGCTGTCTTTTTTCCATTGGATGTTCTTTCCTGCTTTGTCAAAGATGAGTTGGCCATACGTTTGTGGGTCTAGTTCTGGGGTTTCTATTCTATTCCATTGGTCTATGTGTCTGTTTTGGTGCCAATACCATGCTGTCTTGATGATGACAGCTTTGTAGTAGAGGCTAAAGTCTGGGATTGTGATGCCTCCTGCTTTGGTCTTCTTCTTCAAAATTCCTTTGGCTATTCGGGGCCTTTTGTGGTTCCATATGAATTTTAGGATGGCTTGTTCTAGTTTCGAGAAGAATGCTGGTGCAATTTTGATTGGGATTGCATTGAATGTGTAGATAGCTTTGGGTAGTATTGACATTTTGACAATATTTATTTTTCCAATCCATGAGCAGGGAATGTCTTTCCATTTCTTTAAATCTTCTTCAATTTCCTTCAGAAGCTTTCTATAGTTTTCAGCATACAGATCCTTTACATCTTTGGTTAGATTTATTCCTAGGTATTTTATGCTTCTTGGTGCAATTGTGAATGGGATCAGTTTCTTTATTTGTCTTTCTGTTGCTTCATTGTTAGTGTATAAGAATGCAACTGATTTCTGTACATTGATTTTGTATCCTGCAACTTTGCTGAATTCCTGTATCAGTTCTAGCAGACTTTTGGTGGAGTCTATCGGATTTTCCATGTATAATATCATGTCATCTGCAAAAAGCAAAAGCTTGACTTCATCTTTGCCAATTTTGATGCCTTTGATTTCCTTTTGTTGTCTGATTGCTGATGCTAGAACTTCCAGCACTATGTTAAACAGCAGCGGTGAGAGTGGGCATCCTTGTCGTGTTCCTGATCTCAGGGAAAAAGCTTTCAGTTTTTCCCCGTTGAGGATGATGTTAGCTGTGGGCTTTTCATAAATGGCTTTTATGATCTTTAAGTATGTTCCTTCTATCCCGACTTTCTCAAGGGTTTTTATTAAGAAAGGGTGCTGGATTTTGTCGAAGGCCTTTTCTGCATCGATTGACAGGATCATATGGTTCTTCTCTCTTTTTTTGTTAATGTGATGTATCACGTTGATTGATTTGCGAATGTTGAACCAGCCCTGCATCCCAGGAATGAATCCCACTTGATCATGGTGAATAATTCTTTTTATATGCCGTTGAATTCGATTTGCTAGTATCTTATTGAGAATTTTTGCATCCATATTCATCAGGGATATTGGCCTGTAGTTCTCTTTTTTTACTGGGTCTCTGTCTGGTTTAGGAATCAAAGTAATACTGGCTTCATAGAATGAGTCTGGAAGTTTTCCTTCCCTTTCTATTTCTTGGAATAGCTTGAGAAGGATAGGTATTATCTCTGCTTTAAACGTCTGGTAGAACTCCCCTGGGAAGCCATCTGGTCCTGGACTCTTATTTGTTGGGAGATTTTTGATAACCGATTCAATTTCTTCGCTGGTTATGGGTCTGTTCAAGCTTTCTATTTCCTCCTGATTGAGTTTTGGAAGCGTGTGGGTGTTCAGGAATTCGTCCATTTCTTCCAGGTTGTCCAATTTGTTGGCATATAAGTTTTCATAGTATTCCCTGATAATTGTTTGTATCTCTGAGGGATTGGTTGTAATAGTTCCATTTTCATTCATGATTTTATCTATTTGGGTCATCTCCCTTTTCTTTTTGAGAAGCCTGGCTAGAGGTTTGTCAATTTTGTTTATTTTTTCAAAAAACCAACTCTTGGTTTCGTTGATCTGCTCTACAGTTTTTTTAGTTTCTATATTGTTTATTTCTGCTCTGATCTTTATTATTTCTCTTCTTCTGCTGGGCTTAGGCTGCCTTTGCTGTTCTGCTTCTAGTTCCTTTAGGTGTGCTGTTAGATTTTGTATTTGGGATTTTTCTTGTTTCTTGAGATAGGCCTGGATTGCAATGTATTTTCCTCTCAGGACTGCCTTTGCTGCGTCCCAAAGCGTTTGGATTGTTGTATTTTCATTTTCGTTTGTTTCCATATATTTTTTAATTTCTTCTCTAATTGCCTGGTTGACCCACTCATTCGTTAGTAGGGTGTTCTTTAACCTCCATGCTTTTGGAGGTTTTCCAGACTTTTTCCTGTGGTTGATTTCAAGCTTCATGGCATTGTGGTCTGAAAGTAAGCATGGTATAATTTCAATTCTTGTAAACTTATGAAGGGCTGTTTTGTGACCCAGTATATGATCTATCTTGGAGAATGTTCCATGTGCACTCGAGAAGAAAGTATATTCTGTTGCTTTGGGATGCAGAGTTCTAAATATATCTGTCAAGTCCATCTCATCCAATGTCTCATTCAGGGCCCTTGTTTCTTTATTGACCGTGTGTCTAGTTGATCTATCCATTTCTGTAAGTGGGGTGTTAAAGTCCCCTGCAATTACCACATTCTTATCAATAAGGTTGCTTATGTTTATGAGTAATTGTTTTATATATTTGGGGGCTCCGTTATTCGGTGCATAGACATTGATAATTGTTAGCTCTTCCTGATGGATAGACCCTGTAACTATTGTATAATGTCCTTCTTCATCTCTTGTTACAGCCTTTAATTTAAAGTCTAGTTTGTCTGATATAAGTATGGCTACTCCAGCTTTCTTTTGGCTTCCAGTCGCATGATAAATAGTTCTCCATCCCCTCACTCTCAATCTAAAGGTGTCCTCAGGTCTAAAATGCGTCTCTTGTAGACAGCAAATAGATGGGTCTTGTTTTTTTATCCATTCTGATACCCTATGTCTTTTGGTTGGCGCATTTAATCCATTTACATTCAGTGTTATTATAGAAAGATACGGGTTTAGAGTCATTGTGATGTCTGTATGTTTTATGCTTATAGTGATGTCTCTGGGACTTTGTCTCACAGGGTCCCCCTTAGGATCTCTTGTAGGGCTGGTTTAGTGGTGACAAATTCCTTCAGTTTTTGTTTGTTTGGGAAGACCTTTATCTCTCCTTCTATTCTAAATGACAGACTTGCTGGATAAAGGATTCTCGGCTGCATATTTTTTCTGTCTAGCACCCTGAAAATCTCGTGCCAATTCTTTCTGGCCTGCCAAGTTTCAAAAGAGAGATCAGTCACGAGTCTTATAGGTCTCCCTTTATATGTGAGGGCACGTTTACCCCTTGCTGCTTTCAGAATTTTCTCTTTATCCTTGTATTTTGCCAGTTTCACTATGATATGTCGTGCAGAAGATCGATTCAAGTTACGTCTGAAGGGAGTTCTCTGTGCCTCTTGGATTTCAATGCCTTTTTCCTTCCCCAGTTCAGGGAAGTTCTCAGCTATGATTTCTTCAAGTACCCCTTCAGCACCTTTCCCTCTCTCTTCCTCCTCTGGGATACCAATTATGCGTATATTATTTCTTTTTAGTGTATCACTTAATTCTCTAATTTTCCCCTCATACTCCTGGATTTTTTTCTCTCTCTTTTTCTCAGCTTCCTCTTTTTCCATAACTTTATCTTCTAGTTCACCTATTCTCTCCTCTGCCTCTTCAAGCCGAGCTGTGGTGGTTTCCATTTTGTTATGCATTTCGTTTAAAGCGTTTTTCAGCTCCTCGTGACTGTTCCTTAGTCCCTTGATCTCTGTAGCAAGAGATTCTCTGCTGTCCTGTATACTGTTTTCAAGCCCAGCGATTAATTTTATGACTATTATTCTAAATTCACTTTCTGTTATATTATTTAAATCCTTTTTGATCAGCTCATTAGCTGTTGTTATTTCCTGGAGATTCTTCTGAGGGGAGTTCTTCCGCTTGGTCATTTTGGATAGTCCCTGGCGTGGTGAGGACCTGCAGGGCACTTCCCCTGTGCTGTGGTGTATACCTGGAGTTGGTGGGCGGGGCCGCAGTCAGACCTGATGTCTGCCCCCAGCCCACCGCTGGGGCCACAGTCAGACTGGTGTGTGCCTTCTCTTCCCCTCTCCCAGGGGCGGGATTCACTGTGGGGTGGTGTGGCTCGTCTGGGCTACTTGCACCCTGCCAGGCTTGTGATGCTGGGGATCTGGCGTATTAGCTGGGGTGGGTAGGCAAGGTGCTCGGGGGCAGGAGGGGCAGGCTTAGATCGCTTCTCCTTAGGTGATCCACTTCAGGAGGGGCCCTGTGGCAGCGGGAGGGAGTCAGATCCGCTGCCGGAGGTTTGGCTCCGCAGAAGCGCAGAGTTGGGTATTTGCGCGGAGCGAGCAAGTTCCCTGGCAGGAACCGGTTCCCTTTGGGATTTCGGCTGGGGGATGGGCGGGGGAAATGGCGCTGGCGAGCGCCTTTGTTCCCCACCAAACTGAGCTCTGTTGTCAGGGGGCTCAGCAGCTCTCCCTCCCTTTGTCCTCTAGCCTTCCCGCTTTCCGAGCAGAGCTGTTAATTTCTGACCTCCCAGACGCTAAGTCGCGCTTGCTGTCGGAACACAGTCCGCCCGGCCCCTCCGCTTTTGCAAGCCCGACTCGGGGGCTCTGCTTGGCCGGCGAGCCGCCCCTCCGCCCCGGCTCCCTCCCGCCAGTCCGTGGAGCGCGCACCGCCTCGCCGCCCTTCCTACCCTCTTCCGTGGGCCTCTCGTCTGCGTTTGGCTCCAGCGACTCTGTTCTGCTAATCCTCTGGCGGTTTTCTGGGTTATTTAGGCAGGTGTAGATGGAATCTAAGTGATCAGCAGGACGTGCGGTGAGCCCAGCGTCCTCCTAAGCCGCCATCTTGCCGCAACTCAAAAGAAATATTTTCTATCAAAACACTTTTTACCTGGTGACTACTGCCAACGTCCAAGTCATTATTGTATTGTACCTGGACTACTATGTTATCCATTCGTTTTCTGCTTTTAGAATCTATTCTCAACAGATATTTTTTCCAAATATATTATAAAAAATATAAAAGACAAGAACATAGAATGAAAAAAGGAAGCCTTGTGCACTCATTGTCACTCACCTTAATTAAAAGGAAAAATCCTATTTCAGTAGATTCTTTATGAAGGGAATAGAACTTTATGAATATCCAACAATATAATTTTCACTTATATCCATTCCCAAGAGAATAAAAACTGGGTTCATATACTCTTTTAAATTATTAGATATATATTTATGTGTCCATAACATGATGGTATTATGCATACTTTAAAGTTTTATATAAACTATATTATACTATACTCCTTGTAAACATGCATTTTTTTTCTTATGGCTTAAAAATATATCTTGGACATTTACCTATGGTGCTATTATAGTTCTCTCTTAATTATATTATCCTCTGTATAATATTCTATTAAATGGATATACTACAACTTGTTTTTTTAATTCTCTTGAAAGAGACATAGGATGTATATTTTTGTTTTTGGTATTTAAGAGTGCTGCTGGGGTGCCTGGGAGATTCAGTTTGTTAAGCGGCCAACTTTGGCTCAGGTCATGGTGTCACAGTTTGTGAATTTGAGCCCTGCATCAGGCTCTGTACTGGCAGCTCAGAGGCTGGAACCTGCTTGAGATTCTGTAGCTCCCTCTCTCTGCCCCTCCCCCACTCCTGCTCTGTCTCTCTCTCTCTCTCTCAAACTTAAATAAGCATTAAAAAAAATGAGTGTTGCAGCATACATTCTTGGAAACATCTATTTGTCACAAATGTAAAAGTTTTTAGATATTACTAATTGTTCTAAAAAATGCTTTTATCAGTCTCCACTCCCACCAGCAAAGCATGAGACTTTTTCTTGCTTCAAATTTATATATTTATATGCCGGTATGATGTGCATATGTTAGCACCCCAGTGTATTATGATTATGATTGTCGTCAAGATTAAAAACAGATTAAAATTCAATGTTTGTGCATTTAAAGTAGAAGCTATGAGAATGAAAGAGATGTAAATACTGGGTACAAATGCAAAGGCACACCATATAATCAAGTATGAGCCCACCATAAAATCAAGAGAAAAGAGAACTTATGAATATTTTCATAACCCTAACAACATTGTACATTGCATAGAATCAAGGGAGATTTCAGTGCCAGAGCAAGTAGAGAAAAGTCAGTAACAAGAAAAGAAGTGATAGACAGTTATGTGTTTTTCTGTTGTCTTTGCTGATATTTTAAAATTTACATTCCCTAATTACTAGTGAGGTTAATCCATATTGTAATTAGGTTTTTAAATTTTTCTTCTTCTGTAGAAAACACTTTTCATGTCTCTTGCCCATTTTTTACTGTGGTGTTCAATTATTTGTTATTAATTGAAAAGATCCTTATAAAATAAAAACACTGACAGTCTTCATTTTGTAAATATTATACATAATTTCCCAAGTTGTTTCTCCATATTTGCTTTTTTTTTATAAACTTCATACTGGAAATGTTTTTGTAGTCAAATCTACAGTCTTCATACTTTCTTTTAACATTATGTTTAGAAAATCCTCCCATGGGGAAAGATAAGACCAATGTGCACATATATTTTCTTCTACTAGTTATTTGCTTGCATGTTTCCCTGAGTATTATTTATCCACACTGAAACTAGGCAAATTAAAGAGGCAACAATTATTATCTCACAGTGTCTGTGGGTGAGGAATTCAGGCACCATTTAGCTGGGTTCTCTGGTTCTGAGTCTCTCACATCTTTGCAATGAAGGTGACCATGGCTGTGGTCATCGCAAATCCCACCTTTCCTCACTCATTCGTTCAGCACATTTTTCTTTAGCACCAATACTCTTAAATATATACATTTTAACCAGATGGATGTTGGCTATGCCCCATGAAGTTCATAAAACTTGTCTACTTATAAATCTGTTAATCTGATATTGTCACTCTACTTTATTCATTGAATACTTAGAGCCAGCATTTTTTTTCTTTCAAAATGTCTATGGCTATTTTATAAATTTATTTTTCTATAGGAAATTTATAGTGTTAATGCATATCCCCTCAACTCACCAAAATTGGATTTTAATTGGAACTGAGGTTTACTTACTGTTTAATAGGGAGATAATTTACATAGTTTGCACTATCAAGTAACACAGAATGTCTCCTGTATGAGTTATCTTTTATGTATCTTAGGCATATGTTGAAATGCCTTTTTTAATTTTTAATTTTATTTTTAATAAAAATTATATATTTAAAGTATACAAAATGTTTTGATACACCTTTACATAGTGAAATGATAACTGCAGTCAAGCTAATTAACACCTCTTTATAATATCACAAATACCTGCTGAATTTCATTTCTAATTACTTCAGTATTTTTTAGTAGAGTGTTGATATTTTTTAATTTTTTTAATGTTTTTATTTATTATTGAGAGACAGAGAGACACAGAGCGTGAGCAGGGGAGGGGTAGAGAGAGGGGGAGACACAGAATCTGAAGTAAGCTCCAGGTTCTGAGCTGTCAGCACAGAGCCCTATGCAGGGCTCGAACTCACCAACCATGAGATCATGACCTGAGCCGAAGTTGGTGGCCTAACCAACTGAGCCACCCAGGCGCTCCTAGAGTGTTGATATTGTACACAGCACTTTATATCATAACTATTCTGGTCAATAATAAGGATTATTTTTTACAATTTTAATCAGATTACATTTTAATCAGACTTCTACTGACCTTTAATATTTACTAATTCCAAGAGTAATTGAAATAATACTTCTAAAATTAGGTATTTAGAAACTTAGAATATCAATTATAATAATGAAATTTAGGATATCAATTATAATAAATGATTACTTTGATTCCATTTCTTCTATTGCTATACATTGTCTGATTATTTTCTTTCTTTTTTGTTTATTTATTTTGAGAGAGAGTGAGAGAGAGCAGGGGAGGGGTAAAAAGGGAGGGGGAAGAGAGGGAGAGGGGGAAAGAGAGAGAGAGAGAAAGAGAGAGAGAGAGAATCCCAAGCAGGCTCCACGCTGACCCTGACTTGGGGCTTGAATCCATGATCCATGAGATCATGACCTGAGCCAAATCAAGAGTTGGATACTTAACCACCTGAGCCACCCAGGAGCCCCAGTCTATCTTCTTAATTATTGTGCTCTCCATAACACACAGAACAATATCAAGTGACAACATAGTTTGTATATTTGTGTTTTTTCTAAAATTGACATTATGTCCTATAGTTTTTATTATTACAATTGTTGTTGGTAGGGGTCTAATAGATATTTAAAAACTCATTAAAATATGTCTTGAAATGGTTAATTTTAAAATAATTAAAAAATATCTTTAGAGATAATTATCCTGTTTTTATCTATAGATTTTTTGACATAGCAAATTAATAGATTTCCCAATATCAAACTTTAATCTTAGAAATTAAACCCCACTTGTAATGATATGTTTTAGCATAGTTCTAAATTAGTTTTTTCTATTTTATTTTTAGTTTTTTCACGTTTATTTTTAAGTGATATTAGCTATGATTTTCACTGTCTAGTATTATATGCTAACTTTGTTGAGTATTGCTGGCTTAAAACATGAATTTGAAAAAAAAATCCTATTTTCTAGAAGCTTTCAAACATTCAAAATATAATAGAAGTTAGCTGCTTCTTTAACTTTTGAAAGAAAACGGACATTGTTTTGGAAGTAGTTCTTTGGTAGAATTTTCAAGGTCTTCTGTATTGTGAATCCTCAGGTGTTCTACTTCACAAGATAATTTTATTCATTTATGTTTCAAACAAAATCACGTTTTTTCTAGATTTTTAAACATGCTAACATATAGGCCTGATGTTTACTATAGCATGTTTTAAAAATTTTTCAAAAATCTGTTTATCTTTTTTCCATTGTTTTTCTTTTAAATACCTTCCTTATTTTCAATATTATTTCTTTACAATTTCTTTTTGTCTCAATTACACCTAAAAGATATATGTGGATGCTGTTACTCTTTTCAAAGAAAACATTAAGTATCTTCATTAGTAATTACTTAGGTGTCCCTGGTTCCTAATTACTTAGCTTCCGCTATTCAGACTCTTAATTCCTACTTTTTTGCTATTTTCTTTTCTTTGACATTATATTTCTAATTTCTTGAGTCAACTACACAGTTTATTATTTTTCCTTTTACTTGCAAAACTGTGGGAAAACTTAAGGCACACCACATTTTCCACCAAGTACAGTATCAGCTGAACACTATAAAATAAAATGTAATGTTTGTACAGTAATTATTTTCTAAATAGACTGTAATCACACTTTTTGTTTCCTTTTTAACCTAGGATTTAGGGAAATGTTTTTTATTTTTTAAGTTTTAAAATTTAAAATGTTAATTTCTAGTTTTATAGTTTGGTGGTCATAAAGTGGGACCTCTGCATTTTCTACTCCCAAAATTTGTTGAGAATTTCTTTGTGGTCTGAAAAATAATACGATTTTGTGAATGTTCCACAGACACTGGAAAATAAAGAACATTCTCAGTTTATAGATTATAAATTTGAGTATATATATTATATATGTATTATATGTAATATATATTATGTTATATATACATATTACATATAATACATATATAATATTATATATATTAATATACTCAATATTACATCAATAATATTAATTGTGTCATTCTGATCTTCTGAATTAGGTTTAAATATTTTTTGTGTTTGTGGCACAGTTTTACATGCCAGGAAATTTGGCAGTGCATTTAAAAAGATTAAAAGATTAAAAGCAACATAAAATATATCAGCTTTAACAACTATATCTTTACCATTACATTTGAGCAAAAATTACCATTACCATTTTGAGCAATATCCCATATTGACCAAATGGGATTATAATAATTGCAAAGATTTATTGAGTGTGTACTATGTGGCAAGCATAGCTTGTTGCAATTCACGTGCACTGAATCATTCATAGCACACCTGTAAGCTAAGTACTACTGTTGGTTCTGTTTTGAAGACGAAAAAAAAAAAATGAAGCACAGACGTTAAGTATGGTTGTCTACATATATGAAATAATATAATGATCATATCACTTATTGTTTTTCGCTAAAATAGTGAGCTGCATAGAAAATAAATGGAGAAATGAGGTATGTTATTCTACATTTTTTTTAAGTTTAAAAAACTTAAAAAGTTTTGAGAGAGACAGAGACAGCTTGAGCAGGGGAGAGGCAGAGAGAAAGAGAGAAAATCCCAAGGAGGCTCCGTGCTGTCAGTGCAGAGCCCGATGGGGCCTTAACTCACAAAACAATGAGATCATGACTTGCACCAAAATCAAGAATAGGTTGCTTAACTGACTGAGCCACCCAGGTGCCCTGTTATTTTAATTTTTTGAAAACTGGGGAAATAAGATTCATTCATTCACTATTTAATGCACCAGACATTTACTGAATACTCATTATGTGCCAAAAATTAGGCCCTAGAAATACAAAATTAACATAAAAGCATTCCCACCATCAGAAACCATATAGAAAGGATGTAAAAGAGAAACTGCTGCTTTGACTCACTAGAGTTGTTGGGAATGGAAATTGCAATGAGAAGGCAGGAATGCAATATGATTTCCTCCTTCATCTCCACTCCTTTGTAAATTTCCAGAGAAAGTACACTTCTCTTTTTCCCTCCCCCTCTTCTCTTCTCCCTTTCTTCCCCCAACTCTGTTCCAACACCTTCCAGACTATCTTTCAAATAATTGTCAGGTAGGTGATGGGTCATGTGTAAACTGAACCAAGGAAAGTTTTGTTATTGCTGTTGTTTGCTAAATATCAGATAGTTAAAGGTAAATGAAGGATTTGCACCTCCCTGCAACAACTTCATTACTGGGGATCCTGCCACAAACATCCAAACACTTCATCAGCAGCATACACACATTTATAAACTAATTTTCTAAATCTACCCAGTCTTTTTCCACAGACACTCAGGGAGGTGTACTTCCAGATTGGCGCTTGATCTGGGGCAGGATCAGGCAACACGGGTCAGGTAACAGTTCTTCACAAAATGAAGTGCATTGAACCAAGTAGGGACCAAACAAAATTTAAGTGCTGCTCTGATGATCCTGGCCATCAGGTGATTCAAAGTTGATGGCACCTATACAGTGTTGCCCAGTAAACATAGCTATTGGATGCCACTCATTTTGCTAAAGAAAATTAATTCTAACACCTGTACACCAACTAAAAACAAAACCAAATCATTCCCCAAAAACTCTGGTACAGATTTCAAGAGTAATATTTCAAATGTTTCTATAACCATGTTTGCATTATGGATGCTAAAACTTTTTCAAATGCTGAGTTCCCCTAAGGTATGGATTAAAGTTGTCTTCCACATATAAATTTCATGTTTATAATGGCACATGTTAATGTCAATTATCATATAGATGGTCTACCTGGAAGGAAAACAGTTTAATTAATTTCATACCACACTCAGCTTCAGTTGCCTACTATAATTGTTCAAGCAGTGTGACTGGAAAATAGACAAACTTTCTTCAGGGGTTCAAAGGATTCTATCATCACTTTCAGGTAAGAGGAGGAGAGGAAATATCAGGCTTCTCTGCCTTAATGATTAGCAACTATAGCTTATCAGGGAAACTGATTTGTTTTAAGTGGATTAGGAAAAAAATGTTGGAAACTCTAAGTACTCTGTACTGAAACTTACACAATACAAAATTCAGACTACAACATTATGAATGAAAGTGAATGGCAGGAAAATACAAATAACTTATCTGTATGTGGAAGTGTATACAGAAAAATGTTCTACTAAATCCAAAGGAACATGTCCCAATTCAACATCTTTTAGTAATATTCCAAAGATGTGCATGACCACTCACTCCAATGCCAGTCTTCAGGAGGGAAATGGTGATAGCAAAAAATTCAAAGTATAAAGGGAGAATAATCTTGTATAATTTCACATAATTTCAGCTAACTTTTTCCTTTTTCTTTTACTTTTGAAATCTTATAATTATAAACATATATAATCATGTAACCATATTGACAAGGGTTTTCTTGGACCCTTAGGAAGGGCTCATGTAATTGAGGGGTCCTGACATTTAAGATTTATATTTTGATGGTAAATCTACATATGCCTAAATAAAGTAAGTGTTTGCAACATTTTCTAGGTATTAGCTATGTTGTCTGTAGTCTGTGATAAAAACTTTACTGCTAATTTGTTTAAATATTGTTAGTATACATAGAACATATATTTATAAGGCAAAAGTAATTGTTTAGCTATAATTATTTATTATATGTATACTTGAGAGTACGACTTTGCACATGCACAGAATATGAAGTGTGCATTTTCTTTCCTCTAAGTTTCTTTACTTAGAAGGTGGTATTCTATAGGTATTATGCAGTTAGTATCCAAAGAGTATGCAATAAATATCGACAGAAAACTAAATAGAAAAAGTAACTGGAGGGAGATTTTTCTAAAGAAATTTCTGTAACATGTATAACAAGCTACTGTTCATAGCAGGTTTTTAATAGATTTTCTGCTTTATTGAACTCATTGGTTCCATTTGACCAGTGTACATGCTATTCACTTAGCTGTATTCAGAACTGTGTGTGGAACTTTGTGAATAGTGCTAGCTCCATTTTTTTTTTTTTAACAAATTGGAAAAGCTCTTTTTTCTTTGGATGATTGACTTTTTTTTATACTTCCTCAAACACTAAGTATAGCTGAAGAAAATGGTTTCTATTCTTTAGGGAAGTAATTGCCACATTTTAAACATCGCCAAACTAAATAAAAACCTATAAGAAGGTTTTGTTATGCTCACCTTTCTCAGGAGTGAAGAATTTCACTAGAGGTTCCTCATTCAGAATACAAAATTATGAATGCAAAATAATGGCAGGAAAATAGCAATAATGTATCTATATGTGGACATGTACACACAAAAATATGTCCTACTATATCCCAAAGAAACATGATTGTCTCATTAGGCTGGAATCCAGAATTTTGAAAGCAGAGTTGGGAGAGTCAGTTCCTTCTGAGGCAGTGAAGGAGAATTAGTTACATGCCTCTCTCTTAGCTTCTGGTAGTTTCAGGTGTTTCTTGATTTATAAGAATTAAGTGCTTTATGGGGAGCCTGGGTGGCTCAGTCAGGTGTCTAACTTTTGATTTTGGCTCAGGTCATGATCTCATGGTTTGTGAGTTTGGGCCCTGCGTCGGGCTCTGCACTGATAGCACGCAGCCAGCTTGGGATTCTCTCTCTCTCTCTCTCTCTCTCTCTCTCTGCTCCTCCCCCACTTGTTTTATCTCTCTCAAAAATAAATAAACAGGGGCGCCTGGGTGGCGCAGTCGGTTAAGCGTCCGACTTCAGCCAGGTCACGATCTCGCGGTCCGTGAGTTCGAGCCCCGGGTCAGGCTCTGGGCTGATGGCTCAGAGCCTGGAGCCTGTTTCCGATTCTGTGTCTCCCTCTCTCTCTGCCGCTCCCCCGTTCATGCTCTGTCTCTCTCTGTCCCAAAAATAAATTAAAAAACGTTGAAAAATAAATAAATAAATAAATAAACAAACAAACAAACAAAATTAAGTGCTTTATACTGGATCAGGGCCCATCTAATGACTTCATTGTAACTTGAACATGTGTAAACACCCTATTTCTAATTAAGGTCATAATTACAGGTTCTGGGAGTTTTTTGGGAAAGACACAATTCAACCCATAACAGCATGGCTTCTTTAACCAACAGCATGTGGGTGGAAGCACTGGTATGCCCCTTGCAAGCCTAGCTAAGTAAAAGGCCTTATATCTCCGTCATTGCCACGAGAAGCGCATAGGTTTCTGTTCAAAGGAAGAGAATGAGAGAAGGAGAATGAGGTAGAACTGAGACATCTCAGCCACCACAACCTCAAACAGAGCTACACAATCACACCCAGACTAGAGCAACTGAATCACAGCTATTTTGCTGACATAAGAACAAAATTGAATGTTGTTTTTAAGCTACTTACTGGGTTTAAGCACTGTTTGTGATGCTGCAATTTGTAGCAATAGCTAACTGATGCAGCTAGGATCTAAATTGTTCCTTTCCTGAGTTTACTTACTGAGTTGATGTCAGAAGAATTAATGCATATTGTTTCAATATAATAAATGCTTATTTTCCCTACTTGCCTATATCTTTGGGGAACTTTTCTTATTAAATGGAATTTGCAAAAAGTAAAACCAAGGACAAGAAAAGTATGGAGAGAGGTTTTTTCAGTTGTATTTATCCAAAACATTTACAAAGAGAAAGAAGTGAGGCACATGGTTTATTGCATTCACAAGTGTTATGTTCTGCTGTAGTCTCAATATGTGTCTTCACCCAAACTCTGAACCTAGTCATACTAAACAAGAAGCATAAATATCTAGCTAGTAGATAGCAAAGCTATCCACTCCTGTTCTACTAGGCAGAATATGTAATTCTGATTTGTATGGTAGTTTGACTTTTAGGGATATGGGACTTCTATACAGAGCCATCATTCAGATGGAAGAGTTGGTTTGTCATTGCTAGGGCAGCCCTGCCTTGTTGAGTCATCCTGGTCAGGATATTCTTACATGAATTTCTATAAGACATATACAAATATTTATTATAAGCTAAGAAGCCAAACATAACTGCATGTGTACTCTATCTACTGGCAGGAAATAACCATAAAGGATAAGTCAATTCCCGAAGATTTTCTCTTATCGTTAGAGATTACTGGAGGTATAAGTGCTAAAACATGAAACAATACATTAGTTTAAATATGGAATGCACTGAGTCTAAATGAAAAATTACCTTTATATTACTACCAATAAAAACTTCAATCTATTTATTATTGTCGGTCTCTGCTATTAAAATCAGGAACATGGAAAAACAAACACCCATTATTATTTTTTGTGCTTTAGCATTACTTCACATTATCAAATTTAACTTGGTGCTATATAGTAACTAAAACTCAGTATTTAACTCCTGTCTCCATAGCGAAGAAGGTATGATACTCTTTGAGCCTTTTGCATATGTTTTAAATCTCACATGGCACATGACATATTAAATTCAATGTTTTGAATTGATCTATGTGATATTGTGATTTATGATTAATATAAATAATTGGTCATTTAGATGAGAAAAATATATTTATCATATATATTTGGTCTTCATCCACAGGTCCTCAGTCCCTTGGAATTTCCTGATCATAAGAGCAATGGGAGCATCTTTTGTTAGACTATTTGATCTCTGGGCTTGTTACTAGCACCTGTATTGGAGAGAAGTCTTATGGGAATTGTGGGAATGAACCCTCTACTGTGGAGCCTGATCCTATCTGTGGGTAGATACTATCAGAATTGAGTTGAATTCTTATTGGTAGGGGGAAAGCCTCCACACACACACTCACACACACACACATATTGGAATTTGGTCCAGGTACCCATTTTCTTTCTTGAATTCTCTCTTATACACAGATACACAAATCAATGCCTAGTTGACTTTCTATATACTATTACGAGTTAATAGCATATAATTTTACTGTATAACACTCAAGCCAAAAACCTTGCAGTCTCAAATCTTTCTTCTCTCATGCAATCTCTTGACTATTTATCCAATCTAATCAGTAACTTATTTGTATTAATTATTTCTCAAATACACATATATTATCACTTGTATTAATTATTTCTCAAATACACATATATTATCACTCTATTAATTTTTATATGATTTTATTTTTCCTAATAAAAGAACTGATTCTTTAGAAGAGAACCAATGACGTTTAATTTTTTTTTAATGTTTATTTTTGATTTTTTTTTCAATGTTTATTTATTTTTGGGACAGAGAGAGACAGAGCATGAACAGGGGAGGGGCAGAGAGAGAGGGAGACACAGAATCGGAAACAGGCTCCAGGCTCTGAGCCATCAGCCCAGAGCCTGACGCGAGGCTCGAACTCACAGACCGCAAGATCGTGACCTGGCTGAAGTCGGACGCTTAACCGACTACGCCACCCAGGCACCCCTAATGTTTATTTTTGAAAGAGAGCAGAGCATGAGAGGGGTAGGGGCAGAGAGAGAGAGAGAGTGTGACATAGAATCCAAAGCAGGCTCCAGGCTCTGAGCTGTAAGCACAGAGCCTGACACAGGGCTTGAACTCAAGAATTCTGAAATCATGACCTTATTAAAGCCGGACACTTAACTGACTGAGCCACCCAGGTGCTCCAAGAACTGATGACCTTTACAATTAGACACATATCTGCTTTTTATCTCAAGTTTCTATAATTCTTCAGGAATCAGGGAACATTAAAAAGTTTCACTCTTGTCTAGCTTAGCCACAGTGGACCTGGGAAAGGGCAGTCAAGTTATCATTGAAATCAAAAGCTTTTAAACCTGAATCACTATATTGTACACATGAAACTAATACTACAACTATATGTTAACGAACTAGAATTTAAATAAAAGCTTAAAAAGAAAAAGACACATAAGGAACAATTAGGATCAAGGAAAAGATGATGGTTGGTAATAGCCATTACATAGAAAATCTATTTTATGAGAAATATCCATATTGGATATGCTATTTTTAAAAAGATTAATCAGTGTATAACTAAAACAGAACAGAAAACAATGCCACTTAGTTTTCTCAAACATATGCCATATATCTTGATTGTTTCTATACTAAACTTATTATAATTGACATTCAAAACTATCAGCAAATTAAAGAACACTTTTCCAAAACATTTTATGAAACAAACTTAGATGCAAATGGCAGTATGTTTAGTTAAGTTTGAGTCCCATAAAAATTGATTTTATAACATCCCTCAGGCTCTATCCTAGTATATAGGCACTCAGCCTGGCAAAATCTTTACAAAATTTGATACAAATCAGCAAATTAAAAAATTAAGAAGCAAATAACTTAGTTTCATATGGTTCAGTACTTTTTTTTTTCATATCTCAAGCAAAAAATAAAAGCTGAGCTTAAAATTTGGCAGGCACTCAGTCTTTAATCTAGAACATTTACTGTATTTAAAACATAAATTAAATGTCTTGCATCTGGATACATTATGAGGAACTGGACGGAATCCTAATATAACTTCTCTGGGAACAAATGAATTCCCCAACCAACTAAATCAGCCAAATGATTTTTTTCATACATTTATCTTTGTTAATAAGGCAAAACATGCATTTTCCAAGTGCGGTAAATGACTTTTGCTACACATTTTTTCTCTCTTCCTTCTTACTCTTGCCTATACAACACAGGAATAAACACTGAAGTACTTACAGGAAAAGCTTGTTTTAAATTTTTAATGTTTATTTATTTTTGAGAGAGAGAGACCCGGTGTGAGTGGGGGAGGGGAAGAAAGAGAAGGAGACACAGAATCTGAAGCAGGTTCCACACTCTGAGGTGTCAGCACAGAGCCTGACAGGAGGCTCGAATTCACCAACCTTGAGATCAAGAACTAAGCCGAAGTCAGACACTTAACCAACTGAGCCACCAAGGCGCCCCCAGGAAAAGCTTTATCTTTATCTTATAAGTGATTTAATGGTGTATTCATAAAGACAATCTGAACAGGTTCTATCCTAGAACCTAGGACACCAACCTACCTCTCTGGCAGATAACACTAATTAGCTTACAAAGATGGACTAGAAAGAGTAAGAAGTAAGGTACAGTAAGCAAGTTCAATATTTTATCAACTAACTATAATGCAACAGTATCTTTTATATATCTTTGGAATTGGAATGGAATTTGCTTTTCATAACATTTAACATTATCATTTATTTTGTCCATCTAATTAAACTATGGGGCTATCAACACCCTCTGAAAAAATAGCCAAGAAATATAAAAATATAAAAAACACCAAGGATACCATTCCTTTCTAACAAGATTCACAATTCAAATTAAATTTAAGAGCACCTGGTGGCTTAGTCAGTTAGGTGTTTGACTCTTTGTTTTGGCTCGGGTCATGATTTCATGGGTTTTTGGGTTCTGCACTCACAGCACAGAGCCTGCTTGGGATTGTCTCTGTCTCTGTCTCTCTCTCTCTGCACCTCCCCTGTTCTCTCACTCTCTCTCTCTCTCAAAATAAATAACTTTTAAAAATGAATAAAATAAAATACTATAGAAAAAATATTTAGATAAATGGCTACATTTAAGTAATGATTATAGAAATGAAAATAGTCTTGCTGTCACATAATTTGATAAAACATATTTCAATAATATGCAGTATTAATATACATGATTCCATTCTCTTGTTGCACATATAGAGCTGTAGAGATGTCCACTGAAGGCATATATGTAACAGAGGAAAATTGCAATCTAAAGCACAACCATATAGGACTAATTCAGAAAGTTATAAAATTACATAATAAGCTATCTTTAAATATGGAAAACATGGAAAACTCTTTTCCCAAACTTCTGTAGTACTTGGCACTTTTTCTTCCAAATGAAATTGTATATAGTGCTCAGTTCTCTAATAAAAAAGTAAGGCAGCTAAGAATACTACTGAGTTTCTCCTTACTACCAGAAGCATCCTATGAGGTACTTCTATGGAATTTAGAGGCACCCTGGAACTATTGGAGAATCACTGTTCCAGAACATGGCTTAATACGTTTTAACGTTTGTTTAAAACATGTGGCTAAGTAACAAATAAACCACCAGTTAAAAGAGATGTAAACATATTACCAGGTGTAGAAAAACAGAATGAATACATACACTAAAAAAAATTAATAGTAGTTATGTCTTAGAGCTGACTTTTCTTTTTTTCTCAGCAAATATTTACATTCAATTCTTTTTCAAGTTGTCAATTACACAGATAGGTCTTCCCAGAGAAGCCTATTTAAAAACATACACATGTCAGGGCGCCTGGTGGCTCAGTCAGTTAAGCGTCCAACTTCAGCTCAGGTCATGATCTCACAGCTGATGGATCAGAGCCCCGCATCAGGCTCTGTGCTGATAGCTCAGAGCCTGAAGCCTGCTTTGGATTCTGTATCTCCCTCTCTCTCTCTGTCTGCCCCTTTCCCACTCACACTCTGTCTCTCCATTTCTTAAAAAATAAACATTTAAAAAATTTTTTAAAAAAAGTACACATGTCAATATACCTGACTTTGTATAACCTTCTCTATTTTATTTTCCCCGTAGTACATTCTATCTTACCATATGATTTGCTAATTTTTTAATTTACTTTTTATTCTTTTTATCCATACCAGTACAAGGTAAAAACCCCAAAGAGCAATATATTTTGTTCATGATATATTATGCTACTTCAGCAGTGCATTGCACATAGTAAGTTCTCAATAAATAAATAATTAAAATTGTATTTGAACTTTGTATATTTTCTTCTATAAGAGCTTTATATAAAAAAAAAGGTTTTTTTTTTTTCCTTTAAAATGTCTTTAGAGAGGAGACAAGATGGTGGAACAGCATGGAAGTTTTTTTTTTGTCTTGTGTCCATGAAATACAGCCAGATCAACGCTAAACCATCCTGGACATCTAGAAAACTGATTTGAGGATTAACACAACAATCTGTACAACCTGAACCACAGAACTCAGCAGGTACACAGCAAAGAGAGGTGAACTGGGGGAGAGAGAAGCTGTGGAGGGCAGGGAGCTGGAGAAAAGCAGCTGGACAGAAAGTGGTAAAGTGGAAACAGCCACAGGGACTGAACAAAAACAGGAGAAAGGAGAAAGGAGAGAGCTTAAATTCCATTAAGAATCTATAAACAGAGGGAGCACAGAGTCTGAAACTCCACAACTTGATGCCTGGCAGAGCTCTGGTGGGAAGGGGGAATCCCCAGGAGAATAATGAAGTCTGGCTGTCTTTGAGCCACAAGGGGAGAGGCAGTTCCCCTGCTGGGAGGACATTCAGTAGAAGCAGTGTGGCCTCCCCACAAGCAAAGATACCAGCAGACCCTGGACAATGGCCACAGCCACTGGTGTTGCAGCAAGGACATTAAGGGTGAAGCCTGGTGCCACATGTGTGTTGTGACTTTCCACAATCCCTGAAACGCTGCTGCTACATGATCACGTAAATTTTCTCTGGGGTGGGATGGCATGGAGCTGCAGTCTCTAGGCATCAGCAGCCACATGGTCCTGCAAACATCCCTGAGTGCAGCCAGCACCTGGCCATTACTTGCTGAGACCTTCCCTGAGGAGGTCAGAGCAGGTCAAAAACACAATCCCTCAGAAGTGAGGGGTCAGAAACACAGATGCATCTGAGATAAAACTCAGGAGGGAGGTGCCGCCTGACACCCTGATGGCTTGGTCATGGACAGTGTAAAAGTGGGGAGGGACGGAAGCCGGTGATAAAGGACGGTGCTCAACTGCTAATCAGGGATAATAGAGTACCGATACTAGAGACTGGGTAGCTGAGTGATGCCGTTTGCACCCTTCCCACGGATGTGCATACACACCTACCAACTCCACAACAATCCACCCAGTAAGCTAAACAGCACCATCTACTGGAGAATGGAGCCATTACACTAAGTCCCACCCAACTGAGCCAACCTCTCTCTTCAGGAACACCATGAGTCACTACACCTGCTTAGTTTACAGACTGTAAAGTACTTCAGAGTTTGCCTTATAGGGGAAAACGATGTAATTTCAATCACATTTCAGTCTCTTCCCTGGTCCATCTATTCACATTTTTTCTTTTCCATTTCTTATCTTTTTCTTGAATACAGAAAGAGAAAAAAAATTATTTTTATTTTCAATTTTTATTAAAAATATTGTTTATTTTCTTCTACTATAATTTTGATTTTTATAAAGTTTTGAAATTCTGTTTAACTTTCATCATTTAATTTTATTATATTTCATTGTATTCATCTTTTCAAATTTTCAAACGTTTTCTTTTTTCCTCCTTTTTTCTTTTTGTTTTTTCCACTTTTTTTCTCTAACCTGTCAAGCTCTTTTCAACACCCAGACCAAAACACACCTAGCATCTAGCATCATTTATTTTATTCATGTGTGTGTGTGTGTGTGTGTGTGTGTGTGTGGTTTTTAACTTTTTAATTAATTTTTTTGCCTTATTAATTCCTTTTCTTCCTTCAAATTGATGAAAAGAAGGAATTTATCCCAAAAGAAAGAGCAGGAAGAAACAACAGCCAGGGACTTAATCAACACAGATACAAACAAAATGTCTGAACAAGAATTTAGAATCACTCTAAGAATACTAGCTGGCATTAAAAATAGATTAGAATCCCTTTCCAAGGAAATGAAAGAAATAAAAGCTAGTCAGGATGAAATAAAAAATACTGTAACTGAGCTGTAATCTTGTATGGTTGCCACAGCGGCAAGGATGGATGAGGCAGACCAGCAAATCAGCTATACTGAGGACAAACTTATGGAGAATATGAAGCAGAAAAAAAAAGAAAGACTAAGGCAAAAGAGCATGAATTAAGAAGTAGAGATATCAGTGACTCATAAAAAAGAAACATTAGACTGATAGGGGTCCCATAAGATGAAGAGAGAGAAAAAGGGGTAAAAGGGTCATGTGAGCAAATCATAGTAGAAAAATTTCCTAACCTGGGGATGGACACAGACATCAAAATCCAGGAAGCACAGAGGACTCCCATTAGATTCAACAAAAACTGACCATCCACAAGGCATATCATAGTCAAATTCACAAAATACTCAGGCAGGGAAAGAATCATGAAAGTAGCAAGGGATAAAAATTCCTTAACCTACAAGGGAAGATGGATCAGGTTTGCAGCAGACCTATCTACAGAAACTTGACAGGCCAGAAGGAAATGGCAAGATATAGTCAATGTGCTGAATTGGAGAAATATGCAGCCAAGAATTATTTATCTAGCAAGTCTGTCATTCAAAATAGAAGGAGAAATAAAACGTTTCCCAAACAAAAATTAAAGGAGTTTGTGACCACTAAACTAGCCCTGTTAGAAATTTTCAGAGGGACTCTCAGAGGGGAGAAAAAGTGGAAAAAAAAAGAACCAAAAGCAATGAGGACTAGAAAGGACCAGAGAACACCACCAGAGAAATTCCAACTCTACAAACAACATAATAGCAATAAATTCATATCTTTCAGTACTCATCTAAATGTCAATGGACTAAATGCTCCAATCAAAAGACACAGGGTAACAGAATGAATGAGAAAACAAAATCCATCTGTATGCTGTTTACAAGAGACCCACTTTAGACTTAAAGACACCTTCAGATTGAAGGTAAACTGATGGAGAACCATCTATCATGCTAATGGTCTACCAAAGAAAGCCAGAGTAGCCATACTTACATCAGACAATCTAGACTTTAAAATAAAGACTATAACAAGAAATGAAGAAGGGCATTATATCATAATCAAGGGGTCTATCCACCAAGAAGACTTAACAATTGTAAGCATTTAAGCTCCAGCTGTGATAGCACCCAAACATATAAATCAATTAATCACAAACATAAGGAAACTCATTGATAATAATATCATAATAGTAGGGGACTTCAACACCCCACTTACAGCCATGGGCAGATCATCTAAACAGAAAATCAATAGGGAAACAATGGTTTTGAATGACACACTACACCAGATGGACTTAACAGATATATTCAGAACATTTCATGCTAAAGCAGCAGAATATACATCCTTCTCCAGTGCACATGGAACATTCTCCAGAATAGATCACATGGGGACACAAATCAGCCCTCAACAAGTACAAAAAGATCGAGATCATACCATGCATATTTTCAGACCACAACGTTATGAAACTCAAAATCAACCACAAGAAAAAGATGTGGAGAGATACCAAATACTTAGAGACTAAGGAACGTCCTACTAAAGAATGAATGGGCTAACCAAGAAGTTAAAGAGGGAATAAAAAAGTACTTGGAAGCCAATGAAAATGATAATGTGATAGTCCAAAACCTCTGGGATGCAGCAAGGTGGTCATAAGAGGAAAGTATATAGCATACAGGCCTTCCTAAAGAAGAAAGGAAGGTCTCAGATATACAACCTAACCTTACACCATATATAGCTGGAAAAAGAACAGTAAATAAAACCCAATACCAGCAGAAGGCAGGAAATAATAAAGATTAGAGCAGAAATGAATGCTATCGAAACCAAAAGAACAGTAGAACAGATCAATGAAACTAGAAGCTGGTTCTTTGAAAGAATTAACACAATTGAGAAACCACGAGCCAGTTTGATAAAAAAGAAAAAAAGTAAAGGACCCAAATAAATTAAATCAAGAATGAAAGAGGAGAGACCACAACCAACATGGCAGAAATACAAACAATAGGAGAATATAATTATCACTTATACACCAATAAAATGGGCAACCTGGAAGAAATGGACAAATTACTAGAAACATATAAACTACCAAAACTGAAACAGGAAGAAATAGAAAATTTAAATAGACCCAGAACCAGGGAAGAAATTGAATTAGTAATCAAAAACCTCCCCCAAAACAATAGTCCAGGGTCAAATGGCTTTCCAGGGGAATTCTACCAGACATTTAAAGAAGAGTTAACACCTATTCTCTTGAAGCTGTTCCAAAAAATAGAAATGGAAGGAAAACTTCCAAATTCTTTCTATGAAGCCAGCATTACCTTGATTCCAAAACCAGACAGAGACCCCACGAAAAAGGAGAACTATAGACCAATTTCCCTGATGAACATGGATGTAAAAATCCTCAACCAGATGTTAGCCAACCGGATCCAACAATATATTAAAAAAATTATTCACCACGACCAAGTGGGATTTATATCTGTGATGCAGGGCTGGTTCAATATCTGCAAAATAATCATTGTGACACATCTCATCAATAAAAGAAAGGACAAGAACCACATGATCCTCTCAATAGATGCAGAGAGAGTATTTGACAAAATACAGCATCCTTTCTTGATAAACACCTTTAAGAAAGTATGGATATAAGGAGGATACCTCGAGATCATAAAAGCCATATATGAATGATCCAACACTAGTATCATCCTCAATGGGGAAAAACTGAGAGCTTTCCCCTTAAGGTCAGGAACAAGAAAGGGATATACACTCTCACAACTGTTATTCAACTAGATTTGGAAGTCTTAGCCTCAGCAATCAAATAACACAAAGAAATAATAGGCATCCAAATCGGCCAAGAGGAGTTCGGACTTTTACTCTTTGCAAATGACATGATACTCTATATGGAAAACCCAAAAGATTTCACTAAAAACTGCTAGAACTGGTCCATGAATTCAGCAAAGTTGCACGATACAAAAACATTGCACAGAAATTGGCTG
This sequence comes from Prionailurus viverrinus, assembly GCF_022837055.1. Classification (NCBI taxonomy): domain Eukaryota; kingdom Metazoa; phylum Chordata; class Mammalia; order Carnivora; family Felidae; genus Prionailurus; species Prionailurus viverrinus. The sequence continues at coordinate 103,452,462 of NC_062562.1, read as the reverse complement.
CATTCCTATATACCACAATGAAGTGACAGAAAGAGAAATCAAGGAGTCAATCCCATTTACAGTTGCACAAAAAATCATAAAATACCTAAGAATAAATCTAACCACAATGTGAAAATTCTATACACTGAAAAGTATATGAAAAAAATTGAAGAAGACACACACACACAAATGGAAAAATATTCCATGCTCCTGGATAGGAAGAACAAATATTGCCAAAATGTCAATACTACCCAAATCAATCTACATATTCAATGCAATGCCTATCAAAATAACACTAGCATTCTTCACAGAGTTAGGACAAACAATCCTAAAATTTGTTTGGAACAAGGAAAGACCCTGAATAGCCAAAGCAATCCTTAAAAAAAAACCCAAAGCAGGAGCCATCACAATGCCAGATTTCAAGCTGTATTACAAAGTTGTAATCATCAAGACAGTATGGTGCTGGCACAAAAATAGACACTCAGATCAATGAAACAGAATAGAAAACCCAGAAATGGATCCACAAATGTATGGCCAACTAATCCTTGACAAAGCAGGAAAGAACATCCAATGGAATAAAGACAGTCTCTTCAGCAAGTGGTATTGGGATAACTGGACAGCAACATGCGGAAAATCAATGTGGGCCACTTTTTACACCATATACTAAACCAAACTCAAAATGGATGAAAGACCTAAATGTAAGACAGGAGGCCATCAAAATCCTCGAGGAGAAAGCAGGCAAAAACCTCTTTGACCTTGGTTGGAGCAACTTCTTACTCAACACATCTCCATAAGCAAGGGAAACAAAAGCAAAAATGAAGTATTGAGAGTACATAAAAATAAATTGCTTCTGCACAGCAAAGGAAACAGTAATCAAAACTAAAAGTCAGCCGATGGAATGGGAGAAAATATTTGTAAATGACATACCTCATAAAGGGTTAGTATCCAAAATCTGTAAAGAACATATCAAACTCAGCACCTGTAAAACAAATAATCCAGTGAAGAAATGGGCAAAAGACATGAATAGACACTTCTCCAAAGAAGACACCCAGATAGCCAACTGACTCATGAAAAAATGCTCAACATTACTCATCATCAGGGAAATACAAATCAAAACCACCATAAGAAACCACCTTACACCTGTCAGAACAGCTAACATTAACAACTCAGGTAACAAAAGCTGTTGGCAAGGATGTGGAGAAAGAGGATCTCTTTTGCACTGCTGGTTGGCATGGAAACTGGTGCAGCTACTCTGGAAAACAGTATGGAAGTTCCTCAAAAAATTAAAAATAGAACTATCCTATGACCCGGCAATTGTACTCCTAGGTACTTAGCCAAGGGATATAGATATGCTGTTTTGAAGAGGCACATGCATCCCAATGTTTATAGCAACACTATCAACAATAGCCAAAGTATGGAAAGAGGCTAAATGTCCATCAATGGATGAATGGGTAAAGAAGATTTGGCGTATATATATACAATGGAGTATCACTCAGCAATCAAAAAGAATAAAATCTTGCCATTTGCAACTATGTAGATGGAACTAGAGGGTATTATGCTAAGCAAAACTAGTCAGAGAAAGAGAACTATGATATGACTTCACTCATATGAGGGCTTTAAGGTACAAAACAGATGAACATAAGCCAAGGGAAGCAAAAATAATATAGAAACAGGGAGGGGGACAAAACAGAAGAGACTCATAAATATGGAGAACTGAGGGTTACGCGACGGGTTGTGGGAGGCGGGATGGGATAAATGGGTAAGGGGCATTAAGGAATCTACTCCTGAAATCATTGTTGCACTATATGCTAACTAACTTGGATGTAAATTTAAAAAAAATGAAATAAATTGGTTAAAAAGTAAATAAATATATAAACATTAAGACAAAGGAAAAAATACCTTTGGAATTCATAGGAATTCACACTTGGTAAGTGTGAAGAAACTTGGTTAACTAGGAAGCTAAGATAATAGCAAATAAAACCAAAGATCATAATCATATCACAGAATAGCTTCAGAGTGATTGGAGTAGTTTTTATAAAAGAAATCTAGAACTTATAATTTGATTACAACTATACTCTTGGATAAAAATTATTATAAATATTTTCTTAGATTTTAGGAATTATAGAATAGTATTGTTTAACTATAGAAGTAATAAGATGCTCGGCCATGCATATCAAAGTCATTTTGAAGCAGTATTAAAAATTTTCCTAATGATAAAGAAGAACACATGTTTAAAGCCAGCCATAGAGAAAATTATTATTTATAACTGGAGTGGCCATATGCCTGAATTTCTTAAAGTCCCAAAGACATAAATCTGTTAGAAAAACATTAGCATCTCTGTTAATAGTTAATAGTTATTAAAAAGAAGACTGTGTGTAGAAATGTAACCATTTCCGATTAGGACAAAAGAGTTTGCAAAAGATCATCACTTCTCAAACAGGAGAAAATAACCAGTAAATATTTCTAAACCATTCAGAGCTATAGTTCAAAACAGTCTAAATGAACTAAACTTCAAAGAAGCACAAATCTAAAGAGAGACAAGACCAGTGATCTCTTTTTTTCCCTGGGGAGGCATGGTGGAAACAGAAGTAACCCTGGCAGGAGATATGACAGGAGTGAGGAAAACCAACAAAGAAACATTTATTTTTTGTAACTTCTTTATTTTGATATGTTTTCAAATTCATAGAAACATCACAAGAATAGTACAAAGAGATTCTATATCCTCCTTTCTCAGATTGATTTTCTGTTTATATTTTGCCCCATTTGCTTCATCATCTGCTTTCTATATATCGATCCATTGATATATCCATTGGTCTATCAATGCATATACTTTACGGAGCTATATCAGCACAAGTTGTAGCCATTTGTCTTACAGGTTTTAGTGTGTATTTGTGAATAATATGAACACTGTCTTAATCAAAAATTTTGAAACATTAACATTGATAAAATTTTATTACCTAATCCATAATACATATTCTAATTTTGTCAAATTATCCCACTAATGTCCCTTACAGCTTTTTTCATCCCTAGTCCATGATATGCATTGCCTTTAGTTGTCATGTTCCTGTTTTCCTCTTCAATCCAGAATAATTTCTCTGCCTCTCTTTGTGTTTCTTAGCTTGATTTGTTAAGAGTACAGACCAGGTTTTTGTTTGTTTTGCATAATGTCTATTTGGTATTGTCTGATAATTTCTTCATGATTAGGATCAGGTTAAATAATTCTTCAGAATACATCATATCAGAAGGCACATGATGTCACTTTGACCCAATATTGGTGATGTTGGTATTATTCATTAGTTACCCACCAAACTTCAGAAGCTGTAGACCAAAGTGACAGACTGAATCCTGGAAGAGTCCAGAGGCAGAGACCAAAGTTATCCCTTCCCACTTTTGTTCTCCACTGTTGTTTTTTGTTTTTTGTTTTTTCATGGAGATGTAATGGTACACAGGGCAGGGATGTAAAGCAGAGTGATCTCTCTGGAATCTGGTGGTGATTATGTTTCAAATCCTTTAGAAGGGAAGTAACTGATATTATCTTTAAATTATTTGAAGCCAGTGGCGAGCTGACATTAAGTAAAGGTATGACCTAACAGACATGAAGCTCAATTCTGGATTAAGTTGTAAAAATAAGATCATGCAGGAGGCCTTACAGAAGTTCTTTTATGAGAATAAATATTATCCACCACAGTCTCTTCCATTATTTCCAGGATAGAATAACAAATTTTGAGATATCCAAAGAAACAAAGAAATAGCATCAATAACAAAGAAAAATACTGAGCAATAAAACTTTAAAATAACTTTTTTGATTAGTTTATATATATAAGAGGAAAAGTTGAACTTAAAGTGGAAAGGACAAATAATTTCAGCAGAGAAATTAAAATCCTAATAAAAGAGACAAAAGGAAATTTTATTTTTTTGTTTTTACTTTTATTTTTTTGGTTTTTCAAAACTTGTTATTTTTCTATTTTTTTTAATTTTTATTAAAAATTTTTTTAATGCTTATTCATTTTTGAGAGAGAGACAGAGACAGAGAGTAAACGGAAGAAGGGCAGAGGAAGTGAGACACAGAATTGGAACCAGGCTCCAGGCTCTGAACTCTCAGCACAGAGCCCCACACAGCATTCAACACACAAACTGTGAGACCATAACCTGAGCAAAAGTCAGACATTTAACTGACTGAGCCACCCAGATACCCCATAAATGTTTATTTATTTTGAGAGAGAGAGTGAATGAGCAGGGGAGGTGCAGAGAGAGAGAAGGAGAGAGAAAGAATCCCAAGCAGTTTTCACAGTGTCAGTGCAGAGCCCAAGGTGGGGTTCAAACCCACGAACTAGAGATAATGATCTCAGCTGAAACCAAGAGTCGGACACTTCACCAACTGAATCACTCAGGTGTCCCCAGATGTTTTAATTTGAAGTAATCCCTACACCCAATGTGGGGCTCAAGCTCACAACCCCAATATTAAGAGTCACATGCTCTAGTGACTGAGTCAGCCAAGCACCCCACAAATGGAAATTCTAGTACTGAATAATGCAATATCTGAAATAAAGAATGAATTAGATGGATATTATAGCAGACTGGACACTGCAGAAAAAAGAAAAACTTAAGATAGATAATGAAATGTATCCAGTCTGAACACAGAGGAAAAAAAAAGTTAGACTAAAAGTAGATAAAATACTGAAGACCTATGGGAAAATATCAAATGGTCTAATGTACATGTATTGGAAGTCCAGCAATGAAATGAAGATGGTATAATTGTAAATAATTTTATAAAATTGTTAAAATGCACCAACATACACATTTAGGAATCTCAGAAAACCCCAAGAAAGACACAGAAACCAGAAATATGACAGACTAGTGGCTGAAAATCAGAGCTAAAGAGAAAACTCTTAAAAACACCCAGAATGACAAAAAAAGATCCTAGATAAAAGACCATAAATATAGAAATAAACGAAGAGGTCAAGTAAGGGTAAATATATGAATATATACAAAAGACAATTTTTTACCAAAAGTATTTCAAAGACTAATAATGATGTTAAAAATAATGTATACAGTATGTGTGTGTATATACATATATATATATATATATATATAAATCTGTTAGAAAAAATATGAATGTATATATCTAGATCCTATATAGATTGATGTTTTATATATGTTCTATATTTACACATATAATCTAAAATAGCTACCGATATTATATAGAAATAAAATATATGAACTATAACAGCAAAATACCACAGATGTAAATGAGGGGTAAAGTGAATAATACAATTTTCTTCTGTAATTCCCAAGTTGTAAACATTAAAAACTCTGTTAACGTTAAAAAATAATACCAGATATATGTGGTAAATAAATAATCTCCTAAATGGTAAATAATAATAACATTGAGGGATTTAGCAAAAAATCCACTGGAGTAGATAAAATGGAATAAGAGGGTTGGAAAGGAGGAGGACAATAACAAAAACCAGAAGAAACGAGAGAGGACCAATAGAAAAGTGTATACCATTTCATTATGGAATTAAAATTGCTAAAAGTTCACTGTATCAAAGGATAAATATCCAATTTGTTATAAATGCTATTGCAAATTCAGTTAAAATATTCAAATATATGATAAAATTATTTGATTTTGTGGTGACAATATGAATTCAAACATTGTCGGGGCACAGAAACTTGGCAAAACAATGTTCTAACCAAATTAAGAACCTATGGAGGAGGAATAAACTGGGAATTGCTTGTGGCCCAGGTACCATTCATTTTTATGACTGAATAAGCTGCACTGATGTACCTATTGAAACAGCAGCTTTATTTAGCAGCATTTATAATATTTTTAATGTATATTTAAAGTAACCAAACTATGAAATTTGTAATCTAGCTAATATTGACTAACATTAGCCTTTTAATACAGTTTATTTGCTGATTATAGTACTTTAGAAATTTTGGAACTTTACTGTGCTTAGATAAAAAAGTATCTTACAATGATATTAAACTTTTTTGTAAGTGAAATATCTAAATTTTGGTGTCTCTTAATTCAAAATATGTTTGAAATATTTATTAAAATATTTGATCAATGAAGTGCTACAAAACAGCATTTAGTGAGTAGTATTTATTTAATATAAAAACAGGAAGATATTAAAATGTATCTTTAATGTAAGCAAGGAGAACAGAAGAAACTACATGATCAAAAAGTAATTGGTATGAAAGAATGAAAGATTTTCTTTTGAATTCTTTTTTTTTTAATTATTTTTAACGTTTATTTATTTTTGAGACAGAGAGAGACAGAGCATGAACAGGGGAGGGTCAGAGAGAGAGGGAGACACAGAATCTGAAACAGGCTCCAGGCTCTGAGCTGTCGGCACAGAGCCTGATGCGGGGCTGAAACTCATGGACCCCAAGATCATGACATGAGTCGAAGTTGGATGCTTGACCAACTGAGCCACCCAGGCACCCCTCTTTTGCATTCTTTAATTGTACTTCATAATATTGTAATTAATGGGAAGACTTTCAATGAAGCTTTAATTTTTAATTGGGCAAAGTTGTGTTCTGATACATATTTGAATAAAATAAGGCCTGTGATTTTGTATACATATATTTGTTAAGGATTCAAAATAATTATTATAGAGATAATTTATGTGATTAGTTTTTTCTTATAAAACAATACTTAAAATAAAATATAGAATATTTGTGGTAGATATTTACATATTTCAATATTGTAAAAAATACCACTGTGAATTTTATCCATTTAATGGATTTGTTGAGTTTGCCATATTCCTTATCACTTGTAGAGTGATGCCTTTCTCATTTAAAGCTATTATGATATACAGAAAAGACAGTTGAAAGAGTAAATGTTTTTAAATGTATTAACCGAAAGTACAAACTTAAGAAAGATATGTAGGCAATTCCCTAAAAATTCTATATGGAAAAAATATATATTATATTGGAAAATATGCAATTATAGGGAATTGATAAAAAGGCATAAATATGTATTTTTGTATAAGCTCTTTTAAATGCTCAGATATTCAACATAACATTTTTGAACATTGTTTTAATTTACATAGGTATATGGTATCTTAAAGAAATTGATTTTAGTTTTTAAAAATGAATAGACAGGGGCGCCTGGGTGGTGCAGTCGGTTAAGCGTCCGACTTCAGCCAGGTCACGATCTCGCGGTCCGTGAGTTTGAGCCCCGAGTCAGGCTCTGGGCTGATGGCTCGGAGCCTGGAGCCTGGAGCCTGTTTCCGATTCTGTGTCTCCCTCTCTCTCTGCCCCTCCCCCGTTCATGCTCTGTCTCTCTCTGTCCCAAAAATAAATAAATGTTGAAAAAAAATTAAAAAAAAATAAAAATAAAAATGAATAGACATGTTTATATTAACACAATTATGACAAAACCAACATTTAGGTCACTAAGTATTTTAAAATTGTATTAATATTCTTAAATTTGTATCACCATCTCTCACTCTCATTTTAGTCCCAGAATGGATGATAAATATAAGGTTAACCTTAATTTAGATATGTGAATATTTTTCAGAAGAGACTCACTTAAGGTAAGAAAAAATACTATCAACCAAACTTGCTTTCAGGTTAGAAAATTGAACTCTAGTCAGATATATGGAGACAATTAATGCACACTTCACATCTTTGAACTCAACGCTTTCACCTATGAAATGATAAGATACATTGATTCTTAAGGAGTGTTAGAGACAATAGGTATAAAATGAACTCACTTGTGCTAAACCCCAGATCAGTAAACCAAGACTTAATGCCTAACCTAATTGCAATTTCAACCTCTCTCAAGAATATGACCTTCAGCTACTCAACCTGGAGTTACTTGGCTAGTACTAGTGAGGTAATCTGGTAATCTGCCTGATAGAGCCCTCATGTTTCCCTTAGAAAGGTGACTTTGACTGAAACAAGGAATTGTTTGATAATAAATTTAATTTTTGCCCTTCCTCTTTACAGACTATTCATTTCACACAGATCAGTGGAGGTCCTTTCTTTTTGCTAGTTGGGGTGCTGCCTGATTCATGAATCACTGAATAAAGCCAATTTGATCTCTAAATTTACTCAGTTGAATTTTTGTTGTTTAAAAGGAGTCATTCAGTTTAACAATATGTCATTCAGTGATCTACAGAGCAGTTAACAGCCAACAATCACAAATAGTTAACAAGCTATACCACAAAATATATAGTTTCTTTCCTATGGTAATGTCAAGGAGAAACCATTCTTTAGAAATAAAAGGTCATAATTTTTTTTTTACCCTAAAATGAAGCACCAAATGAAAATAGAGTATACGAAGGACCTCTGGATCAGTGTTTCCAAAATCACAGTAAATTGTAAATCAGAATTTTTTAACTCAAACTTCAAGAATGAGATTGAAATATAATTGGCTACAATATAAGATAGATAATTTGATAGGAAAATGAACATTTGGAGAAGAAAAAAAATTCTTAATAGTAGTCATAGGTGATAGGAAATATTACTGTAGAAATTACTCATGGATGAAAAATTGGATGATGGTATACAAGGGCATACTGCAAAACAATTGCTGAAACCATTACAGGGAGTTAGCTGCAAACGAAAGCCTTATATACATATATACACTTAGGCATATATCTGCAGGATACAAAGCTAAGTAGCATTCAAAATGCTAGAAAATCTCCTAAGAGTCTACTAAGAGCAAGTGTTACATCCAATATTGTACTCTTCCGGCTCCTGTGAATAACTTCCCAATACCATCTTTGATTACAAGCAACTAATGTGATCACCATATGTGTCTCATTATCTGATACAATCTATCCCATTGTGGTAGCTAACCAAATTACTTTTCAAAACTTACTGAAGAAATTTAGTGCACAAATCATATTCTGTATCTGACACTTGAGCTCCTTTTCAGCCAAGATTCTATTAAAGTAGAAATGGGAGGCTTTCCTTCTCCTTTAATAATTGAATTAAGCTTAGAATCTAATTGAAGTCATGGATGGCTTTGTAATAGCTATCTTAAAACTAAAAAAAATAATTATTATATATTTTAAAGGATAAAAATTATTACATATTTTTAAAGGATAAAAATAAAAATATAGAAGAGAGGTTTGGCATTAAGTGGAAGAGAACTTCCAATTAGCTACTGTGTTTTTCTCAAATCTTTGCAATAACTGAATAAGAAAATGTTCCCGATACTATGACTCTTTGTGATTCTAAATTAAGAGTATCAGTAAATAATTAGGAACAATGTGGTCAATAATAAGGCTAATAGATGACAAATGCAGTACTGGGAAGCTTAATGCAGACTAATGAACTGAGGGAAAAATTTTATAATACTCCTTTTTAATGGTTCAGAATTATACTAAACTAACCCAAATTTGTACTTTGGGGAAAAGACAAGGTAACATGAATGTAAGGAGTATAAAATCAAAGTGTGAAAGCATAACAAGACACCTACAGAAAGGTCAGCCACAGAATCTTGGAAAACTCTTGACTGATTGTTTTCTTTTCTTTAAAGCAAGCCCTTCATGTCATTCAGGAGCCCCTCAATTAAACTGTGGTCTCTGTGACTAATATAAATCTTACTGTCCAGATTGACCTTATACCATTCATATTTTATCACTAAGACAAATAAAATGAAGCTTTTGACTATGCTGTCATCCAGTCATTTTTGTGGTTTACAATTAGCCACCAAGTTCCTGAATTTGTTGTTGCAGGAGATTGGTGTTTTTAGTCTGAAAAGCTATGGATCATAACTACAGTATATACATATGCTTTCTTCCAAATTCTAGGTAAAATGATCTAAGACTCTTTGCCACTTTCTAATTGTTAGTAAGAACTGGAAGAAGTCCAGAGTTTCATCTCACAGTGTTATTGAATAATAAATTAATTGCCACACACACACACAAAAACCCAACAAAATAAACACATATAAAACAAGACTATGGCATTATCAAGTGAGCAAATTATCTCAGTCTGAATACTAAATTATGTTATGTTATATTACAAAGCTGTAGCAATGAATATAGTATGGTACCAGCACAAAAACAGACACATAGATCAATGGAACATAATATAAAACCCAGAAATGGACCCAGAACTATATAGTGAACTAATTTTCAATAAAGCAGGGAAAAATGTCCAATGGAAAAGAGTCTCTTCAACTAATCGTGTTGGGAAAACTGGATAGCAACATGCAGAAGAATGAAACTGGATACTTTTTTTTACATTATACATAAAAATAAATTCAAAATGGATAAAAGACCTAAATGTGAGACAGGAAACTATCCAAATCCTACAGGAGAAAATGGACAGTAACCTCACTGACATCAGCTGTGGTAATTTCTTACTAGGTGTTTCTCTTGAGGCAAGGGGAACAAGAGCAAAAATAAACTACTGGGACTTCATCAAGATAAAAAGCTTCTGCAGAGGAAAGGAAACAATCAACAAAACTAAAAGGGAAGTGGTATAATGGGAGAAGGTGTTTGTAATGACATATCTGATAAAGGGTTAGTATCTATAATCTATAAAGAATTTATAAAACTCAGCACCCAAAAAACAAGTAATTCAGTTCAAAAATGGGCAGACAACATGAATAGACATTTTTCCAAGGAATACATCCAGATGGCCAACAGGCACATGAAATGATGCTTAATGATGCTCAACATCACTCATCCTCAGAAATATCAAAATTACAATGAAATATCATGTCACACCTGTCAAAATGGCCAAAACTAACAACATAGGGACCAACAGGTGTTGGTGAGGATGTGGAGAAAGGGCAACACTCTTACACTGTTGGTGGGAATGCAAACTGGTGCAGCCACTCTGGAAAACAGTATGAAGATTCACCAAAAAGCTAAAAATAGAACTACCCTACCATCCAGCAATTGCACTACGAGGTATTTCCCCAAAAGATAACAAAAATAGTGATTGAAAGAGATACATGCACCTCAATGTTTATAATAGCATTATCAACAGGATCCAAATTATGCAGAGTCCAAATGTTCATCAAATGATGAATAAAGAAGATGTGGTATATATATACAGTGGGATATTACTCAGCCATAGAGAGAGTGAAATCTTGCCATTTCCAATGGCATGGATGGACTTGGATAATATTATGCTAAGCTAATTAAGTCAGAGAAAGACAAATACCATTTGATTTCACTCACGTATAGAATTTAAGAAACAAAACAGAGGAACATGGGGTGCAGTTGAAAAGAGAGGCAAATCAGAAAATAGACTTAACTATAGAGAACAAACTGAGCACTGGAGGGGGGCTAAATGAGTGATGGCTATTAAGGAGGGCACTTGTTATGATGAGCACTGAGTGTTGTATGTTAAGTGATGAATCACTAAATTCTACACCTGAGACTAATATTTCACTGTATGTTAACTCACTAGAATTTAAATAAAAACTTGGAAAAAGGGGCACCTGGGTGGCTCAGTCAGTTAAGCGTCCGACTTCAGCTCAGGTCGTGATTTCACAGTCAGTGAGTTTGAGTCTTGCTTCGGCTCTGTGCTGAGAGTTCAGAGCCTGGGGCCTGCTTCAGATTCTGTGTCTCCCTCTCTCTCTGCTCCTCCCCCACTCATGCTCTGTCTCTCTTTGTCTCTCAAAAATGAATAAATGTTAAAAAAAATTAAAAATAAACTTGGAAAAAATAAAGATAAGTAAAATAAAGTCATTGAGACTGGAAGGAGTAGGAAGGAAGACCAAGGGAACATAATTGAGGGGCCACTGAGAAGAGGAGACAGGGACCAAAACATGAACAAAAGTTCAACATTTGGGGCAGGATATTAGGGTAGCCTCCATAATAAATAGTGACTTTTGAGCAGAGACCTGGAAGGAGTAGAGATGATCAGGTAAATGACCAAGGGAAGAACAAAAGTCATAATGTGGACTTATTGCTTGTTTTGTTTTAGAAAACAAAGAAACCAGTATGCCTTTAGTAAAGTGAGAAAGGGGTTCAGTGGTAAACATTTTGGAAAAGAGGAAAAGAGGTCATGAATAAAATTTCTTGGATTTTATTCTAATTATCATCTCAAGCCATTTGAACTTTTGTGTTGAGCAGAGGAATGTCATAGTATGATCTACATGCAAAACAGTTTCTTTGCTGCTCAGAGAGTAGACTGAATGAGAAGCAAGAATGTCATCAAGATCAGTTATACGATTGCTGTCATCAGGCATGAGGTAAGGGACACAAAATGAAGTTCTTTAGTAATTATCTATTTAATTCAATAGTCACCACTATTCTCTCTCTAAAGGAGGTAGCCTAGTTATTCCCACTTTTCATAAGAGGAATTATGGTTTATTCAAGGTCACACAACTAGGAAATTACAGATTTGATATAAACAGTTTTTAAGCACTTCGTTAGAATGCTTCCCATAGGGGCGCCTGGGTGGCGCAGTCGGTTAAGCGTCCGACTTCAGCCAGGTCACGATCTCCCGGTCCGGGAGTTCGAGCCCCGCGTCAGGCTCTGGGCTGATGGCTCAGAGCCTGGAGCCAGTTTCCGATTCTGTGTCTCCCTCTCTCTCTGACCCTCCCCCGTTCATGCTCTGTCTCTCTCTGTCCCAAAAATAAATAAAGGTTGAAAAAAAAATTAAAAAAAAAAAAAGAATGCTTCCCATAAACACACAAAGCAATACAAACATAAGGGGGGGGGGTGTAGTTGAAGAGAAGGTAATTGCTAAATAACAATGAAATGAAGAATTGAATTAGAATATAGAATAGGATCATTTACTGGGACCATCTGATTTTATATTATCAAATACATTTTTTTTTTTGGTTTTATTCTTTTTTTTTTTTATTTTTTTTTATTTTTTTTTTTCTGAAATTTATTGACAAATTGGTTTCCATACAACACCCAGTGCTCATCCCAAAAGGTGCCCTCCTCAATACCCATCACCCACCCTCTCCTCCCTCCCACCCCCATCAAATACATTTTTAATATGAGTTGTGAATGTCTGCTGAGGAACGCCAAGTAAGTTGACCAATGATAGTGTGTCTTTAAGATATGTCTTCTCACCTTCAAAAAAAGATGAAAAAACTGACAAAGTCTTTAACTGTATTGTTGCTTTCTTTAGGAAATACTGTATGTCAGGAAGGCAAGAGAGAGCATATGACTCATAGCATTCAGTATTCATTTCAGAGTGTAGGCTTAGTTTTGCATGTGGGTCCTTGCTGCCTGTTGAGACTATTGGTCCATGTAATAAGAAATGTTACTACAAAAAAAAAGTTATTATGAGTAGAATTTTCCTATTTAAAGCACATCAATTAAATCTGATTATATCCTTAGGGTAAGAGATGTATTGTGGTTTCCCTTCTAATTGCCCTTACATTGAACACTGATGTGAGGTTTCTTTTGTGGTTAACCTTTGTCAACAGTATTACTGGATTGACTTTCCTTTCACACAGCACTTGCTGTTATGCCATCTTTTATTTCTATAAATATCTTTGGTTTCCCTGTCAACAATGAAAGTAACACTACATCTTTTCCCAAAAAGGAAGATACATTTTTAAAAAGTTCAGCATTCTTTTGTTCCAATTGATGCTCAGAATGTTTATATCTTTTCTTTTCTCTTAGATTCCCAAATGGATAGTACTAATCCATTCTGAATTCAGCAAAAAACGGAATGAATTTAATTTCATGAATTAAAAATTACATGTGCATATGGGGGATTTTATGGGAGTAATTTACTTTTATTTGATAACTAAGAAAATAGAGTATTAATGTTAAGTGGTTTCTGTGTATTTATGGTTATAAACTTTGGAATTAGACCCAGCTCTATGATCCATATCAGGATTTGGCATATTACAGGCATGTGGCCAAATCCAGCCTGCTGCTTGTCTTTGTAAATAAAATTTCATTGTAACTCAGCAATACTCATTAGTATATACACTTAAGCTGAGTAGTTGTGATAGAGGTCGTATGGCCCACCAAGTAGAATGTACTATCTCACTTTTATAGAAAAAAAGATATGCCCATAATTTGGCTATTGTTGATAGCGCTGGTATAAACTTTGGAGTACATGTTCCCCTTCAAATCAGCACACCTATATCCTTTGGATAAATAGTAGTGCAATTGCTGGGTCATAGGGTAGATCTGTTTTTAATTTTTTGAGGAACTTCCACACCGTTTTCCAAAGTGGCTGCACCTTTGCATTCCCACCAGCAGTGCAAAAGTGTTCCCCTTTCTCCATGTCTTCAACATCTGCTTTTCCTGAGTTGTTAATTTTAGCCATTCTGACAGGTGTGAGATGGTATCTCATTGTGGTTTTGATTTGTGTTTCCCTGATGATGAGTGATGTTGAGCATCTTTTCATCTGTCTGTTTGCCATCTGGATGTCTTTTTTGGAAAAGTGTTTAGTCATGTCTTCTCCCCATTTCTTCACTGAACTATTATTATTTTTGGGTTTTTTTGGTGTTGAATTTGATAAGCTCTTTATAGATTTTGGATACCAACCCTTTATCTGGTATGTCACTGGCAAATATCTTCTCCCATTCCATCAGTTCCCTTTTAGTTTTGTTGATTATTTCCTTTGCTGTGCAAAAGGTTTTTATCTTGATGAGGTCCCAATAGTTCATTTTTGCTTTTATTGCCCTTGCCCCCATGTCAAGCAAGAAGTTGCTGTAGCTGAGGTCAAAGAGATTGCTGTGTGTGTGTGTGTGTGTGTGTGTGTTTGTGTGTGTGTGTGTGTGTGTGTTCCTGTAGGATTTTAATGGTATCCTGTCTTCCATTTAGAGGCCAGATGTCCATCTACTGATGAATGGATAAAGTAGATGTGGTAGATATATACATATATATACGTACATACACACACATACACTACAGCATATTATCTAAGTGAAATAAGTCAGAGAAAGACAAATATGATTCCACTCATATGTGGGATTTGAGAAATAGATGAACAAAGGGAAAGGGAAGGAAAAATAAGATAAAAACACATAGTGAGGCAACCATAAGAGACTCTCAATGTACAGAATAAACTGAGGTTTGCTGGAGGGGAGCAGGGTGGGGAGGGTGGGTTAAATGGGTGAAGGACATTAAAGAGGGCACTTTGGGGGATGAGCTCTGGGTATCATATGTAAGAGATATATTACTGGGTTCTACTCCTGAAGCCATGACAATACTGTATGTTAAGTAACTTGAATTTAACTAATAAAAATAAATAAATAAAATGTAAAAGAATGCTAAAAAAAAAGAAAAAAGAAATGTTATGTTGACCCATAATCTACATATTCTCTTTCAAGAATACTTACATTACAGAGCTGTTCTGATGATGAACTAATATTGCTATGTAGAAAGGTATGTGAAGAAATGAGTGCTTTCCTGGAACACCATTGGCACTCAATTATTAGTAAGGTTGATATCAAAAGGCATGTGACAGAGGATTCTGCTAAAAAGTCCCAAGCAATGAGACCCAATGATCTTGGGTCTTGTTTGAGGACCCATAACCCTCACCATCTGTTCTAGCTGAATCTCTTGCATCACCCTTCCAAGAGTGGGTGGATCATAAACTACTCAAAATAACAACATGATATATGCTCTATTAGTCATGAGCTAGAAATATTATTTTATATTTAAATGGATAACATTTTTCTAATAGTTGGGAACTACTGGGCTACTGTATCCATGTGGTGTTCTAATTAATCTTTGATTTGTATTTTATTTAAGCGTTACTCTGTCAATCTCACTGATTTAGTGATATCTGCAATTTTGCACCAAAATTATCCTGACATTCTGTTACTAAGGATAACCTACCTGTATATTAAAATACAAACTTGAAAGATGTATCAATAAAATTATTCCAATTAGCAAGAGACTTATCATCAGGCAAACTTTTCAAGCATATTTAAAACATGCATTAATTTATTTAAGGGTAATAAACATGTGATTCATCTGTACCTATGTGGCATGAGGTAAGCCCTGACAAACATAAAGAATGTTCAGCCCAAGTGATCTTTTGAATCATTGAGTATCAGGAAAACATTCTTATCAATGTATTTTATAATCAATTATCAAGAGATAATATGCTTCTGTCAATGCGTTTGTGCATGTTTGTTTTCTTGTTTATAATATTAGATTAGTTCTTGTTGGTTTCTGTAACATTAGAAAGGAAGACTTTTCCTGACTAAATGCTTTCTGTATAGTTAAAGAGCTGACATGGTCTGGTATGATGACTGTTTTCTTTCCATTGCCTTTGGTTTTGCAAACTGTCACGTTTTTTAAGGCAAATGTAGGCAAATTTTTTCTGTAAAAGATGGGCAGAAAGTAAATATTTTAGTATTTAGCCTTTCCATGTTGTCTACCAACACTATATTATATATATATATATATATATATATATTTCTTTTTTACTCCCCTTTGCAAGTACAGAAATTATTCTTATCTCAGGGGCTATATAAAAAAGGCCCAAAGGCTACCATTTGGTTTGCTGACCTCTTGCTTTAATGATCCATCCTTGTTCTAGTGAAGAGGGTCAGTAAATGCAGCAAGATCACATGAGCAGTCAATCTAGTGTTTTGGTACAGACTCCCTGGCTCTTTGAATGCTCACTTTTCTGCATTGGTTGTTATATTGCCATGTAATATCAGAGCAACAATATACCAAATCTTGTGAACTGAGCCTCAAACTAAGTAACCGGGTCTATACCGATATGTCAAGTGATTATGTCATGTGATTTGAGGGACATCAGGTGGACATCCTGTATAAAATAACATTAGAAATATATAATAGTTTATCAATCATTAACAAATGAATTACTTTTATGCATGGCTTATTCCTTATGCAATATAATAATCCAAATGTGAAATTCAGAATAGTGTAACCCGAATAAGCTTAACAAATGCCTTCCAATGAGGCAAAAAGTGGAGAAAAGAGTCCTACGAAACTGAATTTAAAAAATGGAGACATTTTCCCAAAATATATTTGGAGCACTGAGGGAAGATGTCTTTCTAACCTGAGAAATGCTGATCTGACTAACATAAGTTTGGGGGCTTCTAGGAACCCTAAGATTTTATGGAATTCCTTCATTTTTCAATAGGGCTGTAGTCACAGGAAGAGGAAGAAACTGAACAGACAGCGAACAGAAGGCAAATATTATAAGAAAATCAACTTTGCTGAAGACAGACATGGAAACAATTTGTTGGACTACAAATAAAATAGCTATATCTTCTTTTGAGGCATAAAAACCAAAGGTACTGAATCAATACCCAAAATGATGACCGAATTGGAACTCGTGAAATTTCATTATAGAGAAATTGTCTTTTGTAAGTTCTACATTCTACTTTTCATTACTTAATGTGATTCTAGGCCCAAATCAATCCTAATTTGAATTCTATACAAACAAGACTTACAGGATGTCTGAGGCTACTATGAAGTCTTATTTCCTAAGCTTTACAACCCTGAAAATGGGGTGGTAATAACAATGACATGAGTAAGAATTATTTCAACCTATTTTATATCCTCACCATCTCTTTTGGTCAGTGTTTTCAAACTGACATGAGTTTTGTTATAAAGAGAAGTGAGAGCCAGGTGTTCAGGCCAAAAAGAAGGCTACGTTGGTCAGGCAAGTAGGGAATTGGTTTGACTTTGCTCCAAGCAGGCAATTAAGGGATGATGAATTAGAATCCCCTCAAAGTGGGAACCCTATTGCTCTCAGACATGTCATGCCCTCTGAAGTGTAAAATGCCTGATCATAAATAATAATGTCACTAATTGTGTAAAAAAAAAAAAAACCTGAAACAAATACTGCTGCTATATGTAAGTGGCATCATTGATTGAAAAACATGAATTCATCTCAAGTTTTTTTTTTTGCTATTGTCATAAACACATAGTTTTACTCTTTAAAATACAAGTGGAAGGACAAAACATGATACTAGGACAGTATCTGTTACTTCACCTAAAGACTTGTAATAGATTCCAAACATCTTTGTCATCTGAGATACAGATCAAAGTAACTGACAATCAAATTGTCTGCTTTAATGTTTGAGTTAAAAATCTTAAAAAACCTAGTTGAAGTTTGTACAAGTATGATATGAACATAAGTTATTATGAGATTTGATATCCATTATGGTTGTAGTAGCCATGCCTATACATGCATCTATCTATCTATCTGTGTGTTTACATATACAATTATACTGCAGTATGCAAGTCGTAGATACTGACTAAACCAATGAATGAGTGATTAATATTTGCAATAGATACAAACGTTTAAAAATTACTAACTTTGTTCAAGTTTCTAGAATTAATGAAAATAACTTATATGACCTATCAGCCACATTTTTGTTAAATGATAATGTGAACTTAATGAAAACATGTTCATTAAATTTTTATTTTTACTGACATAATATAACCTTTGAAATTAGTTCTTTACTGAATTTATAGAGCAATTATATTCCCAAATGATATATTTTTAACTACCTACACTGATAATAATCAATAGAAATTCTGGAAAGCTTGCATCTACCTTCAAAACTCTAGTAATTACTTTTAAAGACATTTCTCCAGCTTTACTGAGAAGTATTAACGTATAATATTGTGTAAATTTAATGTCATTATGAGGATTAAAGTAGATATATACAATCTGAACAATCTTCAAAGTATAATTGTATATACTGTTATATAAACAAGGCATAATGATACTCTGATGACAGGTTGAGAATGAAAAATCATGTATGTCAAATACCTACTACAATACCTGACACAGAGAAAGTGTTCTCTAAATGGTATCTATGATGACTTAAGAGCCATCTCTTATAGTCTGGGATTAATTCATTTAGAAAATATGAGTAATACAATAAACAGATGTTGGGTATTTGCACTATTTCAGGAAGTATGCTTACAGTTAGAGGGGAAATAAAACTACTATTGCCCTCAAGGAACACATAATGCAACTACATTATAGCATTTACATATGTGTATATATATAACATACTTAACTATTTATGTATTAAATATATTAAATGTGTTAATTATAATGCATATAAATATATGTATTATTCTATTTATATATAATTATATGTGCATACATACGAAATCACTATAATACTGCACCATGACTAAAGTGCAATAATAAAATGTTTTGAGATAGGAAAAAGGTTACTGTCTTTGGAAGTTTAAGTATTATCCCTTTAGCCCATAAAAAAATGTGGAATTCTGTAAATTACTTTTAGTTAATAGTATTTGATGGTTAGGATTTTATATTTTTGCTATTACAATTTTCTTCCTAGTATTAGAATGATTTATGTATTTTGGCAATGTTTTCGTGTAATAGTACATACACACACATCTGTATATAAAGAGAAGGTAATCTATTGGCAAAACATATTGAAACTGTCTTTTGTTTGATTTGCATTTCTTTTGGGCTTATAACATAATTCAGTTTTATGTGTTCATTTTTAAAGGCTTATTAAAATGGACAAAAAATAAATACTTTATAACTTCATTTTTACCATAAAATATATGTTCCCTTTTGGTCTATTAAAAATTTTAACACATTAATGGCTAGTTTTTTTTTATTGAAGTGCAAACATACTTAGGGAATATTGTACATTGGAACTAATACTGATAAAAAATAAAACCCAGATACGTTATTCAAGGAATGTAGAAGATTCAAGTTGGTTAACAGAATAACACTGAATCTTTTCTTCTTAAGAAACCAAGTTTATTTATCAAATGTTCACTTAAGTAGAATTAGAGGTGTGTTCTCTCTCATTTTATATTCTGAACCATTTTTGTTATAGGATATAAATGGTGGAAATGTGACAGCTATACTAACTGAGGATGACAATAGGGTAAAGGACAAGGAAAAAGCCTTCTGTAATTTAATTTTAAATGGTATCATCATTTATTTTCAGTTGGCATTCAATTTCCAATACATTCACTTTAAAATGCATTACTGTTTAGTTTTGAATGTTATGGTAATTTTGGAGTTGACTTAGCTTTTCTCAGAGTCACAGATATGAGGCATATTAATGCACATGAGTTCCACATGACAAATGATGCTTGAAGTTTCCATGTCTGCTAATTCATTTTTGATTATAACATGGATGTATTCTGAAATATAAATGGCATTTGCCTAGCCAAACGGTCATCTGATTTGAACATACGATGTGATGCTTCACTGATGTTTGAACTTTGGAGTCATTTCAAATTCATTGGTAATAGTGCTTATAAAGGCCATGTTCCCTGACTCAGAATGAAATAAACTAAGACTGTATCAGCTGCTTCTCAGGGACAATGTTCCCTTAATCTATCTCATTTAGAGAAAGCATCTGGAATTAATTTAGCAACCTTTGCGATCAGAGGATGTTTCACATTGCTTACATTTTCAAAACCAAGTTTAAAATGTTCAGATTGCACTATATCAAGGAATTCCAGCTACATGTGTTGTCTTGGATCTTAGTTTTAGACAAATAATGACAGATATATAGTGTCTATTAGGGAAAAAATTGAAGTCATTTAAAGTAAACTCAAATTTCAAAAGTGAGTTCAATTTTTATCATTAGTCATCTAAAGCAACTTGAAATTGAGAAAAGAAATGGTAAGAAAAAGTTGTACTACTATGTTTAACTGATTTTTATACCACCAATTATTTTCATATATTGAAACCTTTCCTATAAATTTTGAAAACTGTGTCTAATAAAAAAGGTAAAAATATTTGAGTTTCTTGAATTATATTCCTTGAAGTTCTCACTGAATTCTAATTTATCTTATTGTTCTAAATTCCTTCTTGAGTGTTAGAGTGACATCAAACACCATCACACTATGAATTCACTAAGATCCAGTAATGCATCTTGAAATAGGCTGCCCTATGGTAACTAGTCTTTCGACATCTGAAAAACAATAAAACTGCCAATTTACTTTTTATTATTTACATGATTCTAAACAATCAGAGATGCACTATTCCTCATTGAAACCATCTTTTGCTGTATAATCTCTAAATGGCTGAATTACAGATTAATTTTAATAATCTTTAAGCTTCACATTTTAAGGTTCAGCATATTTTATTACAATATATTGAAGAAACTACATCCAATGAGGAAGTTAATTGGAAGAAATCCTAGTGATACGGTCAACTATCACACTCAAGGGAAGTTCAAAATGTTTCAAAAATGCTTGAGCCTTTTTTTTTGGGGGGGTGGTGGTGTAGATTTTCTATTTTTTGGCCTTGTCATACTATCTATCTTACACTGAAACATTAGATTTGAAATAAACACTGAAAGCCTAATGGTTGTGTGGAACAAGAACTTGAATTGCTTCAATTCTATCAACCAGACCATTTGAAATGTTTGTGTTAAATCTCCTGGAATTTGCCAAGAAATTCTTTTTCAAAATTATCCTTATATTTAAGACTTTTATAACTATTTGTATATTATATATTGCATCATGAAAATTTTGAAATTATGAAAATTTATGAAAATAAATCATGAAATTTATGAAAATATCCTCAAGTAATAATACAGGTTAATAAATCTGGTTAAAACGATTATTGAATGGAATATTCAAAAACTTTACATTTTAACAAAGTCCTGGACAAACTGGAAGAAATTAAGTCTCTTAAATAGAAATGTTAAATGTTGGAGGGACCAAGATGGCGGAACTGCACGTAAGTTTTTTTTGCATCTCATGTCCATGAAATACAGCCAGATCAACACTAAACCATCCTGCACACCTAGAAAACTGATTTGAGGATTATCACAACAATCTGCACACCTGAACCACAGAACTCAGCAGGTATACAGCACAGAGAGGTGAACTGGGGGAGAGAAAAGCCCCAGAGTGCAGGGAGCAGGAGAAAAGCAGCTGGAGAGAAAGTGGAAAGCAGCTGGAGAGAAAATGGAAAAGTGGAAACAGCCGCAGGGACTGAATAAACAAGGAAGAAAGGAAAGGGTTTAAGTTCCATTAAGACTCTATAAGCAGGGAGAGTGCAGAGTCTGAAACTCCACAGCTCGATACCTGGCAGTGCTCTGGTGGGAAGGGCGAATCTCCAAGAGCAAAGTGAAGTCTAGGGATCTTTGGGCCACATGGGGAGAGGCGGTTCCCCTGCTGGGAGGACACTCGGTAGAGGCAGTGTGGGCTCCCCATCAAAGGTCCCAGCAGACCCCAGAGAACAACCACATTCTCTGGTGCTGGAACAAGGACATTAAGGGGGAAGCCTGGTGCCAGATGTGTGTTGTCACTTACCATAATCCCTGAAATGCTGCCGCTACAGGATTGCACGAACTTTTTCTGGGGCAGGCTTGCATCCAGCCGCAGTTTCTGGGCATCAGCAGCAGCATGGTCCTGAGAACATTTCTGGGTGTGGCCAGTACCCAGCCATTACTCCATTACTTGGTGAGACACTCCCCAAGGAGGTCTGAGTGGGTCAAAGTCACAGTCTCTCAGAGGTGAGGGGTTGGGAAACACAGTCACATCTGAGATAAAACTCAGGAGGGAGGTGCCGCCTGGCAACCTGACAGCTTGGTCCCGGCCAGTGGAAAAGCAGGCAGTGGATGGAAGCCGGAGACAAAGGACTGTGCTCAATTGCTGATCAGGGAGAACTGAGTTGGTAGTAGAAGCTGAGTAGCTGGGTAATACTATTTGCACCCCTCCCACGCATGCGCATACACACTACAAGCTCCACAACAATCCACCCAGTGGGCTAAGCAGCGCCATCTAGTGGAAAACGGAGCTGTTACACTAAGCCCCACCCAACTGGGCCAACCTCTCTTTAGGAACACAAGTCTCTACACCTGCTTAGTTTACGATCTGTAAAGTGCTTCAGAGTTTGACTTCTAGAGGAAAACGATATAATTTCAAGCATATTTTGGTCTGTACCCTGGTCTATCTATTCAATTTTTTTTGTTTCTTTTCTTTTTCTTGAATAAAAAAGAAAATATTTTTCTTTTCAATTTTTATTAAAAATATTATTTTTTAACTTTTTTCTACTATATTTTTTTACTTTTTTGTAATTTTTAAAAGTTCTATTTAACTTCCATCATTTCATTTTATTCTATTTCATTCTAATCATTTTTTCAAATTTTCAAACTTTATCTTTTTTTTTCTATCCCATTTTTTCTCTAACCTATCAAGCTCCTTTCAACAACCAGAGCAAAACACACCTAGGATCTGCATTACTTATTTGATTTTTTGTGTGTGTTGTTTTTAATTGTATAATTTTAAATTTTTTTTACCTTAATTCCTTTTCTTCCTTCAAAATGACAAAATGAAGGAATTCACCACAAAACAAAGAGCAGGAAGAAACGACAGCAAAGGGCTTAATCAACACAGATACCAGCAAGATGTCTGAATCAGAATTTAGAATCACGATAATAAGAATACTAGCTAGGGGGTGCCTGGGTGACTCAGTCGGTTAAGCGTCTGACTTCAGTTCAGGTCATGATCTCACAGTTTGTGGGTTCAACCCCCGTGTCGGGCTCTGTGCTGGCAGCTCAGAGCCTGGAGCTTGTTTCGGATTCTGTGTCTCCCTCTCTCTGCCCCTCCACTGTTCATGCTCTGTCTCTGTCTCAAAAATAAACATTAAAAAAAAGTTTTAAAAAATACTACTAGCTGGGATTGAAAATAGATTAGAATCCCTTTCTGTGGAGATAAAAGAAGTAAAAGAAAGTCAGGATGAAATAAAAAAATGCTATAACTGAGCTACAATCTTGAATGGTTGTCGCAGTCAGGAATGGATGAGGCAGAGTGGGAATCAACAATACAGATGACAAACTAATGGAGAATAATGAAGCAGAAAAAAAGAGAGAGACTAAGGCAACATAGCATGATTTAAAAATTAGAGAAATCAGGGGCGCCTGGGTGGCGCAGTCGGTTAAGCGTCCGACTTCAGCCAGGTCACGATCTCACGGTCCATGAGTTCGAGCCCCGCGTCAGGCTGTGGGCTGATGGCTCAGAGCCTGGAGCCTGTTTCCTATTCTGTGTCTCCCTCTCTCTCTGCCCGTCCCCCGTTCATGCTCTGTCTCTCTCTGTTCCAAAAATAAATAAACGTTGAAAAAAAAATTAGAGAAATCAGTGACTCATTAAAAAGAAACATCAGAATGATAGGGGTCCCAGAGGATGAAGAGAGAGAGAAAAAAGGATAGAAGGGTCATGTGAGCAAATCATAGTGGAAAACTGTTCTAACCTGGGGAAAGACACAGACATCAAAATCGAGGAAGCACACAGGATTCCCATTAGATTCAATAAAAACTGACCATCCACAAGGTATATCATAGTCAAATTCACAAAATAGGCAGGGAAAGAATCATGAAAGCAGCAAGGGATAAAAAGTCCTTAACCTACAAGGGAAGATGGATCAGGTTTGCAGCAGACCTATCCATAGAAACTTGGCAGGCCAGAAAAGAGTGGTAGGATATAGTCAATGTGCTGAATCAGTAAAAATATGCAGCCAAGAATTCTTTATCCAACAAGGCTGTCATTCAAAATAGAAGGAGACATAAAATTTTACAGACAAACAAAAATTAAGGGAGTTTGTGACCACTAAGCCAACCCTGCAAAAAACTTCAAGGAAGACTCTGTGACTCTCTGAGGGAATAAAATATGGAAAAAAACAAAAACAAACAAACAAAAAAAAGTAAAAAGTTTAGGAAGGACCAGAGAATACCACCAGAAACTTCAACTCTACAATCAACATAATGGCAATAAATTCACATCTTTCAGTACTCACTCTAAATGTCAATGGACTAAATGCTCCAATCAAAAGACACAGGGTAACATAATGGATAAGAAAGCAAGACTCATCTGTATGGTATTTACAAGATACCCACTTTACACCTAAAGACACCTTCAGATGGAAAGTAAAGGGACTATTATGCTAATGGTCTACCAAAGAAAGTTGGAGTAGCCATACTTATATCAGACAATCTAGACTTTAAAGACTGTAACAAGACATTCAGAAGGGCATTTCATCATAATTCAGGGGTCTATCCACCAAGAAGACTTAACAATTGTAAACATTTATGCTCCAAATGTAGAAGAACCCAAATATATAAATCAATTAATCACAAACAAAAGAAACTCATTGACACCATAATAGTAGGGGACTTCAACACCCCACTTACAGCAATGGGAAGATCATCTAAACAGAAAATCAACAAGGAAACAATGGCTTTGAATGACACACTGGACCAAATGGACTTAACAGATATATTGAGAACATTTCATCCTAAAGCAGTGAAACACACACACATTCTTCTCCAGTGCACATGGAACGTTCTCCAGAATAGATCACATAATGGGACACAAATCAGCCCTCAACAAGTACAAAAAGATCAAGATCATTCCATGCATATTTTCAGATGACAATGTTATGAAACTTGAAATCAACTACAAAAAAAATGTGGAAATATAACAAATACTTGGGGACTAAAGGACATCCTACTAAAGAATGAATGGGCTAACCAAGAAGTTAAAGAGGGAATAAAAAAGCACTTGGAAGCCAATGAAAATGCTAACACCACAGCCCAAAACCTTTGGGATGCAGCAAAGGCAGTCATAAGAGGGAAGTTTACAGAAATGCAAGCCTTCCTAAAGAAAGAAGAAAGGTCTCAGATACACAACCTAACCTTACACCTTAAATAGCTGGAAAAAGAACAGCAAATAAAACCCAACACCAGCAGAAGTCAGGAAATAATAAAGATCAGAGCAGAAATCAATGCTATTGAAACCACCAACCAACCAACCAAACAACAACAACAAAATACCAGTATAACAGATCAATGACACCAGAAGCTGGTTCTTGGAAATAATTAACAAAATTGATAAACTGCTAGCCAGTTTGATCAAAAAGAAAAAGGAAAGGACCAAAATAAATAAATTCAAGAATGAAAGAGGAGACAACACAACCAACACAGCAGAAATACAAACAATAAGAAGAGAATGTTATGAGCAATTATAGGCCAAAAAAAAAATAGGCAATCTGGAAGAAAGGGACAAATTCCCAGAATCATATAAACTACCAAAACTGAAATAGGAAGAAATAGAAATTTTGAACATAACCATAAGCAGTAAAGAAATTGAATTAGTAATCAAAAATCTCCCAAAACACAAGAGTCTAGGGTCAGATGGCTTTCCAGGGGAATTCTACCAAACATTTAAGGAAGAGTTAACCCCTATTCTCTTGAAGGTGTTCCAAAAAATAGAAATGGAAGGAAAACTTCCAAACTCTTTCTATGAAGCAAGAAATACCTTGATTCCAAAACCAGACAGAGACCCCATGAGAAAGGAAAACTATATACCAATTTCCCTGATGAACATGGATGCAAAAATCGTCAACAAGATATTAGCCAACCGGATCCAACAATATATTAAAACAATTATTCACCAAGACCAATATCCCCAGGATGCAGGGCTGGTTTAATATCCACAAAACAATCAGTGTGATCCACCACATCAATAAAAGTAAGGACAAGAACCACATGATCCTCTTAATAGATGCAGAGAAAGCATTTGACAAAATACAGCATCATTTTTTGATAAAAACCTTCAAGAAAGTAGGGATAGAAGGGTCATACCTTGAGATCATAAAAGCCATATATGAAAGACCCAACACTAATATCATCCTCAATAGGGAAAAACTGAGAGCTTTCTGCCTAAGGTCAGGAACAAGACAGGGAAGTCCACTCACAACTGTTATTCAACTAGTATTGGAAGTCTTAGCCTCAGCAATCAGACCACACAAAGAAACAAAAGGCATCCAAATTGCCAGGAGGAATTTAGACTTTCATTCTTTGCAGATGACATGATACTCTATATGGAAAACCCAACAGATTTCACCAAAAAACTGCTAGAACTGATCCATGAATTCAACAAAGTTGCAGGATTTAAAATCAATGCACTGAAATCAGTGCATACACCAATAATGAAGTAATAGAAAGAGAAATCAAGGAATTGATCCCATTTACAATTACACCAAAACCAATAAAATATCTAGGAATAAATCTAACGAAAATGTGAAAAACCTATACACTGAAAACTATATAAAGCTTATGAAAGAAATTGAAGAAGACACACACACACACACACACACACACACACACACACAAATGGAAAAATATTCCATGCCTCTGGATAGGAACAACAAATATTGTTAAAATGTCAATGCTACCAGAAGCAATATACAAATTCAATGCAATAACTATCAAAATAAAACCAGCATTCTTCACAGACCTAGGGCAAACAATCCTAAAATTTGTATGGAACCAGAAAAGACCCTGAATAGCCAAAGCAATCTTGAAAAAGAAAACCAAAGCATGAGCCATCACAATCCGGACTTCAAGACATATTACAAAGTTGTAATCACTAAGACAGTATGGTACTGGCACAAAAATAGACACTCAGTTCCAATGAACAGAATAGAAAACCCAGAAATGGACCCACAAACGTATGGCCAACTAATCTTTGACAAAGCAGGAAAGAATATTCAATGGAATAAAGACAGTCTCTTCAGCAAATGGTGCTGGGAAAACTGGACAGTGACATGCAGAAGAATGAACCTGGACCACTTTCTTACACCAGACACAAAAATAAACTCAAAATGGATGAAAGACCTAGGACAGGAAGCCATCAAAATCCTTGAGGAGAAAGCAGGCAAACCTCTTTGACCTTGGCCTCAGCAACTCCTTACTCAACATGTCTCTGGAGGCAAGGGAAAACCAAAGGAAAAATGAACTATTTGGACCTCATCAAAATAAAATGCTTCTCTGCACAGAGAAGGAAACAATAAGCAAAACTAAAAGTCAACCAACAGAATGGGAGAAAATATTTGCAAACAACATATGAGATAAAGGGTTAGTATCCAAAATCTATAAAGAACTTATCCAACTCAACACCCAAAAAACAAATAATCCAGTGAAGAAATGGGCAAAAGACATAAATAGACACTTCTCCAAAGAAGACATCCAGATGGCCACCAGACACATGAAAACATGCTCAACATCACTCATCATCCGGGAAATTCAAATCAAAACCACCATGAGATACCACCTTATACCTGTGAGAATGGCTAACATTAACAACTCAGGCAACAACAGATGTTGGCGAGGATGAGGAGAAAGAGGATCTCTTTTGCGCTGCTGGTGGGAATGCAAACTGGTGTAGCCACTCTGGAGAAAAGTGTGGAAGTTCCTCAAAAAATTAAAAGTAGAACTACCCTATGACCCAGCAATTGCACTACTAGGTATTTATCCAAGGGATACAGGTATGCTGTTTCAAAGGGGCACATGCATCCCAATGTTTATAGCAGCACTATCAACAATAGCCAAAGTGTGGAAAGAGCCTAAATGTCCATCCACAGATAAATATATAAAGAAGATGTGGCATACACACACACACATACACACACACACACACACACACACACACACACTGGAGTATTACTCGGCAATGAAAAAGAATGAAACCTTGTCATTTGCAACTATGTGGATGGAACTAGAGGGTATTATCCTAAGGGAAAATAGGGAAAATAGAGAAAGACAAATATCATATGAGTTCACTCGTATCAGGACTTTAAGGTACAAAACAGATGAACATAAGGGAAGTGAAGCAAAAATAATATAGAACAGGGAGGGGGACGAGACATAAGAGACTCTTAAATATGGAGAAGAAACAGAGGGTTACCAGAGGGGTTGTGGGGGAGGGGTGGGCTAAATGCGTAAGGGGCATTAAGGAATCTACTCCTGAAATCATTGTTGCACATTTCTTTTTATACTGTAATGTTTATTTTATTTTTATTGACATGATTATGTATAAAGTAAAACATAAGAAGATTAATTGTGTTTCTTTTCTACCCATTAAGGCTCATTTAATTAGATGATTATAACTAAAAATAACTTTGTTCTATACTTCTAAAAAATTATTCTCTACATGAAAACATGCCTGGTAACTATTGATAGGAAATGTAACAAAGCCAAAGAAAAGAAAACAAAATAATTCAGCAACTTGCTTAAAAGAATTAAATACTATCCTGCCTATTGTTTGTTTGTTTGTTTGTTTGTTTCAAATGTGTTACAAAATCTGTATGAATATTCTCTGCAAATGAAGGAAAATAGTAAGGGAAAGAGTTAAGATCTCTTAGCAACTATTCTGTAATTGGTTCAAAGATAATTATCATAACCTTTAAAGCCTATTATTAGTTTTGCATCTTTAAAAAAATTAATGTTTATTTATTTGAGAGAGAGAGAGAGTGAACATGAGTGGAGGAGGGCAGAGATAGAGAGAGGCACAGAATCTGAAGAAGGCCCCAGGCTCTGAGCTGTCCGTATGGATCCTGACACAGGTTTCAAACTCATGAACCATGAGATCATGACTGGAGCTGAAGTCAGATACTTAACTGACTGAGCCCATCCAGATGCCCCCTAGATTTTCATTTCTAATAAATCAACATTTACTTTATCTTAACACTGTGAATTTTAAGTCTCCTCACCCCCATCCTGGGCTAGGTGATAATGAAGTGGAAAGAGTATTATGTGGTAAAAAATATGTATATTTTGCAATTGGAAAGATGACAATTCAAATCCATATTTCAAATAAGTGGAAGTAAGGTAAGTGTAAGGTACATCTAAACTTAAAGTAGAAGTTGTTATTTTTATGTATAATATGCAATGGGATAATGTATATAAGAGAGCACAGGAATAAATCTGAATTCTTCTGTTTTTTCAAGAATACATTTATCCAATATTTTTATTTTATTTTTTTCATGGAGTTCATATTTAATGTGGAATATGGAAATTAAAAAAAACAAAAATGAAACAAAACACAAACAGATGTTTGAAAAGAGACATCAGTTGTACTAGTAGGCAAGGCTTTAAATTCATTTTTGGTTTCCAGCATCACATGACTGGCTTCAAGCAAATGAATTTCCAGTGTTTTTGGTTCACCGGAAGTTCTCTATTACAGAGATCTTTGTTTCTGATACTATTTATTTTATCATTAAACACTTCTTGGCTCAGCAGACACAGCCATACTGCCTTTCAGATTGGAATGTGGGGCTTGCTGACCACTGTTATGATAATAGGTCTTCCTCCTTCTACCCAGAGAAGACTGAGAAGCAACCAAAGGACTCTCCTGGAAGTTTGATTTAATTCTACCTCTTGGTGCTCATTCTCATTAAGATAAGGGAACGGGGTCTTTTTCCTGCCCGCATTCCTCGCCACATGAGTAAGAGCATTCAACCACTGGATCTCAGGGAATCTTCTCATATCCCCCCTCTTCTGCTGCATGAGATTATTATCCGATATTAAAAATTTTAAATATGTACTTATTCAATCATTGTGTGTTTCAAGGTAGAATACTTTATTAAAAGGCGATATATGGGATAGATTTGATCTTCAGTGAAATTTTAATGCCATTTCTCTTAAGAAGTTAAAAACAGCATCTAAATATTCTCAACAACACCAACAAGAGCAGAAAACAAATTTCTGCATTCCAGTACAGGAAAACACCTATTTCTGGAAATGCGTAGTTTTCATTTGCTTACACTTTAAGAAATCACTTAATGAAATAAAATAATAAGAAATGAAAAATAATAACCAAAATTTGCTTCTAAATGCAGTCTGTTAGGATACAACAAAATTCTGATGATATAAATCTAGGTATTAATATGGTAGCTCCCTAAATGAAATATTTTTCAAAAATGCTAGTAAGCTCCCTTGATCAAATATCAAACCCCCTCTATATAGCAGGAATTGCAAGATGTAATGATATTCACATTAAGAAGATATCATTGTAACACTCAAGAATCTTCAGTTTGATGAAAATTACATTTTAAAAAGAATGATCATCATCAACAAGAAAAACAAGAAAGGCAAGAACAACTTAAGTCCCCACTGTAGATCATTCAGTAAAAGTCATGGCAATGACTATGAGAGATTAGTATATTATTAAATTTGTATTCCAAATAAATATTTATATTCATTGATTGGATGAATAAATATTAATTTTCAAAAAGTAAAATTGATTAAAAGAGCTATAACTGTGTATTAAATCAAAAGGAAGAGGGAAGAGACTAGTTATTTTTATAGAAACGAACTTTAAGATTAAAGAAGTTGATAGCAGTGGCTTATTGGAATTTCTTTTTCTTTTCTTCTCTTTTTAGAGAGAGAGAGTGAGTGACAATGATGGGGGAGAGGGGCAGAGGGACAAAGAGACAGAATATCAAGTAGGCTCCATGCTCAATGCAGAGCCCAATGCAGGGCTCGATCCCATGACGTTGGCATCATGACCTAGGCCAAAATGAAAGGTCTGACGCTCAATCGACTGAGCTACCCAGGTGTCCCTGGAATTGTATTTCAAAGATAATTCTGATATGGAAAAGTAAGACTAATCTTTTAACTATATAGCATAGTAAAAATAGTCATTCACAGTCTATATTTCTATATGTGGAATAAGATTTGATGTGACAGCCTATGTGTTATGGTTTTGTTAGATATAATAAGTATGGAATATTTGAAAATTAGCAACATTTGCTAATAAAAAGTAGGAAAGATAAGCTGACTGTACAACAAATTCAATCAAAATATATTGGGTTTTTAAGCTAAGAAAGCTCTGCAAAAGTTGGAAGTAGTTTCAGATTTAATATTAAAAATTTTGTCTTTGAATGTCATTCGGGTTAGAAGATATATTAGTACCAAATACATTCCAAGCACACATTTCCTTGAAAACTAGACTATAAAATAAATTTAATGTACCTAACACTGCGGTGCTTGATTTATGAGTGGATGCTAAAAAGTTGTTTCCCTGTAGGGAAAATTATTCCAAGCTTTGCAAGTTTCTTATCTATTTTGCAATTAGGTTAATTTCTTTTTGAAATTCTCCAACTTTGCCCTTTTGTCACACACACAAAAATCATGAAATGTGGGCAATAAATAAACAAGCTTGTTTTTGTCAAGAAAAGTTCAGAGTTTGAGATTTTCAATCTATCCATAAGTGAGTGCTTCTAAATGTGCTATGATACATAGAATGTGAAAATAAGTAAATATGAGTGTTTTCTATGACACTTTCTGGCATATTCCATTATTTCATGTAATTTGACTGATACGTAAACTTTTTAATATTGTCATTTTTGATGTTTATATTAAAATAAATATAAATACAGCAGGTTTCTTATACCATTTTTAGGGGGACAAAACCAGACTGCACAGTATTGTTTGATGCTAGATTTCAAAACAAACATAAATATGTATTTTGAATAGGAGACTTAATCTATTTACCTTAATCTATTTACCAGTCTCCCCATATTCTATGAGAATTTTTGTGCTTAAATTGATACTACAACCCCTTTTAATCATTTCCATCTCTCTTCAGAATCTCAGACATAACTGTTCCTAACTCTGTGCCTTTAAGGGACCCAGGGTCTATTTTCAAAACAATTTGTGGAATGACTTATCTATGAAAAATTGTAGGTACAACCACATGCTGATTGCCATTTCCCTTCATTTCTCTACCTTTGACTTATATGTTTTTTGGGAGTATAGGTAATTTTTTTTTTTTTTTACCCTTGGATAAGTGTGTGAAGGCAAACAATTTTGTAGAGGATACATCTATCTATCTATCTATCTATCTATTTTTTTTTTACTTTTGCTGCTGCTGTTTGTTTTCTTTAGTGTGTGCCCAACCTTATTTTCTATTCTTTTCTGATAAGAAAACCTTCATTCATAGAGGAAAGAACCACTCTCCAATTACATTTGTTTGTGGGGATGCTGATTCTATAACTACAGATGTGGACACAAAACCTCTCCAAGGGCTTTGGATTTATCTGGAAGTTGGGTGAAAGAGAATCATGTTTTCCTGAGGGATCACTGAGTCCAAGGAGCAAGAAATCTTAGAGTTCTCAGTGCCCTTCTTAACCCAATATGA
This sequence comes from Prionailurus viverrinus, assembly GCF_022837055.1. Classification (NCBI taxonomy): domain Eukaryota; kingdom Metazoa; phylum Chordata; class Mammalia; order Carnivora; family Felidae; genus Prionailurus; species Prionailurus viverrinus. The sequence goes on along the minus strand of NC_062562.1, from coordinate 103,419,643 downwards.
AGAACTGGTAAAGCAAACAAAAAGAATGAGAAAATCCAGTAATGATGGAGAGAGTGAGAGAATAACATCCTTTGACATTTCTGTTTAGTTTAACATTATCCGAGCTGAATTTGAGTTTCTGGTTTCTGTTACTTCAAAGAACAACAATAAAAATAGTTCAACATAGCTATTTCTTGGTAATATTGAACCTATATACATGTTTTGCAATTGAATGTAATATATGTGTAAATATCATAAATTTACCTCCTCATCTCCTTACCTCCATAAACAATCATTTTTTTTCATCTAATTCAATTTATGGTTTACTTCTGAAACTATGACACACAGGATCTAGTAGAGGCTTTTATCTAATCAGTCCCAATTCTCACCTGATAACAACAACCCAATGTGTGACTGCAAGCATGGTCTGACCACTGTAATTCAGTAGTAAGTTACATATTAGGTACAAAGAGAAAGCTGGAGAGAAAATGTCACTCAAAATATTTATATCAAAAGCATTAGAGCATATCTATTCTCCATTAGCTATTATAAAGAAAGCACTTTGATGGAAGAAGATTTAAGTCTTCTTTGAGGTGACCTCTCTTAACATTTTAGATAATAAAGCACTTTGTTTGCAAATACCACACACTCTGAAAATCATGTTACTGGCTGCATTACAAAATTCAATTAGTTACTTTATTCTAAAAATAAAATTAGTTTCTACTGAATGAGCCTTCATATGTGCTAGCATCTTCAAGCACGTGCTTTTATGAATGCATACTGAATTACATAATTAAAGCATGCTACTTAATGCACATTTAGTTGAAATTCTGCACATTAAAATGATATAAACTTATTAGGAGAACAGAAAAATACACCTTGCTTTTGATTATAAAGATGATTTCCTCATGCAGGCATATTAAATTTAGTGTTGCTGATAACTATTTCAAATATTTTTTCCTTTTGTGATTTCGGCACACAATGTATGTTTCACTGAAATATATTGAAGCTTTCCCTCTCTGCTGTGTAACCTTGGCCCAACTTCTTTTTTTTTTTTTTTTAAATTTTTTTTTTCAACGTTTATTTATTTTTGGGACAGAGAGAGACAGAGCATGAACGGGGGAGGGGCAGAGAGAGAGGGAGACACAGAATCGGAAACAGGCTCCAGGATCTGAGCCATCAGCCCAGAGCCTGACGCGGGGCTCGAACTCACAGACCGTGAGATCGTGACCTGGCTGAAGTCGGACGCTTAACCGACTGCGCCACCCAGGCGCCCCAACCTTGGCCCAACTTCTAACACGATGTTCCTCTAGTGCCTAGTTTTGGATGATGCTTAGAGTTGACATCCAATAAATTTCTCTTTGATTGGCTGATAAATAATATATAATGCCTTTAAAATGTCAAAATACCAAGAGTAGTAAAATGATTTTTGTAATTTTATATTTAACTTGTAGAATGTATTTAATTTTGTTTATTACTGTATGATGATTCTAATACCAAAGTCTTCACTCTAATCAGTTTGGCTCTGATTTTGGTTTTGGTTATGAACAACAACCCTTTGAATATACAGTCATCAGTGTACTTTAAAACTGTAGAGCCTGTAGTCTGTATCCTAATATCAGTGGATATAAAGCTGATTTTTTAGAGTATATATTAGTACAGATCATTATAAACACCTTGGAAAGGCACAATCATGGCAATGGTTTCTGGTGCTACAGTTGGTGACCTGCACAGAAGTTCAGGTTAGGGTTGAAATCCAGCCTGTAACCATGATAACTAGCATAGCTTTGTCAGTTTGGAGAATTGTTGTCTCTTTCTAACTTGCAAAATATTGTATTAATGGATAGCGGTCCATCTGAGCAAAGTGATTTTAAATTAAGGTGGATCCCCAGTAGTAAGGAGCTGGCAGGGTAGTGATAAAGCATACTTTGACAAGGATTCTTTTGAAATTAGGAACCTGCAGATGGAATATCTTGTTTTATAGTAGAAGGGTAGGGGCAGGGGAGGAGGAAGGAACACCTTGTGAGTGAAAGAGCCAGTAACTGGACATTCTGTCAAGGAGGTTACTAACACTGGTTTGCAGTGGTGTAAGCCATGTAATGTTTGACATTTCACATCTAACCCTCCATTGTCCTTCTACTCAGACTCTGTGCTGAAGGAATGGCAGTAGGTACAAGTGAAGGGTGTGTGTAGCTAGGAAAATGGAACAAACTGACCTCTACCTCCCCTCCCCCACGGCAAGCTTCAGGCCTGAGGTGGAATCTGACTGTGGACATGGTGGGGTTGGGAGTAAAGAGGGATGATGGGCGTGGAGAAGTTTTGAATGACAAGAATAAGTATATCTTAGATTAGATTGGACTTTTTAAAACCTGAAAAAGTGAGAGTACTTTTAATTCCTGTAAATCGTAAAGAAAGGTCTGGGATCCAGCCAAGATTTTTACCCAGGAGTAGGAAAGAAGAAGCCCTCAGAATGTGTTCAAAAGGAATAAATGTGAGAACAAATAAATTTAATTTTTGTTCACACTTCACTTTGTGCAATAAATACATTGGATCCACTGGCATAATTTCCATAAGTTGCTTCTTCTTTTTCCTAAAACAGAATCCTCTTGTATTGGTTTGTGCTGAAAAACAATTTTCCATTTCCTGAATAAACATGAATTCGTTTTTGCGGTGCACCATTTAACTCTCCAACAATTAAATGTATCAGATAATGGTTAAAAACACTTAAAATGTTTTCACCTTGTTTCCTTGATATTCTATCAATTAGAATTTTCTAGCAACAGGCCAGCCCTGTTGTGCATATATATTATGAGTCAATTTCCTGAGAATGATGCTGTGACCTCAAACTATTTTTAGTACAATTAAAATGATGTTCAAACTATATTCAGAATTATTTTGGTGTCAAGTGAGTTTTACTGTATATTAAAAGAGAAAATGCATGTAACTTACATGGTTATGATGAAAAGACCGTGGTGTGTCGAATGATTTTTGGCCTATATCCAGATACGAGAAAGTACCTACATTGCCTAAACACTATCCCTGGTTTAGTGTTTGTTTAATGCCTTTGGTCTAAAGAGCTGACAGAGGCAATATTAAAAATATGATGTGTACAGGGAATATATCTGAATTATGTAGGGTAAATTAGTTTAAGCAGATGGCACCACACTATCCATTAATACCAAAGCCTTAGCTTGCTTTTCTTGTTTCTGCCTTTTGGAACTGTTTTTGGTCTGAGAAATTTTTATGTAAAACCTCCTCCATTAGATTCCATTAACCAGTTTGTTTCTTTGCCTAATCATGTCATTAAGTCCGCTGCCATATTGCTAGATACAGAATCTTTTCACCATACTGCTCATTCAAATTTCATAACATTAAGGTTGTAGGCATGTCAATGTAATTATAGTTCTGGGTCCGGTTAATACACAATTTTTGGTATTGGAATTCAACTTATTTTTGCTAAATAAATATCAGTTATTTTTCTTTGTTTAGGGCTTATTTTCAATGGCTGTTATTCAATATGCATGTGCTCTATTCCTCCATTACTATATTCTAACTCAGAAAATGAAACATTCAGGAATACTTTGGAACACTAGATCAAGCATCATCAAAGTTCTTAATTATGTTTTGAAATGATTCCAAATGGTAGTATTCATCTAAGAATAAACCAAGCATTACAGTAAAAGAGGTGTGAAATAGCCATATAAACACTCCTAATACTAGTTCATTTTTCAGTTTACTAAGAACATCATTAACAAGAAAGTGGCAGGTTATTTTTTTCTTTACAGTTTAAAATAGTTACTGGAATATTCTAACATCTATATAAAATGGCAAAAATCAAAGAAACTGAGAACCAAATGCATCTGTATATATCTGTGCATTAAAAAGTCATCAAACCTAATTTCAGCCAATGAATGCATGACTAAGTGGTAATAGGTGTTCTTCATTAATTACAAATTTAAAATTTGGGGGGAAAAAAGAAAAAAGGAAAGATCTCAGGAATAATAGGCAACTTACGAGGCAGATATCCACCACCATACTAAAAAATAAATCATGCAAAGGTAACATTGTCATGTAATGGTTTCACATTTGGTTGTATTCATTAATTTCATCAGAGAGTTTCTCAAATGTCTTGTTTTAAGGTCTAGATATTTAGGTTAATTGTCAATAATTTTTAATATGGAACAAGTTAAGTTTATATAATATTTTTATACTTTGATTAAAGAGGGTACTCACTCACTAACCCAAGCATCCTTATGATTTTTTTTTTACTAATGTCCTCAAGCTTGATATTTGAAGATATAAGCTAAAATACAAGATGAAAGTTGGCTTGGGTTTGGATAGGTGTTTTGTTTTGTTTCGTTTTGTTTGCTTTTTTTTAATTCATGCCAAGAAAAAAGTTCAAGTCACAGTTTAGATATTAATCCTGGCTGATTTTTAGTTGTGATTTGTCAATAATAAAAACAGTTAATATTCCTCTAGTCAATAGTTTAATAATTTAAAAAGGTACCTGTTAGAAGCAATTCAAATTAGAAGGAACACAATTAAAATGCAAAAACACAAATATTTAAATAATCTCACAGAATATGTTCCAAATAACATTAACTTAACAATTAAATAAAAAGCCCTAAAGAAATAAAACCACCATGAATAAAAATTATCTATTGGAAAAATAAAAGAAACAACCTGTAGAAAAAGACGCACAAAGATAACATATACTAAGTTAACAAAACATTCATTGGATATATATTTAAAGAAGCAAATAATAGGATGGGGTTTCCCTTTCACCTAGTTTATATAAAGTTGGAAAAGAACATCATTTCCATTGTAAAAGTAGGAAAATAAACTGTAGAAACTACAGAATCATAATTTTTTATTCCATCAAAGAACTGAGACTAAATCCCAGAATGGAGAAGTCCAAGCAGGAGAGAGAATACATGGAGACTATGTAGCTCCAGCAGGTAAGAGGGGATTAGAATTTTATCACATTGTTGAAGGATGGATATGGGCTAGCGCAATATATAAAATTCTTGGATGCCTCAGACACAAGGTGATTTTCACCCATGTGGAGGCTGTTTTCCATAGACCTCCACTGAATTCTCACAAAAAGCATGTACATGCCCAGGAGATGGGAGAAAGCTTCTGTGTGTGGTACAGTCATAGAGGAAGTCTACCATTATAGGAAAGCCGGGAAGCTCCATCTCTCTTGCCTGGAAACTTACCTCATAATAAATAAAAACTTTAAGATATTTGGAGAAGAATAGCAAGTTCTATCACTCTCAGGGCACAGGTAGACACCCCTTATTTCTGTGGGAAGGGAAATGGAAAGAAATCTTTTTCTCTAGGGAAATGTCAGCAAAGAGTTCTCCACAGTCTCCTTCCTATAGCAGTAGCCTTAGAATCCTTAGCACCATAGAAGGCAAATCTCTCCCACACAAGACCCACTACAGATACAATGTAGAGATGTGCTATCATGAGGAAGAGGTGTAGGAATCCCGAGAAATCCCCATCCATGAAGCCCTGGCATATGGGGCTCCTCTAAGACTGATACTGGATCAGAGCAAAAGAGAACTGCTTCTGTCGCCTGTCCAGCAGTCTAACAAGCAGTCAGTAGCAAGAGATCACATTCTTCCCTGGGGAAAGAGCAAGAGCTTTTCTCTCCAGGAGGAGACCCTCCATGTTGCAGTTGTACCAAGATGTCTGAAGGCTGAGGGTGGAGCAGAAACATTAAGAAAAACCCTCTGGTAGCTTAGTTCCCACCTTAAGCAGGAGGATTCATTTGAACAATGTGAATACTGTTGTGTTCTGAAGGTGACAAAAGCAACAATAAAACCCAAACTCTTCTCAACTCCTGATCAGATGACTCAATGCTTCAAACTAACATTCTGACAAAAGAAGATTTGGCTCATTTCCAGGCATAAATATAAATTATCTCACTATCTGCTGTTCTCATACAATATCAAATATTCAGTAAGAAATTATGTTATACATAATAAAGAAAAAAAAAACCTCTCCTATTTGATAAGGGTTTTTTTTCCCTTAATCAGAAAAGGATGTTGAACATTGTTGAATGAATTTTTCATTACGTCTAATGAGATGATCATATGGCTTTTCTTTTAGTTTGTTATATAGTTAATTTCCTTGATTCATTTTCAAATGTTCAGAGAACTTTGAATTTCTAAAATAAAGTCCACACAGTAATGAAGTATAACTATATTTACATATTGTGGGACTCAATCTGGTAAACTTTGGTTTATAATTTTTGCCTCTAAATTCATGAGGGATGTTGCCTTTTACATTTCTTTATTTCTGATGTCTTTGAAAACAGGACTTTACTGACCTCATAGAATGGATTCAGGACTGGTGTTTCCCTTGCTATTTTTTGGAAAGATTTATGGATTATTGGTATTATTTCTTCATTACATGTTTGAATTAAATTGTTACCCATAAAACCATTTGATCCTGAACTGCTTTTTTGTTTAGTTTAGTTTTTAGTTTTTGTATTTTGTGAAAGGTTTTAAATACAAATTCAACTTTTAAAATAAATATTGACTATTTTAATATTCTATATTTTCTTGAGCAAAATTTGCCAGTTTTTATCTTTTAAGCAATTTCCTCATTCCTTTGAAATTGCCAAATTGTTGCATAAATTAGATCATAATATAATTATACCTTTAAAATCTGTAATCAGCTAGCTTTCCCATAATTGATACAGATATTTTGGGTCTTCTCTCTTATTTTATCACTCTTGATAAAGCTTAACAATTTGACATATTATTAAAAAACCAGCTCTTCATTTTCTTTTTTTCTGTTTATTTTGTTGACTTCCATATTGATATCTATTGTTTATTCTCTTCTTTCTTTGGATTTAATTTGCCTTTCTATTTATAGCTTTTACAGGTGGAAATGGAAGTCATTGATTTGAAACTTTGCATTTTTAATATAAGCATTTTGTTTTAATTTCATCTCTACTGCTTTCACAGAATTGCACAAGTATTTACATGCTGTGTTTTCAATTTCATTAAAGGCAAATTACATATTAATTCTCATTCAAATTCTTATTTCACCTGTTAGTTATTTTTTTTTTTACCTGTTAGTTATTTAGAAGTAGTTTATTTGGCTTCCAAATATTTGGATATTTTGCAGAGGTTTTTCTGTTATTTTCCAATTTAATTCCATCATGTTCAATGATAACAGTTTGTGTAATATGAATCCTGTTGAATTGAGACTCTTTTTATGACTCTGATTATCCATGGTTTATTTTTTAAATATTAAATTAAATAATAAATTTAAAGTAAGTTTATTTTTAAATAAAAATGTTTTATGCATTGGAATAAAATGTATTTTCTATCATTAACTATCATTAATTAGAGTGATATATACATGTCTAGTAGGTCAATTTGCCTGATGATATTGTACAAGTCTTTTATATTATTGGTTATTTTCTGTACTTGTTTCATTGTCATTAAGAGAGGGATGCTACAATACAGTTGCATTTCTGTTTATTTGTCTTTGCCATTCTATCTGTTTTTATCTTTTATTTTGAGGGTTTGTTATTTGTGAAGAATCTTTTATGATTGCTAGGACTTCTTAATAACTTGGCTTATTTAGCGTCATGAAGTGATTTTTCTATCCTTGGAAATATTCTGTGCTGTCAACTTCTCTGATGTTAACACAGACACTCCAGCTTTCATTAGACTTATGTTGACATGGTAAAACTTGATGCTGGTATCAATATTTTCATATGAGGAATGCGAGTAGCATAAAACCTCACCAATGTGCTAGACCAGGTGAGCAATGAACTGAGCTTCAAACTCAGCTAAGTCTAGCTCTAAAGCCTGGACTCTTTCCATAAAACCATTGTATTATTGGGAGATGACAAATCAAGTCCTAAGGAAACTTCCTATTTTTTGTAACGTGACTTTTTTTCCTTTTAAAAACAGCTTTTTGTGTCCTCATTGATGACATAAGTTAAATACTAAATACCTGCTTTGACTTACCTCATTAGTAGTTCAGTTAGACTTAGATAAGCCAATGCACATGTTGGCAATTTACTTGGCAAACTGTTTTATGTACATCTTGTTTTTAAAAAGGTTTTTTTAAATTGCTTTTCTAGCATGGAAATTATTATGTGACCTGTAGCTGGTACTTTACTTTGATGAATTAATGAATGCATACACCACATAACAAACTTAAGTGTTTTTGTTTTTATAGGTAAAAATATGGCAAAGTAGATGCTCTGTATATTATGCCCAGCCCTTTCATTCATCTTTCCATATTCTTGGGAATGTAAAAAGGGGAAACTTCTTTGGGATTTCCCGAGGATAAGCCAAGTGACCATATATTCCATGCATTACTTGACATGACAGGGCAGACGGGGGTCTGTGAGGCTGATGCAGTAGGTTTCTAGCTTGCACACAAACGGCCTATTTAGATTCACTGTTGGTCTGAACAAATCCCAAGTGCTTTTGCTAACGTGAGCTGGAGAGACTTGCCACAGGTGGTGGCCACGACTAATGTGCACCTGCACTACTACCCGAGTATCCCGATCTCTTAATTAGTTTTGTCTCTTTTATGGTTCAGTAATTAAACAAATTGTTATAAGTGACTAAAAAATAGAAGCCAAGAAGCCCATTTCCACAGCTGGCAGCCTGACACATTAGAAGTTTAATTGTTAAAATGCTCTGTCAGGGGCCAAATTCTTTATTATTCGTTGCTTAACAATTACAAACGAGTGGGTGGGTAGAAGTGGCACTTTGGGTGCTATAAGAATTTTTTTATGACTGCTTTCCTCCCAAAAAAATATATTCTTCATAGTGGCTGAGTTACTTGGGAATGGATTAGAATAACATCTTTCTAAGGAGAAATGAATCTTTAAACCATTGATACTTACTGCTACAAAAGAGGTTTAAATCACAAGAATTAGTCTGGATACTTTCACCAGAGATTTCTCAAATTAAAAAAAAATAAGCATTGCATTTTAGTTTCTGTCAAGTCCCTGGAGAACAGAGAATCTTCCTATGAGCTTCTTCTCTCTACTATGAATGAAAATCTCCCTATGCTGTCTCTTTGACCCTACCTAGCGACCTTAAAATTAACACACAGCCACATCCTTGGGACACACACATGCCCATCTCTGCACAAAGTATTATAGCTTCTTTCCACTTTTAGATGGTGTTTCTAGCGCCATTTAATTTTTATTCTTGGTTCCCCATACCTTAACCTTACATAAAGAGTCATCCTTTTGTTTGCTTTTATTTGCTTAAAAGTAAGATATTGGGTTTTTTTAAGTTTATTTTGAGAGAGAGAGAGAGAGGCAGGGAGAGTGGGAGAGAGACAATCCCAAGCAGGCTCTGCACTGCCAGTGCAGAGCCCGATGTAGGGTTCAAACTCTTGAACTGCAAGATCATTACCTGATCTTGAACTGCAAGATCATTACCAGACTCTTAACCGACATAGCCCCCATCCAGGCAAACCCAAAGTAATATATTGTTAATAGGACTTCAGTTGAGTTTGTTTTGCTTTAAGTTATATATTTTTCTGAGTATTAAAGTAATACATCTTTAGTTTAAAAAATTGGGGAAAATATAATTGAAAAAATAAACATTATTCAAAATCCCACATTGGCATATTGGATTACTTTCCATCAAATATTCACTCTGCTCCTCCTTAGGGGAGAGTATTGCTCCTGCCTCACTGAATTTGGGCTTGGCCACGGATTTCCTGTGGCCTCTGGAATGTGGTAAGGAGTAACATGTTGAATGCGGGTAGAAATGCCAGTTCAGAGTGAAAGTTTTCAGAAGCCTTCTCTCATTTCCTGATGTCTGCTACAGACAGCCTTTCTCCTTCAGCTAGGGTTCCAGAAGGAGACATAAAAAACAGACTTACACAGAAGACTGGATCCAACCCGGGCCAGAATTATCCAAGTTCCAGCTGGCCCTTTTTGAATCTGAAATAAATGTTTCTTATAAGTCTTTGAGAGTTTGAGGTTGCCTGTTAAACAGCAAAGTTGACATATATATACACCTCTTAATGGGGATTTTTATCTATGTGTATGTATACAGGTATGTGCACACACACACACACACACAGTTGACCCTTGAACTACACGGGTTTGAATTGTGCAGTTCCACTTATATGTGGATCATTTTTTGATAAATACAGTAAGGGTCCTTTTGGGGAGTCAAAAGTTACATGCAAATTTTCAACTGCATGGGAGTCAGCACGTCTAACCCCCATAAAAAAATCATCTGAATATTCATTCTGGTATATGTTTTTCCAGAGATTCATTGTTGCCTTGTCTTTCTCAGTATGTGTGTGTATATAATATATACATGTTTAAGGGTATATATGGGTTAAATAAATATACTCTGTGTGTTTGCGGGGTACCTATGTACACAGTAAATCACATACACAAACAAACAGATTTAAAACAGATCTCTTAGAAGGTGATGAACCCATTCTAGTTTGCCTGGGACTAACCTGGTTTTAGCACTGAAATTTCCCTGTCCTGGAACACTTCTTAGTCTCAGGCAAAAGGAGATTATTATCACTCTACTTCTTACTTTACTTTCTTTTTTTAAAATTCATTATTCTACTTTAATGGGTCTTGAACAAAAACTTTCCAACCTCATTGCGTGTTCTTAATCTGTAGTAATTTAATACCCTATCACATGCATACATAAAACACTCAATTTAACCAATCATCTCATGTTTGATGTTTCAATTATTTTTGTCATTTTTCTTGTAAGTTTAAGAATATTTTTTAATAATCTTTGATTCAGTTGTGTGTTATTCTTTTCTTGTTTTATCATAATTACTTATGACCCAGGGACGCCTGGGTGGCTTAGTGAGTTAAGTGTCCAACTTTGGCTCAGGCCATGATCTCCTGGTTTGCAAATTGTAGCCTTGTGTCAGGCTTTCTACTGTCAGTGTGGAGCCCACTTCAGATCCTCTATTCCCCTCTCTCTCTGCCACTACCCTGCTTGTGCTCTTTCTCTCCCAAAAATAAATAAACATTAAAAAATAATTACTCATGACATAGAATTTTATCATTTGAGAGACTTATTTTATGAATTCAACAGCTTAATTTTAAAATATTTTAGTAGAAGAAGATAAAATGTTTTGAAGCAATAGAATAGATATAATTTATATCACAACACAATTTTAATCAAAGCATATGTATAGGAAATATAATCCATTTAATAGTTGCTTCAATAGACATTAAGCCACATGTTCCTTTTATTCAATATGTAAGTCTTAGTACCTGCGTTCATTTGACTTTCATAAAAAGTGCATGAACTATGCACACCTGAAAAATAAATGCACACTTTTAACAATATGGGACATATAAAGTATGATACTAATATGAAGTGTTACATGGTTTTGAGGAAGTAAACAAATAATATAGTTTAGTGTGGCCAAGCAAAGTTTCACCAAGAAGATAAGATATGAAGTAGGGACACTAGATATGATATGTGGAACTTACTATCTATTTTTATAATTATTTATATGGTACAGAATGATATCAGGACTCTATATATGTGATAAAACTGGAATTGTGCAGTTAAAGGCTGGAGTCTGTAAAGGAGAAATTCATTGCGATGAAGCAATAGTGGAGGCTTTCTGAGAGAGAAGGCATCTGAGCTGGGTCACGAATCCTTTTTCAGATCTGATGTATAAGTCATTTATATCTCTCATATCTACAAACATGGCAATACATTAACAAATAAAATTGATGATGTTTCTGAGACGTGTTAGAATGTGTTTAAGAAGAAAATATTCCACCCAAGTATCCTGATAAATAATATTACTTAAAAATATATTTATGGGATGCCTGAGTGACCCTGTCAGTTAAGAGTCCAACTCTTGATTTCAGCTCAGGTCATGATCTCGCAGTTCATGGGATTGAGCCACGCAGCACAGAACCTGTTTGGAATTCTCTCCCTCCCTTTCTCTGTGCCCCTCCCCTGTTTGCACTCTTCCTCTCTCTCTCAAAATAAATAAATAAACTTTTACAAAAAGACTTGTAAAAAGCCTTGTCAAAAATAGGGTTAAGAGGTTAACATTCAAATCATATAATTCCATCTTTGAACCTCTTCGTGAAACTTCTAAAAATTCATGTTACGTTTTAGACATGTTATCTTCTTCCTGATGTCAGTAATTTACATGTTTTGATGTACAGTAGTAAAATGGCAATTGTAAGTAATATTCCTGGAACAGTCTTATGAAAACATGGTATTCCCTTTCATGGCATGACAAACTACACAAAATCCAGTGGTAAACATTACCTTGCCAATTCTTAGAAAAAGGTGACATTAAAAATAAAATGCTACACTGCATGGAAAACAAAGCAAAATAATACTCCTTTGTATCTTTTTCCAAATCAATTGTCATAGACAGGTGGGTATTGATCATAACAAGAAGGAAATCACTCCCAAACATACAATTTAAGTAAACCAAGGAGCTAGTGGTATTAACACTTAAAGATGTCACATGTGTTTCAAGAAGAAAAAGTAGCTTGTATAGGATATTTTCTGGATCAGGTTGGAGATTTATTAGTCATCCTCCAATACCTTGAGACCAATTCAATTTGTCAGAGCTCAATATCATTGCTATTTCCCTCAGAATCTTGGGTTTTAAATCAAGGCCAACATTGCAAGTAACCTTGGAGGGAAAACAAAATTTATAGTATTGCTGTAAGGCCCATGTCTCAAAGGGATTTATATCATTTGAATAATCCATTCTTATTTTTTTCCCCTAGAGGTGTGAAGAGGACAGTTACAAGTATGTTTAACATTATAAGTAATGATATTACATGAGCAGCAAGAGTATTCAACAGAAGAGTTGAAGGTTTTATGCTTATTAAGTTTTGGGCTTAAATAAAGGCAAAAATATGTGCCTATATGTAAGTTACGTATGTAATTACTGAAGGAGCTGTTTAAATTTGTTTACATACTCAAATAATGAGAAGACCATTATTCAAGGAGTATCTTAAAAACAAACCAAAAATACACATAGGGAAGCCAAAGACATGTGAGGTGGCTTATAAATGTAATTGCAAATCCTCTTCTAGTTATTCTGAAAGATATAATACATTAAAGATATATTAATTTATTTCCATTAGGGAGTTTATGCACTGGAAGAAGTTCAGTCTCTTTTTTTTAAGTTTATTGATTTGTTTTCAGAGAGGGAGAGAACCAGCAGAGGAGGGGCAGAGAGAGAGGGGAACAGAGTATCCAAAGCGGGCTCTGTGCTCACATCAGAGAGCCCAAGGCGGGGCTCGAACTCACAAACTGAGAGATAATGACCTGAAATCAGACACTTAACCAGCTGAGTCACCCAGGTGCTCCTAGGCAGTGCAAGAAGTTTAGTCTTAAGGTCATCTTCACATATTTGGAGAATTAGGTAGATTAGGGGCATTACACACCTAACAGAGAAAAAGTATTCAGTCATTTGTCTTAGTTCTCCAGATTAAGTGAATTATGATATATTCTGAATTTTCTATTTTACTGTGTAACTGTAAGGATTTTTAAAATCTTTTCTTTATGTTTTTTCAAAGATATAGTAGGCAATCAGCTATGCTTAAAATATGTAGTGGTCAGCTTAATAATGTCTCTTCCCATTTTCTCTCTTTCCTGAACTCATTTTCCCTTTCCTTCAATCCTGCCTCCTGGAGTTTACATACTATTTTAATCAGTTCAGGCCGCCAAAGCAAAATACCATAGACTAGGTCACTTAGACAACAAATTTATTTTCTCACATTACTGGAGGCTGGAAGTTGGAGATCCAGGCCAGCCTGGCCAAGTTCTGGCCTGGCTTGCAAAGTTGTGTCTGCACATGGTGGAGAGACATCTGGTGTCCTTCCTCTTCTGATAAAGGTACCAGTTCTACCTGATCAGGATACCACCCTGATGACCTCATTTAACTTTAATCACCTTCTTAAAGATCCTCTCTCAGTCACATTGGGAGTTAGGGCTCCCACATATGAAATTTGGACTGACAGAAGTCAGTCCACAGCACCTTCCTTGATTATATTATGACAGAAACTTTGGCCACGGACTCTATTTCCTTGGAATCAAAGCTAAGATTGGATTCCTTCAGAATACACTTGAGTACTTTTATATGGCGTGTACTGGTCATAATTTATTTTGTAATATTTTGACATGTATATCCACATACATGAAAAAATGGCTCTTTAATGAATCATTACAGTTAGCACACATATTTTTTTCCTCATCCATTTCTGTGATGCCATTTCTCTTACTATTGCCAAATTATAGTGTTTGCTCTATGCACAAGCTTTCTCAAAGTAATTATCTAAGCTTTTCTTAGATTTGTTTCTCTGATTTTCCCTTTTGTTTTCTCTGATTCTCCCTTAACCCACTCCCGTCAGAATTTCAGTCCAACACTATACCAATGTTGCGCTCCTTCTTCATGATACTTTATTTCTCAGGATGTCTGCCATCAATTCCTTATTTTCTGTACAAGCATGAATTTACAGATGTAGGCCACCTCAGCTAACCATGAACCTGGGCTCACCTTCGTTAATTGATCAATAGCACAGCATAAGTGGCATTCCAAGACTTCTGACACTGTATTTTGAGAAGCCTTGCAGCTTCTGCCTGGATCTCTTGGGTCACTATTTCTCAAGGTACTGTCTTTTGGAACAAGTCTCAGCAGTCAGTGGCATTTAAGCCAGATGGGATGGTGACAAGTAAGTGATTCATTTGACAGCCTTTATTAGTTTCCTGTTAGGCAACAAATTGTCACAAACTTAGTATCTTAAAAATGACAACAGAAATTGTTGTCTTTCAGATCTCTAAATCAGAATTCTAAAATGTACCTCAGTGAGCTAAAATCAAATATTGGCAGGGCTACATTTTTTTCCTGGAGACTTTAGGGGAAAATCAACTTTCTTGTTTCCTCCAGTTTCTAGAAGTCACTTGCATTCCTTGACTGGTGGTTCTCTTCCTCAATGTTCCAAGCCAGTAATGATGGTTGAGTCTTTCTCACATCACTTCCCTTCATAGTGAATCTTCTGCTTTACTCTTCTACATTTAAGGACCCCTGTGATTGCACTGCTATCAGTAGGATAATTCAGGAAATTTTCCTTTTCTTAAGGCCAGCTGATTAGCAACCATAATTCCATATGCTACCTTGATTTTCCTTTACCAGATAACATAGCTTATTCGCAGGTTATAGGGATTAGAATGTGAACATTTTTGGGAGGTCACTCATCTACCTCCCACACAGCCCAAGATGAGTATCCAGCTGACAGTAAGCATCAACTGCTAGCTAGCCATGTGAATGATCCTTCAGGGATGTTTAGACCAGTCAGCTTTCAGATGACTAAAGCTTCTATTTATACCTAATTATAAATTATTTATACCTAATTATAAATCTCAGGCAACTGCCTTAGAGACCCCAAGTGGGAATCATCCAAAAGACAAGTTAACAACCAGCGAGATAATACTAACTTTATGTTTTAAGCACTGAATTTTAAGATAGCTTGCTATATATATCACAGTAAATAATGGAAACCTCCTCTTGCTTACTCAATGGTCAATTTTCTTACTCCTTGTTTTTACTGAATTATCAATCAGCATCATTTGACATAGTGGATAATTTCTTTTTTCTTGGTTTACTTTCTTTGCTTGACTTCTGGTATGTCACATACTTCTTGGATTTCTTTTCATTTTTCAGTTGATTTTCTCAGAGTCTTTGCTAATCTTCTTATTCTACCTACCTCATATTGCTGGAGAGACCCAAAATCGCATCTTATTCATCTTCTCTACCCATTTCTTGGTAATTCCAATCTCATTGATTTAGGCAACCACACACCAACCTTCATGTTTATACCTCTAGTTCAGAATTCTCTGCAAGACTATACTGATGAATTCAATGGACAATATCTCTCTCTCCTTGGATATCTAATTGCTATCTTAAACTTTAAGTCTCTGAAACTACCTTCAAATCTGTCCTTTGCAGAGCCTTTCTCAGCTTAATTGCTAGCAACTCCATTCTTCTACTTGCTCAAGGCATGTACCTTGCAATCATCCTTTTTTTCTCACATCTCATACTCAAAACAACATTTCAGACAGAGCTATAAAAGATAGATAGATAGGTAAATGCTTATATATCATTTCTTCACACTTCTGCCTCTGAATGACACATGCCAATTCTACCCAATGTCAATTGATTAGAGATAATCATTTTTACCTACAAAATGTTGGCAAATGTGGAGAACAAATGAGCTATTTGGGAACTACCACTGTCTGTACCATAGTTCTTTTTAGATATACATAAAGAACTATGATATACAAATTTTACATATTGTTTTACCTACTTTTACTTCAAACTCTAAGTTTGGAGGGTAGGTGCTATTGTCCCCCAGGAGTTTTTAAGAGAATAAAGTTCAAGGTCTTATACTAGTAAGTTTTAGAATGCACACATATATCCCTGCACTCTGATCTATGTTGCAGTCTTTTATTATATGGTATAGAGGAGCATGGTTGTGTAGGAATACTGTATGATAGATATTATTCTTTAGAATTAGTAGCAGTTCAGTGACTCACTTTTAAGTTTTCCTGGTAAGGAAATCCAAATAGTGAAACCAATCACTTTAAAGGACAAATAAATGAAAAATATTTGCATGAATTGACCTACATCATATGCCCTCTCATGTTCTAATATTATACTTAAAAAAATCATTCTTGGGGTGCCTGGGTGGCTCAGTTGGTTGAGCGTCCAACTTCGGCTCAGGTCATGATCTCGCGGTCCGTGAGTTCGAGCCCCCCGTCAGGCTCTGTGCTGACCACTCAGAGCCTGGAGCCTGTTTCAGATTCTGTGTCTCCCTCTCTCTGACCCTCCCTCGTTCATGCTCTGTCTCTCTCTGTCTCAAAAATAAATAAACGTTAAAAAAATTAAAAAAAATCATTCTTAACTACAAAATGGCAAAAATATGAAAGATGCTTATGCAATAAATATTTACAACTAAATATTTTTAATTTTAAAAATATTCCAAAAAATAGTTCTGGGTAGGGTGAATCCCTGTAATAATGTGTTTACAGAATAAACAACAGATATTATGAGGTCCCAAGTACATAAATTTGCAAGGTAATTTTTTTTAATTAATCAAAAGTACTTAATCAAAATGGTACTTCATTACTTCTGACTCTTGAAGTTAACTCCTCTATGACATTTTCCCTTCCCATATAAAAGCCCTGGTCTGATAAGATTTCTAGTAGGCTTATGACTATCTTATAGTTTTTGCCCCCTCTTCTATTTTCTGTAACAGACATAAGCCTGGAGTCAGAAACAAAACCAGCAAGTGGCCCTCTGCAATTTACTATTCCCAGAGAGGTCGGTAATGTATATTTGAGCCCTGCCTCCAATTTTACCAACATGCTCAGCTCCTGAGTGTCACATATTGCTAAAAGTGCCTTGGGGGAAAAGTTATAATGACTAAAAATTGACATATTTTTCATAAATAACCTAAGGAATTTCATTCTACTGGTATAATGCACACTTTCACTCCTAAAAATGAAAATGTCCACTGCACTATAGTCTCCCACCACTATGCCCACATGTACATCTGTGATGATGTAACATTTTATTAACAGGTTTATGTAACATTTTATTAACAGGTTTATGTAACACCTGTTACGTAAATCATAGAATTTGCATTTGGCTTATGTCACCCATAAGTCAGTGTAGGTGTTGCATATTATTATTCTTTCAAAGAGTGACCATTTTGTGAATATCTTGCCACTAAATACCAGAACTTAGCATGATGTTTAGTACATAATAGGTACTCAGTAAAAATATGTTGACTGAATATATAAAGGAATGAAGATATGAAGTCTAATTTCAGCATATTGAAAAAGACACATCACTCATAAAACAGAATTATCAAAACAGTGTAATCTTCCAAGATAAACCACCTTTTAACTATATGATTATAAACAATAACTTGAGATACTTGCATAATACTTCACACAACAATGATGTGAGTATTAAGTAAATGATGCATCCCAATCACCCAGCTTCTGCCTGACACACTGTAAGAATTCAATACACATTGAAAATAAACAATAGAAGGCACCAACAAATTTTTTCTTAAGTAAAGTGTGGGTTTTAGAGATTCCTTTGGAAAGGACCACAGGAACAAAAAAGGAGAATTGTTTTGGAAATCAAGGTTGTTTGACAACAGTGTTCAATACCATAGAGAGGGTAACAAATGAATGAAGTTGACACATAAAGAAAATTAGAAATGACTTGACCTTTTATAATCTCCCTATTGATCTCACTGCCATTAGTGACATCTCTTCCCTTCATCCATATCATTGCCAGAGTTAGATTTCTGAAATGAAAATCTTCATATATCAGTACAATGCTGACATTTTCCAGTAGTTCTTGTAACCTACAGGTTGGAGTCCAGTCTCCTTAATACTGTGTATAAGCCCGTTATCAGAACCCTGCCAGCCATTTCAATAACATATCTTACCATATGCCTCTGTCAGTTGGGTGGGTGACAGCAGAATCAAATCTCTAGTTGTTCTCTGCCTGTATCAAGTGATTTCATGCTCTGTGCTTTGGTTTATAAGTGTCTGGAATCCCTTTAAGTGCCTCTTCTAACTAACAGACTCTTTTTTCATTAACAATCTTATTTAGAGATCACTGACTCTTTGCATAATTTCCCGACTCTCCAGAAAATTTATTTACACCCTTTACTTTCCAGTCGTTCAAATTATTTCTCCCGTGGCAGGAGTCCTGTTACAATTATTTGTTTACTTATGTTCCACTGTACTTCAGTGTAAGCCACCTCTAGGCAAGTAGTGCCTATTTCTTGTTTACCTAGGATGCAAAATGACTGACCAAAAAGGTGATGCTCAGTGATACACTGAACTAAAAGCTAATGCATGGCCTTTTACTTATAATGTTTAAATTATTTAACTACTCACTAATGTTTGCTATTGATGGACACAGGAGGGTTGGAGTCAAAATGGCGAGGCTTGAGTGCCTTGACTGTATAAGATAAGATCAAGTTTCTTAAGTGTTTTGGTCTCTATCATCTCATTTACTACATGCAGATATTTTCCCCTCAAAGTATTGTTTTATTGATAACTTCCTTAAACAATGTATCACATTGCCTACACAGTAGGTGCTTAATAGATGTTAGTGTTCCGATCTTACCTTGTGCTCTGCCACTGTAGTCACACACTGGTTTTTCTTTGTTTTTCCAAAACTCCCTTAATACAAAAGGGATTGGATGATACAGAATAGAAAACCAGCTGATAATTTTTTCCTTAAAAAAAAAAGTTAAACACTACCAAATCTTCTATATTGAGCCCCAAATCAGAGAACTCAGCATTTCTAAGATCTTTGCAAACCAGAACATCAGCACTGTGGGCCAATCAGCCTATTCTGTGTGTGCAGGCATTTGTTTTGGAAAGACTCACAATGGGATAATTACCTATTCACTTTAAAAGCCTTGGCTGTAGCTACCACTGAATCAATGTAAGTTAATGTAGAAGATCAATTTTTTTTTCTTTTAGTTTTCTTCTAAAACAGTGAAAGATAATGAGTAATAGAAGATGAAAGCACAAACATACACACACATATCTAAAGGAAAATACTTTATCTTCTCACACTAAATATGCAGCAAATGATGCAAAACACAAAATACACTTTGCACAGTATTTCTCCCAGACACCAAATTTAGAAATAAATCCAAGCTATGACTAAGACTATGAATTTAGCTAGATTTTAATGCTAGAATAAGAAACTAACAGTCTGGGAAATTTTCCAACCTTAGCAAACAACTATAAGTAGCTTTCTTTTCTCTCTAAGCTTTTATTTCAGACTACCTCAGGAGCATGTTACCTTCTTCAATCATCCAGAGAGTCATGGCATTAAACTCCTTGAATTAAAAACATTAGAGACTCTTGAGAAGTCACAGACAATGGATCACCAGAGATCAAGAGAAGAAGAAGATATTTTCCATTGGAGTCTATCATTAACAGTAACATTAAAACACATAATCATTGTCTTAATGTTTAACATAAAATAAAATGTAATATTACCTTCTAAAATTCATTTTGGCATAATGATACTATGGATTAAGTTATTATCTGTCAGTCTTGGTGAAAATAAGTGAAAAGAATGATAGGCAGATTCGCACCCCCACTAATGTATTAAAACAAAAATAAAAACCTTAAAATAATCTGCAGTTAGGAAACATTTGCATTTATTTATGCCAATTCATGATTTATTGATTTTATCAATAAATTATTCAGGTCACTTATGGATGAAAGAATTGCCCTGTTACACAGCTATGAAAACAAAGAAGCCTGACTGAAAAAAAAAAAAAGTCAGTTCCCACAACTTTAGTTGCCTTGTGAAATACCAAGCATACATACATGTGATAAAAGTACAATCATAAATATTGGGGCGCCTGGGTGGCTCAGTCGGTTGAGTGTCCTACTTCAGCCCAGGTCATGATCTCATGTCTGTGAGTTCAAGCACCTCATCCGGCTCTGTGCTGACAGCTCAGAGCCGGGAGCTTGTTTTGGATTCTCTGTCTCTCCCTCTCTCTGCCCCTCACCTGCTTGTACGCTCTCTCTCTCTCTCTCTCTCAAAAATAAATAAACATAAAAATTTTTTTAAAGTACAATCATAAATATAACACTAATGATGGGCATGAAACTTTTTTTTCCTAAAGACAATATATCTGAATTGTAATCAATAACAGTATCTAATAGCAAATTACTTCAGATTTGTACATCCAAAATATAAATAATAATATGTTGAAAACAATCTAGTAGACACATACCACCACAAAAAAAAAAAAAAAATCAAGGCAAACTCTCTAATAGTTCCAAACCATTAGAAAGGGTATAGGACTACATGATTTACTAGATTTTATAGATATATGATGATGGTTAACTGGCTCTGAGAAATTTCTTTAAATCTCTCAGAAACATACTCTACATAAATATTAGAGTATCCTACAAGAATATAGAGAAATTATATAATGTACACTCACATTAACTTGATTAGATAATTGTTCACTTTGCCCCATCTTTGTATCTCCAATTTTTGATAAATTCTTATGTAAATTATTGACATTATGAAATTTCACTATGAAATATTCTATCCTTTGTAAATAAATAAGCACATTTTAGTACTTAAAAGTAGTATCCTAATACACACTTTGTATTCAAGTTCCCAAATTATCACACTAATGTTTCTTCACTCGTTGTCTTAGTTCAGGCTGCTACAACAAATACTGTAGACTGGGTGGCTTACTAACAACAGAAGTTTCTTTCTCATAGTTCTGGAGGCTTGGAATTCCAAGATCAAGACACTGGCAGAATCAGCGTCTGATGACGTTGACACCTACCTCCTGGTTCATAGATGGCCCTTCAGCTGTCTTCTTGCTGTGTCCTTACATGGCAGAAAGGGGTTGAGAGAGCTGTCTGGGGTCCCCTTCTGTAAGGCATTTGTCCCATTCATAAGGGTTCTGCCTTCTGACCTAATCAATTCCCAAAGGCCTTACCTCCTAATACCATAAAATGGGGGTTAGAACTTCAATATACGAATTCAGGGGTGAAACAAACATTTAGTCTCAAACACCTGTGTTCACTATAAAGTGGAAGTTTGATAAAGCCTTTATTTGACTCGGTCTTGCACTGTTGGTGGGAATGCAAACAGGTGAAGACATTGTAGAAAACATTATGGGGGTTCCTCAAGAGTTAAAAATAGAACTACCATATAATCCAGCAATCGCACCACTGGATATTTATCCAAGGAATACAAAACACTAATTCAAGGGGATACATACACCCCTATGATTATTGCACTATTATTTACAATAGTCAAGATATAGAAGCAATCCATCGACAGATAAATGGATACATACGTGGTATGTACAAATATATGCTATAGAATGTTATTCAGTCACAAAAAAGAATGAAATGTTGCCATTTACAATGGCATGGATGGAGCTAAAGAGTATTATGCTAAGTGAAATAAGTCAGTCAGAGAAAGACAAATGTCGTATGATTTCACTCATTATATAGAATTTAAGAATCAAAACAAACAAGCAAAGGGAAAATAGACATTGAGAGAGAGAGAAAAATCAAGAAACAGACTCTTAACTATAGAGAACAAACTGATCGTTACCAGAGGGGAGGTGGGTAGGAGGATAGGGGAAATAGATGATGGGGATTAAGGAGTGCACTTGCTGTGATGAGTTTAGGGTGATTAAAATACAAACTTAAAAAAAGAGAGGGGGGAGTCACTATTTGATTCATGTGAAGCATTTTTGGCAAGAATACCTTACAGGTGGTGTGTATTTCCTATTACATCACATGGACAAGTACACAACGTTTTGGTTTCTGATTCCTAGTACTTCTGAAGTAAACCACCAAGTAAGGGTAGAGATCACTTTATTCTTTGTAAACGTACATTCTTTCTCTTTTGAAACCAGAAATACTGGTTAGTGTGGTATTTTTGTATCTTAAGAAAATTTTGTTCCCATCAAATTTTCATCTAGTAACCATAAAATGATGATGTTTTCTAAAAGCTTTTTTTCCGTTCACATTTATTGCACTGTACTCTTCTGCAAAGAAGAGCTTTCCCACATCAAGTAAAGCTATTTGGTTACCGTGTAATATAGGATCTCCTTTCACTTATTTTTCTCAATTAACAAGATTATTTTCTATAAAATTGTGATGCCACAGCTACTTTAAATGGTGAAAACATGTTTTTGTTGGTTTGATTATAAGCAGCTTTCTCTTTTTTATTATGACCTCAGAGTTTTATATATTTAATGTTTTCAAATATTCAAGGTGTTGTAGTTGTTCTATTTAAAAACTTATTGAAGTAGATAATATGCAAATGGGAAAATGTGCATACCAGAAGTACATAGCTTGATAAGTTTTCACAAAGCACAACACACCTAATACCCCAATCAAAAAGAGAACCTGAGGAGCATTTCAGAAACCTCCCTCATATCCCTCTCCAAGTAAGTCCCCAAATATCTACCATCATCTTTCCTTTTATTAATGTTATTTATTTTTGAGAGAGAGAGAGACGGAGCATGAGCGGGAGAGGGGGAGAGAGAGGGAGACCCAGAATCTGAAGCAGGGTCCAGGCTCTGAGCTGTCAGCACAGAGCCCGATGTGGGGCTCAAACTCAAGAACTGTGAGATCATGACCTGACCTGAAGTTGGACACTTAACTGACTGAGCCACCCAGGCACCCCTCTACCATCATCTTTAGAACCACAGAATAGCATTGTCTGTTTTAGAACTTTTTGAATATTGAATTTTACATTATGCATTATTTTGTGTTTGGGTCTCTTCACCACATTATACATATGAGATTTATCCATACTGTTGCATATAGTTGTGATGTGATTCATTCTTACTGCTGTAGCCTCCTATTGCACATTTGTCTGTCCATTCTATTTTTGGGGGGGAATATAGATTTAGATTATTTCAAATAATGTTACTATGAATATTTTTGTACATATCTTTCATTTGATAGATATATACTTTTCTGTTGGATATGTATATATATATATACATATATATATATAATATTATTTATATGTTACAGATACATACTTCCATATATGTACAAATTTTATACACATAAATACCAACACTGCAGTCAACAATATATGAGGGGTCTAATGCTAAATCTCTGCCAACTTGATATTTTTCTCTGTTTTTTTTTTTATTTCAGCCATTCCAGTGAATGATCAATGGGATTACACTGTGGTTTAATTTATATTTCCCAGATGGCTAATAAAAATAGAACATCTTTTCATATGTCCATTGGTCTCTTGGATATTCTTTTAGTTTTGTGTATAATATTTGTTATTTCTCCCAGACTATTGTTAGATTGCCTGACTTTCTTTTGACTTACAGGATTTTGTAGGAGTTATCCTGAATAAGAGCCCTTACTTAGTAAGATATATGTATTGAGAATACCCTCCCGGGGCGCCTGGGTGGCACAGTCGGTTAAGCGTCCGACTTCAGCCAGGTCACGATCTCGCGATCCGTGAGTTCGAGCCCCGCATCAGGCTCTGGGCTGATGGCTCAGAGCCTGGAGCCTGTTTCTGATTCTGTGTCTCCCTCTCTCTCTGCCCCTCCCCCGTTCATGCTCTGTCTCTCTCTCTCCCCAAAATAAATAAACGTTGAGAATACCCTCCCTCCAAAACACACATTCGCATTACCTTTTCACTATTTATGGTGTCATACCTTAAAATAATCCATTCCTTATAGTTAGTCTTGTTTGTAGTGTGTTAAAAATATTTTTCTACTCCAAGGCCATGAAGATTTTTTCCTATATTTTCTTCCAAAGCTCTATCATTTTACCATTCACATTTAGTTGTGAAATATCTGGAGATGATTTGTCCTTTTATACACCACTGGGCTTGCTTTACTAATAATTTGGTTTATAATTTTCTACTTTCATCTTGGCCAATTTTATTTTTTTCATTGCTCTTGGGTAAGCATCTAGAGTGGACTCAGTAGGTCAACATCAACTCTATAAAAATCTGACAAACTATTTTCCAAAGTGATTGTGCAATGTGTGTTCCCAACAGAAACATAGGAAAGCTTCCGTTGCTACAAACGTTCACCAACGTTTTGCACTATAAGTCTTACTAATTTTAGAGATTCTATTAGATATGCAATAGGATCTTATTGGTGGTTTTAATTGGCATTTCATTAATAACTAATAATGTTGAATATCTTTTCATGTACTTGCCATCTGTATACATTATCTGCTGACATGTCTACTTAAGTCATGGATCTATTTAAAAAAATTTTTAATGTTTATTTATTTTTGAGAGAGAGAGCAGTGGCAGGGAGGGGCAGAGAGAGAGGAGACACAGAATCCCGAAGCAGGTTCCAGGCTCTGAGCTGTCAGCACAGAACCTGATGTGGGGCTTGAACCCATGAACCATGGTATCATGACCTGAGCCAAAGTCAGACACTCAAACAACTGAGCCACCCAAGTACCTCACCATTGATCCATTATTTTATGAAGTTGTTTTTGCTTTTGTGATGGAGCTTTAGCATTAGTTTACATTTTCTGGGTGTAACTCTTTTATTATATATGTTTATTGCTATTATTCTGCAGATTTCCTTTTCAGAAAAACTTAAATTTGATGAAGTATAAGTTATCAGCGTTTCTTTTTATAATCGATTGTTTTTTTTTTATCCTACTTAAAACGATTGCTTGGCACAAAGTCATTAAGATTGTTAGCTTTCTGATGCCTTTGAATTTATAATTTTTGTAATTGTATAGATTTTTAGTTGTTTTTAGATGCAGCATTGACCTGCTGCCAACACTATCTGTTACCCAGAACTAGACTTTTTTGTTTGATGTTCAATTATCCCATTACATATTAAGTGGGAAGGTTTGTTAAAGGAACAAGTTCTCTATCAATTTCATTATTTACAGTTAAGTACTTTTTATGTGATATCTGAGAATATCTAATCAACAATTAGGAAGACATCTGAATGTGACTTGGACAACTAAAATGGGCCTTGATCTCTCAAACGAAGATGCCCTTATTAACAGTCTAAAATGGGATTTAAGACTTAAGTTATTCTTCACATGTTTCCTATAAAATATATAAAGAAAAATTTTGAAAAATTGAAGAAATGATATATTTTACTACTAAGATAATAAAATGTAGCCATGTCAGAAGATATGCCAATAATTTCTACCCAGATGCCTGATAGTCACCATGTGAACTACAGAACCAAATATCTAATCAAACTCTAGCATTATTTTCTAAAGATTCAAAAAAGTTGTTATTCTCACCTAACAGCGAGGTATTTCAGAATTCTTCATGGTCTCTATGATAAAGAGAAGGGAAAGATTTTTTTATACTTCCTATTATTTTTTTAAAGTTTGTTTGTTTATCTCTACACCCAAAATGGGGCTCAAACCCACAACTCCGAAACCAAGAGTTGCATGCAAGCCATTCCAGCTAAGCCATCCAGGTGCTTCTTACTACTTTTGACCCAACCATTTGTGTTCTGTATCTCCACTAGTCTCCTCTAAAACTTGGGAAACCACAGCTAATTGCTGTATGTCAAGATTTACAGCAGTTTAGCAATAAATAAGCAATTTTAAAAATATAGTGAACACTGGTCATGTGCATTTTAATTTAAGTTCATTGTAACAAAAAGCTTGAGAAAATAATAGGGCAAATAATTTGATATAACATATATAAAGTATTCAAAATTGATTTTTTTAAACTATCTGGAATGATTTTATTTTAAAATCAGGAAATTTCAAGATTACAGCATCTAAATAAGGTCTACCTGATAATAATTACTAATTTCTTAAATCTGAATTAGGTGTACATCTAAATGGACAGTTCATTTAATTTCTGTATAATTTAGATATTCACGAAAATTTTGAAGAAATTATAGCTTGTTCTTGTGTACACTTCTGTACAATCCTTTCAGAGAAATATTCTCAAGGCTTGTAATTATTCCCTATCATATAGCTAATGGTCCTGTGAAAAATCAGGTTAACATTTTGGTAATGTTCCTAGTTCTACCTGTGCTGTAGACGCATCAAGAAAAGAATTCTTAGCATTTATGAATATATGGACATTTTATATCAGTCAGGATTAGGCTCAGGTACATATAATATAATAAATTGGATCAACACATTAGAATTTATTCTCTCACATTAAAATAAAAACAAAACAAAACAAAACAAACACCACGAAAGCAAAAAAAGAACAGAGATTACAACAACAAAAAAATACAGGCAGTCCTGGGATAATACAAAAGCTTTGTGAAGTTAGTTATCTCTTCTCTCTGCTAGGCTGCCTTCCAGGCAAGGTCACAGCATAGTCTACTAATAATATTAGGGCCATCATGTTCCCTTCCTCCAGGGAAGGCAAAGGAAAAAGGAGGAAGAGCAAAGGAGGTTCACTAAACAGTGGGGTAAACAATTTTAATCAGCCTTCCTGTAAATTCCACGTAACATTTCTGCTTACAAATCCTTGGCCTAGTCTCAAGGTCACACCAAGGTGCAAAGGACATTGGGAAATACAGACTAGGAGGTGTGCCCAAGTGAAAATTGGGGCTGTTTTACAAAGCAAATGGAGAAAGTTGATTTGGGGTATAAAATTATGAGTCAGCCATAATCTGCCCTTTGCCTTCCCTCATTCACATGTATCCTGTTTTCTATAACAGACCACACTTTACCTCATATAACCCCATGTTCTCTTTTTAAGTTACGACTAGACCCTCTTCTGGACTTGTGCAACCTTCCAGATTGGGTTCATATGTCTCTTCTCATGGTCTTGTAACCCACAAACTGTATGACAACACCTGTGGTTTGAAATCACTCATTTCACATAATGGACACGGAACAACATAGCTCATTAAAACTCTGTTCTATATGAGGGGAAAGTAAGAAATATTTAGCTGTCCCTGTTTCCTGGACAAGAATAAATAAATGTAAGTTATTTGGTTAGCTCCTAGCTTTGCACTCTAAAAAGCCATTCCTTTGCAAATCATCCTCCACTGCCATATCAGAACTGGAGTGTGGATTATAACTTTAGCAGTTCATCTTCTCTTGGTGCAGAGTTTCTTGGGTTAGGATTGCAGTTTCATTGACAATAAAGTTTGCTAAAAAAAATTAGTAAACTTGGTGTCTGTATTATTCTTGTTAATATGTGTTTCAAAAATTATAAATAAACACTTTGTCGGCTATAATTTGTAAACTTAAGGTTTCAGATCTTTAGTTACTGGTTTCAGTGTGCTTCCTATCCATCTTTTATAACTTCATGAACAATGGCACAAAGTCTTCTGAAATAATAGGCTCTGGTGGGAAGAGTATATATATATGTATATTATATAATTATATATAATAATATATATATGTATACATATTATGTACTTACATAATACATAAATAATAAAACTTTATAAATATGCATATTTTTAAAATAGTAGGTGTCTTTTAGTGGAAGTGATTGTGATTTCTGGTCTACTATATAGCCAGAAAAGAAAATCTTCAATTTTATTGGCAATATTCTTTGTGTATAAATTGAAAACCCAGATATAATAATTCAAATATATTAAATAATATTGAGTTGAGAGTTTGTATTTAGCTAAAGATATATCTCCAATGTCTGTCTTCCACTGTTATTCTTACACTAGCTAATTTGTGCAAATTGATCTACATTGATCAGAAAATATACACACACTTATTTATCTACTCATCAGTCTTTTCTCTTGGACTCTGGATTATGCTAAATCTAACCCCTGACCCAGTACTAAAAGTGTCTAATACATGCTTGTGATTAATGAGGTTTATTTTTTAAGAACTTAACATATGTAAATTAGGTCTTTTTTTTTTTTAATGGGATAAATTGAAACTTCAGATTACTTATGTCAGAGCCAAGTAACTTTTCCAGTATGCTATCATGAGTTTGGTATTTTATGCATTGATGTGTATGTATTGGCTTTGGTTGCTTTGGATGCAATAGAATGGCTTTTTTTTTCTTCCTTTCTTTTCATCTTCTTCTTTTTTGTTTTTAAGGAATAAAACCCATAGGTCTTTAGAGGTTTGAGGACATCCATTAGCCTTTATCTGCCAGTTAATTACTCTTCATATTAAACTGCTGGTCTTCCTAGGATGCTTAATCAAACTGAACCAAATCATGTGGGGTTTGTTCATGTGTAATCATAAGATCACATAAGGTCGAATGACTGGTGCAAGGTAATTTTCAAATAGATTCGACTATCATAAATGGTTTCATGGGAAAATTGTCAATAGCCTATGCCTTCGAAGTTCCAAAAGTTCAATTAAAATTTCCAGGAAATATACAGATTATCTTTTTATGTTTCCCTTTAATATATTTCTAAGGAACTTGTAAGGGGAAGAACCATTTTTTTTTCTTAAGTTTTTAACATGATAAACAAACAAAATATCACACATACATACAAAAGAGCCCCAAGACAAAACAAAAAAAATAAAGCTGGGTAAAACATCTAAAAATGTTACTCAATGAATTTCCACTTAAAAGTTTTATTTTGTATAGAATGCCTTTCTTCTTCTTGTCTGTGTTATGTAAATATCATCACCCATTAACAGGCATGGTGGTCAATAGATTAGGATTAAAACACTGAATTTAAATAAATCATATGAAAGGTTACTTAATTTGTGATATACTTCATGCAATTTCTTAACTCAGGTTATATTAATATTACATGCTTCATCATTGATCTATTTTTCAATGCCTCAATTCCAATGTGTCTAGTTAAGTTCATATTATTGAAAACGCTATTGAAATGAAGAGAATATTTTAATGATGTGCTTCGTGCTTTGAGTCTGTAATTATGAAAGTAAAAATAATTTGAAGTTTAAATTTTGTGTGGGAAATCAACAACATAATATAAAAAGTCCTTGGGGCACTTGGGTGGCTCAGTCAGGTAAACGTCTGACTTGATTTCAGCTCAGGTCATGATCTCATGGTTTGTTAGTTTGAGCCCCACATTGGGCTCTGTGCTGACAGCTGGAGTCTACTTGGGATTCTGTCTCCCTCTCTCTCTGCCCCTCCCCAACTTGCTCTGTATCTCTCTCTCTCAAAATAAGTAACAATAAACCAAAAAAAAATCCTAACAAATTAAAATTTAAAACAAAAGTACACATTCTCAGTTACATATTACTGATGGCATAGGTTTATTTTCTGGAACTTCTACAATTTAGCATTAGGCTTTTCAACTGTATCTGGTAATCTGACTTAACTTTAAATATTTTTTGCTGTCATTTGAGCAAAACAACATCTTTAAAAAACTAGCTTCATTTCCTTTAATTACACTAAATTAGAAATTTAGACTCTCTGTGTTTTCATTTCTTTTTATTTATACCCAGAGTTGTATGTATGTATGTATGTATGTATTTATTTATTTATTTATTTATTCGTTTATTTTTATGTGTACCTATTCAAGCATAGAAAAAACTGGAGCAAGGAGTAACATAAGGGCATCATATTGGTAACATGATCAACTAGAGGAAGCTGCTACTCAGATATACATATGGCACCTACATGTTCCTTCTTGCTTCCTGCTGTTTCTTAGTTGTGATATTTTCAAAATCAGGTTTTCTGAGTTTTAACAGCTGTGTTATATCCATAAAATTCATTCGGTATGTGTGTGTGTCTATGTGATGAGAGCCCATTTTATACATTTCATTTTTATTTTTTAGAGAGAGAGCGTGCAAATGGGTCAGGGGAGGGAAAGAATCTTAAGCAGGGACCATGCTCAGCACAGAGCCCAACACCAGGCTCGATGTCACAACCCTGGGATTATGACCTGAGCCAAATTCAAGAGTCAGAGTTAATTGACTGAGCCACCAAGGCAGGCACCCTGAGAGGAGAGACCATTTTAAGTTAGCACACTAAGTTGACTATATGATTGATTTTTATACTTGCTTGTTGTTCATCAGTATTTTCCACAGAACCAGCAGCAGACCTTTGAAAATTTTTAAATGTTCTATAATGCTTATTAAATAAAACAGAAGATTTTTAAAATAAATAAAATACCCTTACAAAATTTTTTTATGTTATTTTATTTTTGGGAGAGAGAGACAGAGAGGCAGAGAGAGAGGGAGACACAGAATCTAAAGCAGGCTCCAGGCTCTGAGCTGTCAGCACAGAGCCTGATGTGGGTCTCAAACCCACCAACTGTGAGATCATGATCTGAGCCAAAGTCGGAGGCTTAACTGACTGAGCCACCCAGGTGCCCCAATAAATAAAATACCTTAAAGTAAAATCAGATGAATACAAACCAAAAAAGGTATTATAGGAATGACTGTAATGTATATCTCAGTTTAGGTGATTTTATCATATCTATAGCAGATATTAGAATTTGGGAGAAATTAAAGATCAATATTTGAAAGACAAATACATAAAACATTGAAACATTTATTGCTTTTTCATTCATCCATCAATTTAATAAGCATTTGTTTGGAGTATATTATGAATGCTGTTAGGAACTGGGGATTCCTTGTGACCTTACAAGAACTCTGCCTTCAATGGTACCTGCTATCAAGTTGGGAGACAGGTTAAAAAAATAATAAAAATTATATATATATATATATATATATATATATTTAAAAATTATGTCATAATAATATAATGACATAGTGGTACCTGGGTGGCTCAGTTGCTTAAGCTCCCCACTTTGGCTCAGGTCATGATCTTGTGGTTCATGAGTTCCAGCCCTGAATTGGGCTTTCTTCTGTTGGCACAGAGCCCACGTCAGATCCTCTGTTCCCCTCTCTCTATTCCACCCCTGCTCTCTCTCTCTCTCAAAAATAAATAAGCATTAAAAATATTTAAATGATAATAATAATATAATGACATAAAAATGATTATGTCTTCTTATTAGTGGTGCAAAGGACAGAAAAATAGTCCTGTAATAGAGAATAATGAATTGGTTATTTGAAGAGATCTGCATTTGGCATGGATGGCTAGACTCTGATACTCTTGCCACACATAGTCATTGTCTGGGGCTGCCCAGGAACAAGTGGTCTCAGCTTGAAAGCTGAAACAGATCTTGAAAGCACTGAAGCTGAAGACTGTCAGCTAATTTCATTTCTTGCAGCCAAATGGCAATTTCTTTCCTGAAGAGAGATCTGAGTGGCGTATTTCCATGACTGCTACAAATTAAAAGTTGGATATGAAAACCTTAGAACTACTTAAATGCTGAGTAGGATGGGAACAGAAAAGTGTCACTGGGATTAGGTAAAATGGAAGTATTTTATGATTTAAGAGTGATATAAAAAGGGTGTTGTGTAAGATTTTTTAAGTCTAGAATGGATTAAAAAACATGAGAATTGATGAGGAAAAATTGGAAATAACATGGTATAAAACGGAGAAAAGAAATTGTATAGGAGTTAAACTGGTTTATTAGTTTAAGAAAAGGCATTTTCAACTTTAAACTTTTTTATTTTTATGTTATAAGAGATAATAAATAATTTGTGTCAATGGCACTAACTCAGAAGAGATGAAATTGATAAAGATGCAAGAAATAAGGTAAGTCATTATAAATACAAAATCCACTCAGATAAGAGATAATTAGGCCAAGGACTGAGTTGAAGACAATGGAATTCAATAAAAGTAGGGATATTTCTTTTACTATAATGGGAGAAAGAGAAGTCGGGTACTTTTGCAAGTGAAAAAGTGGATTTGTTAGTGGAAAGATAAGAGAGTTTCAGATTTATGGCTTCCCTGTCTCCCCATGATGATGGGCAAGACTCAAAATGGAAAGTGGAAAAGCAGCTTAAGAGTAGAGAATAGTTGTTTTTTTCAGGCAGCATAAAGTGAAACACATAAAAACTCTGAACACAACATACAGTTTGGATTTTGCAAGGAGTATAAATGAGAGGTGAAAGAGGCAAGGAAATTTTCAAGGGTGACTAAAATGACGAATAATAGATTATGATGAATATTTTTGTGAAAGAATTTTAGTTGTATATGCAGTGCAATAAGCTATATGGAAAGATAGGAGATGGTTGATGTAAAGGGTAAAATGTTTAAAATAGAGATTTCAGGCATGATTTACTTTCTGGTATAAAATTAGAAATGCCTGACTAAGTGGTGTGGACAAAAATTCAACTAGAATTAAAAACACCAAGGAAGGAAGAAGTCATGGAACTGATGAGTCACCTTTCAAGATGACAGGCATAGGCATTAAAATACAGATTGTTGTACAGGAGCTAAAATCTTTAAGAAATGAAGTAGAATGGCTAGAAGATTAGAATGGTAAAGGTCATAGACTGTCAGGAGGAATAGACGGCACCCATATACTTTGAGGAACACGATTGATTTCTTTTATTTCCTTCCCCTCTCCATCCTCTGGAAAGAGGTGAAGAAATGAAATGCAAAGTCTAATGGAGAACCAAAAGGTCATGAACCTCATCTTACATTTGCTTACCACTCAATGTCAGGTTCATGAGGTCACTGATATTTGGACAAACTTCAAAAAATGACAGTGATAAAAACAAAGAGAAACAAAAATTGTTTAGATCTAGTCTTTATAGGAAAAAGGATACTAGTATGTTTTGTTGAGCCATCAAATAACCAGTTCGAGGTTATTTAGTCTCCATACTTAATTTCATACAAGAAGAAAAAAACGAAGCTTTTGTACAAATTTAATAATCCTTCAGCTCACACAACTTGCTACGGTGTTCAAAAACAAAATTCAACCCAGTAAATTTAAAGATGTAATTGACTTTATTCAACTCTTAATAAATCAGGCATATCCCATCTAACAAGGAGGAAGGGGCTCTGAGGAGCTATACAAAATGGAAAAAATTCCATAGTTAGAAGGGGGTGAGACAAAGAAGTTGAAAGAGTGGATTAGTTTAGGCAAGATGAACTTTCCTTTAGGGGAAGGCAGGGAGGTCTTATCATAGCTAGTGCTGATCAAGAAATTACAGACTGACTGCTTAAAACTCACTCCTGGGTGAGGCGGAAACTGTAATTAGTTAGGTGTTAAGTCTTGGTGGGGGTTAGCAAAAGTGCCTCTAATTTAGGCTTGTTTCTTTCTAATACCAGCAAAGGCTGGATTAACTCTAGGTTATATACTTCCCTCTAGTTGGTTTTATGCTACAATCAGAAGGATTTTCAGGAGACAGAACATGTACTAGATTAATTTTAGACCATACTGTAAAGTGTATGCTCTCATAAATATATGAAAGGCAGGAAGTAATTCTCTTTTGGTATAAAGAGTACTTAGGATTCTTGTCCACAAGGATTCTTGACAATGAGTAATAGCGATAACTCTAGCATGAATCCTTTCATTTGAACAAAAGCAATTCTTTCAGTTCTAAAATTCCATGGCATTTACACAATTTGATGCTAGTAAAACAACACTATCACCAAAATGTCATTAATATAACCTCAAGGAGAGCATCCTTGCAACTGAGTGTTTAACAGTTTTGTTTCTGCCCGAAAAGGTTCTTTGCCTTGATGAAAGAAACTGAGAAGAAAACACAATGTTCTTCTTATTTGTGGTTTAGAGACTGATCACAGAAGGGCTACATCTATAAATAATCTCTTATGAGAGTCCCAGAAGTCCTGCCACAAGTCCACTGTCACAGTTTATTGGCTAATCAGCAAAGAATTGAAATCTTGATTGGCTTTATTTGTCGGCTGATTGAAACACTGAGATAGGAAGTAGTGGACAGATTAATTAATTTGTGCTGGGGAATCCAAAGTTAATCTAAAGAACGCTGTCACTTTGATTGATGGCTGTGTGAGAGAAGAAGTCTTTAAAAACCACAATGAATCGTCACTCGGTGGGCACATAAATTCAAGGTTTTGTCTATTTAACTGATTGAATTCTACTGAACTACACAGAATACTAATGTTTCTGTGTGCATAACAATTACCATGTTTCAAAGGTGGCTTACACATGACAGAGAAGAATGAACAAAGGATATTAATAAAAACAAACACTTGATTTTTAAAAACACTACATCATGTTTAAGAAATATGAATTTCTACTTTCCTAGCAAATTATTTACTAACATACATTATTTGTGAGATATTTTAACCTGATTGTCAAAATAACTGATCTATAAATCTATAGTATATTCTGACTATAAACCTATAATTGTAGGATAGTATTTTTGTCTTAAAAGAACCAGAGTAGGTTTTCATGTTTACACAACCTTTGAGAAAAGCAATGATATTCTTTGAGGCTTCCATTTGGACACATATTAGGTTACCTATTCAGTTTTCTTCCTGTTTCTGCTGTTGTTTTAGTTTGATATTTTATCTGCTTCATTTTGGATAGTTTGCTTTGCTATGTTGTCAATTTCAATATAATTTTCTCTTGTACTATCTCATCTGCAAGTAATCCCACCCAATGTATTTTTCGGCTCAAGTATTTTAGTTTTCACTTCTGGCAGTTTGATGTGTATCTTTTTGTTTTCAATCTTTCATGTCTTTACATAATATCTCTTTGAAAATATGGAATACAGTTATAATAACTAATGTCCTTTTTTGCTAATTCTAACGTCTATATTAGTTCTAGACAGGCTTAAATTAATTGTTTCTTCTCCTCATTATGTTACATTTTCCTGTATCTTTGGGCTATGCTTCTATGGATACCAGGCACTGTAAATTGGACCTTGTTGATAGCTGGATACTTAGGTATTTACTTAGGTATACAGTTCATATATATATATATATATATATATATACACATATATATATAGTTACATAGTTATATAGTTATATATAGTTATATACTTATAGTATATTTTACTTAGTTTAGCTACATGTATATTCCCTTTGTTTTGAGATGCATTAAGTTTACTTGTAAAAAGAGTAGTTCATTTGTTAGGTAAGACCAGAGCATCATTTAATGTAGGTCTAATTACTCCCCACTCTTGAAGTAAGTTCCTTTAGTACTTTAGCCAGTTCTCTGAGTTTTGACGTGTTCTAGTTGGACTGGTAGAAACAAGTATTATTCCAGTTCTGATGTAAACGTTCAGTGCTCTTTCTTATTATCCTTTCAGATGATTCTTTCCACAGCTTCAGACAGTTTTCTTCCGTGCATGCTTTGATCACTACTATGCTGAATGCTACATTTGGAGTCTGCAGATCTCTAGGATTCTCTTTCCATGTAGCTCTTTTCTACCTGCTATTTGCTTACTTTGTCTTAGAGATTTTAGTCACTTCGGTCCTTCATTTTCTGTCTCTCAGGGATTCCTAGTCTTTGTTGTTTGATGTCTAGTGCCTGGGATACCATCATTTTACATCTCACCTGTTTATTGAATTTTGCTTCGGATGAAAGGTTAAATCCAGTCCCTCTTATTTCATCTGGACTGAAAGCAGAAGTCTCTAGTATTTTAATGTATCTGAAAAGTAGGTTTTGATTTAGCTTCCAGCTGATGATAAAAATATCATGTAACAAAAGTTGTGAACTATTGATACAGCAGGAGGTAAGTCAGGAAACAGCAGTAAAAAAATTAAGTGAAACTGGTATCTTTCTCAAAAAGCCACATTTGCACAAAATGCCTTGAGCCAGGACAAAGAGACAAATATAAATCCTGATAAAGACATATGACTTTTAAAAATTTTTGATGATATATAGCATGTAAATTGTCAAATATTAGTGTTTTTATTAATTTATCTTTGACACAGAATTCGGTTTACGAGAGACAGGAGGGTACACTGAAGAGAAAGCCACTCTCTTCCCTTATCACAACTAGCAAACAGAATCATTGGCAAACCTATAGACAGTGAAATAGCAAATTTTATCAGAAAATGCAAACAGCTCTGCACTGTTAAATGCAATGTGTA
This sequence comes from Prionailurus viverrinus, assembly GCF_022837055.1. NCBI lineage: Eukaryota > Metazoa > Chordata > Mammalia > Carnivora > Felidae > Prionailurus > Prionailurus viverrinus. Next base: position 103,383,289 of record NC_062562.1, on the reverse strand, counting down.
AAGTAAGGAATGGTAGACGATTAGACTGATGTCGTAGTCAGGTCAGGACTAAAGACATTTTGTGCTAAGAGTTTAGGATTTAGCTTGTACACAGGAGGAGAATCCAATAAGGGTGTTCACTTTGTGTCCTTACTTTTTGGCATTTTACTGAAATATGCATACAAAAGAGTGCACAAAATGTACACCTCAATATAATTTCACAAACTAAACTAGCATATGTAACCTCCACACACATCAAGAAATCAGAACAGTGTCAGCACCCAGCAGCACCCCTTAGGCAACCTCCAGTCATTAACAGAGCAGACAATTCACAAAGTTACCTAATAAACTCCCCAGGGGAAATACGTCTACTTGGAGCCCTGGAGTATTGAAACAAGTAGTTATTTTCTTTCTTGCAATTTCTTTAACAAAGAGGGAAAAGAGAAATGTCACTGAAGTAGAAATAAATTCATGACACAGCGAGTGAAAACTCAGAGACAACTCAAATTTATACCTTTGTGCACTCTAAATTATTTCATGCAAAAGGTTTCACTCCAGTCCTTAGAGACGTTTAAAAAAACAAACTGCAAAAACAAGGAAGGTAATAAAGACTTCTACATTATTGTGCTATAAATACTGAAAATATGTTTCCAAATGTGACAAGAAATATTAGGAGCGATTGCAGATGCATAAATGGAGCAAGTGTAATACTCTTTCCTCAGAGGCACCGATAAAAAAAGACTATTATAAAGCACTACAAAATAATTTCTTTATCCAAAAGCTCTGAAGCAGTTATTAAACCAGCTGTTTTCAAAAGTACACAAATCTGCTAAGTTGCAGTTGGGTAACTGTTAAATGTTAAAGCAGTGAATGATCAGCATGGAGCAGATGGTCTGGGAATGGGTGAGAAAATGGCAATGTTAATACCACCAGACTGAGATGTTCATTTGTGCTGTGGTATGCGCAGACTGGGTGAATAATGAAGGATCTGTAATAATTGTGCAAATCCCAACATTATTAAATCGATTCAGCTGGGGTTTCTTAATATATGTGAAGCACTTGATGTACTTGGAGAAATACCTCCTCTTTGGCTAAAGCTGTTCTCATTAACTCATACTGCTTTATTTGCAGTGACCTCGGTGTTCCTGTTAAGTAATGAGTGGAATAAGAATTAGATATCCACTTTCAATCTAAGTATTAGAAAGGAGGGAAAATGTTAAGAAAAGTGTCAAAGTATGAGCATTGCATGAGATTGGCCAACGGCGTTAATTTACCTATCAAGTTCAGTTAGTGTTTGTTTTAGACTATTTAAGAGTTTATAATTAGACTTGCACTTTGGGGGTTTGAGAAAGTTGCCTTTTCCTAGTCAATGTTTATTTACCTGTAAGGGAAAAATTCATATTAACATATCTTCTGTTTTTTAGTTTCACTTGGGTGTTTCCAGATTTTTACCACAATATCACCTCAGAGGATTGTGGGAAAGAGTTTCTGGGAGGCACAGCCATCTTTAGCAGCTTTTCTCAACTTGGGATCTACTAATAATTGTTTTGGGGACTATCATTTACAGTGTAGAATGTTTAAGAACATCTCTGCCCTTGGCCCACTAGGTACCAGTAGCAGCCTTTCCCTTCGAATTGTGACAACTAAAAATGTATCCAGACATTAGCAAATGTCCCGTGGGGGACAAAATTGATCCCATCTCCCATTCCTCAGAGAACCATTGGTTTATAGGAAAGCCAAAGGAGAATGTGACTTAATACCTCTGGTGGAAAAACAAAACAAAACAAAAACAAAACAAAACAAAAACAAAACAAAACAAAACAAAACAAAACAAAAACAAGAAAAGAAAATGAAAATGCCATGAAAATGCCAACAAAGAATTGAAAATTTTAATTGAACTGGGATTAAAGTAAAAATTTGGTACATAGAATCCCATGACAAGACTAAAATCTTCAGTTCTAAGATGAGCGTGAGCTGTGTGGTGTTTCTAACTATTGCAAATGAAACAAAATTCAAAAATAAGTGAGAGAAAAGAATGTGCAAGCTAGGGTTTTCAAAATATTTTTGAATATTAATGTCTACCAAGACATTGTTAAAAATAAAGAAATTTGAAGTCAATTAGATTTGAGATATGCTACATATTATATCTCCACACCGAAAAGTTATTTTGCCCCAAAACATATTAGAGACACTAAAATGCTTTGCAATTAACAAAACAAAACAAAAACTCCAATATTTACCTTTGGAATATATGCATGTGTATTTGAATGTATCATATGTAACTTCTCACAGAAATTGTATTCTCCAGACTCATTTTAAGCAAAGGGAAGTAACAAACTCTATAGGATCTATATCCTAAAAGTCATACAACTGATCAGATATCCCATCATATGTTTGTCTAGAGACTACCTTCTGGTATTTTTTATGTCATTGTAAGAAATTGGAAAGTGTAGATAATGTGTTAGGATTGGGAGGTGGGGAGTCAGAGCTAAGGTAGGGAAGAGTAGGGTTGACTAGTCAGATTCATTGACACAGCAAGAACTAATAGACCATACAGAGTAAATTTTAACAGTGGAGACCAAAGAACTACCATAAACATTAAACAAAAATCAAGCTTATGGCAATTAAGAATAGGTAAAAATAAATTTGCATGTAAGTAGGTCAATTATTCCAATGCTAATAGTTAACAGGGCAGCCACTGTGATCTTAACATGAACATGTTAACTGATGAACTGATTATTTATTAAAATATTCCACTTAGTCTAAGTACTGTGCTTTATTTCTGTCATGTTATATCTTTCATGGTTTTCAGATATTATAAAAATCGATTCACACAAATCCTAAGCAAAAAAGGTAAGGAATTCGTTAATCATGCAAAGATTTCTGGATTTCATGAAATCTAGTAAAGTGATTTTGGAGAACTAATACAATCAATGCAAAGTAATCAACATGTGATGATTCTAGCGGAGTTAACATGGTTAAGGACTAAAGAAGAGAAATATAAATGATAAGAAGAAAAGAGATCTTTTAAAAGAGAATGATATTCATATCAAAAGACATAGAGCTTTTCAGAATTTTGATGAAAGAAGTACTGGAAATTATTGCAAAAATGATCCCCCTCATCTTTAGACTGTTAACTCCAATTATAGTACTATCTATCAGTTAATTTTCTTAGAAAAATCATCCCCCCAAATTAATATACTAGTTCTTTTTAATCCTAAAAATTAGCTTATATTTATAACTACAACCCAAAATATGATAAATAATAGTTAAATAACATTTTTATAATTTTTAGTTTTATATTTCAAGCCAAACAGTTGGACCTAATCAAACATTCTCAATATGTATAATGAAGTTTTGATCCCACTTTTGGAAATCTCTCTGAAGGTGACATTTTCTATACCAAGTGTTCTTCAAAAAAGAGAAACCTGAACTTCAGTAGCTACAAGGGACTCTTTATCTGGCAAAATCCATATGATCGTTCTGACATTCAATTCTACATTTATAAAATCACTATGTTCTGTTTAATTATATTTTTAAAGAAATATAAACTATAAATATAACTATAAAAATAAATATAAATAATTAATACCTTAGATAAGTTTCAGAAAATAAAAAAAAAGTCTCATTTTAGAAACGCCCTTTGTTAATATATATTTTTAATGCTTTAAGTGTTAAAAATCTAAAAAAAACAAAAAGAAACTCACCTCATTCCCTCACTATGTCAGATGTATGATATGATTTTTTTTTTTTAACTAGAAAGCCAAAAATACTGTTTTCACACTGGAAAGTTTTGAAAGAGATAAATAGGCAAAATGGAGAAAACAACTACTATTTTTATATCCAAAGACAAAAATGTTCAAGATTTTATCAGTATTCCTCTCATCTTCCACATATCTTTATCAATTTAAACTATTTTTGAGACATGTGACCAGGACATGGAAGCCTTTTGTAATCATTTTAATGTCACTGCTGCATATACCATACTTTGGTAAATATTCTCTTTCCATATTTAAGTTGTATAAGTATACTTATAAAATAAAACTCTTATTTTTATTGTTTTACATAATTCTGAATTTGAATTTTAAATTATTCTTTAAGGACAGATTTGTGGAAATGAAAGAATTTGTCTTTTGAATTGCCAGTGTATTTTTTAAAATCTAGGACAAAACAAAACTGTTTAAGACTAAAGACAGAACATGATTAAAGGATACAATAGGAATACTGAATAAATAGAAGCATATAACTTATAGTATTGAATTTTTAATCAAAATTACAGGCTTCATTTTGAACCTTGAAGATTACACACATGTTTTTCTCTGAACTCTCCCAAGATTCTACTAAAATGACAACAGTATGATAAAGCACACATAGATCCTCAAAGACAAAGAGATGACAACTGGTGACAAAAATGATTTTGTGGAACATGGAAAGTGAAAGTCAAAGTTTTGCTGTTTCACAGAGTATGTGTGAGTAAGAGAGGGAGCTGTGTTGGGGTCTTGTGGGGGATAATTTAAAACAACCTGGTTTCTGTAATATAGTCTCAGAAATTCAAGGCATAAAGTCCTTTGGAAGGCAAAGGTTTATGGTAGAGCTAAAACTGAGGGAATGTTTATGGAACAGTTAGATCCCGAGATCTTTTTCATCTGCCCAAGTAGCCATATCTCTGCTCTTCCCTAAATTTTATAGACAGCCAGAGGTTTTTTGTTTTTTGTTTTTTTGTTTTGTTTTTGTTTTTGTTTTTGTTTTTGTTTTTTTATAAAGATTTATTTGTAAACCTTTGCAGTCCTTGGGTTACTACTCAGTTAATTTTTTTTTTAATATATGAAATTTATTGTCAAATTGGTTTCCATACAACACCCAGTGCTCATCCCAAAAGATGCCCTCTTCAATACCCATCACCTACACTCCCCTCCTTCCCACCCCCCATCAACCCTCAGTTTGTTCTCAGTTTTTAAAAGCCAGAGGTTTTCACTCAAGAAATTTATCCAAGAGCCTTTGTACTCAGTAAAATCAGAAACAGGTTAGAGAGAGAAGAAACTCTTCTGCAAACAAGGGAATAACCTTGAGTCCAAACATGTTGATAGCTAAACTTAAAATCATGAGATTCCTTTTGTGGAAAACTGACTATAAAAGGAGTAACAGAAATACAGTGAACAAGACTTCTACCCGGTAGCTTGGTTCAAAGACCAAGATTTCTCTCTTTCTCTCTCTCTTTTTTTAAAAATTTATTTAATGTTTATTTTTGAGAGAGCGAGACAGAGACAGAGACAGAGCATAAGCAGAGGAAGGACAGAGAGGGAGACACAGAATCCAAAGATGGCTCCAGGCTCCAAGCTGTCAGCACAGAGCCTGATGAGGGGCTCGAACTCATGAACCATGAGATCATAACCTGAGCTGAAGTTGGACATTCAACCGACTGAGCCACTTAGGCAGCCCTAAAGACCAAGATTTCTAATAATATTTTCAATATGCTGCTATTAAATATAAATGGACATCCAAGGATCACCAGATATCTGATAAAATCCTTTAACATGAAAGATAAAAACAAAAGTAACAAATAGAATGAAGGAAATCAGAGGAAAAAGAAATCTCAAAAGCCAAAGAAACATAAGGGAAAAGTCTTATTTATAATATCATAGATAAGAGAAGATGTTGCATTATATAGCAAAAGAAAATACTACTGAGGAAAAAAATAATATTAAAGCAATTTAGGTCAATAATATGTTCCTAGAAACCAAAGGTATGAAATTCTTTTTTTATACAGATTTAAATGATTATTTATTTATTATTATTATGATTTTTTCAATTTAAATTCGAGTTAGTTAACATACAGTACTGTCATGGCTTCAGGAGTAGAACCCAGTGATTCATCTCTTACATATGACACTCAGTGCTCATCCCAAAAGTGTTCTTATTGCCAATTATCCATTTAATCTGTCCCCCCACACACCTCTGCTCCAGCAACCCTCAGTTTGTTCTCTGTATTTAAGAGTCTATTATGGCTTGCTTCCCTCTCTGACTGACTTATTTCGCTTAGCATAATACATTGTAGTTTCATTCACGTTGTTGCAAATGGCAAGCTTTCATTCTTTTTCATCTTTCCATAATTTGACTATTGTTGATAGTGCTGCAATACACATTGGGGTGCATGTGCCCCCTTTAAATCAGCATTTTTGTATCCAAAGTTATGAAATTCTAACTTAAAAGTAAATGGTTTGCAGTTTAAATTTGAAGAAATCCTGCAGGAAAAAAAAATGGAAAGAAAGGCGAATAAAAGTAGAGAATCATTTAGATAAATTTCTCATCAGATTTGTAGAGCTCCCAAAAAGAAACAAAGAGAAACTGGAGGGAAGGGAATTATCAAAGAAATGACATAAGAAAGTTTACGAGAAAAATAAGAGTTTAAGAGAGAAAAATAAGAATTCTCTACTATAATGCATGAAGACCTATATCACTACATTATCATGAAATTGAAATACCACAAAATAAGAGAGAATCCTAAAAGTTTATATAAAGAGTAAAACCCCTAGAAAAGTAAAAAAAATTCAGTGTAGATTCCATAGCGAAAACACTACCAAAAAAATTATTTCAGTCTAGAATTCTAAATCCAGCTAGATGATGAATCCAATGTAAGGTTAAAATAAAGACATTCCAGTTATGCAAATTAAACCAATTAGTTTTTCATAAATGTCTTTTCAATAATCAACTGTAAGATATTTGCTCTTTAAATAAGAGAGTAGTCTTAAAATTACATAAGAGTCCAAAACAGGAGCTCAAACTTCAGAAAGAGATGAAAGAGATTCCCAGGACAATATTGTTGGGATATCCCAGAATGCTAGTAACAATTAGGACCTAGATATCTAGAAGTTCTAAGAAGATCACAAAGATGGTGAAAAGAGAACACAAACAACACAAATAATAATAAGATAACACAAATAATAAAAGGAACTGATAGATTAATTGATTTGTTGGACATATGGGAAGATTTATATTTAGCAAATAATATTATATAAAAAATGTGAAATAGAAAGAAGTAGAGAAAAAAAGCACTAATAAGAGAAGCAATAAGTAACTCTAGGGAAAGCAAACATTTTTATTAAAAAAGAAATGTGATCTTAATATGTTGGCAGTTGTGTGGAAAAAAGATGTTGCCAAGTATTTTTGGAGGAAAAATAAATTAGTATAGCATACTCAGTAATCATTAAAATATAAAATGTGAATAGCTTTTGTATTAGCAATTACTCTTCTAAGGAGTCTACACACAGAAATATTCTGTAAATGTCTTAAGTATATGCACAAAGATTTTCATATAACAAATTAATAACAGGAGAGAAAGAGAGAGAACAAAGAGGAGAAAGAGAATTTAAATACAGATTAGTGGTATTATGGAATACTGTATACCTATCAGCAAAAGACAAAGTTTTATGTACTAATAAGGGATTAAATTCATGCTATATTGAAAGTGAAAAAATTGTAGACAACTTGTCTTATTTCATATTTGTAAAATAAATATATATGGCCATGTATTAGTAGGTGCATATGTGTGTACAAGTGAGTGTTCATGAATGGATGTGTGATCTAGAAGTATACACAGCAAATTATTTTCAATGATTACCTCTAGGACTTAGAAATAGGAAATGGGACAACTGTCATTTGTACTATGTTTTATATAGGTAGGTGCTATTTTGTAATAAAAAATAAAAATACAGAAAATAAAGAAGGAATCATAGCACAATGTATCTTTGGTTGTCAATCATTTATTCTACATTTCTCCTTATATAAGCTTTCTCCACAAAGTAGAGGAGGGTGCACAGTGAAATACTTGTGTCTAAGACCCATCAATCTGTTACCTAATGACAGGATCATAACCATAAGAGAGAGACTCTTAAGTACAGAGAACAGACTTGTTTGGCACTTGTTGGGATGAACACTGGGTGTTGTATGTAAGCAATGAATCACTGGAATCTACCCCCAAAACCAAAACCACACTGTATACACTGTATGTTAGCCAACTTGACAATAAATTATATTAAAAATAATAAATAAATAAATAAATAAATAAATAAATAAGAAAAATAAGAAAAACAAAAACTGGGTATCTGAATATATGAATGTGCCTTTAGTATATACAGAAAGAATATATATTTAAAGTCCTTGGTATTTCTACATATGTTAAAAAAGCACATTAAGACACTTCAAATAGCATGATTGGCTATTTAGAGTTTAGGTGATTATATGTTGGAAAATATGTGCATTATCTACTTCTTAACTAATGGACATTATCATCCAGATCAATCTGGCTATAGAGAGAATTGTTCTTCTAAGTGGTAGTCAGTGCCTTTTGATAAAATAAAAAATTACTCCTTGGTTGAAACTGTTACCACAATTCAGCAGCTTCAGGCTCTTCACAAAAAAATCTTTGACAAAAGAGTAGAGTAAGAAATTCTTAAGAAAAATATGCTTAGTTTGTGTTTTTTGTTTTTTATTTAAATGAAACTTTTTTGCAGTGTAGAATCTAATGGCAATGCAATTTGCTATATTGATTTGAAAGCCAATTGTCTGGGGCACCTTTGTAAGGCCGCTTTCTATGATTTATAGGATTTTTTTTGTTTTCTATCCAAATTTTAAAATATATTTATTTATGTATATTTAAATATATATATGAATGAATAACAAGGAATACTACCGTAGTTAACATATATATGTACATATAACTATAAATACATATAATATTCTATAATATATTGTTCTACATATTATATATATAAGTAATGAAGTATACCTCATTTACTAATTCCTCATTTACTTTATAGTTATATATACTAGTATAAAATATATATAATATACTATATGATATATAACTAATGAGGTATTCTTTATATACTAATATATACTTGCCAATGTATGTATGTATATATATGTACACACATATATACATATGTATATATATATATTATATATATGCACATATGTTTCCCACTTTGAAATATACAAACTCTAATGGAAAATAAAATCCTATGAATCATAGAAAGCAACATTCTAATTTCCCAGTGCACAAACACACACACACATACACACACAGTTTATACACACTGATTCCAAAGCTAACATACAAATCAGTATACAAACATACATAAATGTATATGTATTTATAGTATGTGTGTACTTATATATAACAATAATGCCCCTAAGACTTACAGTTTCTGTTAATATATTTAGGTAGCTTTTTTTTTTCTAGTTACTATTCAGACACAATCTGAATCCAGGTTTTGTGGGGTCTAAAGTTTATACAACTTGGGATCATTTTTATATTAAGAAAAACATTATGGAACTTTTGGTACAGAAGGAGCAAATGGCCTCAGAAGATGCCTTGTAAATGGAGCTCAGACTTTATTACCCTTTGGCTAAATCCCTTCTCACAAATACTAAGTGATCTATACCTTCTCTTTTTACCAGCCTTCTCTCCAGCTTGGACTACTACAATCATATGTTAACTGGGCTCTCTGCTTCCACTCCTGCCCTGGCACTATTCAAACATCTTAAAGCAGCAATAGGGGCGCCTGGGTGGTTCAGTCGGTTGGGCGTCTGACTTCAGCTCAGGTCACGATCTCACAGTTCGTGAGTTCAAGCCCCGCATCGGGCTCTGTGCTGACAGCTCAGAGCCTGGAGCCTGCTTCACATTCTGTGTCTCCCTCTCTCTCTGCCCCTTCCCTGCTCATGCTGTGTCTCTCTCTGTCTCAAAAATAAATAAACATTAAAGCAGCAATAATATTGTAAAATATAAAGCATAGCATATCATGGTGGCTCCTCAATGAACTTGTAATGGCATCCAAAGCCCATATTCCATCTGCCAATGTGATACATGCCTACCTCTTCAACTTTAGTCTGTACCATCCCGCAAATTGTTTATTATGATCCTTCCGTACTGTCCTTTCTTATTACTCCAACATCCCAAGCTTGTTCCCAAGGCTTTGAACCAACTGTTTCTTCTTCCCAGAATGCTTTTCTTTCAGATCTCCTTATAACTAGCTACTTCTGGTCATTCAGATCTCTCAGTTCAAAGGGCTGCTCCTCAGAGAGGGCTTTCCTGACCTTACAGTCTCAAACCTGCCTGCCCTACCCATCATCACCACCATTAGACATTCTCTATTTTCACCTTCTTTTTTTTTCACTTTTTAAATGTTTATTTATTTTTGAGAGACAGAGACAGAGCTCGAGAGGGGGAGGGGTAGAGAGAGAGGGAGACACAGAATCCGAAGCAGGCTCCAGGCTCTGAGCTGTCAGCACAGAACCTGACACGAGTCTGGAGCCCATGAACTGTGAGGTCATGACCTGAGCTGAAGTCAGATGCTTAACTAACTGAGATACCCAGGTTCCCTATTTTCACTTTCTTTTCATTTATTCATAGCATGTATCACTCTTATATATTTGTTTCCTTATATACTTCTCTATCTCCATACTTGTCAGCTAGTAGACACAGGGTAAATATTTTAAATGAATGTCTTTAGTCACAGTGATCATAAGCTGAACTGAATGTAGTCTTTCTCCACAAAGAATTTGCTCTAGTTACAGACAGATTCACATACATTTGATGACATATTCTTACAGAAAGTTTTAAAAAAGTTACAGGTACTCTATGAAAGTTTGCAGAGGAGACAATTTCAGTCTAGGTCCTAGAAAGTGAATATAAATGTGCCAGATAAAACTCGAGTAAAAAGTCTTAGAGAAAGGTATAATAACATAAATATTAAACAGTGTGTATATACACATATATGAGTATACAAATATTACATGATATTATATTCTACTATATTATGAAGTAAGGTAAAACAGAGTAAGTAAGAGTTAAAAAAGATGGTTCAGGTGTACTATTTTATATAAGCTGGTCTTGGAAAGAATATTAATTTTTTATAGCTGCAAATGACTACAACTTGGTGGCTTAAAATAACACAAATGTGTTATCCTATAGGTCTGCAGGTACAAATCTGACATGAGTCTCACTAGGCAAAAATCAAGGAGTCAATAGATTGAGTTCTTTTTTAGATATTCTAGAGGAGGATCTGTCCTGTTGAATTTCCCAGCTACTGAAGGCTGCCCTCATTCTTTGGCCTGTGGCTCTCTTCGTCCATCCTGAAAGTCAGCAACAATGGGTGAGTGCTTGGAGTACATCACTCTGACCTTGTCTTCTGCCTCTTTCTTCACTTTAAAGGACCCTGTGATTACTCTGGGCTCACTCTGATAATCCAGGATAATCTCCCTATTTTAAGGTTAGCTGACTAGCATTCACATTTTCTGAAGATTAAAATATGGACATCTTGGGGGCAATTATTCTGCCCACCATAGAAGACCTCTTTTATAATGTGACATTTGAACAGTGGACAAAAGGACATAAGGGGGTAAGTCATGTAACAGAAAAGAACATTCCAGGCAAGAAGGAGAGGAAATACAAGAGCTCTGAGGTAGGTGTGTGTTTTGTCTATTTAAGAAATAGTAAGGAGGTCAATGTGGATGGAGTGAGGGATCTAAGGAAGTGTCTTTATAATTATGGGTCTAGACATATGGGTATGTGGGGGCATAGTCAGTGTTAAACAAAGAATTTGGGTTTCACTCTGAGTGGAATGGTTAATAATGAAAAGTTTCTGAGCTGAAGAATATTATGGCATGTCTTTGATTTTAAGAGATATACAAAAATTTATGAGATAAATCAATGCATATATATATATATATATATACACACACACACATACACACACATATACATATATGGAAATATAGGAAAATTAAAAAAAATAGAGTTTGGTGAAAAATACAGATTATAACCAAAATAAAAGAAAAAAAAGTAGTATATTGATAAAATAAAACCCTGTAAGACAATGTAACAGTCATGAAACTGTATCATATATGTACATATACATATATATGTATATTTCATATTTGCATATTTCAAACAGAAGAAAGTATACAATTCACAATAATTGTGGGAGATCGACATATTTTTCATGTTGACAGAAACAATATAAATTAAAAATTTAAGATACTCAAGTTTTCAGTAATACATGTAATATAGTTTAAAATGCCTACTATATTGTAATCAATAAATAGTAAAAAGGAAATGCACATTCATTTCAAATGTGCACACACACACACATACACAAACACATATCCTAGGAAATAACATGTGATCCAAGATAAAGTATACATGAATAGCAGTTACTTAGGATCTGGGTCTGGAGTCTGCCTACTTCCCAAGAGCATCTTTCATTTTATGCCGATGTGAACTGTTTTTAGAAGCAAGCCTCCTTAACAACCCAAAGCCATTTTGTGATTTGTATAGCCTTAGTTAAGTCTGAAAAAGCTGCCCTATGGCTTTTCTTCATTACATGTAATCAGGATTTATTCTTGAATGGCAAACATTATTAAGACGCTTTTAAGTTATTTACAACATAGACATCAGTTATACATTTGTTTCTGCTCCTTATATGATCAAACTTCCAGCTTCTTTATGAAGTATAGAAACAGACAGGAACACTTTACTTTCTTGGAAAATATTATTTAGCTTGGTGTCAAGGCCTAGTCATAAAGAACTAAGCAAGGGGCACCTGGGTGGCTCAGTAGGTTAAGCATCTGACTTCAGCTCAGGTCATGATCTCCTGGTTCATGAGTTTGAGCCCAGCATCCGGCTCCATGCTGACAGCTCAGCACCTGGGGCCTACTTCAGATTCTGTGCCTCCCTCTCTCTCTGACCCTCCCACTCGCACTCTGTCTCTCTATCTTAAAAATAAGAAAACATTAAAAAAATTTTAATGTATACTGTTTAAAAAAAAAAAGAACTAAGCAACCTGTGGGGGACATGTATGTCTTATAGGATTGATCAGGTATCAACACTACCTGGGTTTTCAAGATGTGCCTCAGTAAAAATGTTTCAATAGATAAACTATGTGTTTCTACTTCTCCATCTCCAGGTTTTCATGCAGAATGCTTACCATTTATCTTCCCTAACTTGGCTCACTGAAGCATTGAGTAGGTAGTTTTCTCTCAGACATTGACTACCTGTATCTTTGCAGTATCTTTTTGGCCTAACAATCCTGTTCATATTCAATAAGCCACCTCAGAGGTAGAAGTACCAATACCCTAAATGTTGACAGTCATAGATACCCTATCTAAGCTTCTTCTCTGAATATTAGAAATCTCATATTCTCTTTCCTGTCATTATGTTTTGGTGAAAGACTTAAATCATAATAGGGAAATAATTTTAATGAAGAGAATGATTAAAATGATGTGGTAGATTAATCAGAAAGTGCTTGCATATAATAAATCAACGTCTAACTACATAGATTTGCCATTGTTGTAAAAATGCTCAAAGATTCTTCGAAAATAGAGAATGTATAAGACATTTGAGAAGCCCCAAATTGGTATAAGTGCTTGAAATTTCAACAAGGAGAAATATTTACTCAATATACTAATTATACTTTTCCAAGTTTGGTAGAAATAGATCAATATTTTCTGTACATTTCTCCTTTTTTTCCCTAACACATGAATCCAAATGGCTGTGAAAGATTGTAGCTTTTAGAAATTTATGGAATGTAATAGGAGAGAATGTCTAACTTAAAGTTGTGAGAATATTTTATGGTAATCTAAAATAGTGATTATTTTCAGGTTTGATTTATATAGCTCTAGGGTGAATTAAAATGACAGAGCAAGAATTATAATAAGGATAAAGTTTCCAGATTATAATAAAACAGGCTTATTTAAAAACATTATTGAAGAGCAATAGTTAAGAAAAATCATAATTTAAAGCCATGATACTTAGTCATAGTGATGTTTTAACTTAAAAAAAACACACTATTCTCTAGAAAAAAGGAATTAAAACAAAAATGAGACACTTTTCTCCTTATAAAAGTGATTGTTGTTAAAAATATAATTTTAAATAGGGTGAATATATGAGTAAAGTTACCCTACTTTGATATCTAATAGCATTATAGACAAGTACAAATTGTCTGTAGTAAAATTTGGCTAAATACACTGAGCATCACAAATTCCAATTCTAGAAATTTATTCTAATGAATTAATCAATTAGTTTCAATGAGATTTGGTAGAAAGCTGTTAACAAAAAATTAGGAATGGGGCACCTGGGTGGCTCAGTCAGTTAAGCACAGGACTCTTGATTTTAGCTCAGGTCATGATCTCGTGGTTCATGAGATCCAGCCCCACTTTGGGCTCCACACTGAGAATGAAACCTGCTTGGGATTCCATTCTACTAGGCTTCTCTCTGCCCCTCATCCTCTTATGCATGCTCTCTCACTCTCTCCCTCTCTGAAAATAAATAAGCATTAAAAAAGATGAGGTGTAATTTAAATGCTCAACATAAGGGACTGTTAAATTAAGGTGTATTCATTAACAAAATTCTATGAATCCATAAAAATGCTATTTGGATGGATATTTATTTCCAATGTACAGTCTTCATAAAATGTCTGTAAATATATGCCTATTAGCATATATATGCCTATTAGCATATATATATATATAATACACATAAGATAATGATGCAAATTTAATAACATGCACAATTTCTCTTTAGAAACAATTGATTTTCTTGTTTTGTATTTTTGCTTTTGCATATTTTGTAATAAATATTAGTTTTATAATCAGGAAAATAACTTTAAAATATGCTTTGGTTGTAGAGACCTCTGGGTGTTAATATCTTCGGACATGATAACAAATGCAAACGTTCCTAAGTATTTTTTTACAGGGAGACTATATTGGTAGTTTTGTGTTCAGATTTGTATACACTAGGATTGTTGATAAATGATTTTGCTATCATCCCATATGGTGGGGAGATAGCATGCAGATCTTTCTAACCATTTAAATTATATGATTAACAATTTTTTTCTTAAGGTTAAAAAAATACAAAACCAGTGGCAAGTTATATATATATATATATATATATATATACACACACACACACACACACACACACACACACGCATTTTAGCTACCATATGGATAAACACACCCTTTAAAATTAATAGATAATAAAGTATTGTATAATTTTAACATATTTTAGAAAAAAATATGAGGTAATTTACAATCTAAGTGAATACATCAATAAATATCTGAGTCATCACCTGTCCTCTACTTTCAATAATCTTTCAAAGAAGACTGTGCCACTGGAAAATATGTCTTTACACTACTCTATTTTACACCACTTGATCTCCTCCTGTTTTCTCAGATAGAACCATCATTAGAAGTTTGTTTCTTTCGGTGATAACAAAGCCTTCATAACACCACCTCAGAGGCAATGGACCCAGTAAAAATATTTCAGTGGACAGGATGGCGGGTAAGCATTAGCAATCTCATAAGCAACAAGTTTGCCATTAAATTATTTTAAAGCTTTAAAAAAGTTAGTTCCTTATATTTAAACTTACATTTAAACTTTTGGAATATATAGAGCTATTTGAGCCTAAAATTCTCCTTTCAGTATATAATTAAAAGCTGCTTTTTAAAATTAAATATTAACATTAACATATATAAATGTAACAGCTTTTTGTTTGTTTTGTTTCTCTAATATGCCAATCTGATTTTTCTTCTAATCAAAGGACTTTCTTTTTAAAAAAATGTTAAGGGGCGCCTGGGTGGCGCAGTCGGTTAAGCGTCTGACTTCAGCTCAGGTCACGATCTCACTGTCCGTGAGTTCGAGCCCCGCGTCGGGCTCTGGGCAGATGGCTCAGAGCCTGGAGCCTGTTTCCGATTCTGTGTCTCCTCTCTCTCTGCCCCTCCCCCGTTCATGCTCTGTCTCTCTCTGTCCCAAAAATAAATAAACGTTGAAAAAAAATTAAAAAAAAAATGTTAAACATTTTTTCCAGTAATCCTTCTGTGTCTATGTCTTGTTTATTCCTTTTTTGTTGTTTGGCTTAGACTCTTCACCTTTTGTTGACTAGAATTCTGTTTTGTCTTTGAAATTGGAAAGTGACAAGGCCTTTTTCAAATGTTATGGCAATATGCAGCAAACAACAATTTGGGGGGAGAAAAGAATAGAGCACCATTTGGTATTTTAGTGATTATCATAAATGTGCATGTGCAACACAGCATACTCTAAACCTAATTATTAAAATGAGTAACAGGATGAAATTCTATGGTGCTTTGAGCCAAAGTTGAAAGAATCACTATTGTCAGTTGAAGTATCATTTTCTTCCCCCCCCCTGCCATGATATTCTGGTGATCAACAATACACCAGAAATGAAAATGGAGTTATCACTTTTCTCTCGTAATGACTCTCTTTCATCTCAAGCTGTAAATGGAAGCTAGCATATAAACTTAACAGTGATCTGTCACTTAGTGTTCTTAAGACGATGTATAATATTGATACCAAAGAATGTATAAGGAAAAGACTATAGACAAAAATAATCCTGAACATTAATGAAAAAAATTAAAATTAACTAAAAAACTACAGGAAGCATATAGGTTTTAATTAAAAAACAATGCCCTTTGAATAACAAAACCCTCACATATTATTTTATATTAAGAAATCACTAATAAAATTTATTACATTCTATGTATGTTTCTGAAAGGAAAATGATATGGTCATCGTCAGAAAGATAAATAAAACAAACAAAAAACATCCATTCTTCATCTAGATGAATAATTACACTATGATTAAAAATAGAAAAGAAATATTATAGAGAACATCATTGTACATAAAAATATCTGAGATAAATATTACAAATAGAAAAGATTCACAATGCAGATGTTATCAAAGGAAAGCTGGTGTTTCATTATCTCTATCAGACAAAATCAAAACTTCATGACTTCAATGAATTCAGATAAGAGAACTCAGTATTAGTGATTGTTAACTTTTAGAAACATGTAGTTCTGACAAAAAAGTTACTGTCAAATTTTGTAGGAATCAGTACTTAATCAGTAATAAATTGCCTTGAATCAAAATGTAGAAATAATACTAAAAATTATACATATATTAATATAGATAGATATGCAAACATACATATATATTCAACTAAAAAAAAGAATAAACACCAAAATCTAAGAACAAAAGTTAACAAAATATAAGAGTAAATAAACAATAAATATTTGGTCTGGGTATTTGATCAATAAGAAACAAAAGGAAAAGTTGCTAATGAAGATTAGTAAGAATGAACATTACATAATTAGAAAACTGGAGATATTAAATAGATAGTTATATAACACCTCAAATTTGCTAGCAAGTTTTAAAATTTAAATAATACTGATTAAAAATTAATTCTAGATGTTGACTAAATTGCAAGAAAATATTTAAAAATGTTAAATAAATTTAATCACTCAAAAATTTATCTATCTGTAGGTTTACAAGCAGATTTTATTAATACCTCAAGAAATATTAGGTGCTGTGTTAAAAACACCGTTACAGGGAAATAAGTTAAGAGAAAAATTTTCACAACTATGTCCCAATATGAGTATAATTTTAACAGAAATATGCATAAATTATTTAAAAGTAAAATTCATAGAAAAAATATTAACAAAATTGCAAAACTCAGGTCACTAGAACAACCATCTCAAACCTTCCTAATTACCATGGTAGAGGAAATAAGATTTCAATGTTTATTTATTTTTGGGACAGAGAGAGACAGAGCATGAACGGGGGAGGGGCAGAGAGAGAGGGAGACACAGAATCGGAAACAGGCTCCAGGCTCCGAGCCATCAGCCCAGAGCCCGACGCGGGGCTCGAACTCACGGACCGCGAGATCGTGACCTGGCTGAAGTCGGACGCTTAACCGACTGCGCCACCCAGGCGCCCCAAGATTTCTAAAGACTCTTACATTGTGAGTTAGGGGTGTCAAACTGCATATCACTTGTACACACAACTCAATTTCTGAAAGAAGCCATATGACTCTATCCAAATACACGTGCACTCAGAAATACAATCCTATAACATTGTAAGGGAATACACTTGCACACACACACACACACACACACACACACACACAGACTTAATAATCCTCCATAAAATGAGTATGTTATTTCTTCTTCAATGATATTCAATCCAATCACTTGCAGAGGATACTGAGAATGATTTTAAGATAAAAAGATTTAAAACAGTGAACTAGTCCTACTATATATTTGAATATAGTATAAATCTACAGAAATTTCTAGTAAATACTATAGTATGATATGAATTCAGATAAGCAGAAAAATAAATGGATCAGAGTAGAGATTCCAGAGTAGATAGAAGCAAACAAAGGAAATATATGAGAAAATAAACCTGACATTTCAAAACATTGAGAAAAGATAGGGGCTTTTTAATAATGATGAAATGGTCAGCTTGCCATTTGAAAACAAAGATTGATGCTTTATCACTCCTTAAAAGAAATAAACTTCAGATGAATCAGAAGTATATATTTAAACAAAACCAGAACATCATAAAAAAGTAGAAAAGAAACATTTTTAATAAAAAGCACTATAGTAAGACACAGCAGTTCAAACTCTGTATAGGCACCTGCTAGCCAAGTGATTTGTGTATCTGAGCTTCTCTAGAGCTTGTTCTTGCATCTGTAAAATGGACATATCAAAAATAACCAATTCATATAATTTTTGTGTGGATTAAAATAGAAAATTCAATGTGCTCTACATTTACCATAGTATCTGCCACAAAATGCTCAGTAAATTATACCTTTATTATCAGTATTATAATAATCATTACATGATTAAAAAGGTATTTATCACATGTGACCTAGATTTGACTGGTGGAATTGAATTAGGCACAAGTTCCATGACACTTTTCTTATTAAATAAAATATAATTGATGGAATTAGTAGAGGATTTTTAAAATGTAAAGAGTTTCATTTTGTCAATTAGGTCAAAGTCCTAAATTAAGCAATTACACATCATCAAATTAGTATTTATGAGATCCAGTTAATAATTCATCTCCAGAGCATTTACTTAAAGTTCTTTGGAGTCACTGTATTTATTCAGTGAAGAATGAAATAATTTAATTGCTAATCAGTCACAATAAGGGTAATATCACTCTCTTCATTAGAAAGAAGCATTACATACAAGCAAATTGAGGTCATTCTGGAGGAAGGAACCTCTTCTGTGTGGAGATTTTTGATATTTGGGGATTATTTTTTCTACTACCTCAACCACATATTGTTTGTCGGACATCAAGGGATTCTAGAAGCCTGTTTTCCTATAGAAAAGGAGAGGATGAAGACTGGAATAGAAACCCTCAGATTCCTGGAACATTTTAAACATTGTTCCCTGATAAATGCTTTTTTCTGTGATTAACTATTGAAAGAGATTAGAAGCTTTATTCTATTATAATATTTTTCCATGAAGTTCTAAGTGTCAGATGTCTTTGTAAAGTAAAATAAATAGCTGTTTGCCAACGCATCACATGGTACAGATTTAGGAACAGAGAATTACCAATTTGGAGCATTTCTGATGTATTTAACTTGATTTTTATTCTGTTGTGTGGATAAATCTCAACAAATTGAAGATACACATTTGGAAACATGTCCCAAAACAGTGAATGATTTTAGTAATCTAGTCAAGATTGGTCTTTATTAATTAGAAAGAATACTATTATGCTTTCATATTTCTTTCACATCACTTTCAGAAAACATAGCAACTTATGATAATAATTTCCTCTGAAGAAAAGAAAAGTGCTTAAGAGAATTAAAGGCAATTATATTTGGAGCAAGATGGAACTCCAGGTTGCAAGATTGGGTGAGAAGCATGTCCTAGAACCTAGAACTAGCTTTATCTAGAGGACTTCATAGGCTCTTAGAGGAAAATACTACATTGGGGAGGCAAAAGGTAAGTAAAATACACGTAAAGTAATTATCATGAATGCTTAGCAAAACAGACATAAAAGTAGCACGAAGCAACAATGAACAAGTGGCAATTAGGTATAAGGAAAGAAGGGATTCACGAAGTAGACAGGGACATAGAACTTAGTTCTTGGAAAGAGCCCAGTAGGTATCAATTAGGGCCGTAGTCACCAAGACCTTAGCTTAAGGTTTCCAGTGTGGGTATTTGAACACAGGAGGTATGTGTGAGGTCCAGGTATTGGAACCACAATTCATCACAGTTATATGATAAACCAGGGGTGCCTGGGTGGCTCAGTGGGCTAAGTATCTGACTCTAGATTTTGGCTCAGGTTATGATCTCACAGTTCTTGAGCCTGAGCCCTGCATTGGGCACCACCCTAACAGTGTGGAGGCTGCTTGGGATTCTATCTCCCTCTCTCTGCCCCTCCTCCCCTCTCTCCTTCTCTCAAAGTAAGTAAATAAACAAATAAAAAAGAAAAGATGATAAGCCAGAGACACGGTGTAGAAATCTTTGAATCACTCAGGCCTACATGGTTTTAATTAGTTGTGTTTTTATGCATACATATTACTTAGAATTTGTAGACACTTTGGGAAGCTCATTGAGGTACGATTACTCAATTATGGCACTGAGGCTTTTATGATGTTTTTATACCTTTCTGAAACAACTGGGTACAAAGACATTCAAGAACAAGTGGCTTCAATTCAAGAGAAAGCAGAGTTAGAAAGGCAAATGAGGCAAAATGGGATCGGACAATGACCAAACAAGAAAGGCTAATCTCAAAATAGAGGTTAATTTTGGTCGCATACTCAACATCATGTAAAATAATCATGCTAGGATAGTTTACATTATTTTAAGACAGCTCTGATTACATTCATAAGGGTAAAGAATGTATCGCTTCTCTTTTTAGTGTGTGTCTAATTTTCCATCACAGAAATGTACACATATATTCAAGAAGAGAACACTTTCTCTGGCATATGTGCTCTTGATTTTCTTTCAAGTCCATTCACGGTTCTTTTATCTGAGAAGCAATTTACCTGAAGAATTTGGATTGCTCATATTCTCACTTTGGATTTTCTGTTTGCAGATCAAAGAGGTAATCTTTAGCTTTGCAAAGGTTTCTTGGTTTATCACTTCATGGACTTTACATTTATTAAATGCTAATCCTCATGAGTTTACAAATAGCTGATCACATCATTACCACCATTACACTTCATTCAGCAGCCTACACAGTTGGTGTTTTATGTAGCCAATCTGCTGTGGGTGGAGTGGTCAGCTGCTTTGCGAGAGAACTCTCACTACTCCTAATTGAAGCCTGAATGAGAAAGTCTGTACTATGCAGACTTGATTTCACAACTCTGCCATATCCTATGATCCCATATGAAATAAATAACATGAATCGTGATTCAAATTTTAAAACTCTGATTCCTGATAATAGCACCAACAACAAAGTACACGTATGATCTAAGAAAAAAAGGAAACAGGTAGCAGGGGACTTTGGTTGATATTTAAGATTTTTTTTAATGTTTATCATTTTTGAGAGAGAGACAGAAAGAGAGTGTGAGTAGGGGAGGGGCAGAGGGAGAGGGAGACACAGAACTGGAAGCAGGCTCCAGGCTCCGAGCTGTCAGCACAGAGTCCTATGCAGGGCTTGAACCCACAGAACTTGAGGGCATGACCTGAGCCAAATTGGATGCTTAACCAAATGAGCCATCAGGCGCCACAACTTTGGTTGATATTTTGAATTTAAGTAGTGGCTAAATAAGTAAACATATGGGGATCTGAAGATGTTTCTTTCTTGATATACCAGATAAATCTCTTTACTAGTTATGTTTTTCTATACAAAACCTATTACTTGTAATTAGTCAACACTTTAGGAAATTCATTGAGGTTTCTTTCCCATTAAATACCATTTATTAAATTACACTTCTAGCACTAGGATTCTTCTGTTATTTTCATGTTTTCCTGACTCAAAATTCTTTAAAAGGCAATATACTTACATAGTCATTGCAGACATATTGAAGTTGAAGTTGCATATGTATATACTAAATTATTGGTTTTCTTTAAAAGAGAACACTTTCTATATATTTGTAAACCATAAGGTTTGGAGTAGAAATGGCCAGTGACACAGTATCAGTTTGGAATCCTGTGTATCCTGGTAAAAAATTTATAAAGGGATAACCTCATCTATGGTAAAATTCTTCTGTGATAGTTGACTAGGTAGTGATACCAAGAATAAGAAAATGAAGAATATTTGTGAGTTAATAGCCTAGAAGGAAAAGTGGAGATGGGTCCAGGAGAAAGAAAATAAAGGAGAAGAGAAGTAATAGAGTACTGTTATCAGAGAGGATTAAGGGGAAAGGGGAAATCATGTATGCAAGCAATATTATTCATTTTACTCCCTTGAGTCTTGAATTACACTTATCATCTTATAGTATCTTTCCAGGTTATGTAAATTACATTGTTTTATATCAGTGCTTTCTCTTTCTGAGCTGGAAGAGATGGAGGAGAAGGAGAAGGAGGAGGAACAGGAGGAGGAGTGAGTGGAAGGAAGAGGAGATGAGAAAAGGGAAGGAGGGAGAAGGGGGAAGAGGTACATACATTGATTTATAGTGCTTTCTCTTGACTGTTAAGTTGGAGGCTTTAAAGAAAAATCAAGTAGCTAGGAATTATACCCACCATCTTTCAGTGGCCTTCTTTTTATTCATTACAAATTAAATTATTTATGTAAAGAAGGATGTTGTTTCCTTTTTGACCCTCATGTTAACTTTACAATCCAATTCCCACATAGTCACTGGAAGTTGATGGAATATTGTTTATGTAAACCAAAGTTCAGAAAGAAACTCATAAATGGGTCTAAGTTGCCAAAATAATCTCTAACTATAAAAGGCTACACACACAACTGAATGAATGTCCTCTTCCGTCTTTTCTCTCATTCCTTTTTGATTGTCACATAATTTAACCTCTAAAGCTAGCTTAGCTATTTTCTCCTTTAACAACCTTTTTGAATTATTAACATTATAATTGAATTTATAAAAGTATGGAAAATACATACATGTAGAGAAAGACAGAGACAGAGAGACAGAAACAGAGACCCACACAGAGAAAGAGACAGGGAGAGAGAAAGAAAGAGAGACAAGTTAGAAAAAGCATATAACCCCACCTTACCTCCCACTTCCTAGCTACTGAGAGCTTTATTTGTATTTTGTATTTTGGTATATTTATGGATATTTTAATGGCTGAAAATATTGTGTCCTATGTATATGTCATATTTATTTAATAGTTTACACATTGTTGCAGTTAAAGACTTTAAGGTTTTACTGATATAGATAATCAGTATCTTTAGTTTGTGCTATTTCTGTAAGACAGATTTCTTAGAGGATGATCGCTAGGTCAATGAATGTGATTTTTTTTTTTTTTAGTTGAATTCTAACTTGCATACAATCAGGTAAGCAAATTTACTCAGATAGTTCAATAACTTTCTATAGGTATACACCCCCGTGAGCACCTCTCAGATATATAAATATATTTTTAAACTCCCAGAAAACTTCTTTGTATACCATTTAATTAATAACACACCAAAAGATAACAACTATTCTAACTTTTAACACCATGTATCAGTTGGTTCTGATTTTGACCTTATAAATGGAAAAATCAGTATATAATATTTGTATCTGGCTTATTTCAATCAACATTTTGATTTTGAAACCCATATATTATAAAAAAGAAAAGAAAAAAGAAATTCACACATTGTGTTTAATGCAATTCATCCAGTTTCTCATTCATCTTTTATTGCTGTGTAATATTCCTTTGTGTGAACATACACTAGTTTATCTGCTGTTAAGATGTTTGAATTGTTTCTAGCTTAAGGCTATTAGAAATAAAATTGCCTAAAACATTCTTTTTTATAAGTTTTTTGGCAGTCAGAAGCATTCTTTCTGTTTTGAAATGCCCAAGAGTGGAATGCTAATTCATAAGGTAGGCATATGTTTTGTCGTAATAGACATTGTCCCATTGTTTTCCCAGGTGCTGTACAAAGAGTTTACAATCCCTCCAGCAGTGTATGAGAAGTCCAATTGTTTGCCCTCCTAACTAGCACTGCTGACCATCTGCCATACTGGCGTGGTACACTGGTGGTATAACCATTTGAATTTGCTTTTCCCTGAAAATAAATCATGTTGAGCACCCTTTCATATATTCAATAGCCATTCGGATATCTTCTTTGTGAACTGCATGATAAAGCCTTTCACTTATCTTTAAAAGGTGGATATATTGTCTTTTCCATGTTTTTTTTTCTTATTTTTTAGGGATTCCTTAGTCAGCATTGAGATATTTGTCAAACACAGGTATTGCAAATTTCTTCTCCCAGTGTGTGGCTTGCATTGATTGAGAGGCTGCTGGTTCTCTATCTTCTGAATGCTGAAAACTGACAGATTCAGTCTTGAGTTTTGCTCTTTGGCCAAGGACTGTATGCCATTCCCTAAATTAGTAAATGCTTTGGACAGAAAATCAGACCTTGTTCAAGTAAGACTTTCCAAAAATCTGTGTGATTCTAAGATGGATTGCCCTACATTTGCATGTTATTATTTTATTAAATAACTTTTCTTATTTAAACTTTTTAAAAATAATTTAGTTGATTTTAGAAGGCATAAAATTATAACTTGTAAGAAACTCAATTTTTGTCTGTTTTTAAAAAATGTTATTTCTTTTACATGGTATTATTAAATTTGTTAGAACTTCCATATCAATGTTAAGTAATAGTGGCCAGTAAATTTTTTTTTTTAATTTAAGGGACATAATTCTATGGTACTTTTCACAGGAAATATTGGCTATTTGTATGAGATCATATTACTTATCATGCCAACTAAAATGTCTTTAAATATCTTTGATACATAGACATTTGTAAAATATGCTTTTACAATATTTTCTTTAATTTTTTAAAAACATATGCTCCATATAGAATGACTGATTTGTTATAAAAATATGAAAATGAAAAGAACAAATTACCTAATATCTCATACTGGGAAACAGCCATCTTTCACAATTGGCAGATATTGTTCCATCTATCTCTATATAAATATATACAAATTGAAAGCTAAATAATTGTAGAGAAAAGCGTACTTAGAAATATGAATTCTTGGGGCGCCTGGGTGGCTCAGTCAGTTGAGCCTCTGACTTTGGCTCAGGTCATGATCTCACAGTTCGTGGGTTTGAGCCCCGGTGTCGGGCTCTGTCCTGAAGCATGGAGCCTGCTTCGGATTCTGTGTCTTCCTCTCTCTCTCTGCCCTTCCCCTCCTCGTGCTCTGTCTCTATCTTCCAAAAATAAATAAACTTAAAAAAAATTTAGAAAAATTTAGATTATGATTAATCTATTTTAGATTAATTAGATTAATTGTGATTAATCCTTATTATCACAGTCTCACAGTTACAAAAAATTAGGTTAATTTAGTAATTATAATATCTAAAGTTTAATTTTAATTTTAAACTAAAACAATGCTTATCCTCAGTTATTTTACCTTTAGTAAACTATTTTTTATGACTTTCTTACTTTTCATTATTTTTCACGAATTAGGATTTTAAATATTTAAATTTTTTATCTTTTTTTTAAAGGTTTATCTTATTGGTTTGTTTCAATATATGTAAAAGAAATGTACCAAATGGATACATGTTTACAGCTACAAAAAAAAAAAATGAGCAATGGGTGCCTGGGTGGCTCAGTCCAAGACTCAGACTCTTGATTTCGGTTAAGGTCATGATCTCTCAGTTGTGAGATTGAGCCCCATGTCAGTCTCTGCACTGAGCATGGAGCCTGCTTAAGATTCTCTCTCTTCCTTTCTCTCTGCTCCTCCCCCCTTGTGTGCATACACTTATTCTCTCTCTGTCTCAAAAAAAAAATGGACAAATATTACAGAAGGACAAGTGAAATGCAACAATATGTTATTCCATCTCCTCCTCGTTTCCCTCTTGAGAACATTTTTAACATTTATACGATCACCTTAAACTCACACAAAATTTTTTTTTCTGAATATATTCTTCTTGTGAAAAAACAAAACTTTATAGATAAGGTGGCATTCTTCTTTGTTGATATAAATGCAAGAGAAAAATAATATTTTAGGTGCTTTGTGCATACTGTGTATACACACAATTGCTATGCATATAACTCTATACTTTTCTAATTTTATTCATCAATGTACCTTAGGCTTCAATCTCTTTTGGTTCATATGGATTTGTCATTCTTTTAAACTGTTGGTGATCTCACAGGGTTATTAAACCTCAAGAAACCAGAGTGTTCTTGTATATATAATAAACTTTGCCATATGTTTTGCAACCCATCCTTCCCACTCACCAGCCTCAAGATCCATTTCCAAGCATGTTCACTAATGTGTTGATACATTTTAGACAGATCCAACAGATCTTTTGGTTATTAATACTTCTCTTTCTAAAATAAGGATAGTACTTTTCCAGCTTGGCCAGATTGAAACTCTTATTTGTTTAAAAGCCAATAAAGAGATTAGATGGAAACAAATCTTAAGGAGTGAAAGTATCATTTGGCAGGGAATTTACCTGCAGTAATCTGTGAATGTTTTTCAGGTAAGGGAGGCTATTATCTTCTGTCAGGGAGATGAAAAGTCAAATTTGAGCATCCAAAGGGTCTCTGGATTTTCAAGATTCTCCAGCATATTCACTCATGTATCTATATCTAGGAGTCAGTGGTCCTGACCCTAGCATAGAAATCTGTTGGGGCAGTGAAATAACCCTTCCTGGAAATTTGGTTACTCTCACAGTCAATTACTGACCTCCAGTTGCAAGAAGATCAGAATCCCTTACACGCAATTAATTGAGGAGCCCTGGATTTCACACCGTGCTCTGAGTTGGTGATCAGCTGATTTATGTATGCCATTTTCTTTCCTGACCACAAAAAGGGCACTTTACAACTGCTCAACTTCATAGACTTATAGCTATCACTGCCATCATACCTCTAAAATGCTACAGAGACTACATAAGCCAGTTCATGCCCTTCTACTTGTATCCCTTTCCAATTTACCACATGTGGTCAAGTCTTAGTCATAATGATGCTACAGCATCCAAGGAGTTATCCACCATTCCACTTATCTCAAGCAATCAGATCTTTGTTGCCACCTGCTGGGGAATTATCCAATTCCAGAATTTCATCCTGAGTATCTGCTTCCTGGGAACTCTGGTAACATCAAGCATCTTAGTTCAGATTCCGCCAAAAGATCATGAGGCAGGGATTCGAGCGCAAGCAGCTTACTCGGGAGATGCAGAGTATATCAGTAGGAGAGTGGAGAAGTAATACAGAAGAGAGAAAGAAGCCAATAATATGCACACTATTAAGCCAGCTTCCATGGTGGGACAAGTGCTTAATCTTGACAGGATATGGTGCAAAACACACCCCCCTGAATTATTCTATCCAAGGAGAGAGGAAGCCTGGGTATTTATGTCCCAACTCCTGAGAGTAATTGGGTACAGGCCGATCCTTGGAGCTGTCAATTTTCCAACACTTCCAACCTGTCACAAGTGCACAAGAGCTATTGCCTTACATGGTTTTTGGAAAAGGACCTTCCAACCTGCAGTTGGAAGTTGGCAGAAATCTTCCAACATGATAAGATCTGAAGAAAGTGGTTGGAAGAATGATATTCTCAGCTACAAAAGAAGCTTTATAATTTGCCTTTCACAATTTGGTTTTTAAACCACTGAAGATTGATTTTTGTTTTTCTGTGTGATATTTGGAGTCAACTGTTTTAGGGTTTTATGATTTTCTTCCCTTTCCTTTTCCCTTCCTTCCTTGCTTCTTTCTTTCTTCTTTTTTCATGTTATTTTGTTATTATTTTCAAATAAATAGCTAATCATCTCAGAAACATTTTTGGAAAATTATATATTTTCCCCACTCATCTGAAGTGCCCCCTGTGCCACATATCCAATGTCCAACAATTCCATATATAAGATGCCAATATAAATAGTATGCTTTTTAAAACTTCAGGTTCTAATTATTTGTTGCAAGATGACAAAATGCTACTGGTTCTGTCGAATATTAATTTAATTTCTGACATAAATTCTCTAATTCATTTGTATAGTCTCTTGATTTTTATCCAAGTAATGATGGTCTCCTTGAACAGTGATATTTTTGTTTCCTCCTTTCTGATGTTTATTATTTTTGTTACTATTATTATTTTTTTTTTACCTGTTTTTCTTGCCTTACAGTGCTGGCTAGAATTTTTTTAGTACTAATGTTGAATAGAAATAGTGATAGTGGTCATTACTTCCTTATTTCTACTCTCAAAGAAAAAGTTTTGTGTTTCACCATTAACTATGATAAATATCTTTTATTTCCCCTCTTTTAATCTGGTTTTAACAAATATATTTTTACCATTTTTCTAAGAGTTGCACTTTGTTTAAATCATGAATACATGTTGTATATTATCAAAGACATATTCTGCATCTATTTAGATGTTCAGGTAGTTATTGTCCTTTATTTTGTGATTGTGAAGAAATAGATTTTCTAATATTTTTTCAGTCTTACTGGTCATGATGCATTATCTTTGTAATCCTTTTGGTATGTCAGGTGATTCATTTTGTTTTAATTTTGGTGAAGGGAGGCGGGTTGCTCTCCATGTTCCTTGTGAGAATAGCTTTTTATATTGTTCTTTTCAGAGTTTGAAGTCAAGGTAAAGAAAGATGAGAAGCATGGTCTTATTTTTTCTCTTATCTGAAATTGTTTACATAACATTGGAATTATTTGTTCTTTCAAATTGAGAATTCATTGCAGAAATCATGTTGGTTTGAACGCTTGTGGAAATATATATATTTAACTACTGCTACATTTTTTAAAAGTCTCCAGGACTATACAGCTTCTACTGTTTCTTGAATTCTTAAATTATATTTTTCTCAGAATTTTTTTCATATAAATTTAAATTTTTAATTTATGGCTTCGTTGCTTATAATAGTCTCATAATCCCTTAGAAAGTTTATTTTTTCACTTTAGAATTTTATATCTTACCTTTTGTTCTTGATTTTATAGTGACTAGGGTGTAAGGAAGACTTGAAATTATCAATTAGTGAATTAACTTAATAAAACAGGCATTTAAGATTGATCAATCCTACACTCTGTACTGACTGCATAGGAGATAGGAAAATAGAGGGCTTTAAGTAAGCAGGAAATACTTTCATTATGTCAAAAAGACCCAGAACTGTAATGTTTAAATTTAAGAAAGTATTGGAATTCTAAAATGTTTGACAATAAACATTGAAAAACAACTAAAGTAGAAAAAAAATCCTAAAAAAAGTTGCATACAGACAGATTGTGCTTATGTGGAATATGCAATGAAACCTTGGGGAAGACTGTGAGGATACACAAAGAGAAGAAATCTGAAGATTATTATTATTTTTTTAATTTATTCATTTTGAGAGAAACAGAGACAGTGAGCGGGGGAGGGGCAGATGGAGAGGAGAGAGAGAATCCTAAGCAGGCTCAGCACAGAGCCCGATGCTGGGCTCGAACCCACCAAATGTGAGATCATGGCCTGAGCCAAAACCAAGAGTCAGATGCTTAAACTACTGAGCCACCCCAGAGCCCCTGAAAAGTATTCTATAGACAATTTTGTGTCAAGTTAAAGCCAAACATCTTCCAGGGTTGTGGAAGATGAATTGAAGTATAATAAGTATTAAACATCAAATATAATTTAATCTCTACCTTGTTTCCTTTTACATACAGACTTAATAATCTTTATTATAGATATTTTCTGAAGTTAACAAACTGATTCTGGTGTCTGATGTCTTATTCATTAAAACGAGGAAATGATTAGTAATTTAGTTAAGCATATTCTTCCTGATTTCAAATTTATGCAACAATATTACCACATATAAAATTCTTTTTGCTTTTGAAGATCACCAGCTCTATGGTTCTGATATCCAGTGTGCTCTAAAATAGCTACTTCAGTGTTTTTACTTGATATAACAATTTTGTTTGGCGCAGTGATACCGGTGATAGTATATTTTTTTCTTTCTAGAATGTAAAACATGCCAACATTTTGTTGGCAATATTAAAATTAGAGCACTTTCTAAAATTTGGTGCAATGGAAACTACTTATAAATCAGTTATCACTTGAAAGTTCAGTAGGAATGTTCCATATAATCGGGCCTATTGCTTTATATCAGTTAATATTATACCTGCCTTTTCAATTTTGTCTATGATGATTTTTATATTAAACTTTGTAACCTCATTTCTTATCACTTTCTAATAAGATTTATTCATGAATATAGTATATGGAATATATATACACACACACATTTCAATTGAATGGTGAAATTCCACACAGATAAAAGAAAAATGGATTTCAAGGAGTAAGCGAATCCCTGTGGAAAGATGAGGCAGTAGTGATGTATAGTGTGGGAAGGCAGATGGCTGCCCTTGCAAAGGAGTGTAGAAAGTCAGGGGTTAAGTCTGGGGAAAAGCTGATGAAGCTTTGAGAGGTGGGTTTCACTACCCTAAAAAGATCATTGCAAGGTACCTAGGAGTTACAGGACTCAAAAACAGAAACACCAGTTCTTGCTGAATGGACTAGTAGAATAACCTGAGGAGAATCTTGGAGCCCAGCCCTTGTAGCTAAATTCAGTTTTTAAGGTACCACCTCACACTAAGTATATGAGCCACATCTCTATTACATGCCACAATACACACTAAGTTATATTTTAAGTTTATTTAAAGGTAGCTTAGGGGCACCTGGGTGGCTCAGTCGGTTGAGCGTCTGACTTCAGCTCAGGTCATGATCTCACATCTCGTGAGTTCAAGCCCCACATCAGGCTCTGTGCTGACCGCTCAGAGCCTGGAGCCTGCTTCGGATTCTGTGCCTCCCTCTCTCTCTGTCTCTCCTCTGCTCATGTTCTATCTCCTTCTCTCCCTCTCTTAAAAATAAATAAACATTAAAAAAATAAATAAATAAATAAAAGTAGCTTATGTTTGATAAGTTTCTCTGTGCATAACTTAGAACAGACTTTATCAGACTAGCAGGAATTTCAGTATATTAAATCTTCATTGAAATAATATAATGTAGTCTTCAATCTGTCTTTTGGCTAGCTAGCAAGCTGAAGACACACCTTCCAAATGAAAAGTTTTTGTTGCTTGCCAATGATCCTGTAAAACTATTTTTTTATTTAGTTAATGTACATCACTTTCTGCTACTAAAAATCCATCTTAATTAAGGATGCCTTAACAGGTCTAATGATAATTCTAAGAAGTCTTAATGACAACACCACGGTTGAGCCTATGATGAGTATGATATTAAACATTTTTTATTAGTTGGCCACAATCATTCCTTCTTCTATTTAGTTGGTTTAGGCGAGTGGAAGTTCTACTATTTTATTACAATATGCCAAAGAACCAAACAGGAGTCTAAAAGCCCACCAGTAAACTGGCTCTTGTATGTGTGACACTACAATTCAGTTGAGCAGCAATTTATTAAGTTTGCCCAGAACTGAACTAGGCTCTGAGGTACAAAGCAATCTGCATAAAGTCACTGTTTTTAGTGTGTTAAGCATAAGTGATCAGATTTCTATTTCCTGTGTCCTGAAAAGAGAAATGGAAGAGATCAAATAAACAGCACATGTGAAGAGAGGAGGAGGAAGAGTATGGGTTGTATTTATCAGACTATATGAAGTCATCGCATAATGTTTCCTTACCTTCTGTTTGATTCCAAAAGGAGACTGGAGTGGGGGAAAAGGGTAAGTTTTAAAAATGGCTGAGTTTTTGCTGTTAGACAAGTATAATTGTCATTATTCATCTCCAACTGCATAGATATCCACTCTTTCAAATCTTTTTTTTTTTAATTTTTTTTTCAACGTTTATTTATTTTTGGGACAGAGAGAGACAGAGCATGAACGGGGGAGGGGCAGAGAGAGAGGGAGACACAAAATCGGAAACAGGCTCCAGGCTCTGAGCCATCAGCCCAGAGCCCGACGCGGGGCTCGAACTCACGGACAGTGAGATCGTGACCTGGCTGAAGTCGGACGCTTAACTGACTGCGCCACCCAGGCGCCCCCACTCTTTCAAATCTTAATAGTCTTTAAATGTATGTGCACATATTCTGCCCCACTTTTACATTTGGATGTTTCCTATACTTCTCTGATATGATATTTATATTGTTCTTTGCATATTCAAACTTTAAAAATAAAAACAAATGAAAAATGCTTATGAGTCCAGTCACCATAAACATGATATTGTATATTTATTGAAAATAAAAATTAGGGGTGCCTGGGTGGCGCAGTCGGTTAAGCGTCCGACTTCAGCCAGGTCACGATCTCGCAGTCCGTGAGTTCGAGCCCCGTGTCGGGCTCTGGGCTGATGGCTCAGAGCCTGGAGCCTGTTTCCTATTCTGTGTCTCCCTCTCTCTCAGACCCTCCCCCGTTCATGCTCTGTCTCTCTCTGTCCCAAAAATAAATAAACGTTGAAAAAAAATTTAAAAAAAAAAAAGAAAATAAAAATTAAACCAGATCTTACTCTTAGGATGATTATACTGAAGTAATCATGTGTTTAAGAAAGCAATAAAAAATAAATCTCACAATAATCTATTTAAGTAACATCTAATTTTAGACAAAATAATCTAATACTGCAAATATTTGGCTTGTAGGTTTACATCTTGTAAAATCATACTATAACTCAGTACCAATAAACTCAGCCTTGGAACAGAGGAAATTTAAATTCATTTAATTTTCACAGTCCAAATATAGATTTTGGGGGCAGACTGCCAGCAGTTTCCTTGGGTCAAAGAAAATAAATATTGCATCTCTCCCATCACAGAGACAAAAAACACAGCCAGTATTTTGAATTCTGTATCAACTGGCTTTTATTCAAATATTCAAATAAGCAGTATCTTCTTATGGAGAATGAATCCCCCTCTAATTAGAGTATAAAAAATGTGATGGATATAATACAAAATGTGACCATCTGCATTTCTCTGTCTTGTCTTTTTCAGTTAGAACTCGCAGGTGTCTTTTAAACAATGATGAATTAGAAGGAAGGCTCTTTTTTACTCATTTGTCTGTTAACTACCTTTATGATAATAATGAATTTGCATTTTTAATTTCCTCAGTTGTAAATGAGCACCTCTGAACCACTTCCTAATTATTTTACAATTTTCTGTATTGTTCATTATTCATGCTTTCTATTTACTAAATAAAAATGACTTTTCCTCTGAAGGACATTTGCAATTCTTATTACACCAAACATAGATCATCTGGCTCCAAATAAGAAAAAAGGAGTAAAAGAAAACATAGGGACATAGTTTTCAACCAAATACAATTGAATGGATATGTCTGTTCATCTATATATATAGAACACAGTGTCAGTCAAGATGTATAATCTGGTATATTAGAAAATATGCTTATTGATTTGTAATTGATGATGTAAAGCTTTCTTTCAACTCACTTTATTTGAGAGAGTGGCACTACAGAAGTGTGAACAAGCTGTTGACTAGCAGACAATGAAGATAGAAACCCATCTAAAACATGTTCTTCCAGACTGTGTGCATAATTATTTGAAAGTGTAAAGCAAGTGTCATAAACAATATTGTAAAAGAGCTTCCAGCTACCTGGTTTATTCAAGGTTAATCCGAAGTTTACCTATAATGTGCTAGAGCCAGTTCCTATTGGCTTATGAGAACCCAAGGCCCACATCTCTTCCAACTTTGTGTTTAGTGACATCCTTGATAGCCTGAAATTGGCCACAGTAAAAATAGTTAAACCATAGAAAAACTGTTGAATGCTAACAATCAAGACTAGGCAGTTTACTAGTATATGACTGTGAGGCTTTGTAGAATTCCTTCTGCTTAGGAAAAGAAGATAAGCAAAACAATTTCTGATAGTATCACTTTAACAAGACTTTGTGCTGATACAGTGGAAATGAGAGACTGAAGAGGTGGTAGGTAGAATGAGGTTCAAGAAAAGGTGGATGGCATTATCCCTGGTGATAGCTTTAATTGACTTACTTTTTCTCTATATAGGCATACACAACTGCTAAAAGTCATTACCTTTGTTTCTTTCTTAGGGAAATTATGTGACCAGATAAATTTGTATTGTACAATAGTCCTTACTGTTTCTTTTCTCTGCTACTTCCCTTGAATGGATCTGTGGATATGTCCATATTAAGGTGAATTCAGTTTCTACAATGGTTGTGTTACAGTGAAAGTTATTAGGAGTTCCACTAAGCCACATGAATCAGAAGGGAAGCACATGTAGGAAAATAGGAGCCAAAGAAAGATCAAAACTTGATTGAATTGTTCTAAGGACACACACACACACACACACACACACTTTTTTTTTGCCTCTGGTGGAAAGATGAATTGTATTTGTATTTAGTAGTTGTATATTTTTATTGTATATATTCTTTGTGAAAAGATTTTTCATGAGCTTGTCACTTATCCCTGAAGAGACTAGTCCTGTCAGTATCCATTTAGTATAAAGGAGTGGATCCAAGTTTTGAAAAGCCTCAAATAATTTGGAGATCCCTCCTTAAAGAAATGATGAAAAATTATGAATAGAAAATGAAGTATAAACTTCATTGAATATTTAATTAGGACATAGAAACAAATTATAATAAATTGTACATTTGAAAATATAAATGCCAGCAAAACAGAAAATTATGATAATATTTTTATTAATTAATATTCTGGCATTCCTCTATAACATGTTTTCTTATACCTTTGCTTGCATTCTTTTTGTTGTTTTTGCATATTACAACATTTTTTAATTTCTTTTTTTTAAATGTTTTCTTTATTTTCAAGACAGAGAGAGCACGAGCAGAGAAGGGCAGAGAGAGAGACACACACACACCCAGACTCCCTCGCAGGCTCCAGGCTCTGAGCTGTCAGCATAGAGTTCAAGACGGGGCTCAAACCCACAAACCATGAGATCTTGACCTGAGCCGAAGTCAGATGCATAACTAACTGAGCCACCCAGGCACTGGGTAAAAGATAATATTTCAAATTTGTAAAGATGGATTTATCTTATCAGCCCTAAAACTTTTCTCGCGAAATATAATAATATGGTGGGGCACGTAATGAAAGTAATTTAATGTGCTTCTGGTCCTGAACTGAAATTTGACTGAATGATCTTTCTACACTAGATCATGTACTGGAAAGAGCTTCACCATTTACAAATCACCATTTGCAAAGATTCTCTTTTCCTGAGAATTCTCTTGTTCCTGAGAACAATTCAGATTCCTTCAATGTTATCTCATTTCACAAGTTGCTGACTCTCATCATTATGGTGCTAATTCTTCTCATTATGGCAAGGAATAGTTACCGATCTGCTCTATGGCAAGCACTGATAAAGATCAAAGATGAGTGAATTTCACTTCTTGGTCCACAGGAACTTTGAACAGAGTGAGATAGGTGCTGAGATGCAGGATTCATCATATCTCTATGGCTGAGTCATATTTTAGAAGGGAACTGATGTAAATGAGGGAGTTTGCTATGTGTGTATCTTGAAGGAAGAACATTCAGACAGAGGAATACATATGCAAAGGCTCTGACGCAGGAACCATGCTTTTTTCATGGGTCCTGGAATTGAGTAGGCAAATTTGATGGGGAGAAGAAAGGAGATAAGGTCAGGTCTGTTAAAGGAGAGAACCCGAAGTGACCCTACCAAAGTCCTGCCACTCCATCTTTTAGCTATGATTTTCCAACTGTACCTCATCTCACTGGATGTGTGGTAGGGGCTGAGGAACTGAAGCGGTAGGGGGAAGATTCAAAAATCACAGGCTAAAGATGGGGGATCTTCTTAGAGCGTTATTTGATTGGAAGTTTAGTCATTAAAACATTACATGTATTTTAAAAGCGAAGATAATTATAGTGTTTACCAGTACTTTACAGATTTGATGAGCACACAAATTACCTCAAGATCTTATTAAAATACAGATCAGGAGTCAATACTCTTGAGATTTGTATTTCTAACAAGCTCCCACATGATGCTGCAGATCTAAAATCATACTTAGAGTAGGAAGGGCTTCTAATGCAATATTTACATTATTTTTAAGACAGAAGTTAAAATACTTCTGGTGGGATGCTTCAAAATAACCTCAAAAACCCCAAGCTCTGCATTTATATCCTTCTGGTCTTCAGGGCTACATACAATTGAAAAAAAAGATGTTCAAAAAGCTTTTATTTTTTTCCTGTGACAGATCTTACACCTGTGATTTGGACTGCACCCACCAGATGGTAACAGTGCATTCAGTTACAGCACACAGATCACCAATTTAACTCTATCATGCATGGCTACAGGATAGACTTTAGCAAGTTACCCTGTCTTTTATGAGCTAGTTTTAATAAACAAAATTTGCAATCTTAATTTAAAAGTAATAAGAGTTGCAAAACCTATTTCTTCACAAGATGCATTTCAGAAATTATATAAATATCTATAATTAAATGAAAAGAAGCAAAATACCTATTGATCAGTCTTCTATATAAGCATTTATTATCAACTCTATTAAAAGTTAAATATTAAAAGTTAACTCTATTCAAAGTTAAATTAAAAGGTTGGTAGAGCGACTTCCACTATTGTCAAAGTGTGAAACTGGCTCTGTAACTTCTGGCATGAGTGTTAGCTTAAAACAGCTCATTTATCCCATCTACCTAAAACAGGGTCAATCATCTTTAATTAATTTATATGCCTGATCAGTAAGAAGCATCCATTTGCTTTATTGATAGGTCTCTAGAGAGCAAATTAGCTTCCTTGGAAGTTCCTAACATGCTTTGAATCACAGTGCAAACAGAAATTTCTCTTGCTAGCTCTCTGTCTAGCTTTGATACATAAAACCAGTGAAAGCCAAGAAAAGATTTACACAATAGCATGGGGATAGTGACAACTGCAGAACTGTAGAGATTTTGGTTTTAATATAACTCAACATCGTCACGTATTTCTATTAAGGAAATGGCAGCTCAAAGAATTTAGTGACCTATGCAAGTCCCGACTGCTTGGCTTATGGATGGTAAGACTAATTGCAAAAACTCAGATTTCTGGACTCACTATTCTATGGGAGTCATACCCACCCCTCTATTCGAGAGTCTCTTAACAAAGTCTATGTGTGACATGTTCCCTAGTGTCTTATAACTGTCTGTGCTTGAAAGTATTAAAAATAACATATGCCTTGTGAATCTCATGAATCCAATAAAAATATAGCATAGGATGTAGATAATTATTACTATTTTGAATATAATGACATCTTTTCACACAACATGTTCTCAATTCTTCTAAAGAAGAGTGTGGTCATGATACTTGATTGACTGTATTTCTCTAAAGGCAAATGCCATATGCATTTACACAGTTTCTTCCTTTTTACATTAATATTCTAAGAAGACATGGAGACACTTTAGTAGTAATATTTTTCTAGCTATGTAAGGACCATATGAAGTACCGTACCAAAGAGAATGACTCCATCTTGACTTCTGACCCTCTAGGACAAAGGTAATCAGGAGCTGATGGCAAAGAAGCAGATGAGGGTCAGACATTCAAAAACGTATTCTGTGGGGTGAAGTAAATGAGGAAACTAATTATGGAAGTGTAAAGTGGAGGTGTGAGTGAGGTTTCTGAGGTAAATCCAACCTTTGGAAGAACAACGGACTGCAGTTCAGCCAGCATTAGGTAGGACTGGAGAAGTAGCTCTCCGTCACATAGGGATATCCATCTGTAACTGGCTGGGCCCTCCTCTCTTACCTAGTGCAAACTCACTAGCTAGTTTCTTCATGCCCACTGTACTTATTCCCCCTAGATATAGCAACACAACAACAGAGTTTAATTTTCTCCCATCAAGTTGATAAGGTTGTTTTCAGGAATTTTTAAATTTCATTTTCAAAATAATGAAACAGAGGCAATAGATGCTACGCTTCTTGCCTAAGGCCATACTGTAAATTAGTGATAGTATACCTACTAGATTTGGGTCTCACGCACAGATTATGCAACTGGAATATACCTGAAATCCATAAGTAGGTTTTGTGGTTTTCTGACTTTAAGTTACTAGATCAGTATTTTCACTGGCACACTTAAGATTTCAGATGTTTTTGTTTATGTTTTTATTTTTATTTATTTTTAAACGTTTATTTATTTATTTTGAGAGAGGGAGAGTATGCACCTGAGTGGGAGAGACAGAGAATCCCAAGCAGGCCCCATGCTGTCAGCGCAGAGCCAAATATGGGGCTCAATCTCACTACTGCCAGACCACAACCGGAACTGACATCAAGAGTCTGATGCTCAAGCAATTGAGACACCCATGTGTCCCTGTTTTTATTTTTAAAGAAGAAAATTCAATCGCAATTATATAACCATTGCAGTTGTACTTAGTAGAAAATGTGCCCTGTACTGCCAATTGCTTAATATTTATTTTAAGTACTTATTCTCTCAATATCCTCAGCTTGTACGTATTGTGAGGAAACATGTATGTTTTGTTCACTTTATAACTGACAGCTAGCCCTAATATGAGTCGATACACATTAGAAACTCAACAAATATTTAATAAATTCAAAATTAGTATTGCCTCACACCAGTTAGAATGGGTCTTATGAGAAAGACAAAGTATAACAAGTGTTGATGAAGATGTGGTGAAAGGGAACACTTGGTGGGAATTGAAATTGTTACAGCTATTGTGAAAACCACTATAAAGTTACTTAAAAAGCTAAAAATAAAACTGCCATCCTACTAGCCTACTTCTGGCTCTACATCCGAAAGAAATAGCAATCAGCCTCTCTAAGAGATATTTGCACCACCCTGTTCATTGCAGCATTATTCACAATAGTCAAGACATAAACAATCTAAAATGCCCATGAATGCATTAATGGATAAAGAAGATGCAGAATATTATACAGCCATGAGAAAGAACATCCTGCCATTTGCAGCCACATGGATGTACCTTGAAGGCATTATGCTAAGTGAGATAAGTCAGAGAAAGAAAAACACTGTATGATGTATTTTATATGTGGAATATAAAAAAAGCCAAACTGGTAAAAACAGAGAGTAAATGGTGTTTACCAGGGATGTAGTGGTGGTGGAGCTGGTGGTGGATAGGATACACGTTTTTTAAGGACAAAAATTTGCAAGTAGTACTAAATAAGTCCTAAAATCTAATGTACAGTAGTGAATATGGACAACAATATTGTGTTATAATCATTAAACTTGCAAAGAGGCTAGATCTTAATTATTCCAACCACTAAAGAGAAATGACAATTATGTGACATGATAGAGTTGCTAATTTTGCTATAGGTCATCATATTGCAGTACATAAATGTGTCAAATCAACATGTTGTACACCTCAAATTTACACAATGGCAAATGTAAAAAAATATTTCAATAAAATAAATAAAATAAAATAAAATAAAATACCCCTCTCATAAGGGAGGAAATAAAGAAGGACATCTAGATGGTATTTGGGAGTTTTAGGTGACCATTCTAATCTGTATCTCAGTGGAAGAGAACATTATGTTTAAAACCCAAATCCAAAGGCTAATGGCATGTCTTACATAGTTTCCATTTTCTTGATTGCTAATTGGTTCATGACCCAGATGACTCATTCAACAAAGCCTTATTTTATGTATACCTGTAAAACCTCATTTATATAGTTCCACATAAATTCCCTGAGATAATATTTCACTGGTTACTACTCAGTTGAAAAATCTTCCTTCTTTAATAGTATTGGTGAAAATACCAGAAATACAATGAATTATCTTTGCACATAGAATTTCTTTAAGAGGTTTGATTTTAAACCATTATATCACATACTAATTATCCTGTGAAGATTTAATCTGAATATTAAGACTTATTGAATTATCTTAGTCCATAAATCCATCTTCTTTGCCTTTAAGTATAAAAAACTTTCCATTCCCCAGGATGGCATTTGAGTCTTCTAAGGGCAATGGTTTCTCTTCAGCCTCCAGGGCCTCTCTACTGCCCTGAGACTGGCGTCTGTGCTAATAGTCCTTTACTAAATAATAAATATTTCCCATCTACTTCTGACCCCAACATATAACCTGCAAGGTTTTTAGAGTTAGCATGAGTACCCTGTCTATTCAATACAGCTGAGCTGCCATTTCTAACATCTGTTTTATACTCTCCAGAATGCTTAATCTGTATTACACTTTGCTTCTTGTCTTCTGGGAACATAGAGACCAAAACATACTTTCTGCTTGTTTATCCTAAATGATGCAAAATCCTTACTTTTCTCCCTCTTTGTCTCTGTCTCTCCCCCCCCCCCCACCTTTTGCCAATTAGAAAGGAAATTTGATTCTCTGATTTTATAGGTGACTTTTGTTTCTTTCTTTCTGTGGTTTTCCTTTTCCACCAGAGAATTTCTGCCTGTTTCCCATTATTTCCTTTCTCTCCAGTTGGTTTTCCAACCCCCATACAACTCCAATCTCTTCCTCTATTGAAAATTCCACACTTACTTCAATTAATCACTACCTATATTTAATTTTTTTTAAACTTTGTAATGTTTATTTATTTTGTGAGAGAGACAGAGAGCAAGCAGGGGAAAGGCAGAGAGAGGAAGACAGAATCCGAAGCAGGCGTCAGGCTCTGAGCTGTCAGCACAGAGCCTGACCCAGGGCTCTAATCCATGAACTGTGAGAACATGACCTGAGCCAAGGTCGGATGCTCAACCGATCGAGCCACCCAGGCGCCCCAATCACTAACTACATTTAGATCATTATTGGAAGTGCTTGAACAGTTAGAAGAAATTCCACCTTTACACAATGTGAACTCATGTGCATATTTTAAAAGAGTGTTAAAGTAAGGCAGAGAACATTTGCTAAAAAATAGTTCTATATTTCCGAAATTATTTCTGTCAGAACACAGGTACAGTATGTACTGTAAACACTTTCCTATAATACAGCAAACACTCAATTGCCACTGTTATTGCTCACAAATGGGAAAAAAAGAAATAATAGTTGAGAGAATGAAAATTACTGACCGATTGTGTTGATTATATACATTTGCTATAGGGTATTCTACATAGTGGCTGATGTGGAATCCACCCGACCATTTTATGAAAAGAAAAAAAATTACAAAACCACCATTTTCAGTATCCTCTAAACTTTTAAAATAAAAATACATAGATTTTAGGAATGTTTTTCTTAACCCTGATAAAGTAAAATGTTCATAGCAGGGTGTCTGGTAACTGTCTTCTGAAATTGCAACAGGACATTCTACATGCCTACTGGCCATTTAATTTAATGGGATTTTTATTAGTGTACACATACTGGTTATTTAAACCACAGGGGTCTTTGCAGGTATAGGCACAAAGAAAAGAGAAAAGAAAAACCAAAAGCTGCAATTTCGTTTTTTTAAATTAAATACTTACATTTTGTATTCATTTATTTAAATTACATTCCTGCTAACTTGTTTTTCCAAGGCATTAGGCGGAATATCACTTTTAAACAGGTGCAAACCAACATAAAATATAAGGGATTTGTTTTTAAATCATTCATTTCTTTCAACTCCCCAAAATGGTACTGTTGTGAACAATATATAACGACATTTTCTTTAAGACTGCTAACAGACAACTCCAGGAAAACAGAAATAAAACTTATCTTTCTAAAACACATTTGTTTTTATATGTTACCATGTTTTATTTGCTCGTGACTCTTGAAATGACAAGTGCATTACAGTTTAATATCATATATGTAATTATATATTTCATATTCAGAAGTCTCTCAAATAGGAATTCTAGAATTTCTAAATCTATACAATCAAGATTCTATTTACCTTCATTAGAAGTACATATACTCAGTGAGGTAATCCAAAGAGCCTATATTACCATTAAGCCAGCATGTTAGTGATCAATACCACCTTTGATTTTTTTTCTTTTTCAAACACTTTCTTAAAGTTCTGCATAGATGTTTTACTTGAACTAAGTGCTAAGATCATTCAAAAGACTAACTCAGGATGTAATTGAGAGACCAGTTTGTGGTGTTATAAATTTTAATTTAAGAAGAGTGAATAAATGTTAAGAAAAGTAATTTTATCCTCCTTAGAACTATAATATATTCACACACTGATAAAATTAATTTTAAAGTATGTAAAAGGAAAGGAAGAGGAAAGGCAGGGGAAGGATAGTTAGGAGGACAATGAAGAAGAGGATATTAGATTTTGGAAAAGACAGGATCTTTTTTTGGCTCCAAAATCCAGGGGTTTTTGCTTTTCTGTGTCCCATCCAAATTTTGATAGTTGCAGAATGTTGTATTTTCTGCTTTGTTCTAATCCTCATGGTTTCTGCATTACTTTTGATTCCATATTTGGTGAAACCTGGTCGACATATCATATATCATTAAAGTCAAAAAACTTGAGAGTTGAAAGCAGTGCAATTTACATTGGGATAACAGATATTAACTAAGATTATCTTGGGAAAACCAAGAGGTATGATTAACCGCAGCTTCAACCATCAAACCTGTGACTCAGCTCTACCAACATAGTATGATATGCAAGTGTTTAAAATCAGATTAGGTGAATAAAATAAAATAAAATAAAATCAGAATAGGTGAGATAGAAATTTACCCAATAATTATACGTGACAATATACTGTTAATAAGGTTCAAAAAATCTTCAAGAGATGTGATATAAAGTAGCTTAGAATGATAAACCTTAGAGAGGTTTTATGCAAAAGAAAAAGAGGAGAAAAAGTGTTAGAAAATGTAAAATAAATGAGACAGATTCAAGCATAAGAAAATTTCACTGTCACTTTTTTTTTAATTAGAAAGGACTTCTGACCTGTTTTCTTTTTTAATAAAATTGATTTTTTCCCTTCTAGAGCTATCACAATAACTTCAAACTGTCATAATATGGACCCATACCTTAATATCTTTAATGTCCATTATGATAAAGAAAGAGAAACAGAAAATCTGGATGAAGTTTGCCTAAGATGCATTAATAAGAGTTGTAAGTAACTATTACATGTTTGGTCTTGAGCTTTTCTTCTGCATTAGTAAGCAAGATTATTTGAGAACTGTGAGCTGTTGCAATTTGGAAGCTACTCCCTTTGGTAAGAGAGTCAACCAAGGTTATAAGTCCAACAACTTTTTCAAAGCCCTGTTTGCCATAAAGGTAAACAGTTTGGCTTTATTTTCCTTGTGGTCTATCAAATCTATACAAAATAGAGAGGGAAAGTTTCAACAAAAGACCCCAGTCATCCAATTAGATTTTTTCAGTGATTATCAAGAGAACAGAGAATATTTCCATGACTTAATTCTAAAAAGGCCTGTAAGGGAGAATTTTAGATAAAACAATATCTGGCTATGCTCTTTTTAAGAATAAAATTAATACCAAAAAAAGTCTGGTTTTTTTTCCAGTTTGTTTATAGAAACTATAAACTGTATTTAGTATAACATATGTGTCTTAGTGTAGAATGTCCTGAGTACATGCATTAATCAGAGTGGGTTTTTTTAAATTTTTTTTGTTTTTCTATTGAATATCTTAGGAAGTCGATGCAGGATTTTCACTGAAATTCAGATTTTTACCAGTGACTTGGACATGCGCATTTTATTTTATTTATTTTTTTTTTTAATTTTTTTTTTCAACATTTTTTATTTATTTTTGGGACAGAGAGAGACAGAGCATGAACGGGGGAGGGGCAGAGAGAGAGGGAGACACAGAATCAGAAACAGGCTCCAGGCTCTGAGCCATCAGCCCAGAGCCTGACGCGGGGCTCGAACTCACGGACAGCGAGATCGTGACCTGGCTGATGTCGGACGCTCAACCGACTGCGCCACCCAGGCGCCCCAAGGACATGCGCATTTTAGATAAGTGTTTGAAAGAGCATTTGGAAAAGGCACAAAACTGTTATGGAGTATTGTAATTACCTAATAGCTACTAAAAGCCCTTTTAAAGGATTAACTCTTCTGTCCAAAATGGGTAACAGATGACTAGATTACCTTCTCAAGTGAAACAAAAACAAATAAACAAAAGATGGACAAAATATATGAGACAATGATTTTCAAGACACAAGATACTAAGCAATAATGAATCATCAACGATGGGGGGGGGCAGGAATGATGTGAATCCTGCATGTGTCCCAGCTTGTATACAGAGTAGAATATCGGGGCGCCTGGGTGGCTCAGTCGGTTAAGCTTCCGACTTCGGCTCAGGTCATGATCTTGCGGTTTGTGAGTTCGGGCCCTGTGTGGGACTCTGTGCTGACAGCTCTGAGTCTGGAGCCTGCTTTGATTTCTGTGTCTCCCTCTCCCTCTAACCCTCCCTCACTTGTGCTCTGTCTCTCTCTACCTATCAAAAATAAATAAATGTAAAAAAAATTAAGAAAAAAAAAAGAGAGTAGAACATCCAGGACAAAATGTAGGGAAAGAGAACATAGACAAAGCCCAGTGGAATCCTTGAGTTGAAAAGATAGAATTGAAAGTCCAGAGAGATTAAGATGGCTAGAATTTACAAAACA
Organism: Prionailurus viverrinus; assembly: GCF_022837055.1. Lineage (NCBI taxonomy): Eukaryota > Metazoa > Chordata > Mammalia > Carnivora > Felidae > Prionailurus > Prionailurus viverrinus. The sequence continues at coordinate 103,339,050 of NC_062562.1, read as the reverse complement.
AAACACTGGGAGGAAATGAGGTGTATGGTATACTCCTGAAGTGTGAAGATGGTCCCTTTTGAGTATTTAGGTGAGTACTGATCAATTCATATATCTGAGAAAACTACCTAATGCTGTGCTAAAGAACCACCTAATGGGTATAGACAGCCATGTGTAGCTCTCACAAGGTGCTGTGATTAGTGTGTACCTCCACCAGCAACAATGGAAAACCTCATAATTTACAGACATTGGGTATTCAGGGAGCATTCAGAAGAGTAGTGGTATTCAGAAGAATATTTCCAAGTATTCAAAGTACTGCCTCAGTAACAGGGGAAAAAAAGAGCCACAGACTAAGCTCTACTATATTTTTACTTCCAGAAAAGGATAATAACTTAGCTACAACCCAAATAAAGCTCAAGAATACTTACAAGAATTCAGGATATCCAACAAATGTAAGGTTAAACATACAATGTCTAGAACCCATCTTTGTATATGTTTTAAGAGAAAAGAAGAGATATGGAGATATTTTTTTTAAAAAAAACAAACTTTTAAAGATTGAATGTACAATAATTGAAAAGAAAAATATACTGGATGAGATTAACAGAAGATTACACAAAGAGCGGAAACATTAGTTAACATGAAACTATAGCAACAAAAACTATCCAAATAAAACACAAAGTCAAAAAGAATAAATTATGAAAATAGTATCAGAGGACAGCAGATCAATTCAGACTGCTTAATATGTATGTAATTTGAAAGGATATACAAAAGAAAAAAAAATTCAAGAAATAATTACTAAAATTGTTACCAAACTTGATGAAACTATAAAACTCTAAACCTACATATCCAAGAAACACAACAAGTACATTAATGTGAAGAAAATGGTACATCACAATCACATAACTCAAATCAAGTGATAAAGATAAAATCTGTGAAGTAGCCAAGAAAAGAAGATATACTATATATAATTGAACAAAAACAAAAACAACAGTACATTTCCTGTCAGAAACAATTAAAATTGAAACTAAAAAGACAAAGACATGACATATGTAAAGTACTGGAACTAGGAGTGGTGGGAAACTGCCAATCTAGACTTCTATACTTAGCAAAAGTATTTTTAAAATACAAGGATTAAATTAATGTATTTTCTTCAGGTACATAAAAGGTGGAGTACTTAATCAGAAGCAGCTATGCACCACTCTAAGAAATGTTAATAAAGCCCTTATCAGAGGAATATGATACCAGCACAAACAAATATGAGCACTGGAAATAGTGACTATATAGGTACATATTAAATATATTCTTATTTAAATCATATTAAAAGATATTTGTTTAAACAAAAAGTAATAATAATGCAATATGGGGAATGTAATATATGTGATTAAAATATTAATAACAATAAGAACAACTGGGTGGCTCGGCTGAGTGTCTGACTTCGGCTCAGGTCATGGTCTTAGAGTTTGTGAGTTCATACCCTGTGTTGGGCTCACTGCTGTCAGTGCAGGACCCACTTCAGATCCTCTGTCCCCTGCCTCTCTACCCCTCCCCCACTTGTTCTCTCTCTCAAAACAAAAAATTAATAACAATAGACAAACATTGGGAAGAGTAGAAGTTTAACTATATTATTTAATATTCCTATATTAAATGTGAAGTGATTTATTGTGACGTGAAGGAAGAGTGTAACAATTTAAAGATGTATAATATGAATCCTAAAGTAGCCCCTAAAAAAACAAAACAGAGTTTTAACTAAATCAAGAAAGACTCATAACTGATACAAAAGAAGACCAAAAAAAAAGAGGAAAAGGGGAACACAGAAAACATAAAATGAGTAAGAAACAAATAAGAAGATGATAGACTTACACCAAACTCTATCAACATTCCCATTAAATGTGAATGTTTTAAACACAACAATTAAAAGGCAGAGGCTGCCAGATTGGATAAAAAAAAACCCAACTGCCACTGCTTACCATAAACACATTTTAAATATATTAAAAAATGATTAAAATTAAGAAAATGGAAAAAGATACATTATGTTAACACAAATCAAGAGAAAAGTTGGAATGGTTGTATTAGTATCAGACAAAGTAAATTTGAGAATAAAGACTATTAGCAGTCATAAAAAAGGTTATTACTAATGTTAAGAAAGTTAACTCATCAAGATGACATAATGATCTTTATCATTAATACATCTAATAACTTTCAAAATAAATGTAGCAAAACTTGAGAGAATGGGAAGGTACAAGAGACAAATTCACAATTCAAAAAGTTGTAATCTTCCTCTCTCAAATCTCGATTGAGCAATCAAAACAAAATAAAAGCACGTAAGACTTCAACAATACTATCCACCAACTTGACCCACTTGACCTTTATAAATCACTCCACTCCAAAATCAGCAAACTACACTTGCTCTGCATGTGCCATGTAATATTTAACATAATACATGGCATTCTGGTTTTAAAACGAAATTCAACAAATTTAATGGTATGTCTATAAAAATCTGTTTTCTGATTGCAAATGAGTTAAAATAAAAATAACTGAATATTTTTAGAAAATCACCAAATATTTGGATATTAAATAACATATTCTCAAAAAGATTATAGGTCAAAAAAATCAAAATTGAAATTAAAAGTTTTAAATTATACAAAAATAAAATTACATCATATTTAACGCCAACAAAATAAAGCATATGGGCAAATTTATAACATTATTGTACTCTATTAGAAAAGAAGAAAGTTCTCAAAATAATAACCTCAGTTTCCATCTTCAGAAATGAAAATTAAAAGATAACTAGAGCTTAATTTCCATCAACTGATGAATGGATAAAGAAGTTGTGGTTTATATATACAATGGAATACTACTTGGCAATGAGAAAGAATGAAATATGGTCTTTTGTAGCAACATGGATGGAACTGGAGAGTGTTAACACCAAGTGAAATAAGTCATACAGAGAAATACAGATACCATATGTTTTCACTCTTATGTGGATCCTGAGAAACATAACAGAAGACCATGGGGAGGGGGAAGGGGAAAAAAAAAGTTAGACAGGGAGGGAGGCAAACCATAAGAGACTCTTAAAAACTGAGAATTAACTGGGGGTAAATGGGGGGTGGGAGAGAGGGGAAAGTGGGTGATGGGCATTGAGGAGGGCACCTGTTGGGATGAGCACTGGGTGTTGTATGGAAACCAATTTGACAGTAAATTTCTTATTAAAAAAAAGATAACTTGTGTAAAGTTGCAGAAAAAAGGAAATAATAAGAACATATTGGAAATCAGTGAAATACAAATCAGAAAAACAATAGAGAAAGAAGATCAGAAAATAAGTAAAATTGTCTTTAATCAAATATAACATTATTTGCATAGACAATCCATGGGAATATATATTTTAAAGCCACTTGAATGAATACATAAGTTTAGGAGCCTGTCAGGGTCATACAAAAGTTAATTGGAGTTCTCTGTATGAGCAATAAATTGTCACAAATTAAAATAAAAATAACAGTTTCATACAGTATCGCATAAAATGCTTAAAATATTTAGGGATAAAACTTACAAAAGATGTTCAAAACCTGTACGTAGTCAAATACAACAAAAATTACTTAGATAAACTTTTAAGAACCTATATAATTGGGGACCTAGATCAAGTACCTGGGTAGGGAGACTCAACACTTACAATTGAGTTTTCACAATTTGATCTGTAGATTCACAGCAAGGTGAATCCTGTGATTATCCCTAGCATGCTTTTCATTCAAATTGTAGGGGCGCCTGGGTGGCTCAGTCAGTTGAGCACCCGACTTCGGCTCAGGTCATGATCTCACCATTTTTGAGTTCAAGCCCCGCATCGGGCTCTGCGCTGACAGCTTAGAGCCTGGAGCCTACTTCTGATTCTGTGTCTCATTCTCTCTCTGCTCTTCCCTGACTTGTGCTCTGTCTCCCAAAAATAAATAAAAATGTAAAAAAAAAAACAAAAAAAAACACAAATTGTAAAGATGACTTTAAATTTCATATAGAAATTGAAAGGTCTTAGAATAGCCAATATATCTCAGATGAAGGACATAATTGAAAAAATAATACTACTTACTTTCAAGGGTTATTTTTAATGCCACAGTTTACAGATAATGTGCTAGTGATGTAAAGATGAATAAATAGATCACAAGAATACAAAAATGAGTCCAGAAGTACACCCAGGCAGGTGTGTTCAAATGATTTTCAACAGACATTCAAAGATAATTCAGTGGGAAAAAGAAGGCTTTCTCAAGAAATGGTGCTAGAATAGATATTTGTAAGTTTTTAAAAAATGTTTATTTATTTTGAGAGAGAGTTTGAGAGAGAGTGGTGAAGGGGCAGAGAAATAGGAAGAGAGAGAATCCCATCGTGGGGCTCAATCTCACAAATTGTGAGATCCTGACCTGAGCTAAAATCCAGAGACACTTAACTGATTGAGCCACCAGGAATCACTGGATATTCACAAGTTTTTTAAAAAAAGATCTTTGACCCATATCTTGAGCCACATACAGAAATGGTCCTAAATGGATCATATACATAAATAAAAATGCTAAAACTATAACACTACCTTTAAAATTTCTAGTAACAATTCTGGGTTAAGTGAGGAATTCTTACAGAAAGCACCAAATAATGACCCATAATTGAAACAAAAATTATAAATTGGTCTTCAAATTGTAAAACTCTTTTCTCCTAAAGGCACTAGTGGTTAAGAAAATGAATAATAGCAAACTGAAAAAAACATTTTCAAAGCACAAATCTGATAAAGGACTTGTCTTCAGAATATATAAAAAAGGTTTCAAAACTTAATAAAGTAACAATCCAGTAATAACATTGGTAAAGTATTTGCAAAAATGTTTCAGCAAAGAAGATAGATGACAAGTATATGAAAGATGCACAACATTATTAGTTGCAAGGGAAATAGGAATTAAAGCAAAAATGGGATAACATTAGAATCCTATCAAAATTTAGGGGCGCCTGGGTGGTGCAGTTGGTTAAGCGTCCGACTTCAGCCAGGTCACGATCTCGCGGTCCGTGAGTTCGAGCCCCGCATCAGGCTCTGGGCTGATGGCTCAGAGCCTGGAGCCTGTTTCCGATTCTGTGTCTCCCTCTCTCTCTGCCCCTCCCCCGTTCATGCTCTGTCTCTCTCTGTCCCAAAAATAAATAAACTTTGAAAGAAAAAATTTTAAAAAAAGAATCCTATCAAAATTTAAAAACAAAAACAAAAACAAAAACCAGTGGCCATACCAAGTTGGCAAGTATGTGGAGAAAGTGGCAGTCTTATATGCTGCTGGTGTGAGTGGAAAATGATGAAACATTGTGCCATAGTATGGCAGCTTCTTAAAAAGTTAAAGATATATCTAATCAAATAATCCAGCCAATTCACTCCTAGGTTTTTAACCCAAGAGAAATTAAAGCAAATGTCTATACAAAGTCTTATACAAACACAAATGAGTCTAGCAGCTTTATTTATAGTAGCCAAACCCTAGAAACAAGCTAAATATCTATTAGCAGATGAATGGAAAAAGGAATTACTGGTGTTCCCTTACAGTAGAATGCTAGTCAGCAATAAAATGTGAAGATCTGTTGATATCTGCATCAACATGGATGTGTCTCAGAGTTTGCTCAGGGAAAGAAGCTAGACAAATAAGAGGACATACTTTTAAATTCCATTTATTTGTTTTAAGTTTTATTTACTTATTTTGATAGAGACAGAGACAGCAACGAATGGGGAAGAGCAGAGAGAGAGAGGGAAAGAGAGAGAATCCCAAGCAGGCTCCACGCTGCCTGTATAAAGCCAGATGTGGGGCTTGAACTCACAAAACTGTGAGATCATGACCTGAGCCAAAACCAAGTGTCCGACATTTAACTGACTGAGCCACAAAGGCACCTATTTTAAATTCCATTTATATAAAATTCTCAAAAAATTCAAACTTCTCTCTAGTGAAAGAAAGCAGATCAGTGATTTTCTGAGGATCTATGGGGGAGCAGGGACATAGAATTGAGGGACTGCAGAAGAGGACAAGAAAATTTCTGGAGGGATATTTATAATTACTATCTTGATGGTGACAGTGGTTTCATGTGTGTATACACATGTCCAAAGTTCTAAGTTATCAAATTGTATATTTTAGGTAAGTACAGCTTATTATATATTATAATAATAAGTTACTTATTATTATATATAATATTAATAAGGCACTTATTATTATAATATAATATTAATATATTATAATAATAAGGTACTTATTTTAGGTAAGTACAACTTATTATATGTTATTTCTAAATTACTCAGTTTTAAAAAACAAAATACGTACATATTTATATGTGTTATACGTATATAACATATTTGTGTATGTATGCAACATATATATTTATTTACATATATATAATATATTTACATCCTTATAATATTAAAACATATAAAACAACATATTAAAAAACTCTCTAGTCCCATCTGGAAAGTCTCACACTTAGGATGGGCTCTACTGGCAGAAAACAGGATATAAAGGAGAAAAATGTCTTATAACTGGTATCATCTGTAACATTTTATCTTTTAACTAAACTCCTTTTAACACAGCTCTTTCAATTGTGTTAACATTTATTATTAATCCCTATAAATGTTTTTTTTCATTTCATACCCTGTAAATTGACAGATGTTTTGATAAAACTTGTTATTATATCAGCCTTAGTAATTTTTAAACGTTTTTTCAAACTTTATTATTCTCTTTAGAAGAATGTAGTGTCTTTCTAGGCCCTACTATGTCCAGAAGAATTTAGATTCCTTTTAGTATATTCCTATATTTATCTACTATAAAAACAATGACTGAAAAAGTCTAAATCTAAATCTATATATCAATTTCATTAAAAGATAAGACTTCTGAAACTTAACAATTAATTTCAAAAAGAGAAGATACATGGACTAAAAATAAAAGCATGCATAGAAAGGAAAAAAGAATAAAATTTATCGTTTCTTTCTTAAAATTGGAAGTAGGAATAATTTCTTAAGATTTATTTTGTAACTTCATACTTAGCTACTATTTTCTTTATAAAACAGATATTAAAAAAATGGCCAAGGTCAGCTGACTTGATTAATCAGTCAAAAGAGAAAGGTCATTTTTATAAAGAACAATTGTAGTAAATATCCTTATTTCAAGGGAACTTCATCATAATGTTAAATTGAAAAAAATAGTATTACTTCCTTCTAGGTCAACTGCTGTTGAGTTTTTACTTTAAAAGTCATTATGTTCTGTAAGGTATATTTTTTACTATATGAATACAGGTAATGAAGAATTATCCTATAATGATGGTTTTCAGCTTATGGAACACTGACATTATACTATAATTTCAAACTACATGTTTATTGAAAATTAATAACAGACTTTTAATATCATGTGGCCTTTTGAAAAAGTTTCCTAGTTTTTCTCTCTTCTCTGATTTTCTCTCCCCTTAAGATAGCTTTTTTTTAAAATTTCTGTCAACATGATCCTTTAAAAAAAATTTAGTGTTTATTTTTTTTCATTTTTAAAACTTTTTTAATTTGAATTATTTATTACAGAAAAGTTACAAAAATAGCAGAGAATTCCTATATACACCCTTTACCCAGCTTCCCTGATAGCAACATTTTACATGACCAGGGTACAATGATCAGAACAAGGCAGACAACATTGGTGCAGGACTAACAGCTAAATTATCCTTAGGCTTTGTTTTGTTTTATTTTTGGATTTCTTCTACTTGGTTGGTATCCTCTGTACTTCTTAGATCTGTGGTTTGGTGTATGTCATTCATTTTGAGAACTTCTGAGCCAGTGTTTCTTCAAACATTGCTTTGCTCCATTCCTTTTCTCTTCTTCTGGAATTAAATTATGTCTATGTCACACTGCTTGACATTGTCTCTCATCTCTTGGATGTTCTGTTTCTTTGTTTTCATTTTTTTTCTCTTTGCGTTACAGTTTGGGTAACTTGTATTGACCTGCCTCAAGTTAACTGATTCTTTCCTCAGCAAACAGAGGGTCACTCATGAGCCCATCCAGGGCATTCTTGATCTCTATTATTGTATTTTTTAAAATTTCTATATTTCCATTTTGATTCTTACAATTTCCATCTCCCTGCTTGAAATTACCTGATTTCACATGTTGTCCACTGTTTCCGCTTGAGCGTTTAACATATTAATCATAATTATTTTCAATTCCTTGTCAGATGGTTCCAGAATCTATGTCATATTTGAGTCTGGTTCTGATGATTGCTTTGTGTCTTCAGTTTTTTCCTGCCTCATAATTTTTGTTGGAAGCCAGACATCTTGTGTAGCTAGTAGAAACTGAGGTACTGTTTAATCCCTGGAAATGGCATACCTTTCCTTCTCTTAGTCCTATAGTGTGTGTGTGGAGGGCAGGGGGAGTTAATCAAGTTAGGAATTGGGCTGGGCTTGAGGTTTATTGTTGCTATGGTTACCCCAGAACACCACAGCCTTCAAATTTTTTTTTAAATTTTAATTTAATTTATTATTTTTTTAATTTACATCTAAATTAGTTAGTATATAGTGCAACAATAATTTCAGGAGTAGAGTCCTTAGTGCCCCTTACCCATTTAACCCATCCCCCCTCCCACAACCCCTCCTGTAACCCTCAGTTTGTTCTCCATATTTATGAGTCTCTTCTGTTTTGTCCCCCTCCCTGTTTTTATATTATTTTTGTTTCCCTTCCCTTATGTTCATCTGTTTTGTCTCATACAGGTCTCATGCATGAAGTCATGATTTTTGTCTTTCTCTGACTAATTTCACTTAGCATAATACCCTCCAGTTCCATCTACATAGTTGCAAATGGCAAGATTTCATTCTTTTTGATTGCCAAGTAATACTCCATTGTTATATACCACATCTTCTTTATCCATTCATCCATCGATGGACATTTGGGCTCTTTCCATACTTTGGCTATTGTTGATAGTGCTGCTATAAACATGGGGGTGCATGTGTCCCTTTGAAACAGCACACCTGTATCCCTTGCATAAATACCTAGTAATGCAATTGCTGGTTGGAGAGTAGTTCTATTTTTAGTGTTTTGAGGAAACTCCATACTGTTTTCCTGAGTGGCTGCACCAGCTCGCATCCCCAATTGTTTATTTATTTTTGAGAGAAGGAGCTTGAATAGGGGAGAGGCAGAGAGAAAGGGAGACACAGAATCTGAAGCAGCCTGCAGGCTCTGAGCTGTCAGCACAGAGCCCTGTGTGGGGCTCGAATCATGAACCACAAGATCATGACCTGAGCTGAAGTCAGATGCTTAACCGACTGAGCCACCCAGGAGCTCCAACATGATCCTTTTAAAAACAAAATTTGTTCATGTTTATGTCCTTAAAAATATTCAGTCTGACAGAATGAAATGCACTTTCCTTAGGCAAAAAGCCCTTTGAAATATAAGTCATATCTACCTTTAAACCTCATTGTTTACCCTAAAAACATATAAGAAAATTAATATGACAGATATAAATCAGAATAACTCAAGGAGAATGGGAAGGCAAGGAGAAAGATGAGCAGCTAAAGAGGCTGTTCAGTAGTGTAGGTGAGAAATGGTGCCAATAAGTATAGGGATTACAAGTTTACATGCAACTTAGAAGTTACACTTGGCCAGAGTTGTGGAGAGAGGGAGAGAAAGAAAAGTTCACTATGACTGTAAAAGTTTATCTGAGGGATTGCACATCTGAGTGCACAAAGGGAGGAGAATGTTTGGGATGGGAGAAGATAATTTCAGTGTTAAATATGTTGAATTTGTGAGCTGTGAGTGGTATATTCAGGTTTTGACGCTGGTAAGCCATGGGAATATGTCAACACCTTAGAAAAATGGCAGAAGTCAGGGACAAATAATTGGGATTCAACACAGTAAGATACCAGGCCTGATGAAGGAATTGAATCATTCAACAGATATTTTCTATCTGAAAGAAGACAACTGAAAATGGATTCCTGGTGTGAAGGCAGGACCAGGAGATCTAGGTGAGTGTGCCTGGTTGAAAACCAAGTGTGGCAGAGGGACCATTGGTGCCCTCCAAATATGTCACCACACAACTCCTTACTGTGGCATTGAGACATATGAATAATTCTGGCCAAAACACGCTGAGCAATAGTGACATGAGGAAGTCAAGAGGCACTATGTTTTCACCTTTGCTTTCTTCCTTGTCACCACAACCTGGGAGAACAACTGCTACATCCAGATGGTGTGGAGTCAGGATGAGAAAACTCCAAACGACACACATTAAAACTGGCACAAACAAAAATATATCTGCTTATGTTAACCCACTGAAATTTCAGGGTTCATTTGTCATTGAAATAGGACTTCTTGGGGCGCCTGGGTGGCGCAGTCGGTTAAGTGTCTGACTTCAGCCAGGTCACGATCTCGCGGTCCGTGAGTTCGAGCCCCGCGTCAGGCTCTGGGCTGATGGCTCGGAGCCTGGAGCCTGTTTCCGATTCTGTGTCTCCCTCTCTCTCTGCCCCTCCCCCGTTCATGCTCTGTCTCTCTCTGTCCCAAAAAAAATAAATAAAAACGTTGAAAAAAAAAATTAAAAAAAAAAAAAAAAGAAACAAGACTTCTCCTGTTCTGGCTAAAATGATAGGAACTAGTAATGCCATACAACCTAGGAAGAAGTGGAGTTACCACATATAATTAGAAAAAAAGAGAAGGAATTATCACACATAAACTAAGCAAAATCAAAACCAATATGAGGCTACTGTGGTTAACAGTCATGTGGAAAATCATATGTTAATGTTAATTTTTCCTGTGACTATCAGAGGCTGATGCCAGGTGATACCTGTTGTGGATAGAGGGGAACAAGTAATCACAAATTGTTCTTTCAAGTGTTTGATGATAAATTGAAGAAAAAAAAAACAATGGTTGGAGGTGAGGCAAAATAAGTGAGTTGGACTAAATTTTTGTTAAATTGGGGCTGAAGGGATTAAAAAAATACTCTGCAATGGTGATGATATTGAAAATGTCATTATTATAGTCACTACATTATTCATATTCATTAATATTCTGTGATGACAAGGTGGAAAATGTACTCCAAAATTTTCATATGGAAAACTAACAGGTATTTCATTAACAAAAGGAAAGTAATAACCAATTATTTTGATATGGATATAGAATTTATGGCAGTTGGAAGTTATTATTACTGATTTAATTTTAGTTCAAAATCTCATGAATCACTATTTAATAAAAACGAGTTTTCCAAAGTACTTTACTTTTAACAATCACTAGAATTTAGGAAGGCAGAATGTAATTAACTAAGTTGGCATTTTTCCAATATACTTTACTTAAACACTTTTATTTATATGAAAGCAGCTTCGGAATTTTTATATTACCATGAAGTCTAAATCCTCAATTTTATATTCTGTTTTGATCAAGAAATGTGAGAACCCTAAACTTTACATTCTATCTATTAGGCTAATATTTCATACAAATTTTCCAAAGAAGAAATTTGTTATTTTTAGAATCTGTTAAATATCCATCACTTTTATTAAAAACTACCTAAATTTACTGAGCAAACTACAATGTACTTATTTTCACCTTGTTAGAAGAAACAATCTACCAGAAGTTAATTTGGTCGGGAGAAAATTCTATAATAGTTAGAACTTCACACAGGGGTTCTAATTGAATTTAGCTGGAGCAAGACTAATGCATTCCTTTAGCAGAGACAAGTAAGTTTCTTGACTCTAAGGAACATTCCTTCACTATTCTGCTCTTGCTTTGGATTATAAAAGAATGAGAATGGGCATAGATTATGAAACCAGCTTCTGCCTTTCTCCTGGTGGTATCAGTTTCCAGTAGGGAGAAAGGATGATTACTGAAGCAGTAATAGAAGGGACTGTACATGTTACATGAACTCATGATGCTACAAAGAGGTAACGATTATTGTCTATACAGTTATTCTCCCCTGTTGAAAGAAACTTTCACAAAAAAGAACTATAGAACTGCTTGAGCTCTGCGAGCATAAATAACATCACTGAGGTCAACCTTTTTTTAACCAAACTAGGACAGATACCATTAATAATCTGTGTTTTGTATTTGCACAATGGGACATTCTATTATATCCCAGTGATCTAATATACATCACACATACATTTATTCATTTGTTCATGCATTAGCCTGGAATCTGTTGCCTACCAATATCTGTTAGGAATAGTGCTACAAATACAAAATGTAATAAGACAGAGTTCCAACCCTCATTTGTTCCCAGTAAAATCGATAGAGACAGATGCAGGAAAAAAGATGAGTTCAATGTATAATACCCTATACGTGGGGCACAAGAGAGAAAGGCATCAACTCAATCTTAAAGGTCCATAAATACTTCATAGAAGTGTTTATGAACAAAAATTAAAAAGCCATGCTTTCCAGGAAGGCCATAGCAGAGGCTGAGGGTAAGGATAAATGTTAGATTTGACTGAAGGAGAGATGCAAACAGAAGAAAGTTGACGGGTGAAATTAAAGAGGCAAAGAGCCAAGACTGAGACTCTGGTCACCTATGTAAAAGAAATGGAAATTATCTTGTAGTCATTTGAGATTTAATGACTATACACAAATGCATCAAATCAAGCTCACAATATTATAATGCATTGTTAATTCTGCCAGTTTATTGAAGATTTCTTTCTATATTTAAAACATTATCATCAAAACAACACAGGCATTATAGCATGTTTAAAAAGAATATGGACTCTGGGTCCAGGTTTCATGGGTTCAAATCTAACTCTGACACCAACGAGCTATAGTATCTGTGCCTCTATTTCCTTATTAGTGAAATGGAGATTAAAAATACCACCTAACTCATGGGGTCATTGTGAATATTACATGATTTAATATAGTGAAAGAACTTCGAAGTGTAAATAGAACTTAAGTACTGTGTATGTGCTTTTATATAACTAATAAAAAGTGTAAGGTTTATCCTTTATGAAAGGCAGATGGACAATTAACAAAAATTCTGACTCAGTCCCTAAAAAATATCCACTTATTACACAATAAAGTGCATATTCCTCAACAGAGGGGGGAAAGAAACCCTCCAGAACCTAAACCACTGTACTTTCACAACCTCTTCTTCTCTTGCTCCAGTGCAACTTATGAAAAGCTAATATAGGTAGGAAATATATATCTTGGTTGTAACTGGATATTTTCCATCCAAAGAGTAATATAATAAATCCTCAAGAGTCACCTCAGCAAGTTATAGAGTTGATCATCATTAAGACATGTATACAGTTACTGCATTCCTTCCTAGGATTGCAGATTGGAATAGGACTATCATATTGATGAATAAATTATATAAAATATACAATATATAATTGCAGTAAGTAATTAGTATCCTATCAAGAGAGCCCAAAATGAACTTGTCTCTAGGAGGATTGGTAATATAACTGATTTTCATGCATGGTTTCCCAAATACATTCCATTTACTTAAGGTTATACCCATAAAATATTTTGTATTGTAGTTCATATTATATTCTGGTTAACATGAGTGGATATCACTTCAGAGCGCAGGCTGCATATATGCTGGTACAAAATTATTCTGAGGAAGCTATAGTGTGATTTTTTTTTAATCTGGTATACAACGTTTTTAAATTATATTATGAAAAGATGATCCATTCAATAGATATTTATTGGGTAGTTCATTCTTACTAGACATTTTCCTATATTTTAGGTATCCAATGATTAACGAGATAAATATGGAGTGTTTGTCAGGGAGAGTTTCAGGATCAAAGATCTAAAGAGTTGAAAAAGCATGGCTGAGGGACTGAATGAGGCAGTCTGAGAGTTCAGCGCAAGGTTAAATGAGATAAGTCAGGCGATAAAGCACTTTGTAAGCCCTACTTATGATTTGAGTCCTAAAAGCAACAAGGGAGATTTGGGCTCACATATTTACTCTATTCTCCCCAAATCCCATTGAAATGAGTAAAGAAATGTGAAAATAAGATGGAAAGAAACGTCTAGTTCTGAAAAAAAAAAAGGAAATGGCCAAGTGCCTGCTTGTTGAAGAAGCTTCTGCATGTGAAGTAGAAGGAATTATATTACAAAGAGGAGCAAGATGGACTAGCCCAGGTTTCAATTCTGAGCTACATGGATGAGAGAACCTCATGAGATTTACGTGCAGGTAATTTTCCAAAGTAACTCCAGGCTCAAAAAAATAAGAAGACATAAGCACAAGCAGGTCATGGAGTATTTGGTGATATGTGGTTGGAGGCAAACTAACACCTTCAACCAAACCAGGATGCTTGACACAGAGCAGGGGCCACCTCCAGACACTACACCTTCACATATGCCAGTGACCCCTGGCAGAGACTGAGTAATGGATAAATTGGAGGGGGATGGAGGAAGAAGGAAGGGAGCAGGAGCAAAGTGAAGAATGCATTGTTGAAATGGGTTCCTAATGATCAATACCACCGGATAGAGAACTGTGCAGTGTGTGAATCAACTTTGTGTCAAGTGCTATGTTTTGTGTCATATGCTATGATAATAGAAAAAAACAGAAAGAAAAACAGGAGAAGAAGGCTCAGCATAGGAAATAATTCCTATTATTTCTTTGTTCTCTCCAGTTACAAACATATCCTCTTGAAATTGTAGCTCATAACTGACACCCATAAAATTCCTAACCACTTACACCACAAAGAAAAAAAAGTTCCTGCCTACCTGCCCCCCCCCCACCCCTACACCTAGATAAAGTGTTCTCTTATATCCCTCAATGCCTGATGTCACTGTAATGATGATTTGCTCTGACTACTGGCTATTAACCCACAACACTTTAACCAATGAGTATATTTCTGGCCTTGGAGGATCCTTCACTTCACCTTTCTTATTCAGGAGTCAGATTAAAGAAACCTCTACTCCCTTCTGACACAGTATCCACTAATATGTTTTCTCTGTTTTAATTTTATGCCTAAAAGCCCTATGTATTACAATTTATCAACTCCTTAATGAATGACAAGTTGACAGAATGTGTCACCATTTCAATAATTATGACTTCTTTTCCTAGAGGAACTGGGAGCACAGAAGTTAAGTCAGGAAAGCCTGAAACTTCAAACAATTACCCCCTAGGTATTCCTGTTTTCACCAGCATGGGAATCATTTTACACTTAATGAATGATTAATAGAAATACAGATGTGTTCTGCTTTGAGAAACTCAGAGTATATAAAATTCAAATGTTCAGAAGAGATGGCGAATTTCATTATATTTATGGTATGCTTACTTTAGTGAGCACCTTTAATGCATTTAAATTATAATTCAATTTACCAGTAAAATGAGTTTTTCCTAACTTTGAGAATACTTCTATTGTGAAAAGAAAGTAGAGGATATATAATTTGCCTTTGTCTTTCACACAGAATATGTTCAGAATGAAAATAAGAAGCAAATGCTACAAAATTGTGTTATTTTGTCCCCCCGCCCCCGGATCTATTGAGGCATAACTGGCATTGTGTAAGTTTAAGATGTACGAAGTGTTGATTTGATACACATATTTTGCAATATGATTACTATCATAGCATTAGCTAACACTTCCATCAAATCACATAATTCCATTCCTTTTTTTTTTTTTGTGGTGAGAACATTTGAAATCTATTCTCTTAGCAACTTTCAACAGTACGTAGAGGAGTATTATTAACTATACTCCCAACGTAGTATAATAGATCTCCAGAACTTACTCATCTTCTAAAGGGAAGTTTGTACCCTTTGAACAATATCTCCACATTTGCCCTACCTCCTAGCCCCTAGTAACCACCATTCTACTCCGTTTCTACAAGTTCGGATTTTTGGTTTCCGTAATATAAATGACATCATACACTGTCTTTCTTTGTCTGACTTATTTTTCTTATTATAATGCCATCAAGCATGACATCAATATTGTCAGAAATGGCAGGATTTCCTTCTTTCTCATAGTTTAATACTGCAATAATAAAATAATATTATACACACACACACACACACACACACACCTTTGTTCATTCCTATGTTGACAGACACTTAGGTTGTTTTCATATTTAGGCTATTGTGAATAATACTACAATATTACAGACATTTTTGAGATCCCATTGTCATTTCAACTAGATAAATACCCAGAAGTGGGATTGCTGTGTAATATGGTAGTTTAATTTTTAATTATTTGATGTATCTGCACACTGCCTTTCATAGTGGCTACACCAATTTACATTCCCACCAACGGTGCATAAGGGTTTCCTTTTTTCCACATCTTCACCAACAATTATATCTTGCTTTTTGTTGATAGCCATTCTGACAGGTATGAGATGATATTTCATTTGTGGTTTTGATTTGCATCTCCATGAGGATTAATGCATCTCCATGATGATTAGTGCATCTCCATGATGTTGAGCATCTTTTCATATACCTGCTGATTATTTTCATGTCTTTTCAGAAATATATATGCAGTTCCTGTGCCAATTTTTAAATCAGATTGTTAATTTTTGTTATGGAGTTCTAAGAGTTCTTCATACACTTTGGATATTAACCCCTTATCAGGTATGTGGCTTGCAAATACTTTCTCCCATTCTGTAGTTTGCCTTTTTTTAATTTGGTTGATTGTTTCTTTTGCTATGCAGAAGTTTTTAAGTTTGATTTAGTCCCTCTTACTTGCTTTTGCTTTTTGTTCCTTATGTTTTTGCTGTCTTATTAACAAATTATTGCCAAAAAGTTAAAAAATAAAAATTATTGCCAAGACCAATACCAAAGAGCTTTTTCTCTATGTGTTCAAATTTTTGTGAGTGGTATAAGATAGAAGTCAAATGTTATTTTTCTGCATGTGGTTGTTCAGTCTTCCCAATATTATTTATTAAAGAAATGATTCTTTCCCCAATTATGTATCTTTGGCTTGTTAAATTTCAGTTCATCATATATGGGCTCTCAGTTTTGTTCCCTTGGTCTATGTTTCTATATTTATGCTAGTACTACAATTTTTTTTTTTTTTGGTTATTACAGCTTATACTATAGTTTGAAATCAGGAAGTGTAATGCCTCTGGCTTTGTTCTTCTTTCTTAGTATCGTTGTAGCTCTTAGGGTCTTTTTTGGTTCTATGCAAATTTTGGAATTACATGGAACCTGTAGATCACTTTGGGTAACCACATTAATTCTTCCAACCCATGAGCATGGGATATCTTTCCATCTGTTTCTTCTTATTTTCTTTTATCAAAGTCTTATAGTACTTTACAGATATTTCACTTCTTTGGTTAAATTTATTTCTAAATATTTTATTGTTTTTTGGTACTATTGTAAATAGGATTGCATTCATTTTTCCCCCCATTAATTTGTCATTGGTATATATAGAACCATAACTGATTTCTGTATGCTGATTTTTGTATCCTGTAACCTTACCAAATTCATTTATTACTTCTAACAATTTTTTTTGGCAATCTTTAGCATTTTCTGCATATAAGATCACCTCATATGCAAATAGAAACAATCTACTTCTTCCTTTCTTATTTGGATGTCTTTTATTTCTTCATTTGGCCTGGTAAATCTGGCCCAGTCATCCAGTACTATGTTGAATAGAAGTGGTAAGATTGGATACTTTTGTCTTATTCCTGATCTTAGAGGACAAGCTTTCAACTTCTCACTCTTGAGTATGATGTTAGCTGTGGGCTTATGTATGGCTTTTATTATGTTGAGGTATGTTCCTTCTATACTGAATTTGTTAAGGGTTTTCATCATGAATAGCTGTTATATTTTGTCAAAAGCTTTTCTACATCTGCTGAGATGATCTTACGATTTTTATCTTTCATTCTATTAATGTGAAGTATCACATTTATTCAATTGCATATACTGAACCAGAAATTAATCCTGTTTGATGATGGTCTATGGTCTATGTCTATGGTCTATGGTCTATGTGCTGCTTTCATATATATTATTTTGAGCTGTTAAGTTCTTCAAGAACAACAAAAGCAGGCAGAAGCTTTCTCTGAACAGCCCTTATCTGCCTAAAGATAAATCCTCTGAAAGGACTCAATTGTCCATAATCCCCTCCCCAGAAATGTCATCAACCAGAGAAGATTGACTCTCCTCACAGGAGAGAAACTAGAAATTGACACCACACCTAGACAAACTTTGCCACAAACTATCCTACCCCCTCATCTATTCCTCTAAGGGCCCATTCATCTTTCCTAAAACTCATTTATTCTTCCCTAAGATGTCAACATTCCCTTCCCAGGTAGGAAGGTATTTAACCCTGAATTCTAAGTCATATCAGGGGATTCGTCATTTTCCTGCGGGTATCTCCCACATATATATGAGATATACAAGCTAGTAAACTTCTTCTGTTTTTCTCTTACACATCTATCTTTTATTATAGGGATATCAGCAAAGAATTCAGAAGATAGGAGGAAATTTTTTTATCCTCTATGCTACCTTCTTTGGACAGTTTTCCTCTGGTTTAAATTATGTATAGTGAATAATCATGAGAAGCTGTATTATTTACCTCTGGTCTAATCTAGAAATGTTTCCAGTGCAATGACTACAAGAGGTAAAGCATTTTCAACTCAATTACCTCCACTTCTTATCTCACCTGTTCCTTTGCATTTGGCTACAGGATAATCAAAATACTGAATGGGCCTAAATGTTTAAGGTCTAATAATATGAATTGACATTAGGAGTCTATTCAGAATCACCCCTCTATCTTTCATGTAAATGTAAAAGTAGGGCTCCCCACATTGGTGAGCAAAATAGGTGACCTACTTCATCCTCGAGTGAGCTAGCTGTGGTGGAGCCATCCAGCTGCTCCAGAACATCTTCAAGTATTTATTATGATATAGTTATCTACACCATTAGCAAATCAGCCTTGTAAGCTTTAAAGCATCTCAGAAAACACAAAAAGCAATGGATAAAGGGACACATAACACCTTACTTATTATGTGCTAATAACTGGATCTGAGAGAGAATGCGAAGAACAGAAATTCGTACAGGAATATCTGGAAATAGGTGAATGCTTGCTCTCCTCCTATAAAAGCTCATTGATTGTTCCTGCAGAACTTTGGGAATGAAATCCTATTTTTAGCAAGTCATAAAATGTCCTCCAGATGCTTGTGCAAGTTCATTATCTGTGTTTCAAATAATAATTTACACATAGCTGCCTAAACTCCTATGCGTTTGCAGACAGAACTCTTCTCTAGCCATGTTTCATAGCTTATTCATTCCTTCTTCATCTTTCTAACACCAAATAATTATGATTTAAGATTAAGCTATTGTCATCTTCCTTGACATACCAATTTGGGGATCTGGAGTCCCAGTAGAAATTTGGGTTTTCCTCTGTCATGGTGATTATGTATGTATGTTTCCTCCTTTGCCTCTGCTTTCCAGGCCACCTGGCCATGTAATCTTTGAGAGAAAGAACTGTATATTCTTGTGCGTTCTCAGAAAAATGTCTGTAAAAATTGGATATGGTATGAACACAAAATGTGAGATAGGCAATATATTTTATTTAATGAAATTTATTGTCACATTAGTTTCCATACAACACCCAGTGCTCATCCTAACAGGTGCCTGCCTCAATGCCCATCACCCACTTTCCCCTCTCCCCCACCCCCCATCAACCCTCAGTTTATTCTCAGTTGTTAAGATAGGAAATATTTATTGCAGGGTGACAAAGGTAATGTGGAAAGACATCAGAGTCTATCAAGGACAGGGTTTTCTTACTTCTTAACTCTTCAATTTTATAGCTTTTCCCTGACTTTTCACTGGCCATATAGGATGACCAGCAATCTTCTATTTCCATCTATAACGCAACAAAGGACATTCTTAGCATCACTGACATAAAGGCTGCAGTACAGATTTGCACTTAAATTTTAGAGATCTGATAGGTAGACTTTTCCAATAAAAATCATACAAGACCATAAAAAACATTTCCGGACGCCTGGGTTGCTCAGTCGGTTAAGCATCCAACTTTGGCTCAGGTCACATTCTCAAGGTTTTTGAGTTCAATCCTCAGATGGGGCTCTGTGCTAACAGTTTGGAGCCTGGAGCCTGCTTCAGATTCTGTGTCTCTCTCTCTCTCTTTGCCCCTCTCCTGCTCATGCTCTCTCACTCTCAAAGACAAAATAAACACTAAAAATTTTTTTAACAAAATATTTCTTAGACTGTAATAAAAATATTGTCATTTGGGGGAATAATTATCGTAATTCCAGGATCCTTCTGAGAACTAAGTTTTTCAAGAAGCTTATATATATCTTTTTAAATGTAACCTCCAAGTAGACTATTATGCTAAGCAAAATAAGTCAGTCAGAGAAAGACAAATACCATATGATTTCACAAATATGTGGAATTTAAGAAACAAAATGAATGAGCAAGAGGAAAAAAAAGAGAGAGAGAGTAAAACCAAGAAATAGACTTTTAAATATAAAGAACAAACTGATGGTTACTAGAGGGAAGATGAGTGCGGGGGATGGGTTAAATAGGTGATGGTGATTAAGGTGTACACTTTTGATGAGCACTGGGTGTTGTATCAAAGTGCTGAATCACTATGTTGTACACTTGAAGCTAATACTGCACCGTATGTTAACTAACTGGATTTTAAATTAAAACTTTTAAAAAAAGATGCATACAAATCCAATCAGACCGGATTGACTGACAAAATTTTGGCTCAAAGATTTTGTTTAGTAAGACCGATTGCAATGATGTGAATTAAATATCTCGGTGAGGGGCACCTGAGTGGCTCAGTCGGTTAAGCATCCGACTTCAGCTCAGGCCATGATCTCACAGTTTGTGGGTTTGAGCCCTGCATGGCATTCTGACCTGACAGCCCAGAGCCTGGAACTTGCTTCAAATTCTGTGTCTTCCTCTCTCTTTGCCCCTCCCTCACTTGCACTCTGTCTCTCACAAATGAATAAATGATAAATAAAAACAATAACAACAACAAACCTTGGTGAAATGCTTTGTAGTGGAGACCACATTTGGGTGGTAAGACAGTTTATTTTACAACTAAAAAAAATTGTTTTCAGAATTTGCAGTAGATAGCCAAAAGTAGAAATAAACCATTCCTTATTCAAAATAAAATTAGGAGACAGATAGTTTGTCAAACTCATTCTATTTAACTTACAGAAAATACAGAATATTTAATTTCAGTAAGAATTGGGGAGAAGTTATCACTACTTTGAACATCCATTAGTCATAATCTTTTGAATATAAATCCAATATGTTTGTTTCATTCATGGCAACAGGCCCAAATTATTTTCCCCTGAGTTATTTGAAAATTCCAACATTCTCAACATTTTGAATGGATGTTGACATAACCCCTCACTATATTCTCATTTTAGAAGTACAAAAAAATGCCATGATTGGAAAAAGCCTTTGTTGTGGGGCATAAATTTGGTGGAGTCAAATTGATTATTTTAATTACACTTGAATGTATAGTTGTCTGAGGTCATGTATAAGTCTTATAGCTATCCAACATGAAATCCTATCAGAACTACTGATTAATAATGATGAGGACAGCAAACCTTTCTAATAGATTCCTGGTAACCCCTACAAATTGTATGGCTAATAATTAGTAGGTACTCAATAAGTAATTGTTGAAAAAAATGTTAAGGTACAACTTTAAAGAAACTTAGCTTGTAAACACCACACCATTCACATAACAATTAGTTTCCTAAGTCGATAGTGCAATTTGGAATGAATTATGAGAAAGTTCAAATTTAGTGCAAGGCTTCTTAACTGCCAATAATACAAATATTAAGGCAGGAAAACAATCTTTGTAGACAGTATATTTGTTAACTAATAATACTGGTGATTATTAATCATGAGAAGATATGAAGTCCCCACAAATCTGGTTGATTTCAAAAGAACCCTGGTATGTTTTCAGTTGAACTGCACAGTGCCACAGAAATGGACTTTCACTCCAAAGGTGGAGACCGGGACCACATATGCCTTTGGAAGAGCAGATGACTGTGTCCTAATACCCACTGTTTCATTTATCATAGCAGAAAAAACATAGATTTTTATAGTTACACAGACATTGGTTCAAATTCTTGCTTCACCTTCATTTGTTTTAGAACTTGGCAAACTTCTTCTGAACCAATTTGCTAGAAATTGATATATATATATATATAGAGAGAGAGAGAGAGAGAGAGAGAAAGAGAGATGTAGAGATATCTATCTATCTATCTCTATCTATCTATCTCTATCTATCTATCTATCTATCTGTCTATCTATATGTAGAGAGAAAGAGAGTCACATCTTTTATAAAAGTATTTTTAGGATTAGTACAGTGCCTAGTGTATGTCAAAATCATGTAAATCATGTCATTAGATTTTTTAAAATAATATATTGGCATAAGCATCAACATAAGAAGCATCCTTTTTGGTTTTTAACTAGACACTGAAAATTTGAAAGAGGCTCAAGGCTTTCCCTGTAATTTAATCTCTCAGAGCATGAATCTTGGAATGCAGCTTTAGGCTCATAGAGATGCTATGAAAACTCTAGGAGAAGAGTATTTTATTTTTATTTGTATCTATCGATCTATCTATCACCTCTCTCTCTCTCTCTCTCATCTATTTATTTATTATGAAGAGTGTTTTAATTATTTTGTAATGATTTTTTTAAATTAATATTTAGGCATTACATCCACTTGGATCTTTTCATCTTTGGATTACCTCCTTCCATGGAGCTGATGTGTTGCTAAGCTTGGCAGCCTGGCCTAGGGAGTATCTCTTTCCTGGCATGCAGTAATAGGCCTGAGGTAGACTGCCTTGACTACTTGTATTCTCAGATTTAAGTCATCAGTGACAAAGTATGAACAAAAGTATAAGTAACAAAGAAAGCATTTTAGACTTGTTATGCTAGATCTCTGGCCAGAGGAATAAAAATTTCTTGTTACTAGCATGTGGTTAACCATGCGTCTCTAGGATATCGGATGGGTTGTATAAGGGTTTCTGACGCCAGATCTCCAAAATTTGCATTTTTTAACTGAGTCTTCTTAGTAATATTCTAGGATCTAGGTTTTGGGGACCTATGCAAAATGTTGCTTAGGTTAATAGCAACCTGGAAGTTGTTAATAGCAAAATGGAAGTCCCAAAAGCAATGGGAAAATGTGTGACTAGAAGAGGTCATGGGTCAGATTGTGAAGCTCTCACAGGAGAGATATGATTAGCTAAATGTAATGTGGGCACCTGGTACCTGACCTAGGGTGGAGCTGAAGGAAGGGACAGGAGACTGAGGTGCTCAGTCCTACACTCTTCATGTGGCCCCTACATAAGTTCACTCTTTGACATAGTCACATTAAAATCCCAGTTCTAGAGTTTTCTACACATCAAATTATATCAAGAGTAAAATAAAACACAAACATTTCATTAAATAATAAATTTCCTTTCTTTCTGACTTTAATAAAATATTGAAGTAATGGAAGTAAAAATAATATATAATCTTTTGAAATATGTTACTATTTTTAAATTATCTGGAAAGTGATATGGTTTATCATTTTATTAATATAATCTTTTTTGCCATTTCTCTGTATGTAGTATGTATGCCTTTTTAAAAGCCATTTAAGAATATTAGGAAAGAACAAAATATTTTACCTTACCTTTACAAAAACCTACTCCTTTCCTCTAAAGAAAAAACTAGAAACAGGCAAACATATACTGTGTTTTAAGGCTTCAACTTTAAATGTACACTCAGCTGGGAGAGAATTATTTGGGGGATGAAAAATAGAGCTTCTAGCCCAGAGGTAGTGTAAATTTCTCATTATAAAAGAAATAAAAAGTATTTTATAAAGTATATATGACTGTCGTGCATTAAATACAAGGTCTTTTTGAAAACTTGCTCTGTTCTTAAAATTCACTGTAATGCTACAATGGTTTTAACATAAGTTCCTTTTCTTTTCATTTATACTTTTGTTGTAATTCACGATCTTTGAAATAAACTATAAGTAGATTTCTCTGAACACTGATTTTGTCCCCATATGTAATAGATGCACTTGCTTCTGGGTATAATTCACATTTAAAAATGAAAGTCATTGATATGTCAGTAGAACATTTACTTCTATATAACTCAGAACCATCCTGTTTATGTCTTTAAGCTGATGAATATTTCTTACCAGAATATGGGAAAATACAAAGCCTTCCAGCTAATTAGGGCATGTGCCATTTCTTTTCCTTTTTTTTTTTTTTCAAAAAAAATTTTAATGTTTTATTTATTTTTGAGAGAGAGAGAGAGAGAGAGAGAGAGAACAAATGAGAGTCGGAGGAGCAGAGAGAGAGAGGGAGACACAGAATCTGAAGCAAGCTCCAGGCTCTGAGCTATCAGCACAGAGCTCAATGCAGAGCTCCAGCTGGTGAACTGTGAGATCATGACTCGAGCAAAAGTCAGATGCTTAATGGACTGAGCCACCCAGGCACTCGTGACCATTTCTAAGAACAGATAACATTTAGAATAAGTGGTTGACAATACACAGTAATTTGAGAAGTGTCAGTGCTGGCCAAATATTGACCACTTTGATTTTGAAATTCAACTAAAAACAATCTGCTAGGTTTTACAATTCTATTAGTTGAGTTTTTAAATTCAAATACCATGCACTTCAAATAACTTTAAAATGAAAAAAAATCACATTTAGTTGTGCATGTGTAAAAAAGAAGGACAGAAGGATAAATGTGAGGGCTAAAAGTAGTTCCTTATAGAAAGTTGTGAGCTTGAAACTTCTCTAAATAAATCAGGTTTTAAAAATACTGCATAGAAAAAAAAGATCATAGATAGGTAAAAGACAAGGAAACTTAATTTCTTTTTAGAACTTTTGGGAAAATAGCTGCAATCAAAGGTCAATGTTTTGAAGAATTTAAGCCAAATACATCTGTACTTTGTATTTTGTTTCTATAAGGAAATAATTGGTAATCATTGTTTTCTTTAACATTTAATTCATTTGGAAACAATGATTCAAATTCTGTTGTGCAATTATCTTCCCCCATCATTTTGGTGTTGAATATTCTTTTTTTTTTAAATTTATTGTAGAAAGAGAGCATTAGCTGGGGAGAGGGGAAGAGGAAAATGAGGAAGAATCTTAAGCAGGCTCCATATCCAGGGTAGAGCCTGATGCAGAGCTCAATCTTATGACCTTGGGATCATGACCTGATCAAAACACTCAGTCGACTGAGCCATCCAGGTGCCATGACTATTCTTTTACATACTACAGTTCACATTAGAATATCAAATATGGTCATAAAATATTGTGTACCTCTCCACATGGGTTACAGATGACCTGAATAAAGTTGAGAACACAATGAAGACAGTCATTTATCAAGGAATGACATTAAGGGAATTATATGGAATAATAACCTTTGGCAAGTCATAACAAGAACACATACATATTTTGATTCTGGTTTTCTCAACGTGTGAATGAGAAAAAAAATAATATAAAAAGTTCAGGACAATTCTCAGAAAACTGATTTTCAATATTCATTTCATACTCAAATGTCATATTTGGACACTCAAGGCAAGTCAATTAAGTAGTGCCTATTGGAAATAGCACCAGCCAGAAACAATTTTAGTCATACACTTCTATGGAGTGATGAAGTACATGGGTGATTTTACTAATTAAAATATAATGAAGTTAAAGACTTTTTAAAATACTCATTAAAACTCATGAGATTAATTAAAATACTCTGTAGACATTTCTAGATTAATAAAAATAATGGAGAAGTGATTATTAGGTAGGTCTAAGTTGACCCATTCAGAAGGCAGACTACTGAGGGAAATATTAGAAAAACAAGACCAGTTTATCAATGTATGTAACATGCTTTGAATGTATATAGGTAGTATTGCTCTCTTATAATAGTTAACACATTTGGTAATGTTACACATTTAGAAATGTATTTTATTTTTTTTCTCTGGTGTTATTAGAAAACAAAATATAACTTCTTTTCAAAATTTCCTTGGACCTTTTTAAGATTCCCTGATGGAGAATTAAATTTATTTATTTATCAGTGGTAAATATTAAACTACCATAGTGATATCATGAAATGTTTAGTATGCCATTTCTGGATTTTGACAATGCTGCATGAAGCCTCAACTTTCCCAAGCACGAGTTCAATGATATTGAACAAATCACTTAACATGTTCAAACTGCAGTATTTTATAGGTCACTATGGAGACTGGATAATGAAAGTTAATCATTTAGCATGGCACATGGCACATAATAAACATTCTATAACTTTAAGCTTTCAAATTATAATTATCATCTTATTCATAAGTATTACAATATCCAGTTATTGCCCTCAATGTAGTTGCATTTGGTGAAATACTTTCAAAGTGTTATCTTTGTCTACAATGATGCTTGTATTATAGTGTTAAAATGGGACAGATATTTTGGGAGTGGTTCTCTAGGACACAGGGGAAGATTAATGAAGAGTGAATTATAAAAATGAAAAAGAAATTCACATTTTTAAATGTTTATTTATCTTGAGAGAGAGAGAGAGAGAGAGAAAATCCCAAGCAGACTCCGCACTGTCAGCGCAGAGCCCCATGTGGGGCTCGAACTCACAAACTGTGAGATCATGACCTGAGCCGATATCAAGAGCTGGGCGCTTAACCAACTGAGCTACCCAGGTACCTTCACAACAAATTTGCAATAAACTCCCCTCTAGAAATATTTATTAGTATGAAATTATTGATTTGACTAACTGTGATGGATGACTATTCAGTATATTAAACAAAAGATATCTAAAGTGGTCTAGTTTAAAATTATATTGGAGGAAATTTTCTAAAGGGAAATAATTTTAGACAGTCTACTGTTACTAGGTTTTATGAGTTTTTAGAAATTTAATATAAATTTAATATTTCATTCCTTGGTGACAATTTTTATTATTTTATGCAGAAATGATATTTGTTATGTTTTCTCCCATATTTCATTTATTGTTGCTGAATTTTCCTTTTAGATATTAAAATTTCACACGAAATTTATATAACCTACAATAATTTGATTGAACCACTCTTCATGTTTTGGTATCTATGTTTGACTTATTTATAGAATGTTCAGATGCTTTGCATTAATAATAATATCATCAATCTTAATTTTAAATGTTTAAATTTATCCACAAAATTTTTAAGGTAATTTGACACCTATAGAGAAGTTTTGTTGTGATGGTTTTCCCTTACCATTTTTCCCTCCCTAATCTATACTTTATTGTAAGATAACTGTTTTATTTTTATCCATGTATATTTCTTCATCCTCTTTTAAAACAAAATTATTTCCTTTTAAAAACTATGACAAATTAGTTGACACTGAGTATATTGACTTTCATGTAAAGGAGATACTTTTTGTTTTGTTATACATAGCTAAATATATATATATATATATAATATATATATATATATATATATATATACATAATTTGTTATACATAACATACATAATAAAATGCTTCAAATAATTTGTATTTGCTGGGATATTTTCCTTTGTGTTAGGATTATTACTACTCATGCTCTTTGTCTTTAACCTAAGCAATCTATACCTATGTTCAATCCTGCTTTCTTTATAACACAAACAACTTGTGGCTCAAATTGGCATAAGGATGAGTGGAATGAATGTTTTTACACAATGATGTTCATAAGAGTAACAATTAAGGAACAAAGTTTTCTTAAGCTGATTATGAGTCCTCTGGTGGCTATTTACCTGGCTTTTATTATACAGAATTATTACACTTTCCCTCGAGAAAGTTAATAATAAGAAGTACAAATCAGTAAACTGAGAATAGGTATTAAATGTTCTCACCAAACATACACACACACACACACACACACACACACACAACTATGTGAGGTGTTGGATGTGTTAACTACTAAGGTAATAATCATTTTGCAATAGGTGTATAAAATCATTAACTTGTACACTGTAAACTTACATATGTTTTACATCAATTACATCTCAAAAACGCTGGAAAAAATAAAACTCTTATTAATATGTAAAATAAAAGTGCTGACAAGATTAAACAAAAGCTTATTACCCATAAAATAATCAAATGAACATAGAAAATAATATCACAAAAATGAATTCAAAAGATGGTCTTTTTAAAAATGTTTTAAATGTTTACTTATTTTTGAGAGAGATAGATGGAGAGCATGAGTGGGGGAAGCAGAGAGAGAGGGAGACATAGAATTGCAAACAGGCTCCAGGCTCTGAGCTGTTACCACAGAACCCGGCACAGGGCTCAAACCCACCAACTATGAGATTATGACCTGAGCCAAAGTTAGCTGCTTAACCAACTGAGCCACTCAGGTGCCCCAAGAGATGGTCTTAAAAGCCCATCAGATACAGAAGAAAAGAAGATATTCAAATAAGAAGAAATAATTTTTTTAAATATGCAATTAGAAAATATGCAGGGGGTGCCTGGGTGGCTCAGTCGGTTAAGCATCAGACTTCGGCTCAGGCCATGATCTCAGGGTTCATGGGTTTGAGCCCCACGCCAGGCTCTGTGCTGACAACTCAGAGCCTGGAACCTACTTAGGTTTCTGTGTCTCCTTCTTTCTCTGCTCCTCCCCTGCTCACACTGTCTCTCTCTCTCTCTCAAAAATAAATAAATATTAAAAAAATTTTTTAAAAGTATGCAGAATGAACCATATATAGGAAAAAGAATAGAAACAATAGAAGAGATATATGAGATCCAGATGAAAAGCCTTTAGTCCTAGGAAAAGGGGAGAAAAAATAGTACAAGGACAATAATAGAAGACATGCAGGCTAAAGACATTTAAAAATTAATAAAAGGGAAGAAAAAACCTATCAGAATTATCAAAAAGAAAATCACATATAGAAGTCTCATTTAAAAATACCTGAAAACCAAATATAAAAGCTTAAAAAATCATATTTAAAAAATTATCTTCTAATATACATTATCATATATATGCTATCTTCTAATATACAGTAAGAAGAGGGAAGTTTTGTTTTTAACAGGGATAAGGAAACATTAAATTTAATGATTAAATATTTCAAGGCATGGAAAGAAAATTATAGAAATATAGAAAAAATACAAAAGATTCTTCAAAAGTCAAAGTGAAACATCTTCAGACAAACAAAGCATAAGAGAGGTTATCATCATCAGACCAAAATTTTAAAAATATGCTAAAGGAAATTCTCAAAGTAGAAGGAAAATTATTCCAGAGGGAAATATGATATCTCAAAGAAGAGAGATCATTTAGTATTAAAGTACACAACAACAGTAGCATAATCATCAGGTATATGAGTTAAATACTGTCAGGTGTAAATACATTTCAGAAAGAGATAAAGATATAAATATGATAAGAAAAAGGGATTTTCACAAAATGAATAAATCCAATCATAAAATAAAATCGTATTCATCAATTACATAGCCTCAAGTCGTATAAAGCTAAAACTGATATAACTAAAGGGCCAATATAAAATCATAATTGAAGGGGCACCTGGATGGATCAATCGGTTAAGTGTCCAACTTCAGCTCAGGTTATGATCTCATGGTCCATGAGTTTGAGCCCTGCATTGGGCTCTGTGCTGACAGCTCAGAGCCTGGAGCCTGTTTCAGATTCTGTGTCTCCCTCTTTCTCTCTCCTCCCCCACTCATGCTCATAATAAACGTTAATTTTTTTAAATAAAATCATAATTGAAGATTTTAGCCTCACTTTCTCAATAAATGATACAAAAACAGACAGAAATTCAGCAAATACAATACTTGAAAAGCACAGCTAACACATCTAATTTAGGACCCTATACCCAAAATTGTATGTGGTAAACAGAAAGATGGCTCCCAAGATGCCCATGCCTATATCCCCAGGAGCTGTGCAAACACTACCTTATATGGGGAAAGGGGACTTTGCATATGTGATTAAATTTAGAATTTGGGGACAGGAGTTTATCCCAGATTATCAGAGTGAACCCAATGTAATCGCAAAGGTCCTTAGAAGAGAGAGAGAGAGAGATAGGAGGGTCAGGCAAGAGAAGGCAACATGATGACAAAAGGAGAAAGAAGAGTTTGGAAGAATCTATATGGATGTTTTGAAGCTGAAGGATGGAGCCAGGAGTTAAAGAAGGTAGGCAATCAATAGAGTCTAAAAAAGACAAGGAAACAGATTCTCCTGATAGCATCTAGGAAAAAAAAAAGCATTCCCATAGACTCATTTTATATTCTTGATATTCAGAATTATAAGATAATAAATGTGTGTTGCCTAAGCCGCTAAATTTCTGGTAATATATTACAGTGGCAATGGGAAATTAATATCATATGGGATACATAATTTTTTTCCATCTCCTCATGGAATGTTTTTCAGAACAAAATATGACACTGTAAAGTAAATCTCAACAAATTTAAATACTTTTAAATATTTTAAGTTACTCAGTATGTTCTCTGATCAGGGTGAAAGAAACTAAGTTAAGCTCAAACAATAGAATAAATAATAGCCACAATATACTAAAATCTTAGGAAATATACTCTATATAATTAATGCATCAAAGAAGGTATCAACATGGAGATTAGAAATATTAGAAAATATTTTAAAGTAATAATAAAAGAATATATGATATGGGAAACCTGTTGAAAAACAGGTAGACCATGTAAATTGATAGACACATTTTAATTCAAAAAGATAAAAGTAAAAGTCACCTAGTGTCCATCATAAGAAAATAGGAAAAATAACCTCAGAAAATTAAACAAGAGAGTGTAAATAACCAAATTATGAAGATAATAAATAAATAAAATAAAAATTAAATCTTTATAGAATAAATTAACAAAGACTACATTTAGTTCTTTAAAAAGATTAATAAAATTAATAAACACCTAACAAGATATGAGACAATCAGCAATGAACAAGAGGTCATCATTCCTAATCCTAAACATTACAAATTATAATAATTTTAAATTAAAGCAATAAATAAAACTATGATTATGTTAATAGATTATGAAAAAGTGTTTGATAAAATTCAACACATGTTCATGATAAAAGTTTATAACATACTTTTAAGATAATGGCTCTTTCTTGATGATAAGGGATGTCCATAAAAATACTACATGAATATTATTTTTGAACTAATGAAAATATTTTCCCTGTTATCAGGCATGATATTAAATTGCCCTATATTGCCAACTTTGTTCATCATGGCTACTGGATATCAGTTTGTTTAATAAAATATTGAAAAGTGTAAGTATTTTAAAGAAGATATAAAACTGCCATTATATGTACACAATATTATTGTGTAAAAAGAAATTCCAATAGAATGTATAAATGACTTTCTCAATAAAGTGACTAATGAGGTAACTGGATACACAATATGTAAAAATCAAATATGTTAACTAACTGGATATTAAATAACAACTTGAAACTACAAAAGAATAAAATATATTCCTATGCATTACCACAAAATTTTAGATGTGTTTTGTAAAAACACAATCTGACAATAAATCTCATGAACATATGTAAAGCTTCCCAATGGAAATCCTAAGAAATATTATTGAGAAAATTTAATAAGAGCTAAATAAACAACTGAATACACTATTCATGAACTGGAACACTGATATAAAGATGCCAACATTTTCAAAATCGATTAGAGAATTAATTGGATTATTATCACATTTTAGCACTATTTTGTAAAGGTTGGTAAGTTTACTTAAAAATGTATAGGAAAGAAAAATAACACAAGTAGCATGAATAATTTTGCATAAAAACAAACCTCAAGATAGTACTTGCTCAGACACCACAATCTACTGTCAAAGTGATCAGACGTGTTTTTGGTGAGGAGAGGCAAATGGAAAAGGAACAGAATAGGAAGTCTACAGACTCCCACATATATGATCACCTGATTCTTAACAAAATTGCTAGTGCAAGTTAGGGTGAAAACCTTTCAATAAATGGTAATGCACAAATTGAGTATTCAAATAGAAAAAAAAAAGAAAGGATCCATATTTAATACCTCACACCATACATAAAACAGATAGATTGCAAATTAGAGTGTGAATGATAAAGCAATGAAGATCATAGAAAATAACAGTAGGCAAAATATGTTTTAATAGATCTCAAAAAGCATTAGCCATAAAAGTAAAATATTGATAAAAAGGATTGCAATGAAATTAAAAATTTATGTTCATAAAATTGAGAATGAAATGAAAAACAGCTATGTGTATTTCTCTTATTATACATATCACCCCAAGAAAGCACTTAATAATAATATATAAGGAATTCCTATAACTTATAATAAGTGCATGGGGAGATAAGACCTAAGTGGGCCTTTTACCAAAGGAGTTATGGTCACAATATATAAAAAGGTGTCAACCCAATTAATTATCATCCATCATAAACAAATGAAACACCTGATATGATGAAGTACATACCACCAGATAGGCAGAATGGTCAAATTAAAAAGACACTATCAAGGACTTGATATTCCAGTTCATTAATATCTTCTCTTTTTATCATATTGTTTTTTCCTAAGTCTCAAGGTTTATCCTATTGCCCTTTCAAATACTCAAGTTGCCCTTGCAGCTTAATAATTATTATCCTTTCTTCCCAAGTGATAGTATTTAGGTAAAGTTATATTTCTCAAAGTTCTAATTTAAACTTCTGATTTCATGTTATTCTCACTTGCTTTCAGTTCCATTTTAAAATTTCTACTATGATTTCTTTTTACTCTTTTACTTATGAGTATTTAAATGTTTACTGTAATAAAGTTTAAAACTTATGTGGATTTTTCTTCATATTGTTATTTTTAAATGTATTTACATTCAGAAAATATGTATAATATTTTCTGTATATAATAATATATACAGAATAATTATATAATATATTCTGTATATAATATCTGTATCTATATAATACAGATCCTATGATACAAATTTTAAATGTGTGCTTGAGGAGAAACTGAATTCTATATTTGTTGATGCAATAGTCTTTATAAGATCCCTTAGATCAAGCTTGGTAATTTTCCTGATCAAATCTTCTATATCCTTACTGATGTTCTCTTTACTTTAAAAGGTATTGTAGCAGAAGTTTTGTCTTACTCCTTTGTAGGTGTTTATTTCTCTGCTTCTTTTTGTAAATATGATAATTTTGATTTATAGATGTAGAGATATTTTCAATGTATCCATTTTAGACTCAATTTCTTGAAGAAATTGAACTTCTAACATTATGTTTTTATTCCTTGTATTTCTTTTTTAAAAATTATTTATTATTCTCAAATTTTATTTATATTCCAATTAATTAATATACAGCATAATATTAGTTTCAGGTGTATAATATGGCAGTTCAATACTTCCATACATCACGCAGTGCTTATCACAACAAGTGCACTCCTTAATCCCATTACCTAGTAAACCCATCTCCCCACCCACCTCCCTTCTGGTGACCATCAGTCTGTTCTCTAAAGTTAGGAATTTGTTTCTTGGTTTGCCTCTCTCTCTCTTTCTCTGTCTCTTTCCCCTTTGCTCATTTATTTTTTTTTCTTAAATTCCACATATAAGTGAAATCATATGGTATTAGTCTTTCTCTTATTTTGCTTTTCGTTTAGCATAATACTCTCTAGCTCCAACAACACTTTTGTAAATGGCAAAATTTCATTCTTTTTATGGCTGAGAAATATTCCATTGTGTGTGTGTGTGTGTGTGTGTGTGTACACATGTGTATATATCTTATTTATCTATTCATTGGTTGATGGCCATTTGGGCTGCTTCCATAATTTGGCTGTTGTAGATAATGCTCCTATGAACACCAGGGTGCATGTATCCCTTTGAATTAGTATTTTTATATTATTTGGGCAAATGCCTAGTAGTGAAATTGCTGGAACTTAAGGTAGTTTTACTTTAAACTTTTTGAATAACCTCCATACTGTTTTCCAGAGTGGCTGCACCCGTTTGGATTCCCACAAACAGTGCAGTAGGGTTCCTCTTTCTCCACATCCTTGATTTTAGCCATTCTGACAGGTGCAAGGTGGTATCTCATTGCAGTTTTGATTTGTATTTCCCTGAGAATAAGTGATGTTGAGCATCTTTTCATGTGTCTATTAGACTTTTCCCTTATATTTCTTTTAAACTTTATAATTTTTTTAAGTTTATTTATTTATTTTGAGAGACAGATAGCACAAGTGTGGGAGGGGCAGAGAGAGAAGGAGATAGAGAATTCCAAGGAGGCTCCCCACTGCCAGCACGGAGACTGATGTGGGGCTTGAACTCATGAAACTGTGAGATCATGACCTGAGCTGAAACCAAGAGTTAGTCGCTTAATCAACTGAAATACCACTCTCCCCTGTTTTACACGTTAAACTCTATCTTAAATTATATTCCATATATGTATATAAATGATCATATATATATATGCCTCTCTATATATTCATTAATTAGCTAAGTTATCTTATACTATGCAGTATGTTTACTTTGTTTTCTCTATGCTTCCTCATCCTTACTGCCACTAACCATTAGTGACTATAAGATGACATCAGTTATAAGACACATCACTTTCAAGACTACTAACCATACTCATGTTAGTAGTCTTAAAATGTGAACTCATGTAACGTAGGGATTTTGCTGTTGGAATTCAGGTAATCTGGTTTAACAGTATGGCCCTCAAGAAAAGTTTTGATCCTGGGGTTCCTGGATGGTTCAGTCAGTTGAGCATCCAACTTCAGCTCAGGTCATGATCACCACTCATGAGCCCTGTGTCAGGCTTTGTGCTGACAGCTCAGAGCCTGGAGCCTGCTTCAGATTTTGTCTCTCTCTCTCTCTCTCTCTCTCTCTCTCTCTCTGCCCCTCTCCCACTTGCTCTGTCTCTCTCTCAAAACTAAATAAAATAATAAAATGAAAAGAAAAGTTTTGATCCTGATACATACTTTTTGCTTAAAAAATCAGAATATGGTGAAGAAAAATATTGACATTAGGAGGATTGTTCCTTTCTAAATTTATATTTTGAATTAGGGTAATTTTGTCTAAAGTTTAGGAACATAATGTGCCCTTTAATAATTAATGTTGACTAAATTTGCAGTGTTATGTATCGGATATATACACCAAAGATATTTCTGTATCAAAATGTCTTAAGTGGAAGAACATGTATGACCTTATGATTATAGAATTAAGTGGAGAAAGTAAAGACT
Organism: Prionailurus viverrinus; assembly: GCF_022837055.1. NCBI lineage: Eukaryota > Metazoa > Chordata > Mammalia > Carnivora > Felidae > Prionailurus > Prionailurus viverrinus. Next base: position 103,304,043 of record NC_062562.1, on the reverse strand, counting down.
GTTAACTGATCAAGTAAGCTTTCTGATAACACTATTTTATGTAATTCTGTGGGTTTTCTCCTCTGATTTAAATAATAATTTCTATATTAATTCTAACTAAAGAAAATATTCTACCATAGATTTTAAGTAATTCTTCATGTGTACCTTGTAAATATGTCAATATTCTTAGAATGTTGAAGTGGTGAGGAATACACAGTTTATGGTTATAGCTTCCTCATATTTTTTCCTGTGTGGAGACACTAATATGTGACTGTATTTAGTGTGACCTACCAATCACAAAATCATTAGTTTCTCTGATTACATTACATGAAAATAGCCAATCTTCTCTTCTTTCAGAAAACAAAATTTCATAGGGGCACGTGTACCCCAATGTTTATAGCAGTACTTTCAACAATAGCCAAATTATGGAAAGAGCCTAAATGTCCATCAACTGACGAATGGATAAAGAAAATGTGGTTTATATATACAATGGAATACTACTTGGCAATGAGAAAGAATGAAACCTGGCCATTTGTAGCAACGTGGATGGAACTGGAGGGTATCATGCTAAGTGAAATAAGTCAGGCAGAGAAAGACGAGATACCATATGTTTTCACTCATATTTGGATCTTGAGAAACTTAACAGAAGACCATGCGGGAAGGGAAGGGGAAAGAAAAAGTTACAGAGAGGGAGGAAGGCAAACCATAAGAGACTCTTAAGGACTGAGAACTGAGGGTTGATGGGGGGTGGGGAAGAGGAGAAAGTGGGTGATGGGCATGGAGGATGGCACTTGTTGGGATAAGCACTGCATGTTGTATGGAAACGAATTTGACAATAAATTATATTAAAAAAAAGAAAAGAAAATTTCATCAAAATAAGTCAATTTTCAAAACTAACTCTAATGAGGTATGTTTTACATATAATAAACACGCTTATTTTAAGTGCAGATCTTTTCCCTGGATTTCAGCAAATGTATACACATGCACAGCCTGACCAAAGGCAGATACACAGCATAGTCATCAAACTCAAAATGTTCTCTGCTACCTTTTGTAGTAAATCTTTGCAAGATCACTGGCCCCAGACAGCCATGGATCTGCTTTTTCTGTCACTATTGATTAGTTTTTCCTATTTTAGGATTTTAAATTAATATAATCATAGAATCTATATTCTTTTGCTCCTGACAACTTGTGCTCAGCATGATGGTTTTGAGAATCATCACGGTGCGTATGCATCCATTTTCTTGCTTATTACAGTACTCCATTCTTTCTTTATTGTCCAGCCTTATTCCACTGTGTTTTTTCACCTCTTGATGGCTATTTGAGTTCTTTCAAGCACTGGGATATTACAAATAAAACTACTATGAAAATTCATGTTCAGGTATTTCTAGAGCTATAGGTTTTCCTTTCTCTAGGCAAAACCAAAAGTTGAATTGCTAGGCCATGTCATACCTTTTAAGAAACTGCCAAACTCTTTTTTCAGAGTGGCCTATACCATTTTATATTTCCTCCAGCATTGAACTAAAGCCCCAGGTGTTCTGGTTATTATACATCCTCTCCAACAATGAATGAAAATTTCACAACCCTAGGTATTCAACTAAGCATTCAGTAACCATAGGTTACCACTATTATTATCATAAGTGTCTTCCAAGCTAGTCAGATAAATATTGCAGCAACCGTCTGCAGACAATTATAGTTGGAGAGTCACCGTATTACAAACAGTGAAGTTTTCTCATTGCGTTGGGGATAAATCAATTTAATCAATGCTGATGGAGGTGCTTAATTTAATAGTAAATACAAACTAAGCCATGATGTTAGCTAACAAAATTATTTCTCATAACTCAGAGGTTTTGTATAGTCAAATTCAGAGCACCAACCCTTGCAAAAACTTTTCTTTTTTCAATTATTTATTTAAGTTAGGCAGTCTTTGTTGACTCCTGAGGCTATTGAGAAGTGAAGAATTCTTTTAGGGCTCTTTTCTTTGTTGTTCTTCTTAGTTATAAACATAAACTTCAAATTATGGTTTCAAAAAGCATCATTTAATTCATGAACCTAAGACAAAAGTAACCATCTCCTTTTGCTCCATTTTCCAGTGCTGCCTAGAAACTGAGAAAAAGGTAAGTCTTATATCACTTCTTCTTGTTTCCCTTCTTTGCTTGAGGTTATATTGTCTGCCTCCATGCAACCAATGTATGCCTTCATCAATGAACACATAAACAATTTAGCAGATTTTATATAATCTTTCAATTATATGTGATTTTGAAATATCTTTTATTGCTGAAGTTTAGAGTGAGACCTATGTACAGGGAACCCTTATATATAAAAGGAACTATTACATAATGAAATCATTTTTAAGATGTAAAGTTCTTAGTATCTCTTTCTAATTTTGGATTTCATTTCATTTTATTTTAATATTTTTCATGTTTATTTTTGAGAGAGAAAGGGTGGGGAGGGGCAGAGAGAGACGGAAACACAGAATCTGAAGCAGGCTCGAGGCTCTGAGCTGTCAGCACAGAGCCAGATGCGGGGCTCAATCTCATGAAGAGTGAGATCATGACCTGAACCGAGGTCAGACGCTTAACCAACTGAGCCACCCAGGCAACCCTCTAATTTTGGATTTTAAGTGGAGATTAAATTCAGCTTAAGAGTTTTTATACTAATTCATGTTTTGTTTTGTTTTAGTCTTGACATATATGCAAAAACTGCACCCTTTTATCTTTTAGTTTATAACATCTCCATCCTTTACACTCACACACATAACAGTTTGCACAAATTCTTAAAGCCATACTAGGGACACCTAAGCGCCACCCAGGCGCCACCCCTTTTTCTTCTTAATCTGTGAAAAAGTATTGTCATTTCTTTAGATACACTTAGACAAAATTTAGTTGGACTCATTGAGTTTTTGAAAATGAAAATCACAAGATGTCATAATTGTTTATGTGGAGGATTATAAAATGCTAAGCATTTGTAAATTTTGTTTGGATTATTTTTGAATCAAAATTGTTAAGAGACTTAAAAGTTTAATATCCAGGGTGTTACTAAATCAAACTTCATTTATTTCAGTGTTTACACAGTTGAAGTAAAGAAATTGGGAATTTTAAAATGACTTGACAAACTTGTTAATGCATTAACAATCAAGTTAAATAAAACAAAGTAGTTTTTGTTGTCATTTAAACTCTTGAAATATCATTAACTTTATACCTGGTATAGTCTAGATTTTTTTTTTTAAACACTGAAGTAGATCTACTAGGGATAGTGTTAATAAGCAGTTGACTGGAAGGAACAGATCTCAGAATAATAGCTACAAATTGTCAGATATGATTGAAAGTGATCCCCTTTGGCCACAAGCTTCTCAGGATGAAGGCTTTTTCTAGGTTTTTTTCTTTTTTCTTTTAGAATTTGAAACAGTGAGCAGTAACATGGTAAAATCCCAAGAGACAATGTCTTTGTGAATATCTACTTTCCCTGTGAGAAATCTCATAGGTAAGATTTAAAGAGCCAGGACTTGACAGGCCCACAAAAGGAGCTTTCTTTTACTGATTGTAGCCTCTCCACAAATCTAGACACACCGGTAGTCTCTTCTCAAAGCTAAATTAACAGGAGTATATTCATGAATTTGCTACAGCAAATGAATAACAATATAGAAGAACTACAGAATCTTTGTGTTTAAAGGAACCTTAGAGACCATCTAATTCCAAATCTATTTTTAGGATAACGAAGTGAAATAGGGAAACTAGGTATTAACAGGACTCAGGCAATTAACCAACTTCCTACTTTGTTAATCCATTGCTCTCTATATAACACTTTATTATACTATTACTGATTTTAAATACATGTTAATTAATGACTCTGTACATATACTCTTCCTTTTGTTTCTATAGCAGTATATTAACTTCAACCTTCCTTGTTATACAATTGATATTACCTGTATTTCTTGTCCAGACTTCCATCAGAAGAATGAACTTTTCTTAGGGAATCAATAACCTAAGTTTTAGGCAGACCTAATCATTGATTCAGTGAACAGTAGATGAAGGTAAGAAAGAAAAATTCAAAGACGGTAAAAAGTTAATACATTTATTTAATGATATTGAACTAATGTAATTTTTTCCTTACTTTTTTTAATGTTTAGTTTTGAGAAAGAGAGACAGAGAATGAGCAGGGTGGGGGCAGAGAGAGAGGGAGACACAGAATACAAAGCAGCTCCAGGCTCTGAGCTGTCAGCACAGAGCCTGCTATGAGGCTCGAACTCAAGGGCTAGCCTGTGAGATCATGACCTGAGTCAAAGTCAGATGCTTAACCCACTGAGCCACCCAGGCTCCCCTCCTTACTTCCTAAACTTACATTAACTTTTTTCTTACTTGTTTAGAGATGATACACATTACATTTGATCTTTGAAAGAATTGGCAGTTTCTTATATTTTTTTTATTTCAATGTAATAATGCAAAAGTTAAGTAGTTGGTTCCAAGAATTAATGTCATTTACTTATAGTTTTATCTTCTTAATATTATATTTCTACCATTGTTGATGTTATTCAAGTGCATAAAATGGTTGCTTGGCAGTCATTTGGATTTGACTGAAATGTGAAATATGCAGATTGGGAAAAGGTTGAATTAAGAAATACATTTATCATGTTTTCACTTCAGCATGACAATAAATCTCTCCATTAGGTGAAACCAGCCATGTAACTATCTGCTTCCTTTAAGTGGAAAGATATCATAAAATCTAATCTATTTTGTGAAACAGTCTTGCATGAGACTAAAATAAGCAACAAACCAAAACTGACAAAATACCTGAGCATCACCCATTCAAGCTCAGTCACAAAGAAAACGCTGTAGACAATTAAAATTTCTACTTACATAGGATATTTCTGCAGCAATCTCCATTTCTTAGGGTTCTAATTTTTCCATTTCTCTTTACTGTGGTCATGCACGATTGGTAGTCATATATTCTTAGCCACTTACTTTGACAAGAGAGTAGCTAATGAATAAAAAGGTTGACTAGTTTACTGAAGGTCACTTTAGCAGCAGCTCAGCTAAGAAGAGAGCTGGACTCTCTTGCCCTACCTTCAGTGATTGCTTAAGATCTAACTACTGGCACTTATGTCTCTTACAAGATCACGATCACATTTCAGCTTAAAGTACTACAAGTAGAGGTTCAGTTTACTAGTTCCCTGTCCAGGGAAATCAGACGGAGAGGAGGAGGAACAGTCTTAGGAACCAGATTAAAGACATAGTACTTGACATATTGGCCAAATCATGAGCCAGATCTTATAAACCAAGGTTTACACCTGCATTGTGTCCCAGCAACATCCCTGTAATACAATAACTATTTCTTTCCTTTATTGTTTATTTGTTTTTGAGAGAGAGAGAGAGAGAGAGAGAGAGAGCACGAGTGGGAGAGGAGAAGAAAGAGAGGGAGGCACAGAAATTGAAGCAGGCTCCAGGCTTTGAGATGTCAGCACAGAGCCTGACATGGAGTTCAAATCCAAGAACTGTGAGATCGTGACCTCAGTCAAAGTCAGACACTTAAACAACTGAGCCACCCAGGTGCCCCATGATAACTATTTCTATTAATATAAATGACAATCAGAATTCACCTCACACAAGTATTACAACCAAAATTGAAACTCTGGTTTATCTAATTCCCAAAGCTGTTTTTGAGAAATTTGACTCAATTCCCCTGGGGACTTTGGGAGACTGCCTAAAACATGCCTTAGAGTACGTCCCTGTGAAGAATCATCCCACGTCCTTTGACTACTTACTTGACAGTTTCCTATCCCAAGGACCTGCAGTTCTTTGCCAGAGGGCTCTGCCTTACTAGAGAAGTATGCTCAGACTGAGGAAGGTGTGAAGTGTCAGGGTGTTAATATACCTGGGCTCAGTCCAACACCAGTTGGTGGACAAATACCACAGTCATCTTATTCCTGTTCCAGAGGGGGTGGGCCATCAGTTACTGTGTCATGAACCTGAATACTGCATTTGGAGCTTCTGAAAGCAAATGCTACCACAGTCAGCATGAAGAAGTTCCAATGCCCGGCCAGAAGTCAGACATAATTCAATGGTTTCATAGTAGTGACACTACTTTTGTGACACTTTGAAGACTTAGGCTGTGGGAAGCTTCATTGAAAGGGTGACTCTAAAAGGATGGGTGAAATTTGCTACATTGGAGGTTAAGATTGAAAGCCACTTTAAATAAGAGGAAAAGAATAAGGATAAAATTCATTAAGACTAAAATAATTTCTGGGGCGCCTGGGTGGCTCAGTCGGTTGTGTCCGACTTCAGCTCAGGTCACGATCTCACGGTCAGTGAGTTCGAGCCCCGCGTTGGGCTCTGGGCTGATGGCTCAGAGCCTGGAGCCTGCTTCGGATTCTGTGTCTCCCTCTCTCTCTGTCCCTCCCCCGTTCATGCTCTGTCTCTCTCTGTCTCAAAAATAAATAAACGTTAGGGGCGCCTGGGTGGCGCAGTCGGTTAAGCGTCCGACTTCAGCCAGGTCACGATCTCGCGGTCCGTGAGTTTGAGCCCCGCGTCAGGCTCTGGGCTGATGGCTCGGAGCCTGGAGCCTGTTTCTGATTCTGTGTCTCCCTCTCTCTCTGCCCCTCCCCCGTTCATGCTCTGTCTCTCTCTGTCCCAAAAATAAATAAACGTTGAAAAAAAAAACTTTTATTTTTATTTATTTATTTATTTTTTTTAATGAAATTTATTGACAAATTGGTTTCCATACAACACCCAGTGCTCATCCCAAAAGGTGCCCTCCTCAATACCCATCACCCACCCTCTCCTCCCTCCCACCCCCCAACAACCCTCAGTTTGTTCTCAGTTTTTAAGTCTCTTATGCTTTGGCTCTCTCCCATTCTAACCTCTTTTTTTTTTTTCCTTCCCCTCCCCCATGGGTTCCTGTTAAGTTTCTAGGATCCACATAAGAGTGAAACCATATGGTATCTGTCTTTCTCTGTATGGCTTATTTCACTTAGCATCACACTCTCCAGTTCCATCCACGTTGCTACAAAAGGCCATATTTCATTTTTTCTCATTGCCACGTAATATTCCATTGTGTATATAAACCACAATTTCTTTATCCATTCATCAGTTGATGGACATTTAGGCTCTTTCCATAATTTGGCTATTGTTGAGAGTGCTGCTATGAACATTGGGGTACAAGTGGCCCTATGCATCAGTGCTTCTGTATCCCTTGGATAAATTCCTAGCAGTGCTATTGCTGGGTCATAGGGTAGGTCTATTTTTAATTTTCTGAGGAACCTCCACACTGCTTTCCAGAGCGGCTGCATCAGTTTGCATTCCCACCAACAGTGCAAGAGGGTTCCCGTTTCTCCACATCCTCTCCAGCATCTATAGTCTCCTGATTTGTTCATTTTGGCCACTCTGACTGGCGTGAGGTGATACCTGAGTGTGGTTTTGATTTGTATTTCCCTGATAAGGAGTGACGCTGAACATCTTTTCATGTGCCTATTGGCCATCTGGATGTCTTCTTTACAGAAGTGTCTATTCATGTTTTCTGCCCATTTCTGCACTGGGTTATTTGTTTTTTGGGTGTGGAGTTTGGTGAGCTCTTTATAGATTTTGGATACTAGCGCTTTGTCCGATATGTCATTTGCGAATATCTTTTCCCATTCCGTTGGTTGCCTTTTAGTTTTGTTGGTTGTTTCCTTTGCTGTGCAGAAGCTTTTTATCTTCATAAGGTCCCAGTAATTCACTTTTGCTTTTAATTCCCTTGCCTTTGGGGATGTGTCGAGTAAGAGATTGCTACGGCTGAGGTCAGAGAGGTCTTTTCCTGCTTTCTCCTCTAAGGTTTTGATGGTTTCCTGTCTCACATTTAGGTCCTTTATCCATTTTGAGTTTATTTTTGTGAATGGTGTGAGAAAGTGGTCTAGTTTCATCCTTCTGCATGTTGCTGTCCAGTTCTCCCAGCACCATTTGTTAAAGAGGCTGTCTTTTTTCCATTGGATGTTCTTTCCTGCTTTGTCAAAGATGAGTTGGCCATACGTTTGTGGGTCTAGTTCTGGGGTTTCTATTCTATTCCATTGGTCTATGTGTCTGTTTTGGTGCCAATACCATGCTGTCTTGATACAAAATCAATGTACAGAAATCAGTTGCATTCTTATACACTAACAATGAAGCAACAGAAAGACAAATAAAGAAACTGATCCCATTCACAATTGCACCAAGAAGCATAAAATACCTAGGAATAAATCTAACCAAAGATTAAAAGATCTGTATGCTGAAAATTATAGAAAGCTTATGAAGGAAATTGAAGAAGATTTAAAGAAATGGAAAGACATTCCCTGCTCATGGATTGGAAAAATAAATATTGTCAAAATGTCAATACTACCCAAAGCTATCTACACATTCAATGCAATCCCAATCAAAATTGCACCAGCATTCTTCTCAAAACTAGAACAAGCAATCCTAAAATTCATATGGAACCACAAAAGGCCCCGAATAGCCAAAGGAATTTTGAAGAAGAAGACCAAAGCAGGAGGCATCACAATCCCAGACTTTAGCCTCTACTACAAAGCTGTCATCATCAAGACAGCATGGTATTGGCACCAAAAAAAACTTTTAAAAAAAATAAATAAACGTTAAAAAAAATTAAAAAAAAAAGACTAAAATAATTTCTTTCTAGAAGAATCACCTGATTGGAGAAATGGACCTATCTCGGAAATAAGTGAGAGATAAGGTCGAATAGATGAGAGGAAGGCAGGAATAAAATGATAGAATAAAATTTTGGATTTGAACTAATAAACTTTACATAATGGATATAGGTTCTTCTTTCAGAAGCTCTACTCAGAAACACCCATTTGAGACAGAAAGGAACCCGTCCATAATCAAATCACATCTAAAGTACATTTTCAAGTATTTGCTATGGTATTTTTATTTTATTATTTTTAAAAAATTTTTTTTTCAACGTTTATTTTTGGGACAGAGAGAGACAGAGCATGAATGGGGGAGGGGCAGAGAGAGAGGGAGACACAGAATCGGAAACAGGCTCCAGGCTCTGAGCCATCAGCCCAGAGCCTGACGCTGGGCTCGAACTCACGGGCCGGGCGATCGTGACCTGGCTGAAGTCGGACGCTTAACCGACTGCGCCACCCAGGCGCCCCGCTATGGTATTTTTAATGAATAAAAACATACTATAAGAAATATGGCGAAATTTGTAAGTCTGCCTACATAGTGACTTATTCTTTGTAAATAATACCATTCTAAGGAATAAGAACATTTATCTTAGTGTTACATGATGAAAATATAAGACAGCCATGGAAACTGCACTTGTTCATAAACAATGATGTACCACCTGTTGAATAAATTAATGTCTCACAAGAAAGATCATGCTATAAAAGAAGATTACCCTCAAAAGAACCAAAAAAGTAAAGTACCTGTTCTTTTGTAGATAGTGTCATCAGTGACCAAATTTATCAGATTCAGGAAATCATTACAAATAAAGATCCTTTTGAGGAAAAGACAAAACCATGGAGTTGTGAAGCTTTATTTAAAACAAATGTAATAGATACATTGATGTTTATATGAAAGTTTAAAAAAATGACTGAAATATGATGAATTTTCAGTATATCTGTAATTTGTTACAATTTTATTTTATCAGCCTTTTCCTCTTATTGACTAAATGATTCCTGAAAATATACATGAACAGTTCATTTAGAAACTCTTCATTTTCATGTGAGATGTTAAAGTGATACATTGAACAGTCTTTCTATTAAAACTAAAATGTATCTGCCCTAGACTGCTATATGACATCTAATATTTACCATTTTAAGTCAAATTTGTAAATATAGGAAAAAGAATTACAGTGAGGTTGTAAAGATGTTTTTAATGAACAAATGAGTGTACACCTAGATATAATTCAGAACACACAATCTACTTCATGATGTTTTTTATTTGGGGCACAAATCTTTGCAGGAGGCCGTTCAGTGGGGTGGTGCTAGTAATTAATCTGATACTATAGTTTTATTCTGTTTTTGATGAAGCTCACTACTTGAAGGAATGTGTAACTACCATAAAATTATAATGAATTATATATACCCAGCTGAATATAATGGGCTACATATTGAAAACATCACAGACAAAGCATTATGCTTAACAGTATTTCTGACAATTGCACAAGACAAACAATTTCTATGACTTTAAAGGTATCAAAACAGAAAGAATAAAGAAAATTTGAAAAGAAACTTAATCACAATGAAGCAGACTGTTGCACTTTAGACATTACAGATTTATAAATATGTTTTACTTTAATTTTATCTATAAATAATTATTAAAATTTAAGATCACTGATGCAGGGGCACCTGGGTGGCTCAGTCGGTTGAGCACCCGACTCCAGCTCAGGTCATGATCTTGCGGTGCGTGGGTTTGAGCCCCATGTCAGGCTCTGTGCTGACAACTCAGAGCCTAGAGCCTGCTTCAGATTCTGTGTCACCCTCTCTCTCTACACCTCCCCTGCTCTCATTCTGTCTCTCTATTTCTCAAAAATAAGTAAACATTAAAGTTTAAAAAAAATCACTAATGCAATTATCTTATATAATTATGTTATTATACAATTATGTTATATAACCATACCATTATGATAAAAACAGTTGATAGGACAGTGACAGTGATCAGACATGACTAATTATGGTTTATGTCATTATTAAATGAGTCAGAAATCTGAACTCACTATTTTAAAAGTTCTGGACCCAATTGATTCCTCTTGGTTGAAAGCACTAGCATATTCTTTACCAGGATGGCTATCAGACTATTTCCTAAAATATCTCATCATAAAACTTCTATAACCTTTATTCTGCACTGTTATAAAAGGGAGTAATATCACTTCACCTTGAGATGTTCATAATTAAACAATTGCACATACCATGACTTTCAGAGTCCAAAAGAATAAAACTGTAAGATAGACAATAATTCAGAGATATGGGTCTGGCTTGATTGGTGTTCTCATCATTACTGTTTGATGCATTCTCAATTTAGATCCAATTTATCTCTTCCATACTCCTATCATACATAAATGAAGAATCTGCATGCATTTGTTTTCACTTACCTCTAAATCTCATGGTATAGCAATTGTTTTGATACAATTAATCAATGTAACATAAAATGCATGGGCAACTATGTAAGTCAAATAGTATAAATGTTTTTTCAGAGAGTGGCACAGATTGACAGGAGACCTACATGCTAGTCTTGGTCCTACAACATGCCAGGAGTGTTATATTGGGCAACTCAATTTAAATTGTAACTAGTAAAAGGACCTTCATACATATATTCCTCACATATTGAAAGAGATAAATTAATAGAAGGTATTTACAACATCCTGATCATTCTCTGTCTCCTGTTTCTCAGACCATCAAATTTCACCATAATTCTGGTTTCGCTTTGTCTATCATTAGTAGAAGTCACTTAGGGATCTGTGGTTGTTCATGTACCAGTTATCTGATTTTCCCTTATGGTTAGGGGGATATTTCCTATGAGAAGTTTAATAATATTTTAGAGCAGCATATCCCTGTATGCATGTTCCTGGTATTATAGAAAGATGAAGTCTCCCAGTTATATTAGACAATCTTAATAAATTAATTCACTCGTTCACTCACTCATTCATTTAACATTAATGTAGGTTTTTTTTTTTTTTTTGCAGAAGTTTGGGTATTATGCTAATGGGAATTAAAAGAAAATAGTTATGGGTCCCTGTGTTTAAAAAAAAATTGAAAATACATCTGGATCAGAGCCAGTGAGGATAGAAAACAGAATTCACCCCAAGTAGTTAATGAAGAAACTTTTAAAATGGGGCCTCTTTTAAAAGTGTGACCAAGGTTAAGTAAATAAGTGAGGGATGGTAAAACTCTTGTAATCCATAATGGACAAATGAGTGGGGGGAATAAAAGCAGTATAATGTAGTGAGAACTGGAACAACCTAGAGTAGGGTCAAATAGCAGGAGTAAGTGGTTGGAGGACCTAACTCACATAGCTGAGGTTGATGAGGGATGCCAGCAGCAGAAAAGAAATAGTTCAATCTTCTTTTCTCATTCAACTTTTACTGTCTTTCTGAGGCCTCCCACTTAGCCAAATCTAACCAGCAGCTATCAGAAGAAGCTAAGTGATGCACTCTAAGAGGGAAGCCTCTAGGGACTCGAAACAAAGCAGAGAAAGCATGGGAGAAATGATTGATGTTGACATTAAAATAATGCCCAGCAGAGTTTGCTCTTTTTACCACTCAGTCTCCATTCATATCCTTTGCTCAGAAGAAGCTCTCAAATTCTAGTACAGAAGACCTAGAGGCCACACACATAGAGGTCAGCCACATTTCAAGAAGGGATATACCAATTCAGCAATACTCCCAACTGCAATTCTGATTGTAATCTAGCATTCTTTTTTTTTTTTATTTTTTTTTATAAATTTTTTTTTTCAACGTTTATTTATTTTTGGGACAGAGAGAGACAGAGCATGAACGGGCGAGGGGCAGAGAGAGAGGGAGACACAGAATCGGAAACAGGCTCCAGGCTCTGAGCCATCAGCCCAGAGCCTGACGCGGGGCTCGAACTCACGGACCGCGAGATCGTGACCTGGCTGAAGTCGGACGCTTAACCGACTGCACCACCCAGGTGCCCCTAATCTAGCATTCTTTATACAAGCTGGCAAGAAGGCAAAAATGTGTAACATTAAATATTCACAGCAGCTCCACTTCTGTAGCTAAGCAAGAGATTTTCTTCATCTTCATTTAATTATCTTTACCCTTTACCAATATTTCATTTGAAGTTCTGTATCCAGTGAATTGACCCAAAATTTCATTCTGTAAGAATCTGAGTCCTTAGTGATTCTGCCATTATCATATTGCAATTTTTTTCCATTGATGTTTATTATTGAACATATAATAAACCAGGGCAGAGCCTGATGTGGGGCTTGAACTCACAAACTGCGAGGTCATGTATGACCTGAGCTGAAATCAAAAGTCAGATTCTTAACGGAATGAGCCACCCAGGTGCCCCCAAACTTGTGAATTCTAACAAGTACCCTGGACATGGTCCCTCTGGATCTGTTATGTCACATCAATCCAATTTACTCAATAATCAGGATCCATCACCACAGACAGTGGATTAATCCTTTTCTATGCCTGTTGGTTCATAGTTATAAGAACACCTAGTAGGCAAGAAGGACATCTCATCTTTTGATTTAGCAGAATTATGGCTTTGTCCTTGAATGAAGCTTTTCTCCCTTGGGAAGAAGGACCATTGAACTCAATGACAGAGAAATGGGAGGAAAACATTTTCTAAGTTAGCCATTATGTGTATTAGTGAGAGGACATTTGCCACTTCTATCCCTTTGGTTCTTAGATGTAAATTCTACCTCTTGGGGAAATTGCACCACATGTTGGTAACTGGTTTAAAGTATATATTATCTTTTGTAGACCAGTACCTCACCTTCACAGTGTTGGTTCCCAGGAGTCACATGAGCTTTCAGTACATAATTCTGTAAAGCCAATTGATTCTGACATCTGGAATACTTAATATGACCAAACAATTCTATGGGAATGAGTCTACTGTCATGGTTATTTTGCCATAAAATTGGTTTCTTGGCCAGAAGTAATATTTTGTTTAATATCATAGCATTGTCTCGCACATTCTATAAGTCTGCCGATGGTGTTTTTGACATAGGGTTGTAGATAAGAAAGGCATATCCATATTTGTATTATGTCTCTACTCCTATGAAAGAAACAAAAACAATACATGACTTCTCCATGATAAAAAGCATCCAGAGTATTGATTTATCACCAGATTGATTGATCTTCCTAGAGAATGGTGTCATGTGAGGGATCAATGTTGGCCTCTACTAAAGTAGGTTAAGCACTTAACAATACATATATAAAGGCAAGCCTTGATGAGGGGAATTCCAAACTATTCAGCCCATGTATAGCCGCTGTCCTTGTAGCCATAGCACTTGGATCATGAGTCCATTGATCAAATATTGGGGTGGCTGTAGTAAATAACACACAATGGGTCATCTAATCCATCTGATTAATGAGAATGCTTGAGGTACACTTATATTTACCATTAATTGTTCCCATTTGTCTTACATAGACCTCTCTGTCAATAATCTGCCAATCTTGTTTTTTCCAAGCTTCCTATCCAACTCATTAGCCATTCTCCATAAGTTAGTGTTGATACACTGTTCACATATCTATCCACTGAAATTTCTTATATTACTGTCTTTTAGACACTTCTTAGTAAAGATGTACTGCTACAGCTTTTCCCTATCCATTTAGGGCATCATGAAGAACCATAGGCAAAGGAGGCCTGAATTTTTTTTCTCATCATTATTCGTTGAAATGAGGGAAAGGTAGTGAAGCAAATGTAGTGTGTATGATGGTAGCCTAATCCACTCAGAAATGTGATGTACTTCTGCTTTCTGACTTTTTTTTTTGTCTAGTTTTATAGATACCATTTCCACTTAGTGCTAGAATTCTCCAGACCCAGGTTAGATTTGGTGATCTTATTTAAATATCATCATATACTTATTCTGTGTTTCACAGACCTTTATTTTCTATCAAGTAGTAAGCTTAGAGCTGCTTCTCAACTGAAGAATACTTGTTAGCAGAAGAGGTCATCACTTTACTCCAAACCCCTAGTGATTTCCAAGTGTTTCTCTAATTAAGACTTTCCAGAGATGTCATAAAGCATGCTGACTGCTATAGACACTGTAAGTAACACTGGGGATACTGCGTCATTACAGTCAACTGGTAGGGTTGTTTATACCACAGTATAAGGACATCACAGTATAAAGAACTTCAGGAGAGCCCTTTCTTCCTTGGTGCCCTTCTCAACAAGCCTTTAATATTACTCAATAAATTGATCAGTAATTCACATCCCAATGAGACAAATGTCTCCTTCAAAATCCAAAGAATCTACCAAAAAACTTTTTTTCATGGTGAGAGAAGTACAGAAGTACAGAAACTGTATTTCATTTCAGAGAGAATATTGTAACATGATCTGGACTACTGAACTTCTAGAAATTTCCCCAATGTAAGAGACCTTGGCAGGTGCTTATTTATCACCATGTGGCACTTCTGCTTCCTACAAAAGTTTATAGAGACTTTTGCTCATCGGATGTAAGTAGCATAATTTCATCCATATAAGGAAGTAGCATAATGTTCTGAGGGTATCAAGATATTTCTGTTAGCTCTGGGCTAGGAGGGAAAGATGGGAGGAGATGTAATGCTTTTGAAACAAGACAATCAGGACCTATTGTTCTTATGGTCAGTAGAAACAATACTGCTCTAGCTTATCTATGTTAGTCAGAATTGAGAAAAATGGTCTCGCAATTTATTATAAGCTAAACAACAGCACTTATTGAAAGGGAATATGACTGATAATAACAGCATAACACCAGACATAAAATGCAACTGTCCAAGACAGACTGGGTTACATGGTTATACTTGACCCTGACTCACAGAATTTTGTAGAGAACTTCAATTTTGATTGTTCTCTAGATCTTGGAATTATTTTGTTAAAATGTTGTCTTTTTGACTTCATTAATATATACTTTGATATTAGAAGGTATTTTTTTTAATTTTCAAGTTGTTTCACATCATAAACAATAGTTGAATTCACCTTAAAAATCATTTACTCGCTTTTTAATGATAGTTGTCCCTTAATTCTTTGATTTTGTGGTTGCACCAGGAATTGGATAAATAAAAAACTGTAGTAAAAGTAAGTGGTTGTCTATCTTTCCCTGAGCATTGTCATGCTTGTGATAGGCAGATGTTTGTATATGCATAATACCTGACTTCCTTCATTAAACTCCCACTTCTACACTTCATCATTTCTTCCAGCTCTCCTGCTGCATGAACACACTGCAGCATTTGGGTGGTGTTACAAGTGACCTTTGCATATTTCCCAAGTATTTTAGGAATCATTTCATTGGAATTCAGACCAAAAATGAATGCAATTTACTTGTGCTTAATAATAAGAGATCATCTGGCTTCAGCTGGGTTCCTGTGACAGAGCTTAATAAAACATTTGATGAAATCTTGATTAGGCCACACAAAGCATGATATTTGGGAAGCATCAAGTATGATTTGAGTTTTTATATAACTCTAACCCTAAAGTCCCTTGTACTGAATGAAATAATCAGTTCAAATGTATGTACACTAACGATGTGTTTGTCATGAAAACAGAGCATACAATTCCTTCATCAGTGTGACAGGACCAGTGATTTAATTCACTGCTGATTTCTAAATATTTTTGTGATGGAATGTTTTTGACAGCACTGATATTTTTTAAATTATCTTTTGTGTCTAATTTGTATGGTCCATGGATGATAAGCAAGGTTCTACCCTTGGTGGCTTTGTTTTTCTTTATTTTCAGTTTGAGAAGTTTGAAAGACAAATAGATAATTGGATTCACAGCGATGAAGCCAATGTGTTTTATAAAAGGTAGCAACCTCATTGCTTACGTGTCCTTTAAAGTACTTGATTTCTTCTGTTGGTAAGTCATTTATAGCTTGGCTTTTAGTTACAAAGAATACCCTTACCTCAGAGTTTTTGCATATC
Source organism: Prionailurus viverrinus (assembly GCF_022837055.1). Lineage (NCBI taxonomy): Eukaryota > Metazoa > Chordata > Mammalia > Carnivora > Felidae > Prionailurus > Prionailurus viverrinus. The sequence continues at coordinate 103,287,510 of NC_062562.1, read as the reverse complement.
TTTGTTCCAACTACATTTAAAATGGGTGACAGTCTTTGTGTATGTGTGTGTGTAAATGCACTTGTGTGTGTGTAAATATCCATGTATGCGTGTGATATTCTGTTAGGGGTGTGTGAGAGAGTGAGATGGTGTCAATGCACGTGATGTGAGAGACAACAGTGTGTGCTCGTATTAGATTGGCTGGAATGTAATGATCAGTGGCACTAATAAGTGCTTAAGGAACTACAAAAACTAATGGGAGCTTTTGTATTTATGGGGTTTTTTTTTTGAAGACACTCAGTGAGATTTTCTCGATCTTATGCAGGAAGCATTTTCCACTGAATAACAAAGTCCATCATGTTCAAACAAAGAATAGCTATTCTATCATGCTTTATATTTGGACAAATTATGGTTTAGTTATAGTTTAATAATTATTTGACAATAAAATGCACTCAAAAAGAATCTGCAATAAGAGCAGAGAATAAAAGTTCCAGAGATTACCAATTGACTGACCAATCTCTTCTAGGACCTCTAGAATGTATCTAACTAACTCTACAATGTATCAAAAGTATTCCATAAAATATTTTTCAAGTACTCTGTATTCAAACAACTTTCTTGAACACTTAAAACATTAGAGAAAAATACTCCTTAATTCATGTAATTCAAGGTCATAAACGTAACTAGATTTAGGTAAGATATGATACAAGAAGGAGAGAAATAAAGTGGTTCAAAAATAAATGCCCAGATTAAAAACTTCTTTATAAAATAACATAAAAAAATAATAACATAATAAAAAACATAATAAAATAACATAATAACATAATTAAATTTTTTTTCAACGTTTATTTATTTTTGGGACAGAGAGAGACAGAGCATGAACGGGCGAGGGGCAGAGAGAGAGGGAGACACAGAAACGGAAACAGGCTCCAGGCTCTGAGCCATCAGCCCAGAGCCCGACGCGGGGCTCGAACTCACGGACCGCGAGATCGTGACCTGGCTGAAGTCGGACGCTCAACCGACTGTGCCACCCAGGCGCCCCAAAATGAAATATATTCTTATGTGCATTCTGGATAAAATCCTCTAATGCAGTAGATGTGAACCCTCAGACTGAAAAACCAAGAAGGAAAATGAACCATATATTCACATATAAATATTTCTACAAGTGATAGCTGGTCATGATAAGCTGCTACTCCACATTTAACTCTAAAAATTTATTTTCAAATTAATCTTTCTTTTAACTTGAATCAGCATTATTCATTTTATTATTAATAGTAACATATTTCTTTTTACTTGTAAGATAAGCTTTAATGTACTGTTTTCCCCATTGAGGTATCTTATTATCCCAACATTAGTTAATATTTATTTTTGTCAGTATTATCCTATATCAAGTTCCATATATACAAATAAATGTCAATCTGCTTATGGATGCTCAATTCTATTCCATTGCCCCCCTTTAGTTTCCTGCTTCCACTGCTATTCCATAGTAAATTAAATAATCAAATCCTATGGAATATTTTGATGTAAATAGGACAAAGTGCCCCTCAGTGGTTTTTTTTTTTTCAAAAATGTATTGTTATTTGTTTACATTTATTCTCTGTGGCATATATATCTTAAATTTATCCTTGATGACTTGTGACTTCATATAACTCTCTCCATTTAAGTGAATGAGAAAGCTGTGATTTGCTTTTACCCTAAAGAAAATGGCAAAGGTCATGGGATATTGCTATGATTACATCATTGTATATAAGACTCCATCTCAGCCGACTGGGTTAAAACACTCTCCCTTACTGGCTTTGAAGAAATAATCTACTATGTTGCAAAAAGGCCTGGTGGTAAGGAATTATATCATCCTGCAGAAACTGAGTGGAACCTCATTGACAGCAAGGAAACAACCATAGGAGATGAATTCTGCCAACAACTTAAATGGTCTTGGAAGCTAATTCTTCCCAACACAAACCCCCAGATAATATTACATTTCAGCATTTTAATTTCAGCCTTGTGAGACCCTGAGGAGACCCAGCTAAGCTATAACTCAGCAATGCCCAAATTTCTGACCTGAAAAAAAAAAACCTGTAAGATATAAATTTGCCTTGTTTTAAGCCATTGTTGTAATTCATTACACTGCAATGGTAAACTAATATATTCTCCAAAATAAATTTTAGAATAATAAAGTGCTATGTAGTCATGAGGGAAGGCAAACATAACAATCACATGAATATAAGATAATGCGTTGGGCATCTTAGAGAGGTGTACCTGATGCTTCATACAGCTGAGGAAACACTGCTCTTCTGTGCTCCAGCAAAGAAACCTACCTTCTGCTCTCCATTTTCACTGCCTTCTCTTGTGACAGTGGTTATGCACATGTTGGATTTTAGCTGCTTAGGAAGCCATGAACACGCATGGCATACATGTGAGCAACAGCTGAGCATACAGCTCAGCAACAGTAGGCATAACATTTGGAGACATTAGGAGAATACTGAGATCTTACAGGTCCTCTCACTGCGGGGTACCAGGGAAAGAATTACTGATGCTAAAGTCAGCAAAAAACCACAAGGGTTTCAGAAATCAATCCCACTTATGTTCCCACAATAGGACATGAATTAACTGGCCTGAACATCTCTAGAAGAGAGAAGAGAAATTACTCACCCTTCTATTGTTTACCTACTTCCAAAGATTGGACTTACTTGTGTTCTAGAAATAAGGTCTGTCATGCCCCTCAGGAAAGACTCAAACTCTCTTTACTGCTCAAAACAATAGATTTTGTAAGTACTCAGGGTTTTGCCATTCTAGAAGTGACATCATAAAAAAGTGAGGCATTATTGGGGAAAAAAATTAGCAAGTAATTTCTGTGCTGTGGGTCCGTGTTCCAGGAATGAGACCCTACTCTCTCCGTATTCTCCCAAGTGGTCTGGTAAACTCTTAGGTTACAAATTGTCTGAAATTGTATGTCAGATAAATAGGAGAATAATTGTATACAAATAGCATTTAATATGCAAGAGCTGATCAAGAAAAAGAGACTATGGGAAGCCCTTTCTATTGAGAAGAGAAAGTTGCAACCCCAGTTAGTTCATTGCCTGGCAACCTAAAATGAAACATTGTCATTCAGCAAACTATCCTGTTGATTTCTCTGAAATTTATTATAAGGTTATCATTAGAATTGTATTGAATGTATAAAGTAACTGCTAGTCAATATTGGCATTCTTCCAAAAATTATTAACCTGGATTATAAAAATATGTAATTCTTAGCAACTATTCATACTGGAGTTGATCACATGAAGCTGCTAATGTAAGAAACAGTCTAAATATGAGATCTAAAACTCACAATTTTCTGACTTGACAAAGTTTTCTTCAGGGTACACATTTGAAACCACTATGTATTTTCTCCACTCATTTACCAAAACAATTTGCTTTAGAAAAATACCTTTAACTCCCCAATAGTTCCTTCCTTCATGCACACATATGCACATGCCTGTATTTTCTACAAGATAATTCTAAATTTTTTTTTCCAACGTTTATTTATTTTTGGGACAGAGAGAGACAGAGCTTGAACGGGGGAGGGGCAGAGAGAGAGGGAGACACAGAATCGGAAACAGGCTCCAGGCTCTGAGCCATCAGCCCAGAGCCCGACGCGGGGCTCAAACTCACAGACCGCGAGATCGTGACCTGGCTGAAGTCGGACGCTTAACCGACTGCACCACCCAGGCGCCCCTCTACAAGATAATTCTAAAGTAACCTCCCTATTCGATTAAAGTCTGACTGAATAATTTCTTATGATGCAATAAAAGACAGAGACAGAAACTTAATTTTATACAGTTTTACAAAGTATTGGCATCTTTACCACATCCAAGAACCCAATATTCCTCTCCATATATATTTTTTTCCTATGTCCTTCACGAAAGTTTTATAGTTACCCTCACATAAGTCATGCGCATTTCTTGTAAGCTTTCCCTAGATATTGGATTGTTTTTGCTGCTATTGTGAATAGATCTCTTCCATCCATTTGTTTTTAGGCTTATTTTTGTTGTATTGTAAAACTTCTACATTTGCATTTCATTTATTTGCTTAGTTGGCTGATTGACTTCTCATTCAGCTATCTTATATTTTTTTCTTATTTGTTTTATTAGGCCTGAAGTTTTTATGATGTATTTCCTTACACTTCAATAGTATTACAAATAATAATCATTACATCTGTAGATCAACACCTCGTCAAAAAACAAGTGATAGAACTTAGGAATAGTTTTCCTGTTTCAAACACAAAGCTCTTTTCATAGTAAAATTTTGTCTTTTTAGCAAGAGAAGTTGGTTTAAATCATCTGTTCCTATTAAGATAGGTTCCAATCCAAGGAAAAGTCATTTCTGTCCAAGGAAAAGCTGCTTTTGCTAGAGGTATAAAAATAGTGTTCAGTAATGCAGCATCACTGGAGAATTTAGCTGGTACTATGAGAGCAAATATGTAGTGGATGCTACAGTTCAATAGACAATTCCTATCAAGTGTAGTTACTCATTCTCCATCTGCTGCAAGCTTTGGCTGCTGAAAACTCAGCTGGATCACTCTCCAGGACCAGGCCTCCAGTGAAAAGGAATGGTTTCCTTACAATTACATTGCCTGCTTCAGGGAAGCCTGCATCCCATAGCTGGTCAATGTGGAAGCCCTGTAGTCCCCTAGACAGGAATACCCTACCCATTTTGGGAAAATTCTGAAAGGACATTCCAGATACAAATCTCCTCTAGGAGCTGGCTGAGATCACTGTTACATTTGCCATGTAGTTCAGCTTCTTCCTCTGTGCCACCTTGGTTTTTTAACTTGCTGATAGATGTAACCTGAGACGCTCAGGGTAACTCTGCTAATTTACTGTGATGAAGTATGATGACATGAAAACCCTAATTAGGTATATTTAAATTGGTAGACATCAAGAAGTAGAGAAATTTTGTGGATGCTATGAAGAAGCCATTTAAGAATTGTGTAAACTCTTATGTATTATGTACACCCACTAATGCAGAGATAGAAAAGCCCCTAAGATACTAAATGATTAATTTGACTTTTTTCTATTTTTTGCAGTTTTATCATGAAATAATTGACATACATCATTGTGAAAGCTTAAGAGGTACAGCATAACGGTTTGATTTACATATATTGTGAAATGATTAGTACAGTAGGTTCAGCTAACATCCATCTCATCATAGATACAATAAAAAAAAGAAAGAAAAAAGAAAAAAAAATCTCCTTGTGATGCGAACTTATAGGATTCCTTACATAAAAGCTTTCCTATGTTGATTTTTGCCACAATTGAAAAGGTTGTTCTTGCACTGCTGTATTATAGTATTATTTATTGGCTATGCAGAGGTATCTCTAGGTAATTTCAGGAAATCTAACATTTTCAACATATACTACTGATGATTCAATTCTAAAGTAAATACGTGCTCATGAAATAGAACCATAGTGTTATGTGCTGAATTGTTTTCCTCAAAATTCATAAGTGGAACCCCTAAACCATAATGGGATGATGGTATTTGGACATGGGCTTTGGGGAGATAAGCGGGTTTAGATAAAGTCATGAAGGTGCAGTCCTCATAGTGAGATTAGTCCCCTTATAAGAAAAGACACAAGAAAACTTGCTGTCTCTCTCTTTGTACACATGCATTGAGGAAAGGCTGTGTGTTTCTGGAGCTAGAGATTGTTGTGAACTTGAGGGAAAATCAGAAAGGGAATGTGTATGTTTCCTTATTTAAGATTTACAATGTCGCAGAGGCGCCTGGGTGACCCAGTCGGTTGAGCATCCGACTTCAGCTCAGGTCATGATCTCACAGTCCATAAGTTCGAGCCCCGCATCGGGCTCTGTGCTGACAGCTCAGAGCCTGGAACCTGCTTCACATTCTGTGTCTCCCTCTCTCTCTGCCCCTCCCCTGCTCATGCTCTCTGTCTCAAAAATAAATTAAAAAACATTAAAAATAAAGATTTACCATGTAGCACAGGAATCAGATACTAGGAGAATCACTAAAATCCTTTAAAGAGCATCTTATCCACAAGACACTAAGACTACATACATTAAGTAGCCTTTATAAAAAATTTCCACAGTGATATTCTACTCTATTTTTATGGTTAATTTGAATAAAATATCTCATTATTACTGAAAAAATTAACTAAGTGGAAACTTTCTTTTGACTTTTCAATTTCTACCACTTGTTTCCAAATCTGCTTCAAGCAGAGTGCTTTATCAAAAGGTCTAAATATTATATTACATTGATAAATATTATATCAAAATAGACATGAACTTATAAGGGACAGAGGGAGATAAGATATCTTGAAAAGTTTTCTGAAATCTCTGAGGATCACTATGGGTTCCCTATTTTACTTGAACCTTCTCCAATTAGAGTTGTTTTTTTGTGGGTTATTTGTTTTTGTGTTTTGGAGAGAATTTATCAGAAGCAGAATATATCTACAACCTAATTAAAATCATTTTACCTCATTTGTGTTTTACTTCCTCTCCTGTTTAGGCCCAGGATCCCTGGCTTTTTGCCTGGCAACAAAACCCAGTTCAGACAATACTCTTTCCTCATTCTGTCAATCACGTTGTGGTAATTAATTAATTTAAGTTGTGAAAATTGTGAAACTGTTATCAGTGCCATTGCCTTCAGAATTATGAAATTAGGCAGCAGCAGACAACTAATTATTAGAGTTTCAAAAGCTCTGAGGGTGATGATCCAAGTGTTAGTTTGGATTTCATTTATTTAAAGAACTCTTCCTGTGCCCATATTTAAGGCTAAAAATTAATTATTCACATCTGATAGAAGAAGGTGAAATAAACACTCTGCACATTATTCAATAGTACTTTAATTTGAAAGCCTTTTATTGCTTTTGAATGATTACTATTTTATATCTTGAAGCAAAAATAGGTTTCAAAAATGAATGCAGCAGATTTTCATTTCATTTTTTAAAAATGTGAGCATGATTCTATTAAAACAAAGGGGCATGATCCACATATAAACCACATGATCCATCTGGTATAAAAGTTACAGAAAATATTTATGGTATGCTTGTATAAATTGTCTAAAATTTCTTATAGCCTATCAAAATTCCCTTTTCTATTTCTCTCACTAAAAAAATATTAGGCTGTTAAATTATATATTTAATAAATATTAGAAATAAATATTACAATTATTAAATTATTATAAAATTATTACCAGAAACCTGTTTCAGTTTTAGTTTTTACACTGACAAACTGAATCTAGGAAGTAGGAATATATTCTACTTTCTCTGTGCATAATTACACACACACACACACACACACACACATGTATTCTATGATCATAATTGTTAAAAAATGCCATAAGTCTATTTTACAAATCAGGAAAAATATACTAATAGAATATTTTTGTTGAGGTTCCTGTATTAAAGATTAATAGTGCATTTTAAAATATATTGAAAAACTTAAAACTTCTAGAAGATTGCTTGGGAGAAAAAAAATTTAACCTCGGGTCAATTAAAAGTTTCTTAGGATAAAAAGCCCTCAGAAATCATGAAATTGAAAAAAAATGATTAGACTTTATAAAATTAAAAACTTCTGTTCTTTTAAACTTCTAAAAACTTCTAAAGACAATGTTCAGAGAATGAAAGGTAAGAAAGATCTTAACTACACAGAACAAATTGAGGCTTCCTGGAGGGGAGGTATGTGGGAGAGATGGGTTAAATAGGTGATGGGTACTAAGGAGGGCTCTTGTGATGAGTACTGGGTGTTGTGTATAAGTGATGAATTGCTAAATTCTACACCTGGAACTAAATAAAAATAAAATAAATTCAAACCAATTAATTTCAAAACACTTAAAAACTATATTGAAACTGTATTTTGAAAGTTGCTAAGAGAATAGATATTGGAAGTTCTTATTATAAGGAAAAAACTAGACTTACTGTCGTGATCACTTTGCAATAGGTACAAATATTTAAAAAATATGTTGTACAACTGAAATTAATATGTTCTATGTCATTGACACATGAATAAAATAAATAAATAAATAAATAAATAAATAAATAAATAAATAAATAAATATTTTTTAAAAGATGTAAATAGACATACCAAGTACACAGACTCAGAATCTTTAAGATTTCATTTCTGATTAGATAAAATCTAAACAAAATACCAGCAGGCTTTTGTGTGTGTGTCTGGAAATTAATCAACTTCAAGATGATTAAAATTTATATGGAGATGCAGAAGATCTAGAATAATCAAACACTCTTTAAAAACAACAAATTAGGATCTACCTAATTTTAAAACTTATTATGAAGCTATAGTGATCAAAAGAGATTGACACTATTAAGAATAGATATCAATGCAATTAAATATTATTCTGAAACAGACCAGCCCATATATGAATTAATAATGTTTGACCTATGTACCAAGATAATTTTATAAGTAAACACTTTTTTAACAAAATGTGCTTAAAAACAGAAAATCCAAATAGAAGAAGAAGAATCTTATCATAATTAGCTCATAATAAATCAGAGTACTAAAATGTAAAAGCTAAATTTATTAAAACCTTTAGTATAAAACATAGAAAAGAATGTTGTGATTGTATCGTAGCCAAATATTTTTTAAACAAAAGACAAAATCACTCACTAACAGAGGTGCCTGGGTGGTTCAGTTGATTAACTGCCAATCAATGGTTTTGGGTCTGGTCATGATCTCATGGTCCATGAGTTTGAGCCCCACATGGGGCTCTGCACTGTCCTGCTTTGGATTCTTTCTCTCCGTCCCTCTGCCCCTCCCTACTGCATGTGCTCTCTCTCTCTCTCTCTGTCAAAATAAACTTAGAAAAAAAATCACTCACCAACAATAAAGAGAAAACATAACAATAATTTTGTACTCTGTCAAAATTAAACTTTTTTAAAAAAGTTTATTTATTTATTTTGAAAGAGAGAGAGAGAGTGCAATCAGGGGAAGGGCAGAGAGAGAGGGAAAGAGAGAATCCAAAGCAGACTTCGGGCTGCCAGTGCACAGCCTGATTCAGAGGAGCTTGATCCCTTGAACAGTGAGATCACGACCTGAGCTGAAATCAAGAGTCTGACGCTTAACCGAGTGAACCACACAGGTGCCCCCAAATTAAATATTTTTATTCATCAAAAGATCTCATTAAGAAAATTGTGTGTGTGTGTGCGTGTGTGTGTAATGGCATATACATGGTATATTATGGTACATTATATAGTTTAAAATTATCTGTAGACATATATCTGGCAAAGGACTCACATCCAGAACGTCTAAGTAACTCCTATAAATCAATAATAAAATACGATGTAAGCATTTAATACTGGCATGACATTTGTAGAGACACTTCAAAACAAAGTGGGAATAAGCAAGTGATCACAACAATTTATCAACATCTTTCATCCTAAGAGAAATGTACATTAAAACAAGATTGAGAGAACATTTTACTCACCAGAATTAACAAAATAATGGAAAAACTGATAATGCCAAATTCTGGTGAAGATGTAGAACAATTGAACCTGTTAACAATTTGTGAATAGAAATGCAAGATGATATTGTCATTTTGGAAAGATGTTTGATAGTTTAGTATAAAGATAAACAGACCTACAATGCGGCCTAGCAATTCCACATGTATGTATTTACCTACCCGCTGGAAACAAATGCCCATCAATAGGAGAATGTCATATTCATCATACAATGAGTTACAGTTAGGCAAGGAAAGGCAGAAACTACTAATACACAAAATAACATTAATCAAGTTTGTGAAGGTTATGTTGAGCAAAAGAAGTGACACAGAAAAGAACACATCCTGTTTCTTTATATATAAGTAAGTAAAAGAACATACAGAATTTTGCAAAAGTGGTTGTTTCCTGAAGGTGGGGCATTTAGTCGAAAAGAGCACCAGGGAGTTTCTGTTTAGAAACAGTATATATCTTTTTTAAGGGTGGTGGTTACTCAGATATGTCAAAGATCATAATTCATCAAACAAAACACATTACATTTGTGCTCTTAATATATAAATTATACTTTAATGAGTAAGTATGCACAAAATTAAGTACAAAGTTAGGCAGCAAGTGAGACAGTATGGTGAAATGAATTAAGGAGACTGCCCACATCTTGTTTCAAATCCAAGGACTGTTTGGTAAAGTTACAATATCTTTCTGGGCCTTAGTTTTATTTTCATAAAATGGGAATAATAATGCTAAAATTACTGTGTTGCTGTGAGGGCTACGTGACTAAAACTAAATTCCAGGCATAGAGCAGATTCAGCCACTCACGGTCTGCCATTAATCTTATGTGTCTCAGTGAGTATAAAGTTCATCCTAGAAGAACTTACCTTGATTTATAATCGTTTATACCAGATGTACATTATGAAAACAATAATTCTCTCTTCCGTAGCTCACTCAGGATTACGGAGATATTTTATTAACTATGTGCTACTGAGTCCAGGTGTTTCTTTCCCTAAGTCTTCTCTCCCCTATTTTCTGCCTCTGTTCCTCTTCCCACTTCTCCTTCCCTACGTCCTTCCTTTCTGTCTCACTCCACCAAAAGTCATTTATTATTTTGGATTAACACCTGTATAAATGTGTATACATAAATAAATTCAGTTGTGATCATGTGTCCAAAGAGAATGCTGCCAATAATAGGAGAGGCAGAATCCAAATTAAGAAGAGGAGGGAAGAGATTCTTGGCTAAAGAAAACACATTCATTTAAATCAGATGAGCAAATCCTAAGGATTTGTTAAAGTCCTAGATAAATGTAAGTATACTACTTGAAAAAGCAGAGAAGACGTTATTTCTGCTCATATTTTTTCAATATATGAAATTTATTGTCAAATTGGTTTCCATACAACACCCAATGCTCATCCCAACAGGTGCCCTCCTCAATACCCATCACCCACTTTCCCCTCCCTCCCACCCCCCATCAACCCTCAGTTTGTTCTCAGTTTTTAAGAGTCTCTTATGCTTTGGCTCTCTCCCACTCTAACCTCTTTTTTTTTCTCCTTCCCCTCCCTCATGGGTTTCTGTTAAGTTTCTCAGGATCCACATAAGAGTGAAACCATATGGTATCTGTCTTTCTCTGTATGGCATATTTTACTTAGCCTAACACTCTCCAGTTCCATCCACGTTGCTACAAAGGGCCATATTTCATTCTTTCTCATTGCCACGTAGTACTCCATTGTGTATATAAACCACAATTTCTTTATCCATTCATCAGTTGATGGACATTTAGGCTCTTGCCATAATTTACTCATATTTTCAAAGGGGAAGAAAAGCTGACTTGGTAGTATTAAAAGATAAAATAAAAATATTAAAAATCATACAAGTTTATTTGAGCAAACATTGATATGAATCGGGAAGCATCCCATCTAATGGATAGAAAGGAGTTCTGAGGAGCTATACAAAAATAAAGACTTCTATATACAGAAAAGAGAGGGAACAAGAAAGTTAGACTAGGCAAAAAAAAAAATCAGGTTATTACAAGATTATTTTCCTTTAGGGGATGGCAGACATCTATCCAGCAGATTACCTAACTAGTGCTTGATCAGGAAATTCCTGCTTGAATGGCTTAAGTCTCCATTTCTGAGAGAGACAAAACTATAATTAAATTAAGTTTCAGTTTGGGGACACAGACCTTAGTGTAAGTGACTTCATTCTGGGACTATTGTTTTGGTTCTTTTGAACAGTATTTAAAAACTAGTAGTCTTCATTTTGATACCTAACAAAGTAATTAGAACACAAACTGAAACAATCAATTTGCAATAATCTAGAGAACACAAGGTACAAGGTGGAAAACCAACATGGCTTTGTGAAAAGCAAACCATGTCAGAAAAGTTTGGCCTTTCTATAATTAACTGGCCAGTGATAAGTAACCAGCCACAGAACACAACATGCTTATGTAAGTGTGTACTTGGGTAAAGTACACTCACAGGGTTGTTATTAGAAAATTGGTAGAAGGTGTGTCCTAATGGTGATAGGCATACTAAGCTTATGTCTTAATATGTTTTCTTTTCAGTCTATTATTATTACCAATCAATGACATACAGAAACTTTTTTAAAAACATGTTTAAAATATTAGGGACTGGGGCGCCTGGGTGGCTCAGTCGGTTAAGCATCCGACTTCGGCTCAGGTCATGATCTCGCGGTCCGTGGGTTCGAGATCCGCGTCGGGCTCTGTGCTGACAGCTCAGAGCCTGGAGCCTGTTTCAGATTCTGTGTCTCCCTATTTCTCTGACCCTCCCCTGTTCATGCTCTCTCTCTGTGTCTCAAAAATAAATAAATGTTAAAATTTTTTTAAATAAATAAATAAAATATTAGGGACTATGAATAACAGTAGATGAACAATGGCCTGAGATTAGCAGTGGAAACAGACAAAAATGCTGACCTTTTTCTAATCGTGTAAACTCATGAATCAGACATTTGAAAAAAAAAATAGTCTCTACTTGAGATAAATGAAAGAGGAGTGATGCCGTTGAGGAGAGATGGATTTCTGTTAGAGAAGCAGAAGTGTAATATCCAGGTGATCTAACACACTGCATAAATGAGATCTGTTCCAGACACTATTGGATACCATTGAGGGGTGATACAGTGATGATTGTTCTAAAATAGGGTAAAAACTACTAGATGTGAATAGAAATAAACAACAAGAGTATTCTACTGCTTTGATAATCAGTTGCTTCATTAATTTAGACTTAATCACTATAAGAAATTCTAAATAAGAAGTTCTTTGATAATGTGTTGTCTCCAAAACTTTAATATGTATTAATGTCAGAATTACCTTTTATGTTTCTAAAACTGGTAGGTTTCTTGATCCTACCTGATCCTACCTTGATCCTACCTGAATTTTACTGTTTTCAAACCATCTGAAAATGTGGAGTTTAAAATTAAATTCCATAGGCAATTCCTAATAAGCTAATGCATAGGGAAACTAATGTTAGTCTGGCATAGGGAGTCATAGATTTCTGACAATAAAGACACAAAGAAGGTAAGCATGCTGACTAAAGCCAGGTTTGGGGAGGCAGCAGTATTTTGAATGCCATTATCGGTTAGCTTTCTAGTACACACTCCGATATTGTAAGCAGTGGCTTCAAGAACAGTGGAGGAGGGGAGAATGGATAACTAATTTGTGGCTTCCTCAATTACTGGACTACCAAAGATCTGTGAAAATGAAGGAAATGTACCTACATACAACAGCATTGTTAAGTCTTACAAATGTAATGATGAGTGAATAGAAGGTACATCAAAGAGCACATGATGTACAATTTTGTCACATAAAATTATTTCAAAAAGACAAAGTTAACTTTTACTATTTAAAGATGTATGTTTATATGGTAAATCTAATAATGGAGATCAAGAAAGTGATTATCCTAAGTCAAGACAGTGATTACATTTTGGGGAAGGTGTAAGTGTACAATGTTCAGATTGTTACATGAAGGACCTTTTGGTGTTCTGTCAATGTTCCATATTTTCACTTATTTGGTAATATTTTGATACTCACTATGTGATAAAATATTTATAATTAAAAAAAATAGTGGGGATATTTGTACAAGTCAACCACACGAGTGAGAATGTTCAATATTTTCACTAGTTTCATCTAACTTACGAAAATTGGAGCCTGCTATTGGATAAAAAAGAATTTTCTTAAGTGATAACACACTGACTACATGCATTTTATTCCCCTTTTCCCCTATCAGATGTAGTGGTATACTAATGATTATGTTTAAGATATAGTACGGAAAAGAATGTTGGTGGTATTCTTAGCCTGTTCCAATTATATCTGTTTATGCATAATGGTGTATAGATCTGACAAACCAAAAAGGAAACAGAAACAAAAATTAAAAGACCCTCTCCACAATAACCATCCATCTGGGAATATACTCATACAGGCATCTGTTTAAACATACCATGATTTTTCATATAGATTTATAGGATCCCAGGTGTTTCTGAAATTATGTGCTGAATTACAGGTGAAGGAACAGCTGCCACCAAAGGAGAAAAAAATAGGCTTGCACATTTATAGAACAGAAGCTGACATGAACCTTTTTGAAGGTTTGAAAATGTCCAGTAGACTTTTTAATTAAAAATTGTGCTTGCCTTTGCACTTCTATGTTCCAAAAAGAACTAATACAGTTAAGAACTGAAATAGTGTAATCCACTCTTGGCAAGATTTACAACCAGTTTTTGAGACCCTAGAGGCTCAAATATTTTAGTCAAGCAGCATAGTGAAACTTTGAACACTGATCTCAGCTTTCATATTTAGTTACTAGTAAGTGGAACATTTCTGGGTCTAAGTAATTATCATACATGGGTATCTTTTATCTGATATAACCTAAATGTACTATCAATAGGAGGAAAGAATAATAATAATTTGGAGCTCTGATCAGACACAAACATCACTTCAACACAGACTTGAATACAAGCACAGGCATCAGTTACAGGTCACAGCTTGGGTATGGGAACATAAATCTAAGGACTAAGAGGAAACAAAGCTATTAGCTTATTATCAAGAAACACATGATATGTAGATTATGTTCTAGAACACCATATGTGCATTTACTGGATTATGTAAAATGACCCCAGAACTGTGCGTAATTGCAATCCCAGAAATCCAAAAGAGCATTGTAAATGGTATTTGTGCCCTAGTTTTAGAATAATACTTTATTGTATTGCCTTTTTATTTGATAAGGCAGAGATGCAAACTGTTTCACGTTGTCTCCAGATCCTATTAACCAATTTCCATGTTACCTCTAAGGTGGACACTGATAGGTATCAGTTTAACGAATCTAAAGAATAAGTAATACACACATGAATATACTACTTGTAAAGAAGCTCAAAGTATTTGTTTCTGGCAGGTGGTAATGAACTGGAAATTTACTATTTCTCCATTAGCCCCAGTTTCTTCATAAAGATTAATTACTGATATTTGAAAGAAGAAGATACATGATATATATGACAACACTGTTGTAATAGTCTATTTTATACCATAGTGGTAGATTATTTAGATCTATTGCCTGTATGTCAAGATAATTCCACTTCTGAGATCTATATATGGAGAAAGAAATTAAGATATACACTGGGAAATGTATTTATTTGCATGTTCATTTTGCTTTCATTTATAATAGCAAACAAGAAAAATAAAACTGGAAACAACCCAAATGTCCATATAATGGATTATTTACATAAACACCAAGAGAATATTATATTGCCATTAGAATTATATTTTTGAAAAATTTCACCATGGGAAATTTATTTTATCTGTAATAACACGTGTCATATATTTGCATCTTCTAGACAGAAGAATATGCAATATTAACTGCAACCCCAATTTGTAGATCAAAGCATACACCCTTAATTACTTCTTAAATTCAAAAGTTTGTCCATAGATAAGCTATAAAGTTTTCCCTAAGTCAATACTTTGCATAACTTAAAGAAGGACAATCTTTCAGCTCCCTTCATGGATTAAGAGCTTGATGGCGAATCAGTAATCTCTTATTTGTTAAAATATTGCAAATGTCCACCTAGCAATGCCTTCAAGAATGTAATAAGATTAGTCTTCAGAATCTATTGATTTAAGCTGACAAAAACCAAGTTGACAATATTAGATACAATTTATTTAAAGATAAAAAGGTATATCTTTAGCCTTTCGGCTTTCTCAAATGTTTGTAGGTCTGGCTATTGTGAAATTTTGTATAAAGAACTCTCAACACTCAATAGTAAGAATACAAATTATACAGACATAAGACACATGACAAAAGACTCCTTACAAAAGAGGATAGACACATGGAGGGTAAGAACAATGAAAGAAATATTAGTACCCTTCAGGAAATGCAAATTAAAATCACAATTAGCTACTATTACACATCTATTAAAATGGTTGGAAAAACCCAACCCTCACAATACCAGTACCTGTGTAGGCAAGGTTCCAGAGCAAGCAGAACTCCTGTACAATGCTAGTAAGAATGAAAATTGTAGAGTTACCCTGGAGAATATTTTGGCATTTTCTCATAAAGTGAAAGGTTGAAGTTCATACCAGATCGCACTGAGGTGAATGGATGAAAGAGCTACAAGCATAGCCAATCTCATGGGCTTGGAGCCTCTGCGATTGTACAAAGCTCCATGGTCGAAAAGTCCCTATATTTTTGTTTGCTTGCTTGTCTGTTTGTTTTAATGCTTTGCTGTGACCATCTCAAAATTCTTAATAGTTTTATCACTGAGCTTGAATTTTAAAAGTAAAGTCCAATGGTTCAGTGGAGCAAGAGCAGAGGAGAAATGCACAGTATGTGTTCCTCCCACCACTCCTTGCTGACCCATTTACAAGCAGCCTTTATGATGTCCCATGATCACAGAATTCCAATGGAGTGCAATGCATGGAAGTTCAGTGAGACTTAAAGCAAACACAAGGTATGTCATGTCTAGGACCACATAAGCTGCAGGACTAAAAGCTTGATAGGCCATGCCTTCCATTAGAACCAGAACTTGTTTTGAAGGCAGACACAGGGCAATGGCATTCTAAGATATGTTAGAAAGACTTGGACATTAGAAAGACTAATGTCCAAAGACTTGGACATTAGAAAGAATGTCCAAGAAACTGTCCTTTCTTACTCCTGCTATTTACCCATATTATCTAACCACTTAAGCTCAAAATGATATAGGAGGAAAGAGAAAAAGAGACTAACCTATAGGTCCATTTCTTTTCTCAGTAAGCTAAAAGTAAAGAGTGTTGTAAAATGTGTGAATATCAAAAAGTGGAATGAAAGCAGTTAAGTTAGCTTTGCAGAGTGTTTCCACTGTTCAATTAAGACAAAATACTTATGCATATTTGAGCTATGGAATACAAATTTTGTAATTTCAGTGATTCTACATGCAAGTTAAATGCTCTTATATTTGCATTTAAAACTAGCATGGCATAATATAAAGATGAACAATAAAATTTATGTTAATAATTTAAAATTATATGTTTCCTTTACTTAGAATATTAGTTAGCAAATAAAAAACACCATAACAAGTAAAAAGGAACCTCGGAATAAAAAGCATTGTATTTCAGTATTTTTAACAACACTTTTCCCCTGCTTTTTGAGCAAGAGGCCCTGAACTTTCATTTTACATTGAATCTCTGAAATTACATAGACAATCCCAACCACAAGTTGTAGCTGTGATCTCCATTTCCATGTGACCAAAGATTTCTTACCAAACTACAGTGAAAGGGAATTTAGCCCCAGTGGAAAGGAACATGGCCCTGTTAGGCATCCTGGTCTTTTAGTATGCAGAGGTAATATTCTGTGTACAAGTAATCTCTGCTTTATCTGAAACACAGCTGCTACAAATTCCTTCTACTGATTTCTAGGATCAAACACTAAAAAGCTGCTTCTCATTTTTCTGAGGCTCCAGCTCTAATTCTATGGTCCCATTTCCAGCCTGGAAAGAAGTGGTTCTGTTGCTGGATCTCCCATTATCGATCTCCTCACGAGTAAGGTGAAGCAGGAAGAGACATCAACCCCTTTTTTCTATGTTCAAGTTTCACTCTTTACTTATTTTTGGTAAAGAGTTTCTTTATGCTTTAATGTGCCACTCCTTTGCTCCTAATCTCTCTCAACCATCTTACTTTAAGAGAAAAAGTATAATTACAGATTCGTATGAAGCACACCACTATTGTAAGTCATTCATTTTTTTACCTTCTGCCATGAAGTAATTCCATTCTCCTAAATACTAGTCCATTTTCCTGGGGACATTATTCACTACCAGGGAACTTTTGGAAATACTTAGCAATTTTAGTGTCATTTGCAATCTCATCCTGAAACTTATAGTGGGAAGTGACAATGACAACACTCAATTAATTTCCCCAAGAAAAAGTATTGCAAGGTACAAAAACATGGCTAGAAAATAATTGGTTGGACCCAAAGGTAACGTATAAAAAATCGTCATTACCGTGCACTAAAATAACTTGCTCAGGGAACTTAATATAGAACTTTCATTGAATATGTTAAGTTTATGTGGTTAATGTAGGAAACTTAAGAATCACTTATTGAACGCATTTTTAAACTTTTTTTAATGTTTATTTATTTTGAAAGAGAGAGAGGGTGAGTGTGACAGTCAGAGAGAGAAAGAGAGGGAGAAAGAGAGAATCCCAACCAGGCTCCACACTGTTAGGGCAGAAATGGACATAGGGCTCAAACTCATGAACTGTGAGATCATGATCTGAGCTGAAATCAAGAGCTGGTAGTTAACCAACTGAGCCACCCAGGCACCCTTATTGAAGGCATTTTTTAATCAAAACAGAAAGGTATATAGGATGTTAGTATTTATTTTAGGATAATTCTTTGCATTGTATAAAACTCTCATCAAGTAAAAACTTTGTGATTATGCAGCATTTCATTTTGCTCTTATCTTGGTGGTGGTGGTGTGTGCATGTCTGTGTTGTGGGAGGCTAGAGGGGGAAAGGGTGATCTTCCAAAGACTAACCACAATATTCCATGCTCAAAATTAATTAGGTAATATCCAAACAGAAATTAGAGAAATCTTATGAGTATTTATCACCTAAAGGACCTATGACAATAACTAGAGAGTTAGTATAATGAGGAGTATGGAAGTATACAAGTAAGAGGGCTTCAATTAATTGAGAATCCCCAAAAATTGATATTATAAAATAAAGTTAGGGTATGGCAATTCTTAAATATCAGAAACTTGGAAAGAAAAAATGCATTTAAACATCACATTATAAATTTTATGGTTTCATTAAATAATCATGTATCTAGTCACAAGCCATGATATTCCTGAGAAATATATCTGATATTTAAGTCTTTGCAAGTACTCCAATCTGTTTATTCTGCCTAAATTGCCTTCTTGCTTAGAACTGGAGGGTCAGTAAAAAAGTTGAAGGGCATTGGACCAAGTGTGAATTGAATTTCTACAACGTCTTTTTTTTTTTTTTTTTTTTTTTTTTTAGCTATTGTTCATCAACATTTGCTTATCTGGGGGAGGAAATGAGTCCAAAAAGATTCCAAAATGGAAAACAATGAGAGGGTTCTCCTATAAAACAATTTGCCAAGAATATTATTGCCTAGTGATGATACAGTAGCATAAGAATGACTAATAACTGACAATTGACAGGTTACTCAACTTCTCTGACTTCAATATGGAAATAGTTATACCTACTTTGCAGGTGACTGTGAAGATCAAATTTTTTAAATAAATACGACATATGAATACAGTAACTTTTATATAACATTATGAATGTTTGATCCCTATTTTCATACACCATCCCACTCTTTTCCCGTAAACATTATGTTCTCTATTTTTTTTATCTTGTTGGTAACCTAACCATGATTTCTCTAATTTGTATATTTTAGAGTCTTTTGTTCAGGACTATAATCATTACAATGTTACTACATTTGTAACTAACCTTGAAATGCTTCCTTTGAAATCTATTTGTGTGAGTGAAGTCAGATCATGTGTGTCTTAGTCTCAGTAAAAGCATATATCTTAGCATCATTCATGAAAAAAGTAATTAATGCAATAATCATGAGGAATGCATGAAATATTACTGATGATTTTCCTTGTCTGCACAATACCAGTGAAGAAAATAAACACATTTTTATTACATGCTGAAAGTAAAAATAAAAAGAAGAAACACTTGACAATTGATCTTCAACTGAAAGAACCCTTCAGGGAGTCACATAGTAGATTCTTTAACTTCCAATACAATGAAACTATACAACTTGGATACAAATAGATAAACATTTGGTAGGTAAGTAGTGTAACAGAAATATGAAAAAAAGGAAAAAATAAAAAGAGAAGTACAAAGATGATAGGAAGTGACAAAATAAAAGAGAGTATTTAGAAATTAAATATATGTTTTCCAGGCTATCATATAGTACTTTTATAGCATCTGAAGTCACATCTTCCTATCTGCCTATATAAAACACACACATATTTATGTATGTAAACACACACACACAATAGATAATAACAAAAATATTGCTGGTTTCAGCCATTTGGAATGTGTTACAATTCTATTTAAGATAAAACTTGAAAGGAATGCGACAGGCTCGAAAGCATTTTTGCACATATTATTTGCCATTTAGCATACCCTTGTGTTCACATGGCTAATAAAGCTTATAATGCAGTTTCTCAATGTGGAGTGTTATTAGAGAATGAAGTGTAGGGAATAAAAACAAGAAGTCATTTATATAAAGTACTTTCTTGAAAGCTTTGTCCTTTTGCAATTTCATAGTTACAGTGAAAGAATGAGGACTCTTCTCTGATGAAAGAGGTTCTTTGGACGCATTATATACCTACAGCCTTTCCATTTCAAGCCTTTTCTGATTTTGACCTTAGTCTGAGCCAGCAATTTGGATCAGTTCCATTTAAAAAGGGATCTGTTTACACTTCCTTGTTTTAATCAGCCTTAGAGTGAAATTGGAATGAAATGTATAATCATTTGATGGTGCCAGTGTTTGCCAGTCTGTCTTACCAGCTTGAGTTCATCTAAGAGATGATTTTGAAGTAAAAAGGTTACTCCGTTTACTAAGCAAACAGAAGGAGGTAAGTCGTTTTTCTCAGAATTGTGGAAGTGGTTTCTTCATAAGAGTTCACATATTGGAAAGAATCGCTGACTGAACCCTCCACAGCAATGTTCCAGGATTCATTTTTAATAAAGTTGTTTATTTCAAGAGTATAAGCTCCACTTTTGAGCAAAATGCAGAAACCAGCACAGGAGGTTAAAAAAGCTGTTCTGCTGTAATAGTGTAATTTGTTTCTTGGCCATTAAATGAGAATGCTGGGATTTTAATTCCACTATTTGGTTTCCAGCATCTACTATAATTAATTTTCTCTTATTTTGTTGCTATAGAATCAAATGGAAACTAATGATGTGGAACCCAACGTTGTCAAGGCAGTGATGAGCTTCATCTACGAGGTGGGGAAGCTCCTCCATCTGACAAAATGGCAGATGACTTGAGTGGTTTCTAACAATGCCGGGGTCCTGTGCCTTGTGGCAATGTTCTGCTCGAATTAGACCACCTAGGGATTGCAGTTCCAAACCAAAGCTGTTTTAAATCTTTCACTTGCTGGCTTCTGTACTCTTTTGTCAGCTTCATAACATATTAACTTATCTTATATGTGCTTCCTTTATCTGACGTTTTAAAAATTATAAAGTGTGGGGCATTCTTATAAATGTTTCAGTGTTTCCTGATGCCATCATATTGAAAGTAACAAAGTGTTTTTAAAATCACTATAAAGTGAATTTTATAGAGGCTATATTCTAACTGATGATAGGTTATAAACATTTTAAAAATGAATCTAAGATATTTAACAATAGGTCATTAATTTCTCAGAAGGCGTAGAAAGTATTAAACCAAGATACTTCTGTTGAGTAATTATTAATTGCAAGATTAGGTGGAATCTTGATTAGGTGGAAATGAGAACAATTCAGAATGTGATTATGTCATCTTAGAGCTTGTGAAAATCATAGAAGGGAACTTTGGGCATTGGTGAATTAAGATACTTTCCCAAAGCTACATATAATTGATAGTCAAGACAATATTTAATTCAAACTTATAAAAAAAAGAAAAGAATGGCCCAATAAGAAGAGGATGTTGAGGTTAAATAATCCTTTTAGAACATCATCAGAGATTATAATGTGATCAACTTAACCCTGTGGAAATTATATTTGAACTAAAATATGAAAGCTGAGTAAGAGCTAGGTGTGGTATGGCAAAGGAGAGGAGGAGAGACAAGTGTGTTCCAGGAAGAAAGTCTTGAACGAGAAAAGGATATAAAGGAAAAAGCCAAAAGACCAAGGAAGTCATGCTGAGAAAAAGAAAAAAATCCAATACTTATGGTTGGTTAGGAAAATTATTTAGAAATAGAAGTGAACAGAAATTTGGAAAAAAAATGATAGCCATGTCTGACCAGAGAGAAAACAAGTGACAGTGTTATAATGATAGGATGATAAGCTGTGCCAAATATTGTTCAAAGATTAAATAAATAGAGAGCATGATTTTGGTAACACAATGGTCACTAAAAATTTTAGGGAGTTGTAAAGAGAGGAGAGTGTGTAATCCCTATTGGAATTATCTGGGTAACAAATGAGAGATAATGAAATTTTAAAAGTGACCAAAGAGAACTAGTTAATAACTGGTTGGTTGTTTTAATAAGAGAGATATCAGACCATGCTTACTTGCTAATAAGGAAAGGCCAACAGAAAGAATAAGTTGAAAATAAAAAAGGGGGGACTTAATGGCACTGAATTTTTGAAAAGTGGAAAGAAATATCATTTACAGTTTAGATGGACAGGTTATTTTTATGGAGAAAGAACATATCCTTTGTTTTTATTGTCAAAATATAAGAGAAAGAGATTGGTGATAGATAGAGATAGGTGTGCCCATTTGTTCTTTTTCTTCTAATTTTCTGATTTTTTTTTTTTTTGGAAGCATGAGTAAAGACAACCTGCCAAAATGACTTAGTGATTCAGAAAGGGTGTCTAATTTACAGAAGTGTAAAACTATTTGAAATAAGTGTGATAGATAGAGAGGGGGAATAATCTAAATACAGATAAACATATTTGATGGAAAAAATATTAAAATTAGTGTTATGGATTGAATTGCGTGCCCCGCCAAAAGATGCATTGTAGTCATCCTCAGTACCTCAGAATGTGACCTTATTTGGAGATACAGTCTTCACAGAGGAAATCGCGTTAAAACGAAATTATTAAGGTGGGCTCTATTCTTTATTTAAAAATTTTTTTCTAAATGTTTATTTAGTTTTGAGAGAGAGAGAGAGAGACAGAGCATGAGTGGGGGAGGAGCAGAGACAGAGGGAGACACAGAATCCGAAGCAGGCTCCAGGCTCTGAGCTGTCAGCACAGAATCTGACGCGGGGCTCAAGCTTACAAACTGTGAGATCATGACCTCAGCTGAAGTCGGACACTACTGACTAAGCCATCAAGGCGCCCCAGGTGGGCTCTATTCTAATATGACTGGTGTCCTTGTAAACAGGAAATCTTGGACAAAAAGACAGACACATGTATAGAGAATATGGTGTGAAGAGATGGCCAGAGAATATAGTCATATACAAGCCAAGGAGAGAGGTCTGGAACTGATCCTTATTCCACAACTCTGAGAAGGAACCAATCCTATCAACACTTTGATTTTGGATTTCTAGATTCCAAAACTGTGAGACAATAAACTTGTGTTGTTTAAGCCAGCTGGTTTGTGGTCCTTTGTAAGGCAGCCCTAACAAATGAACATAGTTGCTGGGCATGAATTACTGTCACCATTCTAGTCCAATGGAGAATTTTAGGAGGTACATGTTTTGCATTCCTCTAGAGTGTGGATTTTGTTAGTAGGTTGTAGCAAATTGACAAGAACAGTGAGAGTATTGTTAACAGTGAATTATAGGTGTGGTGAATCCTGCATCTAAACTGAAAAGGAAGAGAAGTAGAGCAGAGTCCTTCAAATATATGGAGACAGTAAGTCCTAATGAGATCAAAGGAACCATTACACAAAGAGAAATTATGATTACATGTCATAGCCAACTGTGGTTATAAAAATCAGAGCAAAAAAAAAAAAAGAAATAGAATAATGTCTAAATGGTCAAAGCACATACAAAGAAAGGAAAACATGGAAAAACTCTTCAAATCCAATTCAAAAATCACCTGCCTTTAAAGCCTAGTGATTTCTCTAGCAGAGTCAGTGGTTGCCTCCTATATACATGGCCTCAAATTTCATTCAGTCCTTTTTTTTTTTTTAAGGTTTTTTTTCAACGTTTATTTATTTTTGGGACAGAGAGAGACAGAGCATGAATGGGGAAGGGGCAGAGAGAGAGGGAGACACAGAATCAGAAGCAGGCTCCAGGCTCCGAGCCATCAGCCCAGAGCCCGACGCGGGGCTCGAACTCACGGACAGCGAGATCGTGACCTGGCTGAAGTCGGACGCCTAACCGACTGCGCCACCCAGGCGCCCCCATTCAGTCCTTTTTAATTGAACTTTTTAACCTGTGATGTATTTCCCGCAGATATGCTCTATAATGCCACAGTCAGGCATGTAGAATTTCTGCCATATAACATTCAGTGCCTCATATTTACTATACATTGCTGAATACATGATAAAAGACTTTTTAAAAGTGATTATTGGGAATACAAACAAACAAACAAAAAGATAATAGAAGTTCAGGTCTGCTATTCAGAGCTCGTGCTGTAAGGTTAGTAGATAATAGAAAGTAGAATTACTGAACTCCTATTTTGCCTCTGTCTTTTCTTGTCAAGGGGAATGAGCATCAGGCCCAAAGTGCAGATCTAACTTTCGAAAGAGGGATTTGAAGCCTGTGATAAGTGAAGAGATAGTAAGAGGCCAGGTAATTGCTCTAAATAAGTTTGTCTCCTGGCCCAAATGAGTTATTTCCCAGGGTACTGAGAAAATTCAAGTTAAGATTATGAAAGTAGTCTTCATGATATTTGATGAATAACACAGAATGGAATAGTCACTGGAAAACTGGAGATAGATATATGTTCCAGTTTTACAAAAAACATTGACGGAACTACAGATTTAAATGACAGAGATCAATGTCAGTGAGTATTCATAGCCAGGATAATAAAAGCATAGCTTAAGACTACCATAGAAGGAAAAGCAGCCATAATAAGTCCCTGAAAAATAAAACATGTCAGTTTAGTTTCTAAACCAAATAATCTGATCTCAGAGTTATGCACTGAATTACCATGCTTTGGATTCACTGATTCATTTATTCATCCATTCACTATTTTTTTTACATTCTAAATTTACACCATACACAAGCTACTGTCTAAAAGACATACTTGGCTATATATATATATATATATATATATATATATATATATATTTCTACATTTCAGCATATGCTCTGACAAATTCCTCATAATATTCTTCCAGACGAGGAGTAGAAACGTGCTATAAAGAGTGGTGTAATTACAAGTATTAGAGATGGTCATGTCAGCTTAGCATAAAATCAAGTACCAATTTGAGACTCAGCTGCTGAGAGTTGGATTCTTACTCTGCCATCACCTAACTACATGATCTCAGCCAAAATAACTCACCTTCCTATGCCTCCGTTTCCACATTTATAAGAAGATTCCAATAATATTAACCAGAGGGGTCATTGTGAGAATTTACAAATACATCTCAAGAACTTAGTATAGGGTTTGGCACATCATAATCACTCAAAATCCTATCGCATTTTCTTATTAATTTATGTATCATTTTCAACTTAAAAAGGACTGCAGCCCTAGTCTCTAATATATATTATACAATATACATTCAATAATTTGACAGGAGATATTAATGACTTGTTGACCAAATTTAAGAATAGCATGAAACCAGGAGGTTAAGAAGGGATACAAGTGGTTCAAGTTATTTTTGTAAACAGAAACCATAAAAATAATCTTCTAAGGTAATTTATATAAGTATATAAGATGGTTATTGTTTTAAGGCCACAAAATATCTCACTGCACATGTGATGAGGACTCAGTAGTTCAGTGGACCAGCTGGCCCTAACAAGATTAATAAGATCCAGGGTTTCGTTAGGTTATACACTTACATACAACTTTGATTTATTAATATAAAACACTGAACAGTGATTGCCCATGGTTCAGTTAGGTGTAGCTTTCACATGATTACTTCAGCCAGTGAATGTATGAACATGCAAGCATCCAGTGCCCACGGGAACAGCATGCCTGTATAAATGGAAGATGATGGCAAAGTCTTTCTGGGAAGACAGTTGAGCCAAAGAGGGACTGAAATGGTTGAATCAGCAGAGTAAATGGCAAGCTTATCATTAAAATTCTTATAATTAAA
This sequence comes from Prionailurus viverrinus, assembly GCF_022837055.1. Classification (NCBI taxonomy): domain Eukaryota; kingdom Metazoa; phylum Chordata; class Mammalia; order Carnivora; family Felidae; genus Prionailurus; species Prionailurus viverrinus. Next base: position 103,261,730 of record NC_062562.1, on the reverse strand, counting down.
AATATGTATGAAAATATACCTATCAAAATAAATATGGTTGTTTTCATAATAAAATTCATACATATTTTATATTATATTAAGTTGTGAAATACATGATAAAATATATAACATTGCATATTATAACATTTAAATTATATAATAACATATTTATGTATATACATAAATACACAATGTATACATATGTTTATGTATACATATATTTATGCATAAGTAAACACTATGTATTAATATTTAAAGGTTAATTGGCATAATAATATATTAACAATTATTCAATATATACTCATAATTTGTCATATATTATTATAAATCTTATAATATGATTCTGTATCATAAATTATATACTTGTATGCAATTATAAATATATAAGTTATATAATAATCAATTCTATATTATCTATAATAATTATATATAAATTACATCTTTACTTATGAAGATTAGATGCATGTCAACAAAAATGAAATAATGCCATATTTGTATACAAGAATCATCTGTACTTTTCTCCCCAAATGTTTACACTACTTTTCGAAAATAGTGTCATAACTAAGTTAAAGAAAACATTTGTACTTTTATAAAAGAGACATTGCAGAAGTTTTTCAGACTGATATTAACAATTTCAGATCTTTAACAGTAACAAAAATTGTATGTTGGAAGTATAGATAAGCTGTTCACAGTGTCTCAAGATAACTCATAAAATGTATTATTTAAATAAATTTATTTTAAGGAATAGCAAAAAAACCAGAGTTAGATAACTGTTACCCAGGGAAAATAAAGTTTTCTAGGTTTTCACTTCACATCACTGTAATTCACTTCCCTTTTAGTGTTTAGATTACTATTTTCACATACAGTGAAATGTCCATCAGGTACAATGACAAGTAATACAAGTATTCTAAGTTATAATGGGATTTGTGTGTATTCATACATAAATATGAATTCATGTAAACACACATGTATGCAGTATATGCATTTATGTATATCCAATATGACTTTCTTCTTAAAATGGAAATAATAATTTCAGATGAACCCAACACCCTTATTTGCATGATGTTTTAATATTTATGAAAATTTAGTGAATTTTTAAACTACACTATACATGTTAATGAATATGCATAATGATTGGTATGGTGAAAATGGCTTTGAAAAACATGTGTAGGTGTAATAATAGAGACAGATGTTAACATGAAAAAGAAACAGTATGAGTAGAAATTTTAACATTTTCAAATTCCATCTTCTTTTATAAGAGACTTCCAATTACCAAAAGTTTCATTTCTTTAAATTTTCTTTAAAAGTTCTCCTGATATATGTTAATCATTTAAAGATCGCACTTCATTTGTTTTTACACTTTTTCTCTCATTGTGGATACATAGCAGACCATAATACTCCCATTGTTCTCATTTTTTTCTGTCTCAGTATATCTACATAGTGTTTTTATTAGCTAATAGAAGAACAAAAGTTTGAATAATTAAAACATTTAAAACCATGATGAAAATGTATTTGCATAAATTCTTAATTTTCTTAATGCAATTAAAAAGAATAATAGTCTGCAGAAACTGGGACTTGCAATTTCTAATACACAAACTATTTTTAAGTTAGTTTTCTAGTTTGTTGTTTAAAATGGGACCGATTTTCTTTTTTTTAGAAAATGCTATCAATAGAATTTCATTTTATTTTTTTTTTCAACTTTTTTTTTTTTTTGGGGGGGGGACAGAGAGAGACAGAGCATGAACGGGGGAGGGGCAGAGAGAGAGAGGGAGACACAGAATCGGAAACAGGCTCCAGGCTCCGAGTCATCAGCCCAGAGCCCGACGCGGGGCTCGAGTTCGCGGACAGCGAGATCGTGACCTGGCTAAAGTCAGACGCTTAACCGACTGCGCCACCCAGGCGCCCCTAGAATTTCATTTTAAAAGTCAACCTGTTTCTATTATAAATTTCCTAAATGAACATGGTACATTACCTCTAGAATTACAATGGCATATTATATATGCTTGCCATTTTTATACTTGACATTTATATATATATATAATATATATGTAATATATACACATATATTATATATACACACATATATATAATATATATACACACATATATATATATATGCTTGCCATTTTTAGATTTGCCATTATTTATATATATATAACATATATGTGTGGCTATATATATATATATGTATATGGGTGTGGGTGTGTGTGTGTGTGTGTGTATATATATATATATATATATATATGTATGACATGTCACTCAGGTCATACTATCATCTGCTCACTAGAATAAAAATTATTTCCTGATGCATATCCCTAAGACATCATTATAAAGACTGTAATTATTATAGGAAGAATGAATGAATGAATGAATGAATGAAATGCAGCACTGCACTAATAGCATTACAAAATTGAGGCTCTGCAGCTTAAATGGATTCTGTAACAAAACTCTTCGGCATTTCTGTCCAGGAGAACAAGAACTGATCTCATATTTGTTTCTTTAACCTATTGCTCTAGCATAGTAATTGTGCACTCCATCCCATCCTAGTGAGCAATCATTAGTGATAAATTCCATTTTCTGGGATTATGGACTCTACCTGGCATGGGAGTTACAAGTGGGTAAGGGAGTATGGGAAGAATTGTGAGCAAAGGGAAGGAGGAATAAGAATCATATGAAGTAATCTCTAGACAACAACTTTTATTAAGTGTGTTATCTTGGAAAGGGCCACATATTTCCCTTCTCAACATTCCACCATGCAACTGGGTTTTGAAATTTTATTTTCTACCACTCATGTCCCTATAAAACTACCAAAATTATACAAGGTCATGTATGTGGAGATCATTCCTAAAATACATCTCCCTTATCTTTTATTATTCACTTAAATCATTAAAGAAAAGGAAAGGAAAAACATAATTTGGGACAATGGTAATGGCTTCTAGACACAAAAGTCTCAGTATTGGGGTGCCTGGGTGGCTCAGTTACCCTGTTGACTGCCCAAATCTGTCAATCAGTTGACTGCCCAACTGTTGACTTCAGCTTGAGTAATGATCTCAGTGTGGTGAGATTGAGCCCTGTGTCAAGCTCCATGCTGAGAATGGAGTCTGCTAATGATTATCTGCATCTGCCCCTCTCTCTGACTCATGCTCACTTGCTCTCAATCTCTCTCTCTCTCTCTCTCTCTCTTTCTCTCTCTCTCTGTCAAAACAAAAGAAAACAAAACAAAACAAAAGAAAACAAAAAAGTCTCATGTATTTTCCAGAAAAGACCCTTTGAGGAGCTTTCTCTCATTAGATTAGACATTAGAGCCTGATTGGGTCTCTCTGAGGATGAGAGATGGGAATGGGTCTGGAGATTGTTTCTACTACAGGATCTATCACAACCAGTTAGCAGGTAGGTGACATGGACAGCAGGCCCTAGGATTTCTGGAAAGATATTCTGTATTAGAGGATACTGTGAGCCAAGGGAAGCTGAAAGGAAAAAGGTAACAGCAAGGAGTGGAAAGGTCTCCCAGCTGTAAAGACCAAATCCCAGTTGGTTTTTCAAATAGTTTAGGGCTTTGTTACATACAACCCGAAAAGCAGGTAAATTCTATTTGCTTGTTTGCTTGATTATTTTAAAATAGTCTCTTTTGAGAGAAGATTTCTTAGCAGGATTACATTAGCATGATTCAAATATGTGTTGATATTGGGAAACACATATTCATTTTTTTGATAAATAATCTTATCAGGGGACAAAAAATAAATCTCAATGATAAGAGCATACAGTTTCAGTTAAACCCTATTTATGGATGCGTGACTGCCATGGCTCCTTGGCAAAGGACTAACACTTTTGTTTTAGAAGTAACTTTGATATCGTGCTTACAAAAAAGAGGAAAAATGACTTCCTATGTGGCATAACTTCAGGAAGACAGCAAGACTAATAGTCAACACACTCCTTTACACTGGCTGACTGAATACCCAAATTTAACCAAGATATCTCTGACGTTCTTAGGGCCTCATAACTCAATTACAATGGAAATTCTACTAGGAGAGATGATAATGCTAATGATAACTTCAGCTCACTGATCATGCCAGGCATTTCAGCCCTGCATATATGAGATAAGTGGATTTACACCTATTTTACACATACGAAGGTTTATATGAAAGAAGTTTACATGGGAGAGAAGTTTTGTATGTCATAAAGTGAGTGATGACATAACTAGGATTTCAAAACACAGATTTTCTCTTTATTAGTGTTATTTCAGTGGGCAATCTCTCTGGACCTCAGTTTTTACATCATTAAATGAATTCAAAATTAGGTCTCATAACAATCAATCTTATATGGTTTCCATGAAGATTTAAAACTTCATACATTTCCTAAATGCAAAGTAAAAGTTCTTTCAAAGGTAGTTATTTGCAGGATTAAGTAACTAAAAATTTCTCTTTTATGGTCAAGTTTAGTATAGCAAAGTTTAGCACTCGTGGTATATTCTCATATCCTTCTCTGAACTAACATGTTAGTTTTAAGAGGGAAGAGAAAATAAAAAGTAACTTTTCACAGTGAATTTGCTTCGGAGTTAGATGGATTGATATTTTAGAATAATCAAAGCTATTATTGCTTAATATAGCAAGAAATGCAGAGGTTTATAATAGCAGTGAGCCTGTCATTTCTCTCCAGAGACTATTTCATAACCACACAAGCCATAAAAACAAATATTTCTAAAGAGTGAAAATTGCTTAGAAACATTAACATCTGAAGTATATTATTTAAGTAAAATAGAAATAAATTCAAGAATATAATATTTATAATCCTGTAGAATTTATTCATAAAACAGTGAAAAGCTGATTATTGTAGAATTTTGACTGTCAACAGGATTAATGGCATTACATAATTACACAAGTGAAAATACTATTGAATACACCATTCAGCTTGAAGTTAAACATATAGAGCATTGTGAATACTTTTATTGTGAAACAAGATAAAACTAGAATTCCCAGCTTTCATCTATGGCTGCTGACTGAGCTCACAGACAGGTTCTGTAAATAGGTAATCAGTCTTCTAATTTAAACTCTATATGACATGGAGTGCAGATCTTATTTTTCTCTTTTTTAAGAGGTATTGCTTTAACCTGAAGGATATTTTGCAGATTGCAATTCAGAAATTCTTTATGATTTCATCTTGAGTTTTGCTATAATGCTGTACTGTATACAGGTAATCAAAACTGTTTGCATACTTTGGATATAAACTAATCAAAATAGCTATGAAGCATGCTAACAAGCACACCTGTTATCATTAGAAGATTTATTCTCTAATTTTATATGATTAGCACAATCAAATTAAAAGGTGAAAACGTATGATGATAGCACTCTCTTTATAAAGTATGGTAATTATTAGTATAAATAGTATTAGTAGCAGTTATAAAAATAAATTTCCAGGAGTTACATGCTTATATGACAACAGTACCTTCATGAAAAACAGGAGTTTTTAGTAGGGAGCAGTAAGGCTTTTGTATGCATTCTCATTTATTTTCACTGAAGTCCACAAATATACTTAAAGCTATGCATTATAGGGGCACCTGGGTGGCTCGGTTGAGTGTCCGACTTTAGCTCAGGTTATGATCTCACAGTTCATGAGTTGAGCCCTGCGTCGGGCTCTGGGCTGACAGCTCAGAGTCTGGAGCCTGCTTTGGATTCTGTATCTCCCTCTCTCTCTGCACCTCCCCCGCTCATGCTCGCTCTCTCTCTCAAAAATAAACATTTAAAAAAATTTTTAAAAACTATGCACTATAAACTATTCTTTAGTTCTTTCTTTCTTTTCTTTCTTCCTTTTTTCTTTTCCTTTCTTTTCTTTTCTTTCCTCCTCCCTGTACTTTCTTTTTCTTTCTTTCTTTCTTTTCTTAATTTTTTCTTTTTTTTTTCTTTTTTAAGTAAGCTTCACACCCAGTGCAGAGCCCAACATGGGACTTGAACTCATGACCCTGAGATCAAGACTGGAGTTGAGATCAAGAGTTGGATGCTTAACTGGCTGAGCCACCCAGGAGCCCCAGTTCCCCTTTTCCTACAGTGATAAGGTACATCCTTTAATTCTTAACTGTTTCTTCGCTTTTACTTATTAAAGGAAATAATTTAATTGTCCCTATTGTTACTGTGTTTCAGATATTTATTAAAGTAATTTCAAATATTAACTGATAGGATAAGTCTATAATGATTCTATATGGCTTATTTGCTTGTTTTCTTGCTCTTACCCCAGACCTTGATAAGTGAAACTAAAAATGATTCTATACACATGTGTCATAGATAGTTTATATAATATACTATATAAATGTATATATGTATATACTGTGTGTGTGTGTGTGTATATATATATATATATATACACACACACACACACACACACATACACCTGCCACAACACTATAGACATAATGTTAGTTGTCAATGCACAGCATTATAGTACAATGTTCTAATGTTTATGCAAAAACATTATTCTACAATGTTCTACAATTGTTCTACTAAACAATTGTTCTACATTGTAGCACAATGTTCTAATGTTTATGCAAAATAATTACAATTGAAGAATAGAAGTTTTCCTCGGGAGCTTCAAATGAAAGAGAAATGTTGGGGTGCCTGGGTGGCTCAATTGGTTAAGTGACCAACTTCAGGTTAGGTCATGATCTCACCGTTTGTGGGTTCAAGCCCTGCATTGGACTCCGTGCTGAGAGCTCAGAGCCTGGAGCCTGCTTCAGATTCTCTCTCCCTCTCTCTCTGCCCCTCCCCCACTTGCACTGTTTCTCTCTCTCTCTCTCTCTTGAAAATAAATAAAACATTAAAAAAAAAAAGAGAAATGTTAGTTAACTAGGATTAATGCTAAAGGTCAGAAACAGATGTTGGGGTGGAGCTGGAAGCAAAAGTAACATCGAAGAAGTGGAATTAGGAATCAGAGCCAGAAATGAGAGAATGAAGTGAATATTTCTCAGTTGAGGTGTCAATCAAGAATAGGTTGGAGAGAAAACACTATTCAGTATCATAGTATGAATTATGATCAGGGTGGAAAATATCATAAAGAGAAATCTGAAGTCCCTGAGGCACCATGGATGATGCTTCCTCCACTTGGGGCTGTTTCATGTGCAGGCCTCCGGAGAGTCCTTAACATTTCCAGGATGAATTATTAATAACAGTAATTGTTTTTAAATACCCTTGGTGTTATTGTTGGGTTCTTGAAAACTTTTAATATTTGTTTTAATATTTTTACCAGGAAATTAAGACTTAGTTAAGATATTTAAATCTTATTCAATTTTGATATAGATTGTGAGTAGTTAGAAATAAGGATCGATCGTCTTTGATTATAGGAATATAGATTGACAAAGTTCTAAGTAAAAAAGTATTAAATTTAACAGTGTGAGAAAGCCAAATGTTATAGATCAATATAAAACTTCCATTTCCAACAGCACAAACCTCTTAATCTTCATGAACATGACAACAAACTTTATTCATATCAAAATTAAAGGTCAGCGGACCACTTTATGAGCACAGACTGACAACTTCCATCAACACTAACATTTCTAATCCTTATGTGTTCTTAAAAGCAGGAAAATTTGAGTTTTATGCCTGACATGTAAACTGAAAATACAGTAGAAAGAGAAAGGAAACATTTTGCCAATCATAATGAAATTTTAACTGATTCTAATATATGCAATTTTAGCTTTAAAGTGAAATTGATGACTAGCAATTCTTTCCATGTGAATAAAAGAGGTAAGCTGCAATTTGCAAAACTTCTTTGAAAAAAATGGCTAAAGACTCGGAACAAAGGAGAAACAATACACACACACACACACACACACACACACACACACACACACACACTTGTTCTAATCCTAGTTAATGTACGAAAACAAGAGTCAGTACTTGCTTTTAGTCCTATGTGTAATCTGTGAATTACAAGAATGCAACAAGCATGTACTGGGTTATTTGATTACCATTTAGGAAGTTATCATAATTTTATACCCCATCAGAGTAAATCAGTATATTATTTCTCACATTTTGGGAGCTAGGTCACTAAGAGCTCATAAACTGAGAGCTTGCCCAAGCAAAGTTGAATCAGACATGGATTTAATTGGTCAGGTACATGGATCAGGCATTAATATTTTATTTAAGCTTATCACATGACTCTAATGATCAGTCAGTATGAGAATTTGATACAAATTTTCACAAAGTTTTATTTCATTTCATTTGCTGCCACATTCAAAAACTTCCTTTTATTTCCTTATACAATTTTTCACAGTATTGGTAAAAAAAAAGAATATTAAAAGTAATTCTTAGGAAGTTTTTCCAAGAATGCTACTGATGTCTTTAATGAGATTCCAAATTTGAAACAGATAATGAGACACTATTGCTCATCCTTACACAGTAAAAATAAGCTACTAAACCAACTGTCTTTTAACAGGTTACATTACCAGAGGAGCTGATTTTTGGCCCATCATGTGTCATATAATTAGATTTTGAAAGCACTGAGAGAATCCCTTTGGAAGGCTGCAGATTGTAATGCCCCAGGAATTTGTTTCCTCAACAACCAACAAAGGACCAAAATAGAAAGGAAAAGAAGAACTTACCAATATGTGCATTTTCAGAAAATCACTGAATGCTAGTTCTCCTTGAAACGCATGCAAAACTGTCTGTCATCAGTGGTAATAGAAAGTGTGGATGCATATGGAATTTGAAGAAGCTGTATAATCAAAGCATCTTGAATATTATGTAACACTTCATATGGTATTTCTTGTATAGCTTTAGCTAGGAAAAGTAAGATTCAAATAGAATTGCCAATTATAAAACACATTTCATGGGGCAGCTGGGTAACTGAGTCAGTTAAGCTTCCAACTCTTGATTTCAGCTCAGGTCATGATCTCATAGCTCATGGGTTCAAGTCCCACATGCGGCTCTATGCTGACAGTGCGGAGCCTGCTTGGGATTCTCTCTCTCTCTCTCTCTCTCTCTGCCCCTTCCCAGCTCACTGGAATGCACACACTCCCTTTCTTTCATAAACAAACAAACAAACATTAAAAAAATAAAACAAGTTCCTACCATTAGTTATAAAGAAAATAGGAAGAAATTGGGAAGGTAACTCGGAAGAATAGTCATACATAATCTGAAATCTTCCACTATAGTTTAAAAGTGTGTGTGGCATTTTATGTTTAGAAATTAAAAGTAATAGCAAATCAATTTATTATCTGATTCGGATCTAGTGAGGGAAACATGCAGTAAAAAGGTACATTTATACACTCTGTCCCATCACACATGATCCTATTCATTTAACAATTATATCTGAGGTTTTTCTTTAGTATTTATAACTGTTACTAAATAATGGATAATGATAATTTATCAACATATTGCATTTACTAATTCATTTATTCATAAAAGTTCATTGAATTGTAACTGTGAAACTAATAGTAACTATGAGGTTTGAAGATACTGTCCCTAATCTCAAAAATAAACAAACAGGGCGCCTGGGTGGCGCAGTCGGTTAAGCGTCCGACTTCAGCCAGGTCACGATCTCGCGGTCTGTGAGTTCGAGCCCCGCGTCGGGCTCTGGGCTGATGGCTCAGAGCCTGGAGCCTGTTTCCGATTCTGTGTCTCCCTCTCTCTCTGCCCCTCCCCCGTTCATGCTCTGTCTCTCTCTGTCCCAAAAATAAATAAACATTGAAAAAAAAATTTTTTTTTAAAAATAAATAAAAAAAAATAAACAAACAAAAAACATGCTTAAGTATTAATGGCTCTTAAACAGAAGTGAATGGTCCAACACATCCTAAGAACTTATTTGTATTTCATTTAAAGCATGATAGAAAAAGGTGTCAAACTAAGGATGAGATTTGGAATAATGACAATATATATATGTATTATATATATATAATATCAAATAAATATGTGTATATATATTTATGTGTATAAATATGTGTATACATATATTTTATATATGACTGCTTCACAATAAATTAGGTATTTTATATTTTCTTTATGAATGATTTTCAGGAATAAATGTTATGTTCAAAAGGAACAAAACAACTATGGATAAGTGTATGTCTATATAAATTTTTTATCAAATAAAAAGATTAACTCATTGCATTAAATTTTCCTTTCATTAAAAAAAAAGAACCATTCGTTACGGAAACTTTGTAAATAAATATCTTAAGAGAATACAAGTTTGAAATATCAACACCTAGAGAATCACATTTTTTTAAAGGTTATTTATTTTGACATATATATAGAGGGAGAGATAGAAAGAGAGAGAGACAGAGAGACAGAGAGAGACAGAGACTGACAGAGACAGACAGAGCGTGTGAGCATGTGTAAATAGAGAAGGGACAGAGAAAGAGGGAGAGAGAGAATCCCAAGCCAGCTCCTCACTGTCAGCATAGAGCCTGATATGGGGTTTGATCCCAGGAACCATGAGATCATGACCTGAGCCAAAATCAAGAGTCAGACATTTAACTGACTGTCCACCCAGGCGCTCCTAGAGAGTATCATTCTTAACATGCCAGTGTTATGTCTTTCCAGTCTAGACTTTCTAAAATAACTAAATTTATCTTTATGTAACTGAAATTATGCTCTTTCATCCTGATTTAACACTTAATATTATTTTTAATGTGGTATAAGGCCATTAAACATTTTTTTGTTTCTATGTAATAATTTTAATAAGTATTATTATATTGTGTGTATATACCATAATTCATTTCATTAATGTTAAACTTTTATACTACTTCCAATTTCTGCCATGTGAAGAACGCTAGAATTGACAACTCTGTGTAAATTTTCTACATTTTTAGTGATTGCTTTTGCATAGGTAACTTGAACTAAAATTATTTAATAAAGGGATATAATTTGGACTGAGCAGTCTTCTGTGCATAACAGGAACACATGCTATGGGAAACAGCCTCATTTCTTCTCACTCTTTTGGGGTTATCTTGTTAGACATATTATGCCTATCTACTTTGAAATTATTTATTCACTACTTATGAACTTCTGTATATACTCATATATTAATGGCAATGCATTTAAGTGTCAAAAAAAGCATGTTTCTATGAAAATCTTGTAACAATTGAAATCATATTTTGAGATTATAGATGAATGGAGATTTACCACTATTTCTACTTTTTATAGATTTTCATTTTCATCAATTAAAAATTACTTTATTCACCTCAGTAAACACTGTTTCCCCATTATTTATTGTCAATCTTGTTTCCTGTTTTTGTTTGGCTATTTTTTTTGTCCATGAATATTAAAAACACCCATTCACCCATCCTTTCTATCCCCCCCTCCACACCAAAAGTTTTGTCACTGTTTTAGTTAAAATAGTAAAGATGATGAGATCATATAAAGCATACTTTATTGAGGTTGTCACTTGTCCTCCATGATATTTTGTGACAATCCACAGTGCATCCCCATTTTTAACAGCTGTATATTATTCCCTTATAAATTAGTTTTATTCTTCATTTTTACAGGTACCATCAAATTTAAACTTTACCTTTAATATAATCAGAATATCTCTCTAAATAGAGGAAGTTAAAACAGTTTTAATAGCTTTTATGTTTCAAATTACTTCACAGTTTTTCATTATTCATGTCTTTATTTTTATGCTATTCATTGTTTTCTGTGATTTTATTATATAAATTAGGTATTGTTCGCTTATGTATCTTCTGTAAATATTATGGAACTAAATTTTTTATTAGCTTATATGGTTTATTTATGTTTAGTAGCTATGTGTCTAATTTTGGAATGAAACAATGATTTTCACACTTCTTTAAGATAGACAGGAATTAAATATCTATCACCTATTAAAATTTCTGTCATTCAAAATTTTGAGTCATGGGTTAGATTTTTATTATATAATTATTATATTTAAGCTTATAAATATTTTTTCAATTCTTTGCCATTTATATTTTATAGGCTTTTACAATATTTTTAGAAGTGCACCTAATTTTACTCATATTTATAACTGTTGTAAATGTTTAAACATGTACCTAGTTGATTTCAAATCTTATAGTAGCACATTAAGTATGACCATATGATTTCACTCATATGTGTCATTTAAGAAAGAAAACAAACAAACAAAGGGAGGCAAACCAAGAAACAGACTCTGAACTATAGAGAACAAACTGATACCGGAGAGGAGGTTTACAGGGGGGTAATGGGTGAAAGAGGTAATGGGGATTAAGGAGTACACTTGTGATGAGCACTGGGTGTTGTGTGGACATGTTGAATCACTATATTGTACACCTGAAACTAATATTACATTGTATGTAAACTAACAAGAATTTAAATAAATTGTATTAAAGTATGACTTTTAAGTTTTGTATCACTATTTAATTATGATACCAATTATAAATATTAGTTTTTTTATATTTTGCAAATATCATTATGCAAATATTCATGTGCAAACATTCATTATGATGTCTTTACTTGTTAAAATTTATCTGAGTTCAGAATTCTTTAGTCAAATTCTGTGTCCCTTAAAAACACATAAACTTCTTATTTTTTATTGCAATACAGGTGAATTGGATGACCATATTTATTTTTTGGTTAACATAAATATTTTCTTTCTGGATATTTACACATGTATATTTAGCATTAACTTTAAACTTTTAGCATTAACTTATAACTAAATCTGCATCTATTTAAATAATTTTTATTCACTGAAGCTATTGTTCTGCTTAGGGTTATTATCTGAGGCCCTTATCTTTAATATTTTCTTCAAAACATCTTTAAGATTTGTTTCATATTATCTGATATCTTTCATAGGCAGGGCTATAATTTTTAATACAAATATCTACTTCCTAGTTTAGTTTTATTTTTAACTTTTTTTCCATTTTAAAATTTTCTTTCTCTTTTCCTCTATTACATGAGAGCTTCTTATGTTTGTTCTCCTCATCCCATGATATGCTTCCTTTTACTGTTTCCAATGTACATTTGAATTCTTTTTTTTAAATTTTACTACTACTTTTATTTTCTCCTTCTGATTTCAGTCATCCATTTATTCAGTATATCCATTTATACTTCACCCTACAGCCCTTTGCACTTTTAAGATAACAATTATATTTTTTTCTAAACTTTTACTCTATTTCATGACAAAAAATATTCTAAACCCAGTTTTCTCAGTATTCAAGAGAACACAAGAAGTCAAGTATTCTATTTCGTGCAGAATCTTTTCAAAGACAGTAAGATTTTCCTCTGCTTTAAACAAGAACAAAGAGAGATCTGTTTTGCATTCACCTTTTTCCAGCAAACATTGGTGCAGCTAGAGGCTTCAGGTAATTCATCAGTGTGCACTTGTAATCTGTTAGCTTCTCATATATATAGTTGTATTGTTTGCAGCTACAAGAGTGTGATAAAATCACTCCCTAGGCTGTTAGATTCTTTAATAACACTCAAAAGTCAGATTAAGTGTGAGGGTCTTCACTGTGCAACAAAATACGTGAAAGAATGCACATACTGGCATAATTGACCCTTGGCCCCCTCATATCTAACCACGTTTATACATATTATTGAAATAAAAATACATTCAGAATGCCATATCCTGTAACTCTACCACCTCATCCCAGCATACTAACGTATTCTGGAATTTATAGTTTTTGCATAAAGTGAGAAATGAATCGAAAGGGCAGCCAGTGGAGAGAAGTAGAAGGCACATTTCTTGATTTCCTGAGCGTGGTATGAAATCTGTTGCTATCTGTTGTGTTTTTTTCTTTCCAATCATATTAATGCACTGAGGTTATATTTATTAACTGGTAAGCTTACTACTTTATATGACATTTAGATTTGATTAGCCCTTTTATTCACAAACTGAGGAACCAAAATAGGCATGGTTGTTAATTTGCATGTGATATGAGAATAAAGTTCCTTCTCATTAAAGGATTCTCATTCTACAGAAATTATTAAATATATCCTATATACTGAAATAGCTGCCATTTGTCCCTCTATACTGAATAGCTGTATTTGGCCCTTTAGATACACTTTCCTTGGATTGCATCAGTGGGTTGCTTGTATTCCAGATTGCCAAAGATGAGGCACCAGAAGTAGGTGCTGAGGCCAGTAGAAGGAGTCCAGGGTATTTATTTTCTCAGCTGCCTCTCCACCAGGTAATCATAGGTTTATAACATTCATCTTTAATGGCTTCAGCTCCTGTTTGATGGTTCTTACCACACAGATTTCTCTTATATTCCCCCATCCCTTATCATTTTCCTAAACCCATCTGTATATCTGTAAATAATCCCTTCAATTAAACTGTCCTCAAATTTCCTAACTTGAATGTAACATGCATTTCTTGACACCAACTCAATTAATGCACCTACTCAGAGAAAAAATATGCTACCTAGAAATAACAAAGACCCTGCCATTTAGAAGCCACGTGATCTGGTCAAATTGCTTAGTATCATGTAGCCTGTTTCTTCATCTGTAACCATGTCTAATAACATCTACTTTGGATGATGTGTAAAGAAAAGTGCACATAAAGCTCTTGAGACATAGAAGACATCATATAAATGGAATCTGGTATTATTTTTACCTTGTGTTAGCCAAATAATCTTAGTAACTAAGAATAAAAAATAAATATATGTGTATATATGTAAGGCACTACAGAATTTTTATTGATTCTTTAATTCTATTCCAAACACAAAAGCATATGGAACATTTTCATGTCAAGAATATATAAGTTTAATCCACATCATAACTTTGTAATTTGTTTTAATGGTTATTTATTTATTTTTGAGAGAGAGAGGCAGAGAGAGAGGGAGAAAGAGGATCCCAAGTAGGTTTGCGCTGTCAGCACAGAGCCCTACGCAGGGCTCAACGCAAACCTGAGGTCATGACCTGAGCCAAAATCATGAGTTGGACGCTTAACCAACTGAGCCACTGAGGCGCCCTCATACTTTGTAATTTTTAATGTCACTTACACTGCAGAATAAAACACAAAACTGCTGTAAAAAGTAAATGCAGCAATAACAAGAGGTAAATGGGCAGTGTTAAACTTCAAAATATATTTTCTAATTTATATATCCCTCTCTATATGGCAAATTTATTAAGTTGTTGCTATTTTTCAAATTTCTGTGTGTAGTTATCTTAAATAATGGGTCAAAGTGGTTTATTGTAACTGAGATTTCACAATGCAGTATAAATTTTTAACTTCATGCAGTATTATCTTCTTCCAATCATTTCCATGCCTGAACCACTTCTGAAGCATTTACAACTCAAAATAACAACACTATGACATCCACATTAGGTTTAGTCAATAAATGTAATGTAAACTTAAATATTAGTATTGACATGGGTTCTATTAATATGTGTTATAGTTCCATGAGATGCATGAACAGAGCTTTGATTTTTCCACTTCTGAATTGCAATATTGCTATAGGTGTGGAAGATCTTTTTTTAAATTAATTTTTAATGCTTATTTATTTTCAAGAGACAGAGAGACACACATAGAGCACAAGCAGAGGAGGGGCAGAGAGAGAGGGAGACACAAAATCAGAAGCAGGCTCAGGCTCTGAACTGTCAGCACATAGCCCAATGCGGGGCTCGAATTCATGAACAATGAGATCATGACCTGAGTTGTAGTCAGACACTTAATCAAATGAGCCACCAGGGTGTCCCTGAAGATCTTTTTCAAGATGTTGGGTTCCAACATCCTCTCACTAATATAATTTTAAATAACATGCACATAACCACTTCAATCTAAACACACTTTATGTTAGGAATCTTTTAACGAGTAAAATGCACATACAATGTTTTAGTATATAGTGCCAGTCTTATAGAATTTATAAATTTTGAAAATGTAATAAAAATATTTTCATTTATATCGTTAAAATACCTAATAAAAATGTTTTCAAAGCTCTTATCATAATACTTTCTTCACTTTAGGTAAGAAGATTAAGGGGGCACCCAGAAGTTAATATATACTATATTTATCTCTTCAATAAACATTAACTTTCATTTTGTGCCATAAAATATGCTAAGCAGATGTCTTAGACTAGTTCATGTTTTATAAATAAAAATATTGAGGAGAGACATGAATTATCTTTGCCATAAAGTTGGTAAATAGAGAAGCTAGAATTGAAGCTCAGACAACATAACTCCAAAGCCTAAAATCTCAACCACTATATTATGCTTTTCCCCACCTGAGTATTACTTTTTACTCTAACATTCTAAAATTGAGGTGAAAATATCTTCCCTCAAATAAAAATACATGGTAAACCTAGGTGATATGGTATTCTATAAATGTTCTTACCTTAGTATTTTCTTTCAGTTACAGCCAAATAATTATAATTATTTTGATATCCCAAGGTGTAGAGGTACCCTCTGAGGTCCCAAAGAAATCACAATGTTTTCAGTATAGTCATGAGCTAAATGTTTTAGTATTCTAATTCTCTGAAAATTATTAATGCATATTTGAAATAATTTTACATTATTTATAATATTTGCCTAAATAGAACACATATTCCTTGGACATGTTTTATAATAGTATATGTGTCTGTAGCTTAGGAAACATATAAATATTTTATTTCAATGTGACAATTAGAAGGATTCTGCTAACTGAACTCTTGTCCCTAGTGTTTTAAACCTTGGAACTAAAAAAATACCTCATGGGACTTGAAACACCCTGAGAGTGTATATATAATAGCTCAAAGTTCGGTTGTTTTTATACAATGGAAACTGAGCATTCTTACCTTCTTAATTACTATTAGATTAGATGGATTTGGAAAAAAAAATAGTTAAAGAGAAAAAAAAAACACAACTCAATAGCAGCCTTGGTGCTGAGAAAAAGACATGACCAGATTTTGAAAATTAAGTGATTATTCTTAAAACTTTTAATACTTCTTAGAAAAATGAGAACTTGCTTTTTATTTTATATATTTTCTCTATAGTTCTTATGACCACTAAATAGTCAGTAACAGTTACTTACCATCATGGGTGTATCAGATCTGGCCTTCAGGGAGGTCTGTGTGGCTCAGTCAGTTAAGCGTCTGACTCTTGATTTTGGCCCAGGTCATGATCTCATGGTTTGTGAGATTGAGCCCCACATTAGGCTCTGACAGCTCAGTGCCTACTTGGAATTTTCTCTCTCTCTCTCTCTTTCTGTCCTTCTGTCCCCTCCCCCCGCCTCATGCGTGCGCGCGCGCCAACACACACACACACACACACACTCTCTCTCTCTCTCTCTCTCTCTCTCAAAATAAACAAAATTTTAAGATCTGATCTTCATAATTACCCTCAGACACAGGTGGCATAATTATTTTATCTGATATTAAAGATGAAAATGCCTTGAGACGTTTGTGGAGTTTTCCAAGACAACATGACTAGTAAATAATGGAGGCAGAATTTTCTCTTTTACTTAGTATTATTCTTATGTGCTATATACTCATCTATGTCAATAATTATCCTAACAAAATTATTATTTCAGTGATAAGAAATAAGTTACAATTTCATAGAAATTCCACAAGCAATCAATTGATGCTGATTTAATTTTGTTTTCTGATTGTAAAAATAATATGTGCTCACTGCAGATTCTGAAAAGTAGTGGGAAATATAGAACAATGAAAAATTATCTGTATGTCTGCCACCAAAAGATAACTGATTTAATATCACAGACCCACCTTAATTTCAAAATGTCCAAACTGAACTCATTATCTTTCTTCCCTTTTTCCCTCCTACCAAACCATGTCTTTATTTTCCTCATAGATGCTGAAAACAGAAGCTTAGGAAATATCTCCAATTCCTCATTTCCATGCATCCTTAGCAACTAATTAATCATTAATTTCTATAGATACTTATATCTAAATATCTCAAATTTATTTAACATCTCTCAAGGCCCAAACCTGGAATGGTACAATCTATTAGGATTGCCTCTGAGGCAAAAAAAAAACTCAAAGTACAGTTGTCCTTCCAATATTTTTCATTCTAAACTATGTTCTGTCACATACTTGAAATTCTTGCTTTCATATGTTTTTTATTTTACTTTTTATTTTAGAGACAGAGAATAAGCAGGGGAGAGGGATGAAGGAGAGGAAGAGAGAGAGAGAGAGAGAGAGAGAGAGAGAGAGAGAGAATCTTAAGTGGGCTCCATGCTCAGTATGAAGCCTAATGCAGGGCTCAATCCCATGACCCTGGAATCATGCTCTGAGCCAAAATCAAGAATTAGATGCTCAACTGACTGAACCACCCAGGTGCTCCAAGTATGGATATCTTAATGTTATTATTATCTTTTTAAATATTTTGTGTCAGATTCGATATTTTTACTCTTTTATGAAGATGTGGTTGGTATAGGTTTATAAGTCAATCACATTAACAAAATAAAAAAGAAAACCTAACTATTTCAACAGATTTAGAAAAGCATTTCACTAACTACTATATATCAGAAAAATCATTATCAAATTGGAGCTATAAAGAACTTCTTAATCTGATAAAGCACATTAAAAAAATACCTAAAGTTCATATTTAAAGGCAAAATCTGGGTCAGCGGCAAGATGGCGGCTTAGGAGGACGCTGGGCTCACCGCACGTCCTGCCGATCACTTAGATTCCATCTACATCTGCCTAAATAACCCAGAAAACCGCCAGAGGATTAGCAGAACGGAGTCGCCGGAGCCAAACGCAGACGAGAGGCCCACGGAAGAGGGTAGGAAGGGCGGCGAGGCGGTGCGCGCTCCACGGACTGGCGGGAGGGAGCCGGGGCGGAGGGGCGGCTCGCCGGCCAAGCACAGCCACCGAATCTGGCTTGCAAAAGCGGAGGGGCCTGACGGACTGTGTTCCCACAACAAGCGCGACTTAGCGTCTGGGAGGTCATAAGTTAACAGCTCTGCTCGGAAAGCGGGAAGGCTGGAGGACAAAGGGAGGGAGAGCTGCTGAGCCCCCTGACAACAGAGCTCAGTTTGGTGGGGAACAAAGGCGCTCGCCAGCGCCATCTCCCCCGCCCATCCCCCAGCCGAAATCCCAAAGGGAACTGGTTCCTGCCAGGGAACTTGCTCGATCCGCGCAAACACCCAACTCTGCGCTTCTGCGGAGCCAAACCTCCGGCAGTGGATCTGACTCCCTCCCGCTGCCACAGGGCCCCTCCTGAAGTGGATCACCTAAGGAGAAGCTATCTAAGCCTGCCCCTCCTGCCCCCGAGCACCTTGCCTACCCACCCCAGCTAATACGCCAGATCCCCAGCATCACAAGCCTGGCATGGTGCAAGTAGCCCAGACGAGCCACACCACCCCACAGTGAATCCTGCCCCTAGGAGAGGGGAAGAGAAGGCACACACCAGTCTGACTGTGGCCCCAGCGGTGGGCTGGGGGCAGACATCAGGTCTGACTGCGGCCCCGCCCACCAACTCCAGTTATACACCACAGCACAGGGGAAGTGCCCTGAAGGTCCTCACCACGCCAGGGACTATCCAAAATGACCAAGCGGAAGAATTCCCCTCAGAAGAATCTCCAGGAAATAACAACAGCTAATGAGCTGATCAAAAAGGACTTAAATAACATAACAGAAAGTGAATTTAGAATAATAGTCATAAAATTAATCGCTGGGCTTGAAAACAGTATACAGGACAGCAGAGAATCTCTTGCTACAGAGATCAAGGGACTAAGGAACAGTCACGAGGAGCTGAAAAACGCTTTAAACGAAATGCATAACAAAATGGAAACCACCACAGCTCAGCTTGAAGAGGCAGAGGAGAGAATAGGTGAACTAGAAGATAAAGTTATGGAAAAAGAGGAAGCTGAGAAAAAGAGAGATAAAAAAATCCAGGAGTATGAGGGGAAAATTAGAGAATTAAGTGATACACTAAAAAGAAATAATATACGCATAATTGGTATCCCAGAGGAGGAAGAGAGAGGGAAAGGTGCTGAAGGGGTACTTGAAGAAATCATAGCTGAGAACTTCCCTGAACTGGGGAAGGAAAAAGGCATTGAAATCCAAGAGGCACAGAGAACTCCCTTCAGACGTAACTTGAATCGATCTTCTGCACGACATATCATAGTGAAACTGGCAAAATACAAGGATAAAGAGAAAATTCTGAAAGCAGCAAGGGGTAAACGTGCCCTCACATATAAAGGGAGACCTATAAGACTCGTGACTGATCTCTCTTTTGAAACTTGGCAGGCCAGAAAGAATTGGCACGAGATTTTCAGGGTGCTAGACAGAAAAAATATGCAGCCGAGAATCCTTTATCCAGCAAGTCTGTCATTTAGAATAGAAGGAGAGATAAAGGTCTTCCCAAACAAACAAAAACTGAAGGAATTTGTCACCACTAAACCAGCCCTACAAGAGATCCTAAGGGGGACCCTGTGAGACAAAGTCCCAGAGACATCACTATAAGCATAAAACATACAGACATCACAATGACTCTAAACCCGTATCTTTCTATACTAACACTGAATGTAAATGGATTAAATGTGCCAACCAAAAGACATAGGGTATCAGAATGGATAAAAAAACAAGACCCATCTATTTGCTGTCTACAAGAGACTCATTTTAGACCTGAGGACACCTTTAGATTGAGAGTGAGGGGATGGAGAACTATTTATCATGCGACTGGAAGCCAAAAGAAAGCTGGAGTAGCCATACTTATATCAGACAAACTAGACTTTAAATTAAAGGCTGTAACAAGAGATGAAGAAGGACATTATATAATAGTTACAGGGTCTATCCATCAGGAAGAGCTAACAATTATAAATGTCTATGCACCGAATACCGGAGCCCCCAAATATATAAAACAATTACTCATAAACATAAGCAACCTTATTGATAAGAATGTGGTAATTGCAGGGGACTTTAATACACCACTTACAGAAATGGATAGATCATCTAGACACACGGTCAATAAAGAAACAAGGGCCCTGAATGAGACATTGGATCAGATGGACTTGGCAGATATATTTAGAACTCTGCATCCCAAAGCAACAGAATATACTTTCTTCTCGAGTGCACATGGAACATTCTCCAAGATAGATCATATACTGGGTCACAAAACAGCCCTTCATAAGTTTACAAGAATTGAAATTATACCATGCTTACTTTCAGACCACAATGCTATGAAGCTTGAAATCAACCACAGAAAAAAGTCTGGAAAACCTCCAAAAGCATGGAGGTTAAAGAACACCCTACTAACGAATGAGTGGGTCAACCAGGCAATTAGAGAAGAAATTAAAAAATATATGGAAACAAATGAAAATGAAAATACAACAATCCAAACGCTTTGGGACGCAGCAAAGGCAGTCCTGAGAGGAAAATACATTGCAATCCAGGCCTATCTCAAGAAACAAGAAAAATCCCAAATACAAAATCTAACAGCACACCTAAAGGAACTAGAAGCAGAACAGCAAAGGCAGCCTAAGCCCAGCAGAAGAAGAGAAATAATAAAGATCAGGGCAGAAATAAACAATATAGAAACTAAAAAAACTGTAGAGCAGATCAACGAAACCAAGAGTTGGTTTTTTGAAAAAATAAACAAAATTGACAAACCTCTAGCCAGGCTTCTCAAAAAGAAAAGGGAGATGACCCAAATAGATAAAATCATGAATGAAAATGGAATTATTACAACCAATCCCTCAGAGATACAAACAATTATCAGGGAATACTATGAAAAATTATATGCCAACAAACTGGACAACCTGGAAGAAATGGACAAATTCCTGAACAACCACACTCTTCCAAAACTCAATCAGGAGGAAATAGAAAGCTTGAACAGACCCATAACCAGCGAAGAAATTGAATCGGTTATCAAAAATCTCCCAACAAATAAGAGTCCAGGACCAGATGGCTTCCCAGGGGAGTTCTACCAGACGTTTAAAGCAGAGATAATACCTATCCTTCTCAAGCTATTCCAAGAAATAGAAAGGGAAGGAAAACTTCCAGACTCATTCTATGAAGCCAGTATTACTTTGATTCCTAAACCAGACAGAGACCCAGTAAAAAAAGAGAACTACAGGCCAATATCCCTGATGAATATGGATGCAAAAATTCTCAATAAGGTACTAGCAAATCGAATTCAACGGCATATAAAAAGAATTATTCACCATGATCAAGTGGGATTCATTCCTGGGATGCAGGGCTGGTTCAACATTCGCAAATCAATCAACGTGATACATCACATTAACAAAAAAAAAGAGAAGAACCATATGATCCTGTCAATCGATGCAGAAAAGGCCTTCGACAAAATCCAGCACCCTTTCTTAATAAAAACCCTTGAGAAAGTCGGGATAGAAGGAACATACTTAAAGATCATAAAAGCCATTTATGAAAAGCCCACAGCTAACATCATCCTCAACGGGGAAAAACTGAGAGCTTTTTCCCTGAGATCAGGAACACGACAAGGATGCCCACTCTCACCGCTGCTGTTTAACATAGTGCTGGAAGTTCTAGCATCAGCAATCAGACAACAAAAGGAAATCAAAGGCATCAAAATTGGCAAAGATGAAGTCAAGCTTTCGCTTTTTGCAGATGACATGATATTATACATGGAAAATCCGATAGACTCCACCAAAAGTCTGCTAGAACTGATACAGGAATTCAGCAAAGTTGCAGGATACAAAATCAATGTACAGAAATCAGTTGCATTCTTATACACTAACAATGAAGCAACAGAAAGACAAATAAAGAAACTGATCCCATTCACAATTGCACCAAGAAGCATAAAATACCTAGGAATAAATCTAACCAAAGATGTAAAGGATCTGTATGCTGAAAATTATAGAAAGCTTATGAAGGAAATTGAAGAAGATTTAAAGAAATGGAAAGACATTCCCTGCTCATGGATTGGAAAAATAAATATTGTCAAAATGTCAATACTACCCAAAGCTATCTACACATTCAATGCAATCCCAATCAAAATTGCACCAGCATTCTTCTCGAAACTAGAACAAGCAATCCTAAAATTCATATGGAACCACAAAAGGCCCCGAATAGCCAAAGGAATTTTGAAGAAGAAGACCAAAGCAGGAGGCATCACAATCCCAGACTTTAGCCTCTACTACAAAGCTGTCATCATCAAGACAGCATGGTATTGGCACCAAAACAGACACATAGACCAATGGAATAGAATAGAAACCCCAGAACTAGACCCACAAACGTATGGCCAACTCATCTTTGACAAAGCAGGAAAGAACATCCAATGGAAAAAAGACAGCCTCTTTAACAAATGGTGCTGGGAGAACTGGACAGCAACATGCAGAAGTTTGAAACTAGACCACTTTCTCACACCATTCACAAAAATAAACTCAAAATGGATAAAGGACCTAAATGTGAGACAGGAAACCATCAAAACCTTAGAGGAGAAAGCAGGAAAAGACCTCTCTGACCTCAGCCGTAGCAATCTCTTACTGGACACATCCCCAAAGGCAAGGGAATTAAAAGCAAAAGTGAATTACTGGGACCTTATGAAGATAAAAAGCTTCTGCACAGCCAAGGAAACAACCAACAAAACTAAAAGGCAACCAACGGAATGGGAAAAGATATTCGCAAATGACGTATCGGACAAAGGGCTAGTATCCAAAATCTATAAAGAGCTCACCAAACTCCACACCCGAAAAACAAATAACCCAGTGAAGAAATGGGCAGAAAACATGAATAGACACTTCTCTAAAGAAGACATCCGGATGGCCAACAGGCACATGAAAAGATGTTCAGCGTCGCTCCTTATCAGGGAAATACAAATCAAAACCACACTCAGGTATCACCTCACGCCAGTCAGAGTGGCCAAAATGAGCAAATCAGGAGACTATAGATGCTGGAGAGGATGTGGAGAAACGGGAACCCTCTTGCACTGTTGGTGGGAATGCAAATTGGTGCAGCCGCTCTGGAAAGCAGTGTGGAGGTTCCTCAGAAAATTAAAAATAGACCTACCCTATGACCCAGCAATAGCACTGCTGGGAATTTATCCAAGGGATACAGGAGCACTGATGCATAGGGGCACTTGTACCCCAATGTTCATAGCAGCACTCTCAACAATAGCCAAATTATGGAAAGAGCCTAAATGTCCATCAACTGATGAATGGATAAAGAAATTGTGGTTTATATACACAATGGAATATTACGTGGCAATGAGAAAAAATGAAATATGGCCTTTCGTAGCAACGTGGATGGAACTGGAGAGTGTGATGCTAAGTGAAATAAGCCATACAGAGAAAGACAGATACCATATGGTTTCACTCTTATGTGGATCCTGAGAAACTTCACAGGAACCCATGGGGGAGGGGAAGGAAAAAAAAAAAAAAAAAGAGGTTAGAATGGGAGAGAGCCAAAGCATAAGAGACTTAAAAACTGAGAACAAACTGAGGGTTGATGGGGGGTGGGAGGGAGGAGAGGGTGGGTGATGGGTATTGAGGAGGGCACCTTTTGGGATGAGCACTGGGTGTTGTATGGAAACCAATTTGTCAATAAATTTCATTAAAAAAAAAAAAAAAAAAAAAAAAAAAAAAAAAAAAAGGAGCAGCGGGGCACAGTCACAAAAAAAAAAAAAAAAAAAAAAAAAAAAAAAAATAAAGGCAAAATCTGAAATTTGCTTCCTGGATAATAAAAATAAAAAAGAGTTTATGCTGTGATCCTGTATATGTTATATTTTACTGGAGATTATCCATGGTATAATTTGACAAATTAATAAATACTCATTATAAATAAATAAAAATAAATAAATAAATAAATAAATAAAATAAACCATACACAGACAGGAAATGAAAGGATTTAACTGTCATAATAAACAAATAACTTGAGAGTCAATGTAGAAAACTCAAAAGATTTATGGGCAAACTACTATAATTAATAATGGAGTATAAAATGTTTACTAGATATACAAATGATATATAAAACTCTATTTACTAGGCACAGATCATTAGTAAATGATTTTTAAAAATAGGTTTTACAGTAAAATAAAAATCATTTAAAAAGCTAAGAATAAATCTAATGAAGAGCATAAGACTTTTATACACATTGTTATAGAATTTGTTTTAAAGAAATTAAAGAAGACCTTAATATAAAGACATGATACTCTATATCAATATTTATGAAGACTTGGTATTATTATAAATAAATCATTTTTTCCTAAAATTAATTTAGAGACTCAATTACATACTAACAGGTTTTTCATGGGAATTAAATAGAAAAAACTATTTTTTAAATTTACATGGGAAAATAAAACTAAAGTAACCTTGGAGAAAGAATGTGATATAAAATCCTATAGTAGAGAAAAGGAGTAAATCAACGGTAATTATGATAGTGTGGCACTAGTAAAAGTAGTATAGGTCAAAAAAAAAAAAGAGGGAGAGAGAGGGAAAGAGAGACCAATGGAATCGAATAGAGGGTACAAAGACCAATAAATAAACAGGCAGACATGTAGACAGATGATAGATAGATAAATAGATGGATGATAGATAGATGATAGAGACGATAAATGAATACTTAGAGCAGTTGTGTAAAAATAGTTTTCTTTAATTGGTCATGGGTTAACTGATTGCATACATAGAGAAGAAATAAAACCTGACCTCTCCCTTTACACTATTTTGAATACCTGTTCCAGGGAAATTTTTGATCAATATTGAAAAAGTTGAATGATAAATATTCTAGAATAAGAAATATCTCCTCGACTATGCAGAAAGGGAAGCAATTGATAAAGTGGACTATGCTAAGTATAGAAAGTTCTGAAATGAGTAGTTACAATATACAATAATAATATAAAACAAAAAAATACATAGATAATGGGTATTAAGGAGGGCACTTGTGATGAGCACCAGGTGTCGTAAGTAAGTGATGAATCACTAAATTCTACACCTAAAACTACTGTGACACTGTATTTTAACCAATTAGAATTTGCATAAAAACTTGGAAAATATATATTTCTATATATCTATATGCTATATGTGTATATAAATTCTATGTATCTATCTATGTATCTATTATCTATCTATCTTATCTATCTAGAGAGATAACCAAAAGAGAAATGACCAATAGAAAAATGAGCAAGTTCTTGAATAGACCATCCAAAAATAGGTTGATCAACTGGTCAATAATAATATAAACAGATGCTCATTCTCATTGGTTATTAGAGAAATACTCATAAAAGGTACAATCAGGTATTCCTAGAATAAAATGTCTAAAATAAAGAAAATTGACAAAGATTTGGATTAGCTGGCATTTTCATATAGTGTAGCTGCTGGGAATTTAAGTTCATTCAGACACCCTGGAAACTGCCAGTTATCTACTAACGTGAATGAAAGCATTCACTGCGACCCAACCTTTCCACTCTAGGACCGTACTTACAGAAATATTTTTATGTCTCAAAAGACATTGCAAAATGTTCACTCAGTGTTACTATTAATAGCAAAAAGTTGGAAAAACACCCCAATTGTTTATCAAACAATGTGTAATAGATTGAGGTATATTCTTTTTTTTTTCATGTTTATTTTTTATTCTTTTTATTGGAAAATTCACTGGAGAATCTACTTTTTTATTAACTTGTTTTATTTTTTATTTTTTTTTAAATTTACATCCAAATTAGTTAGCATATAGTGCAACAATGATTTCAGCAGTAGATTCCTTAGTGCCCCTTACCCATTAGCCCGTCCCCCCTCCCACAGATTGAGGTATACTCTTATCATGGAAGAGTGCAGTGAAAATTAGTAAATTACTACTCATAATATTGGATGGAGCTCTCAAAAATGATGTTTGCCCAAAAAGCAGACACAAGTAAATATAATATATGGTGTCATTTTTATAAAGCTAAAAGCAGCCAGACTTAATGTATGGTATTAAAAGTTGGGCTAGTGATTAACTTTGTGGAGTAGCAGAGACTAGTGATTAGGTGGGAATAGAAGAGTAATTTCTGGCACTGGAGATATTCTTTTCCTTGACATAGGTGATAATAACATGGATAAGTTCATTCCCTAATAATAAAATAAAATTTTTATATATAATACAACAAAAGTTTTTTTTTTAAATATGAATGCACTAGGGACCCCTGGATGTGGCTCAGTTGGTTAAGCGTCTGCCTCCTGATTTTGACTCAGCTCATGATCTCACGGTTGTCAGATCGAGCCCTCCGTCAGGCTCTGTGTTGTCAGCATGGAGCCTGCTTGGGATTCTCTCTCCCTCTCTCTCTGCCCCTCCAATGGTCGCAGGCTCTTTCTCTCTCTCTCTTTCTGAAAATAAACTTAAAAAAACTTTTAAAAAATAAAATAAAATATGAATACACTATACAATCTTAATTAATTTTTTAATTAAATGGAAAAAGCATTAGAAAGAAATACATGAAATATAAATATTTTGTCTCCTTGTGGCAAAATTAAGAGTGATTTCTATTTTTTCTTTTAATTTTTTCATTTTAAATTTGGGTAAATTAAACTTTGTAGCAATCAATTATTTTAAAAGTAAAAGAGATGAATGCACATTAAAAATGGTTCTACAATATCTTAATGCATTGAATGAATTATATAATCCACAAAATCCAAAAATACAAACACAAACTAATGTAATCATATTAGCTTCGACCTTAACCTTTGGTTTTCATAATCTGATCTCATAATCTGCCTGCTACCAACTCATACAATTATACAAAATAAAGTTATTTTTATTGCTCTGTTAAACTACATCATTCCAAAACTAAATAAATAGTTTATGGTTCTCATAAAAAATACAGATTCCAATGATGAAATATAATCCTTACATTAATCATGAGGTAGCACCAATTTTATTATTTTAATTTGCCAAAATCTCAACTCAGGAATTGGGTTTTATATCAGAAAGAAACACACTAGTAAACATTGTATGTAAATACAAATATTTGAAGAATGATATGGAGATATTTTTATATCCCTTTCCCAGATATAGCTTTTATTTCTCATGTAAAATGTGAAAACATTCAATATGAATGTTCAGATAGTATCAGCATAAATCTAATTAGAATAAGATTATTCAACCAACAAAAAAGTAATAAAGTTTTTATGAATATGCCCAGATTAAACTTTATATTCATTCAGTGTCTCACACATTCATAAAATGATAATATTTCTTCTGTTGAACTACAGTTGCAAAAGAACAAGCAAAAAAAAAAATCAAGTTGTTAATGGCTTTTATTTAGTAATTCAGAAATTCACATTGGAAACTTGTTCTAAAGGAACATAAGTTATAAGCTTTTGCGAAATGTGCACATAGATTTGCTATTTTTGATGCGTCTGTGGCAAAAGTTAGTTAAATGTAAGCAGCAACTGGCTTGTGTGAAACACTGGGATACTTTTTTAAAAAAAATTTTTCCTTCCAATTATCCCAGAAATACTTGGAGGATAAAACTATCTGTACTTCAAGAAGAGAAATCTGCTTCTTATCTGAGAACTTCCCCAAGATCATAAAAGTAAAAAAAAAAAAAAAAAGTTTTTCAACTCTGGTTTTCATTACAAACCCGTGTAGTAATTTTACACATTTTAAAATGTCTATGTATTTTAGGAATTTTGCATTTCCAGCTACTTGTATTACTAGAGCAATTAATATAAATTTTACACACATTGGGTTCTTTAATGGCTTTTTATATTGATCAAATTAACCAGATAATTAGTAAATCTTAGAAATCATGTACATGCTGTCACAATGTTCATGTTTTACTTTTTATAAGAAAGGTACTTTTTTCCATTTGGTGGAAAATGAGTGTATTGAGGGATGGTATAATCAGACAGAAAAAGTCAACTATACTGGGAAAGTCTAAGGTGATGTGCTACATACAGCCCTATGTTTTGGTCCCTATAATAATATGTGCTTTCATTCACTCAATTTTTACAATGAATAATGCCATAATAACATGTGCAGTAGTTAAAGTTTATGGAATTTTTAAACATACATTTATTCATTAAGATCACAAAATCTGTTTAAGAAAAGTAGGGAAAAGTCTTTTCACCATTTCACAGTTAAGCAAAGAGGAGGTCTTATGACATTGAAAGGCACCCAGAAATAAATTTGACATACTTTTACTCCAAGTTTCTGCTTTTCCTCCAAGCATACCACCTATCCTGTACCAAGGCTTAATTTTGCAAAGTTTGTGTTATTATTGTTTTTAATTTTATTTTGTATTTCAGACACCTGACAGAAGTAGGGTTTACATTATTGGGCATAGAAAAAAAAGCTTACCTGAGCATTAATGGTGTTGAAGTAATTCTTTAAAAAAATATATTTTTCTAAGTTTATTCATTTTGAGAGAGACAGAGACAGGGCAATTGAGGGAGGGGCAGAGAGAGAAGGAGAGAGAGAATCTCAAGCAGGCTCTCAGCTGCCAGCACAGAGGCCGATGCAGGGCTTGAACTCACGAAATGGTGAGAACAAGACCTGAGCTGAAACCAAGAGTTGGATGCTTAACAGACTGAGCCACCCAAGCTCCCCTGAAATAATTATTTTTAAGCTATATAGTCATGATGCCATGTTAAATACTGGGTATGTATGGGTTCAACTGTGGCACGCTCTGTGGTCTCAAACACACTTCTCATTCTTCCCATGTCCCCATAGTAACAATGTAACAAAACATTTCTCTGCCTGAAGTGGAGTTACCACTCTTCTAGTATAGCAGCTGTATTCAGAAAACATGCTTAGATTTTCTTGTATGTTTGTGTGATATACTTTTTTGTTGGTCCTGTGGAAGGTGCTAGTGATGGCTGAGTATAAATGCTGGATCAGTGGTGCCTGCCCACATCTTGGCCACTAGGATAGGATGCAAGTCTTTATGGTTTGAGGGATAAAGACTCATGGATTTTTAATATGAAGTATTTTAAAATATCCTGAAACAAGCAGAACTTGGAAATGTGAGGAGCAGTAAATTCCTTGTCCAAGAATCAAGGAAAGCTGTATTTTCTTGCCTCAGATCCCAGCACTGTTGTGAGAACTCTGAGAGGTAGCTTTGGAAGACTGGGCAACGCACCTTGAGATGAATGAGTTCTGACACTATATAGTCTGTGAAAATTTCTGGAAAACAAAAAGTGGGTGGGACAGGAAAGGAAAACACAGAAGACTTCACGTTGTCAGTAGTATGCTGACTAGTGTTTTACAACTGATTTTCGGAGGAGGGGGAAGAACAAGTTTGTAACATTTGCCAATTCCTATAGCTTAAACGCTTTCACAATGGGTGATTTCAAATCACCAAGATGGAGTTTCATGTAATATGGAAGAAATGTCCACAAACAGAGCATGTGAGTCAGTAGAAGCTCACTCAAGCACAGCAGTGCATGTAGTAATTCTGGAAGGACTGGTGATAAATAGGGAACATTAGAGCCCCTTTTTGGTTCCTTCAGGCATATATTGTAAATATTTGTGTAAAGTGAACAGGTTTGAGCAGTGAACAGTTGGGGTGTTCAGACCATTGTAATTTGACCAAATATATTGTGATGAGACCCTGGGCACCATCTCAGTTACACTTAACATTGCTTGATATAAAATGCGGTGTTAAATGTTCTGATCCTACCCTTTGGAATTTCTTTTCTTTTCTTTTCTTTTTTGATTTATTTTGTTTATTTTAAAGAGAGAGAGACAGAGAGAGTGAGACAGAGCATGAGCGGGGGAGGGGCAGAGAGAGAGGGGGACACAGAATCCGAAGCAGGCTCCAGGCTCTGAGCTGTCAGCACAGGGCCTGACGTGGAGCTCGAACTCACAGTGAGATCATGACCTGTGCCAAAGTTGGGCACTTAACCGACTGAGCCACCCAGGCACCCCTATCCTTTGGAATTTGAAGTTCTATTATTTTATTTTCTAAATACATGTTAGATCCTTCTTCCTGTCTGCTCATTTGTTCACCTTTATGTCCAAATACTATTCTTGTTACTGGGGATATAATGATGAAAAAGACAGAAAAGGTTCCTGCCCTTATCATTTCTTGCTTCAACTATGACAAACCATCTGATTTGTTTCACTGTATCTAGTGTCTTCATTCCATTTGAACACTGTGGCCAGACTGATTTTTTTTTCCAGGCTACAAAAATGATGACCCCATTCCCCCAGTTATATTCTACAAAAGTGTTTCAGAATTAACCCCTGTCTATCTTATTCTAATATCTATCCCTACTCTTCTCTACTAGACTCAGGCCTGAAGCATATGATAAATCCAGCTCCCTTGTCTTTGCCTGTAATGTATGTTCTGCCTGAAATGCCTTTCCCATCTCACTTTGGAAAAATATGCTCCTTATGGTTCAGGAACAGCAAAAACATAACCAAATTTTTAAAGCTTTCTCTCACTTTTTCCACATAAAAGTAGGTTCTCTATTTCCTATTCCTGCATTCTTAGGTTGCTCTCTCTGAGCAGTTACTTGTTCCTGTGGCAAAAACAAAAAACAAACAAACAAACAAGAAAAACACCAGATATGGCCACACAGAGTGTACCACACAGCCTCAGAGGACCCCACGCACATAAGAGTGTATGCTATAATTAAGGAAGTGATAACCATAACCTATGTGAATGGTGAATCTTTGCAACATGGAAACCTTGATATTGTATGTTCCCAAAGAATGTGAACTCACCATTGAAAGAAATTATGTCTTATCCATTTGTAAAACCTGCTTATAATAAATTACTTGGAACCCAATTTTTTGTGAAATGACTTACTGAATACAAAAAAGTGTGTTTACCAGACATTTATATGGATATGTACTCCTAATGATGTCACCACTCGAGGCCAAAAGGACTGATGTGCAACTAATTTCTAATCCACCCTTATGCAAGCTCTTGATTTGAAGTATTTTCAGTTATTAAAAATGACCATTTTTAAGTTGGTTGTAGTTTATTGGTGCTTTATTAACTCTCACCTATCTCTAGATTCATATAATTGGCATGTTGTTAAACTATTCCTTGTACCTAGAAGATTTTCATATAGCAACAGACAATAGTCTCTGATGAAGCTTTGATTCACGATTAATTAGTACAGCAAAAGGTTTTGCTGTTGGCTCTGTCCCTTCAGTAAATTGTGATATGACACATATTTGCATTTATTCAGCACAGCTGGTTTTCATGAAAAGAGCATTTGCCCTCAGAATAATTTAAAGCTAATGTAGAACCGTTTCATTCCTGAAAGAAGAAAACGATGGTGCAAAGCAGGTGGCTTAAATGTGTTATGGACAAAAAGCATTTTCCATGTATGTTATCTTAAGAAATCTTTTTTAAAGAAGCTCTCCCTTGTTCATCAGTTGGAAACCTTATAATAAAAGATATGTATCATGCAAAATTCTGCAATACCATATTATATTATTCTTTGAGATGCAAATTTTATACAGTATATTAAAAGCATTCTATACTACTTTATCAGATAATTATTCTAATCAAGGCTATTAATCTGTTATGTTGGAAAAATATCTTATGGTGGGTTAGTGAATATTAATTTTCAAATGAGTTTAAATCTGATGTGAATACATGCATGGCACATATACAAACTCTTTAAATCCACAGATTTTCTTCAGCTCTGACTCATTATTTATAGCATTTTATACAAAATTAACATTTTTTCCTCAAATACGATTTATATTGTGGATTTATTTCTATTAAAACATGAACCTGAGATCTTACCATTATAATTTCTTTGCACCATATAATTTGAAGAAACATTTGGATACAAGAAAAATGATGTGTGGGTGTGAAGATATATTTCTACTGAAAATGAACTAAAAATACCTTTGAGATCTATAATTTTCCAAAGGATTTGAATTGTAATCACAGAAGAATTTGGCATTTCATCCTAATAATATGTATCATCATTGTACCAAGTGGGGTTTTTTTCCACATATGTTAACATTATGTTTCAATGTACTTGGACAGTCTTAATATTTAGTATTATTATGTTTAAATTAGCTTGGACAAGTTTAATATTTAGAATATCACTAACTGTTGTTGTATACACCATACACATACTTCTTAATGCAGAAAGATGAAAGAAAAAATCCATTTTAATGCAATATTGTCTCTGATAATTTCCTTTATTCATACTACAATAAATTAGAAGAATAAATTTAACCCTAAAACTACATTGAATAGAATTTAACCATACTCTAGGAATAAAAATTTTATTCAAAAATTTTAATTGAGTCATGGTCTTTCATCTTGTATATTAATTATTTATAGGACAATATACCAATATTATTATGTTTGAATATAGCTTAATGGGACTCTCAGCTAGTATTAAGTTATAACCTGGAATTGCTTATTTTGCCAATTCGTTCACTGAAGTTCTGCATGTGCAGCCATTCAGCAATATTCGATTACACAGCTGAGGACACTTGACAACGTGCTGAAGACACTGCTGGAGTCTTAATACATAAGGGGAAATGTTGCCTTAGGAAGAGTCTTCTTCCACTGTATCACCAAAGGAAGATTGGAAAGACATCAAGAGTGTCAGGGTCCATGACTTATAGCTCCTGATTTCTATCACCTTATGTCATAGCATACCTGTTTCACGCATCTGGGGTCTATCTAAACTTGCCTTACCCAATTCTGTTATCATTGTTTTCAGCTATTTGAATGACCCTGCTTTATTTTATTAGTAGCAAAACACCACTAACACTTCTATATCTATATCTATATCTATATCTATATCTATATCTATATCTATATCTATATCTATATCATCTATATCTGTATGTATTTATATATTATCTTTCTTCCCCTTCCATCAGAAGGGCTTATTTCCCTGTCTTATAAAAGGGAAGTAAATCAATCTCCAACTTTCTTTCTAGGTCAGAGCTAGTTATTATCGAAGTCGGAGGAAAGCCAACAAATAACTCTTTGGTATCTACTCCTGTAGTTATTTGGTAGCAAGTTCTCGAGAAAATGACTTCAATTACCGATCAACCCAGTCAAGGAGTGTTCACCTCATTTTTGAGGAATTTTAACTTGTGTTAGAAGAACCCAGACATGAGTTCCATTTGAGCAGAGGGACTTGTCCCATGTCAAGGCCGAAGGTGGCAAGGTAGTTGGCCTAACTATAACCAAACTCATGGCCAGACTTGCACTGAGCTGAATGATGAGAACTGTGTTTTCTTAGTTTTTCAGTCCAGGCCTAATTTTAAATTAACAGCCTGATGTGTTTGGAAAATATTTGTATGACACAGTATTCAAAAATGTGTTCTCACAATATGGTGAGATTTTCTTTGACTCTGAAATAGGGTTTCCTGCTAAAAGAAATATTTTAGATGAAAAATATATCCAATCTGTTAAAAGATCACATATTTACACTTAGCCTGTACATGTAAAACTATGTGTGGGAAATAAATGTCATTCAAGGTAGAGCAGGCGTTTATGCAGAATGAGTGAACGATTTTAAAATCATTCATATCCAGGTCTATAGAAAGAAACATCTACCTAATAGGATATTCATCTCCACATTTACCATCACAAAATCATATAATTTGTATTTTATACATATTATTTAAATGTATAAACTATTTGCAAATTCTGATATTACATATCATGTGCTATATCTATGACGCTAAATAAATGGTAATATAATAAAATACTAGTAAACCTAAAGTTTTAAGGATAAGGATAAGCTGAGTCTTCAAAGAGAAGTGGAACTTAACACCGTGGCCAGGGTCAATTCCAAGGACTCTGTGCTTTGTCTGATATCTGTTGTTACCATGTTGAAATCTTTAATAATTGTATCTTTGGACTTATGCTTTTGTCTCAACAGGCAATGGACCATGTACATTGGCAAAGGAGACACATGTAATATGTTGTTGTTCCTTGCCACACTATATTTGCACATAGTGTTCACAATGCCCTATGAATACAGGATTCTGATGGACCCCTCATGTATGGGAATTGAAAGGCTCAGTCAGGAGAAGGTAAGAAGGCCCCATTGATGGCCCTGCTTGCCTCTGAATCAGAACTTGCTTCAAATGCAGAAAGTGGTAGTGTTCCAAGAAACACAAATGACCAAAGAACCCTATATCCTTGATTGCATGTGTTATTTTCCTACACTAGCCAGCCACATATGTGAAAATGACGACATAAAAGAAAGGTAAAGATAGGACAATCCATACTTCCTCTTCTTTCAGCCATTTCTTATTCATCAGTAGGCTAAAGGTAGTGCATTAGTAGAATGTGCACATATCAAGAAGTGAAAAAAAAGGTGAGTTAATTTTGTGCCTCATTTCCACTTTTCTGGAAAGAGAAAAATGCATATACCTATGTGAGGCAGAAAATACGAATTGTGTGATTTCAGTGATTCCACAGGCTGCTCCTGTATTTGCCTTTAAAACTGACACAGTACAGGGGCACCTGGGTGGCTCAGTCAGTTAAGCATCTGACTTTGGCTCAGGTCATGATCTCACAGTTTGTGGGCTCAAGCCCCATATTGGGCTCTGTGCTGACAGCTTGGAGCTCGGAGCCTGGAGCCTGCTTTGGGCTCTGTGTCTCCCTCTCTCTCTCTGCCCCTCCCCTGCTCACACTCTGTCTCTCTCTCTCAAAAAATAAATAAACATTAAAAAATATAAAACTGACATAGCACAATATGAAAATGAATGGTAAAATTCTTGCTAATAACTTTTCATTTTAATTTTTATTTACTTAGAATGACATCAAATAGAAATAAAAACAACTAGACAAGTGTAGAGAGAGACCATGGAAGAAAGAAAAAAAAAAACCTTTATAGTTTAGTACCATTAACAGCACTTTTTTCTTCCTTTTGAACAAAGCACCCTGGATTTTCATATTAAAAAAAAATTAACATTTATTATTGAGAGAGAGAGAGAGAGAGAGAGAGAGACAGAGACAGAGAGAGACAGAGAGAGAGAGAATATGAGTGGGGGGGGGCAGAGAGAGAGGGAGAATCCGAAGCAGGCTCCAGGGTCCAGGCTCTGAGCTGTAAGCACAGAGCCTGATGCAGGGCTCAAACTCACAAACTGTAAGATCATGACCCAAGACAAAGTCGGAGCCACCCAGGTACCCCTGGATTTTCATATTTTAAATGGGCCTCAGGAGTTATGCAGTTGGCCTTGCAGGCAGACATCAGACTGGAAATAGAGGATGCAAATACCAAGAAATGGAGACAGGAAGGAGATTAACATAATTGAAGCACAGCCTGTGAGTGTCTGTAGGCTAAAAATAAGCCTAAAGTTCAAATACAGACCACATTTTCACATCTTAAACATAAATTGTACCAAGATATTTCTATTTCATCTCACAGGAAATGTGAAAGTTTGAAGACAAGTGGGAAAACATCTAAGGAGGGGCAGAATTTTATATAGTCTGGTTTAGAAATTAGATGGAGCTAGTTTCAAATCCTAGTTCTACATTCTTTCTCCTCTGTCACTTTAGTCACATGAGTGAACAATCATGTTGGGTCAGTTTTCTTATTTCATATGCAGGTATTTGTAATACCCACCTCATGGGGATATGAAGAGGCGTACATGGGGTAAAATGTTTTTTAAAACTTACTTTAACAAGGATACCTAATTAATCTTAACAAGTGATAGCTATTATCATTTTTATCAGGCTTTTAAAAAGTAGGCAGCCTGAGGTTTGAAAGCTGAATTCCAGTATAATTTAAAAAATTAAGCCAGGGCACCTGAGTGGTTCAGTCCATTAAGCATCCGAGTTCAGTTTAGGTCATGATCTCACAGCTCGTGAGTTCAAGCCCCACCTCAGGCTCTGTGCTGACAGGTTGGGCCTGGATTCTGCTTCAGATTCTGTGTCCCTCTCTCCTCGCCCCTCCCCACTTGCACTCTGTCTCTCTCTGTCTCTCTTAAAAATAAACAAACATTAAAACATTTTTTAAATTTAAGGCAAAGTTTGTGAAGAAATGATCTAAACATAAAATACAACTATTTGTTGTATTTTTCAACAGAAAGTGAGAGTTCCTACAATTCTCAGATTTATGACTTGGATGATAAGTCAGAAATACAGATTTAGAGGCAATGGCCAGGGAATAAAAATTACATATTCAGTTTGGGATCTGTTAACACTGAAGCCTGTGAGGGAAACAGAATATGAAGGTAGACAATTTTATATATCATTTAGTAGGTTAGCAGAGAGATCTATGGTAGAAATACAAATTTGGACTTATATAGCAAGGTTAATTAAAACCACAGAATTGAGTGAGGTAGCCCAGGTGCAAGATTTATATTCACAAATCTTAATGGGATATTGTACTCTGAGGAGAGTAGTGAGTCTGAGACTGATAATAGGCAATGGAAGCTAGGGTTCACATAGTGAAAATAGCAAGGAATGGAATTCTTTACATTGGGTTTTCAGCCTAGCTCTGCCACTATATTCCCTGGACAACTAAGGTAACTTTCTGGGCTTCAGAAAAAATAACAGCATTTATGGAACATTTACTACGACTCACGCCTTTTTCCAAGCAAATTACGATATTAACTCATTTACTCACAAAATTCTAGGAGGTAGGAAGTTCATTATAAAAAATTGTACAGATACAGATCCTGAGATGCAAAAATATGATGTAATTTTCCCAAGGTCCAACATCTAATACATGGCAGAGCAGGTACTAGAAACAAGGAAGTTTGATTCAGCACTTACACATTCCTAACTTCTATGTGCCTTCTCCTTAACTGGAACTCTGTAATAAGGCTGATTCCATTTTTGATGTCTGACTGCTAACATTTAAGCCACACTCCTTCCTTTTCATTTTTCTGCCCTATATCTGGGCAAACTGACAAGAAAGCCTGGATGGTTCCTTCATTGACGCCAACAGGAGATTCTGAAGACTCAAGCTCCTGCCTCTAGGTGGAAACCCAATAACCCAACCCCATTTGAAGCCACAATGGACACCCTGAGCCAGCATCCTTTCCCTGCTTTCTCAAGCCATTTTGGATCTGATTGAGAGGACTGCCCTGATCTCCCTAGTGATCTCAATTATATAAATAATAAATATCTTCTTACCTTTTGTATGTATGGTATCAACAGTCTTGATATCAAAAAAAATATTTGGTCTGGGAGTCTATGTTTTATCCACAGGGTAGTCACAACAAACTTCATTGTATTCCAACACTGCATCATTCTAGAATTTTGAGTAAGTGTTGTGCTAGTTGTATAAATACTAAACAACTTTTGGCATTGTGTCGATTTAAGTGGCTTTGATTTATACTGATTGAAAATTTTAAATTTACATGGTTTTTAAACTATTATCCTTGCTGTATTAAAAGTTATCTTGATAGACTGCCTCATTTCTATAGTCATTGATCTATGATATGGAAAAATTTCTATATTTAGTCAGTCAGGTTTTTAACTTCATCTATCTAGAGCCACAAGAAATATCCACGTAGCCATTTTGCAAAATCATTCTTAGACAAATATTTGTTAAGTCCCTACTACATGCAAACTACTATGATCTTTCCCTCAGTGATGGCATCATATTATTTATCCCACCAAAAGTGTAACAATATTCAATTCTCTGAATTCAGGTAAAAAGACAAAAACTCAATTTCAATATTACTATATTTTCTTGCCCAGATTTCTGCTTCTTTCCTATTACTTTTCTCATCAGGGAATTTAAAAATATAAAACAAGTTATATAAGCAGGAGTGACAGAGTGAACAGGTTGTGAATTAATACTTATTATATACT
The DNA here is from genome assembly GCF_022837055.1 of Prionailurus viverrinus. Taxonomy (NCBI): domain Eukaryota; kingdom Metazoa; phylum Chordata; class Mammalia; order Carnivora; family Felidae; genus Prionailurus; species Prionailurus viverrinus. Next base: position 103,223,223 of record NC_062562.1, on the reverse strand, counting down.
TAATTGCCTTAAAATAGGTGTGGCATCTGTGTATGTAATATTTGCAGGTAGGTATCTTGATTAGATCCTGGTAAATCTTTTGCCTATAATATTCTCTATTAGGACACTAACATCTGCTTAACTTATTTTTAATTTTGTTGTAGGGTAAGCTTACTGATACAGTTGTGAGGTAACATCTATTCCCAGTTGCATAAGATTTTTTTTCAAAACTGTTCCTTATTCCTGTGATATATACTGAGTTTAATAATTTACTATTATCTATAGTTTAATAACAAGTATAATGGATAAAAGCCAAAACATGGTAAACATGGATATAGAATTTTTCTTTATGAAATATAAACATGGAATATGACTCCAAAAGTATGATCAACAAAAGAAAAAAAAACATAAATAATATTGGCTTCATCAAAATTAAAACATTTGTGCCTCAAAATGGACCATCAAGAAAGTGAGACGATGACCCACATAATGGGGGAAAATATCAGAAATTATATATTCTAAATAAGGACTTATGTCTGGACTCCATGAAGAGTGTTTAGAGCTCAATATTAAAAAGCCAACTCAATTATAAAATGAGCAAAACATCTAAATAAACACTTCTCCAAGGAAGATTACAACAAGCACATGAAAAGATGCTCAACGTCATTAATCACCAGGAAAATCAAAATCAAAATCACAATGAAATACTACTTCATATCCAGTAGGATGGCTACAATCAAAATGTCAGATAATAAAAAGTTTTAGAAAGGATGTGGAGAAATCAGAACACTCACACTAACTGCTGGTGGGAATGTAAATGATGTATTCACTTTGGAAAACAGTTGGGCAGATCCTCAAATTAGTAAACACAGAAGTACCATATGTTCCAGCAATTGCACTCCCAGGTATATATACTTAAGAGAATGGAAAACAGGTAGGCAAACTTGTGCATGGTAACAGGTAACAAAACTTGTGCATGAATGTTTATAGCGGCACTATTCACAGTTGCCAAAAGGTACAAACAACTCAAGTGACCACCAATAAATACATACACAAAATGAGGTATATCCACAGAATGAAATATTAAGTCAAAAAAGAAATGAAATACTGATACATGCTACAACTGAGATGAACCTTGAAGATATTAAGCTAAGTGAAAGAAGCCAATCACTAAAGATAACATAGTATATAATCCTATTCATATGAAATGTCAATGATTGGGAAATAATAGAGACAAAAGTAAATTAAGAGTTGCTTAGGTCTTGGAGGGAAGGGGTGAAAAGAAGAAGGATAGCTAAAGTGTAAGGGATTTCCTTTTGAGTTGATGAAAATATAAAGAGTAAATTGTATAGCATATAAATTATTTCATAATAAAACTGTTTTAAAAAAGAGAAAAAAATGAAATCAGATTATTTAAAATATATTTTGTTACTACCAGCAAAGAAGGAAGTTAAGATAAAATACAAAACACAATTATGCATACTCAGTCACTCTCTGTTTGATAACATTTGATGTCACTCAGTTGTCCACTTCACAAGACATAATCCAGACACTTTAGTATGGCTAACACTTGCTGACCCCTCAACATCCATTTACCCACTACCAGATACACTCCAATTTGGCTACAGGTAACTCCCTAGTTCCCCACCATGCAATCCTTTTTCTTAGGAGGATGCAGGTCCCACCTCCAACAGTGAGTCATGTCCTTGCCAGTGGTTGGCTCTGAAAGTCCAAGCCTAATCCAGTCACTATATAGGGTCCTATGGTGGCAGGGATTGGTAGAGATAGACATCTAATCTAGTCTGAGGTGGTGAAACATAGGAGAATTTTACTGGGGAATTACAGGAAATAATTTTTCTTTCTCTTTAGAGAAAATCACATGAAAAGCCTTTAAATATGGTCCCAGAAGTACAGTGATTTTAACACATAAAGGAAAGCAGTTCCGGAAAATCACAGGAAACAGAACCGATCAGGGCATACCTGATCTGAAATTTGTCTTCACAACTTTTTTTAGGAAATAAATCCCTGTAATGATTTATATGTGTGTGAGTTTACTTTCCTTTTACATTCAGCTAAAAGCAGAAATTTAGTTCCAACTTATCTTTTCAGTCCTCTGGCTATATTCAACCACTAACTTCTAATTCTACACTGGTTAATGTTTTATTGTTCTTAACAGATATTTTTCCTTGTGGTGTTCTAGGCCCTAACACATCTTTTCCAGCTGGGAACTCTTCATTTCCCAGGTGAAAAGCCACTGCCCCTGAGAAAGCTCGATAAATGCTCATAATGATCATCACAACGGACTCTTCTCCTATCATACACAGCACTATGAATAAAAGTGTCCTCTCACAAATTTCCATTGGGGCTGTATCTGTGAGTATTCATCCATTTCTACTTAGCTGCTAGAGTGAACGTGGTAACCATTCCATGAGCAAAGAGCCATTTTCATTGATCTGTATTAAGTTCCGAGAATAGTGCCTAGCTATGTAGGAACCAAGAAATTATTTGTTGAATGAATGAGTAAGTAACTATATGTGAAATGGATAGAATTGCAACTGAGGCTTTCAAGATACTGTTTCCAAAAAAAAAAGAAGTATTTTAAAGTAAGCAAAAGAGATAATAACAATGACTTATTAGTTTAAAGAGTGTTGTTTATAAAATTTGTGGTATTTGTGATAAATGAATATAAAAATATACTAGTCATTGATAGTTATTTAATATGTATTATATATATTTAATTAGAAGAGAGGTTTGTTTAAAATTCAACAGACTGTAAAACCACACACACAAAAAAGGAGATTAATAACCTTTATGCCAATGGATCCATGCAGGTTTACAGTGTGTTTAATTAATGTTACATTACAATGAGTGGATCAGAAAGTCTATCTGAAATAAATCTGTTATGAACTATCAAAGCTTAACACAGAAAATCCTTGAGACAGTAACTGTTTATTTTACTTTATCCTAGATACTCAATATGTATTGTGATTAATATATGGTAAAACATAATCAGTGTTTTCACTGAAGAAAATCTAACCAGCAATGCTAGCTAATTTTGGAATAATAATGTCATATTAAACTTTTTACTAGGGAAATATGATAGAAGCAGAAAATACTTGAGGGGTTTGGATTTTTCACTCATTTATAATAAGGACTTAAACATGTATATACCTATTAATATATAGAAATACCTCATATGTTTAACTTACAGCTGGAGGGGGTAAGCTATAGCCTACTGGCCAAATCTAGACCACCACCTATTTTTGTATAGCCCACAACTAATGAATTGTACAGCTTCACATGCCTGAGCAAAATCAAACATGAATAATCATTTTTGACAGATGAAAATTACATAAAATTTAAAATTTTATTAGGACACAGCAATGTTCATTCTTTATGTATTGTCTGTCGCTATCTTTACACTTCTATGGCAAAATTGAGTGGTTTTTCAGAGACGGTATAGACCAGAAAGCCTAAAATGTTTACTATCCCTTTACTGAAAATGTTTCCTCATCCCCACTCTAGATAAATATAAATTACAAACCATAGTTTTCAAAGAACTTCAATAAAGAGGTACATTATATGAAGGTACTGTATTTTGACTCTAACATTATTCAAGACTTGCATATTAGGGACAATTAGAAATCTTATCTGGAAGTATATACCTTTGTAAAGAAGTATAGTTCTCATGGTAAGCAAATGACAGGGTTTTAGTATTAGGAATTTAGGAACCGTGTTGTTTGACTTTAGGGGAGACAAGGATAAGGTTGAATGAGTGGTACAGGAGTTGCTGACACATCAGGCTATAGGACTGAATGCTGGACACACAGCTTCTATCCCCTTTCCACCGTAAGCCTTCAAGCGTCCAGATTTAAAATCAGGGGATCAGGGGCACCTGGTTGGCTCAGTCGGTTGATTGTGCAACTCTTGACTTTGGCTCAGGTCATGATCTCACAGTTCGGGAATTCCAGCCCCGCATTCAGTTCCATGCTTACAGTGTGGAGCCTGCTTGGGATTCTCTCTCTCTCAGCCCCTTCCCTGCTCACTCTCTCAAAATAAATAAATCAACTTAAAAAAATGAAATCAGGGGAGCAAATGGAGAAGAGAGAGAGAGGGAAACCAAGAAACAGGCTCTTAACTATAGAGAACAAACTGATGGTTACCAGAGGGAAAGTAGGTGGGGGGATGGGCTCAATAGATGATGGGGATTAAGGAGTCCACTTGTTGTGATGAGCACTGGGTGATGTATGAAAGTGTTGAATCACTGTACTATACACCTAAACTAATATTACACTGTATGTTAACTGACTGGAATTTAAATAAAAACTTCAAAAAATAAAATAAAATACAAATAGATTTAAAAATCAGTACTATAATTGAACAGGACAAAATTATTTTGCTTTGGGCAAAGAGAGGGTATCAGAACAGTACTATATGGACTTGTCATCCAGCAACTCTATTTTGAGCTACCTTGAAAAACATATTTTGCTGTATTTTCCCAGAGCCAAATAAGAGGGAGTAGGTGACTGGGGAGTTTAAATGATAGATAACCTATTTATTTAAAGACTTTTGGGGCACCTGGGTGGCTCAGTCAGTTAAGCATCTGACTTTTGGTTTTGGTTCAGGTCATAATCTCACGGTCAGTGGGTCTGAGCCCCAAATTGGGCTCTGCACACTAGCAGTGCTGAGCCTGCTTGGTATTCTCTCCCCCTCTCTGCCCCTTTCCTGCTCGCTTCCAATCTCTCTCTCTCTCTCTCTCTCTCTCTCTCTCTCTCTCTCTCTCAAAATAAATCAATGCTTTTTAAAAATTAAGAAGACCGTTTAATGATGTGCCTATTTATATGATACTAGTCTCCACAGGTGATAGGTGATTCTTATTCCTTATATTTAAAATTTCTGGCATTAGTTTTAAAAAGAAAAATTCCAGGTGCTATAACACAAAATTATTGTTATATTCTAGCAGATTATAGGGACTAAAAAGAGGCAGGAGTCTGTTATGACTGAAATACATTTCTGCTATTCAAGGCAGCCTCCAAATTTGTAAAAGTCAAGTTCAAGGAAGTCCATTTTCACCACCATTGATTTTCACTGAAGGCAGACTCTTTTCACCTCATTGATTTTGATGTTGATTGAGTCATGTTCATCTGGCTGGTCAGTATTTGGGAGCTTGTTCACTTTTGATGGGTTAATTTGCTTAGGATCACTGATCAGTTACCTTGATCTAGAGCTACTGTTATTCAACACTTTCTCAGGCCACATATTAAGAAATTTAAAGAGCCATTTAATTGAATGGGATTGTTTCCTAAAGAATTTACCTAATTCTAAATAATTAATAGCTAAAAATAATAATTAATAGTTTATTTACCTTTAATCACAAAATTTGGATCACATATTATCCTTTAACCGGATGATACTACACAAGGCCATATAAAACATACATTTATGTTATTCCTGTTGTAATTAATTTAAAAAACCCACAAGGTTTACTAGGGAAAATGAGTTCTACAGGAGTATAATTTGCAGAAGTCACAAAACTGTGAATGGCCATTAATTATTGAAAATGGAAAGCAAGTTCTACAATCAGATAGGACTAGCAACATCCAAATAAATCTCCAAATCTAAAATTCTTGATTCTGCTATGGTCCAATTATCATCATTCATAAACCAGCTTCTCTACCTACTGCATTGTAAACCATCAAATGGAATCTTTCTGTCTAAACAGAACCTTCTATCTGTGAATATTAATATGCAATTCACAGGAGAGCATCTGGTTTATATCTGAGATAATAATTATCTTTTTGTGACACATTTATGAGTTTTCCTTTCATTAATTTTTATCTTAGAAGTTTTCATTGTTCTGGTAGTCTACTTTTAGAACAAACACCTGCTTTTTACAACTCTTAGCTGAATTCCTCAAGATTTTATGCTGAAAACATCTGACGATTCTATATAAGATTTTTGAGCCTTTGTTATTCCAGCTGAAACTGTCCTATCTTCCCTTTGTTTCCAACTCTTTCATAAAAATATAAATCTGTAAGTGATTGTGAATGAATGGTGAATCAAGAATTTGCTTTTTTTCTATATAAGCAATCTCCTCCAATTGGCTTTTGTCCCATAAAGTGCAAATGATTTAGACTTACTATGAAAACATTTCTGAAACCTCTTTCAGTTCATTCCATTTTGCACTGAGATCTTCTATAGTGCTGCTGATCATGCTATAAGCAAGTGACTCCTAACACTAGAAACACATTATTACTCTTATTTATTATTATTTTTTTTATTATTACCACCATCATTTTAGTCTACCATCTATTTTGTATGTCAGGTAAAATGTAAAATGTGAAACTAATTTTGTACTCGGAAAAAATGATATATTGGCCAGTACACCGAGAACCTATCTAGTCTCTTACCTATTATGAGATGTCTACAGAGATATCATCACATTTCTAGAACTCACAGAACTTCAATTATTTCCATATTATACAATGTCTGACATATAGAGGCAAGAGTTTCTGTTATATTATTTACTAAAAAAGACCTTTCTGAACATCTTGTATGTATACGCATGGACTATTAAGTCTTAGGAAAGGTAGCATTACTTTTACACAGCTTACAATTATTTATGTAGAACAAGACATGGAAATAGAAAAAGTTAATTTATGATTATTATAAATAATATCACCTAGTTATGTAAAATTAATTGCCAGATAAGAATTTTAGGCCATTACTATAATTAAAGAAGAGGTTATTTAGTGCAGTGTATGGCATATACTACAGTAAGAACTTCAAATTTTACTCTGAGTGAATTGAGAAAACCTTTGAAAATTTTAAAAGCAGCTTTGTGCCATGACCTGACTTGCTCTTTAAAAAAAAAAATCACTGTCATTTCAATTAAGGCAATTGCACCATTCCAAATGCTCTGTTCAAAAAACTCAAAGTCATCTTAGGCTCCTCTCTTTCTCTTAAGCCCTACATCCAATTGTTCAGAAAATTCTCTTAGTAGGTTCTCCTTAAAAAAAGATATCAAGGATCAAAATATTGTTCATCATCTTCATTGTTACCATTCAGATTCCAACCATAAAATTATCCTAACCTGAAATATTTCAATAGTTATCAAATTGGTGTCCTTACTTTTTGAAGGTGATCTTCTTGAGATTATGTTTGATTGTTAGGTTCTGCCCTTTAAATTCATTTCGGAAGGATTGGGAATATTCAAATACTCTGTCACTACCATTATCTTGGCCCAAGCAAAATTCATTCTTGTTTTTCTTGATCCTACCCTATAAGTTTTTATCTTCACCACTGAAATAGATCATGGTCAAGGCAAACAATGTCTTTTATTTTGCCAAGCAATATTTTCAACAATTAGACCTGTTCTGAATTGGCCTATAGGACATGGTTGACCACTTGGTCCTTCATAAAATACCTTTCTCAACTTCACTTGCAAGGTACCACCTTACCTTTCTTGGGTGCTTTACTTGTTGGATAGACTACCTCTCCTAAGACTCTTTTACTTGTTCTCTTTTTCTGAGTTCTGAATGTTTGGGTGTTCTGGAAATCTATCTTGAGAGTTGGCATTTTCTTAACCTAATGCTTCCTAAAGTATATGTATCTAATCTCATGATTTTAAATAGCCTTATTAAACTGACAACCCTAAATTTTCAGCTTTAGCTTTTCCTTGTATATCCAATTAACTACTTCCAAAAAGATCCCCTGATTTCTGTCAACAAATGAACTCCTTTAGTCTACTGTGTCTCAGTAAATATCAACTCCATTCTTCCTCTTGTTCATGCAGATTGTTATCTTTAACTTCTTTTTTTTATTTCCTATTCCATATACATTCCATTAACATATTTTATTGGTTGTAAATCCAAATTATATCCAAAATGTTATCATTTTCCACCACCTCCACCTCCAAACCCTGGGTAAAACTCAAGATACTCTTATACTCTAGTCTATCCTATAAGCACAAATATAATGTTTCCTTTACAAATTAACCTAAATAGTATAACTCCTCCCTTTAAAACACCTCAATATTTTCTCACCCAGTGAAAAACCCAAAGACAGCATGAGTTCCCCATCCCCAGATGAAATGGTTCCCTCCTGCCTCTCTGACTTCATCTTCTACAACATGTTCCCTTGGTCCTATGTTTCAGTCACTTAGGTTCCCTAGTGTCCTTAGATACATCAAGGGCATTCTTATATTTCTAGACTTTTGTATTTGTTCTACCACCTTCTAGAATATGTTTTCCCCTTAAAGTCTTCACTGCTTAGTCTCCTACCCTTTTAGTCTTCTACTAAAATATTAACGTTAAAGAAATCTTCACTGGCCACCTTATAAAAATGAACATTCCCCTGACCTGGAACTCTTTAATCTTTCTGACTCCTGACTGCTCCTGTATTCTTTTCTTTTCTTTCCTTTCCTTTCTTTCAATTTTATTTAAACTCTAGTTAGTTAACATATAGTATAAAATTCATTTCAGGAATAGATTTTGGTGATTCATAATTTACATAGAATACCCAGTGCTCAACACAAGTATCCTTAATACCCATCACTCATTTAACCATCCCCTGCTCACCTCCCCCCCATCAACCCTCATTTTATCCTCCACAGTTATGAATCTCTTATGGATTGCTTCCCTCTCTTTTTTTTCCTTCCTTAATGTTCATCTGTTTTGTTTCTTAAATTCCACATATGAATGAAATCATTTGTCTTTCCCTAATTTATTTTGCTTAGCATAGTACACTCTAGCTCCATTCTTGCCATTGCAAATGTCAAGATTTCATTCTTTTTGATGGGTAATATTTTAATATATATATTATATATATAATTTATATAATGTAATATATTATATATATGAATATATATGAATATATATGAATATATATCTTCATATATATGAAGAAGATGTGATACATATACACATATACATATATATATATACATATATATATGTATATATATATGAAGATGACATGGTATATACCACATGTGGTATATACCATGATGTGATATATACATATATATATATATATATATATATATATATATATACACCACATCTTCTTCATCCATTCATCAGTGGATGGAAATTTGAGCTCTCTTCATAGTTTTGCTACTGTTGATAATGCTACTATAAACATTTGGTGCATGTGCTCCTTCTATCCTTTGGGTAAATACCTAGTAGTGCAATTGCTGGGTTGTAGGGTAGTTCTATTTTTTAACTTTTTGAGGAAATTCCACACTGTTTTCCAGAGTGGCTGCATTAGTTTGCATTCCCACAAGCAGTGTAAGAGGATTCCCCTTTCTCCAAATCCTCACCAACATCTGTTGTTTCCTGTGTTGTTAATTTTAGCCATTCTGACAGGTTTAAGGTGCTATCTCATCCTGGTTTTGATTTGTATTTCCCTGATGATGAGTGATGAGTATCTTTTCATGTGTCTATTGGCCATCTGGATGTCTTCTTTGGAAAAATGTATATTCGTGACTTCTGCTAACTTCTTAACTGGATTTTTTTTGGTGTTGAGTTTGATCATTTCTTTATAAATTATGCCTTTAAAAAAGATATACTTGGGGTGCCTGGGTGGCTCAGTTGGTTAAACCTCTGACTCTTGGTTTTGGCTCAGGTCATGATCTCATGGTTTGTGAGATTGAGTCCTGCATTGGGACTCTGTGCTTCCAGCTTATGATTCTTTCTCTCCCTCTCTCTCCCTGTCCCTCCCTGGCTCTCTCTCTCTCTCTCTCTCTCTCTCTCTCTCTCTCAAAATAAATAAATAAACATTAAAATAATAAAATGAAGATGTACTTAGCACCAATTAAAGGTGAGACATTGGTGTGTTTATGTTTACTTTTTGACTCCTCAATTATTTTGTATGATTCACTGATACTGATACTTTTCTGCTTTGTCTAGTACAATATTCCCAGTGCCTAGAACATTTCCTACTCAATGGAAGATGCTTAAGAGATATCTGTTGATGAATATATCTCAACACTCACATTTAATAAATCTTATCTTTACAACAGATTTTCTTCAGGTCCAGTTTTAATAAAATGTTAAACCATCATTGTCTTTTCTAACTCAAGTAGAGGTGGTGCCCTTTTGCCTCTCCACCTGGGTGGAACAGAAATAGTGGAAGGAGTCATGTTGATGATTCCTTCTCTGCATTAGGCATACAAATGTACACAAAAACTGTAGATGTAAGGGGAAGATAATGGGAAAGAGGAAGCTAGAGAAAGAAATCTATTATATCTGTGTATGAACTCTTTGCTTAAGAGGTCCATTCATGAAAGCAACTGATAGGTTTGTGTGTGTGTGTGTGTGTGTGTGTATGTTATGTGCACACACACACACACACACACACAAATATATAAAGAAGAAACAAGTGGAAATATTTAGAACTACACATACAACAACCAAAATAAAAGTCACATTTGATAGGCTCAGTAGCAAAATCCAGATGACAGAGGGAAAATCAGTTAACTCAAAAGCAAAGCAATATAATTATCTAAGTTGGACCACATAGAGAAAATAAATTGAGATAAATTGAACTGAATTCTAGGGACTTGTGAGGCACTAACATAGGTATAACATATATGTTATCAGAATGGCAATAGGAGAGGAGAAAAAATATGGAGCCAAAAATTTTTTTGATAAAAAATGGCTAAAAACTTCTATTTCATAAAAGACACAAACCTACAGATTCACGAAGCTCAGCAAATCCCAAACAGGATAAATCAAGAAAAATCTATGAGCAGACACATCATCACATTTTGAAAACTAAAGCAAAAGACAAAAGTGTAGCATTCAGAGATGCAATGGGCTAACTGAAGAAGAATAGAAAATTGAATGACAGTGGATTTTCCATCAGGGATTATGGAGGTCAGAATGGTGCACATATTTCAACTTCTAAAAAAAATAACTGTCAACCTAGATTTCTACAACTAGTGAAAATATCCATCAGGAATGAAGTTTAGATAAAGACATTCTGAGAAGAAAGAAAACTACAAGATTTTGTTGCCAGCAGATCTGCTCAGGCAATATAAAGTTCTCACAGTGAGGAAATAAGACAAGAAGAAAACGTAAAATATCAGAATTTAAAAAGAGCAATGGAAAGGGAATTCACATAAGTAGGAAAAATGGGAAATAACCTAAATTTCCATTAACTGGACTATCATAAAATACATAATAGAATATTATGCTGCTCTTAAAAATAAGAATAATGATTAAAAAGACATCCACTACTAAGTATTACAACTCATTACAGTGCTAGGGTGATCAAACTTTATGGCATTGACAGAGTAGTGTAAAAACTGTTCAGTAGAATAAAATGGAGAGTACAGAAATTCATCAAAGTTAATATGAAGAATTCATACATGATAGATGCTTAATTTAAACCAATGGATGCTTTGTTTTAAATGGTGCCGATGTAATTGAATATAAATTCAGAAGAAACTACATCATATCATGTAAAATGCCATATAAAAATAAGTTACAGATGGAAGAGATTTTATACTTATACATAAACATTAATAATATATGTCTTTTAGATATTTATTAGATATCCAACAGAGATACAGTAATAGATATTCAATAAATAATAGGTATGTAATAAAATAAGTAAAAAGAAAATGATTTATAAGAAAATACATTTGGAATCTCACAAGTATCATCCTTGCCTAAAGCAAGTATGGAAGTTCAGATACCATAAAAGAAAATGCTGAAAAAATTCACCACATAAAATATAAATTTTCTATGGCAAAATTTACCCTAGGAAAAAATCAAAGACTGAGGAAAATATTGTCAATATATATGATAGTAAAATTGTTGGAACCTTAAGCATAAAAGTGACAATAAAAAAAGCCATTTACTTAAGCAGTGTTTGAAATGTAAAGATTTTATAAATACCTACACGTAAATCAATAGGGCAATGGTTGAATGATTTATGCTATACATATGGTATCACATGCTATGGAAGATATTAAAGGTGGAGTACAGTCTATAAGTATGTCCCCCAAAGAGAAAGGGACATGACAGAAAGTGAAAAACAAGTTTTAGGCTATATATTATTTTATAAAAATAAATAGAATAAAAATAAAACATTACATAAGATGTTGAGGTTACTTTTTGTTTGCATTTTCAATTTTATTTTAAATTTAGTTTCTTATTTTATTATTACCATTATACCTGTACAAATTAAAATACAACTTGCAAGTAATATGCTTGATATCAGAAGTGGTTGTTAGAATTTTTACATTATTTCTTCAGACCTAAAACACAGTGCAAAATACCAACTTTCTATAGAGGAAAAACCTTTCTCAAACTGACTACTTATCTTCATTCACTGGGTACCATATTTAACAATGCTCTAATTAATATACTTGCTTGCTAGTCAGGAGATGTGGATTCCACTTCTGCTCTTACCACTCTGCTCTAGCCATGACACTGGCCACAAGAGTCATTCTCTCCAAGAATATTCACCACCCCTGTCTGACAGACAAAATGAGTGAGGAGATGCCATGGTGTCTGAAAAACTAAAGTCAGCCTTTTCCCAGAGGTGTCACCATAAACATGGAGTTATCTTCAGCTTTTCTCATTTTTACACCATAAATGCTGTCTTTCAACCTGACCTCAAATTCTAAAGTTATTATATATATATTGCTGCTCTTCTAAAAAGCCAAAGGATCTTAAGATGCTTATAAAGAAAAAGAAGACATCAGCTGTAAGCATATTTGAAGTTAATAAAATATAGCTGTAAAAACTATAGTCATGTTTCCAATGTGATCTAAATTTATAGGATCCTCCTTCCCCTATAGAAAACAATAGTATGAAAAAGTAGATGAACACTCCTTGCTGGATATCTTTTCCACCTGAAAAATAAGAACACTTTTTTCAAGAAATATATACCATTACAAAATAAAATACAATACAATATAGTGAATAAAATCTATGAAATAAAGAGTAAAAGTGAGTAAAGGAAGTTAAAAAAAAGAGTAAAGTGTAAAAAACAAACAAACAGGGGCGCCTGGGTGGCGCAGTCGGTTAAGCGTCCGACTTCAGCCAGGTCACGATCTCGCGGTCTGTGAGTTCGAGCCCCGCGTCGGGCTCTGGGCTGATGGCTCCGAGCCTGGAGCCTGTTTCCGATTCTGTGTCTCCCTCTCTCTCTGCCCCTCCCCCGTTCATGCTCTGTCTCTCTCTGTCCCCAAAATAAATAAACATTGGGAAAAAAAATTTAAAAAAAAACAACAAACAAACAAACAAACAAACAAACAAGAGATATTCCAGAGCTATGAAAGGAACTTAATGATACACCTACACTATTACAGAATAAATACAATACATTAAAAAAGAACAAGAAATAGAATATAAATAGCAAAATGTGCCAACTGCATTCAATATTAAAAGGTGACTAAAATACCTTAAGGGAGGATGTTTAGCCCCTCAAAATATGATCTTCAGCTAAACTGCCCTGCATGCATAAATATATTTTTAAATGTTATTCAATGTCCACAGAATCAAAAATTTAACAACCAAAAGTGAGAGCAAAAGCAACTACTACAACTTGTGGCTGAAATCCAACCAACTACGACATTTATCAAAATAAGAAACTCAAGAATGAAGAAAGTATACTATAAAAGAAATTATATTTAACATTGAGTGTACAAAGATGCATAATGGGGCTAAACAGCTGTTGTAGTTCCAGAGATGAAACAATGCATTATTTTAAAATGACAGAAATCCTACAACATGTAAAACTATTAATATAAACATGGTTGACTGCAATAAAACTAAAAACGCCCATAAACGAAATTCTGGACAGGGCTATTGTGTCTGTTGCTGAGGTTATTATATATATTATGCCCTGCCTGGTCACGAAGGTGGAGAGAGGTTAACATATAAAGGCCTGTTAAGAGTACTAATTCCCCCATATTTTGGCAACAGTCAATATATTGTTACTGTTGCTTTTCTAAAGCTAACAAATAATGAAACAGAGATTTAAGTGTGTTGTTTAAAGCACTAAAAGAAACCATCAGAAGAGAAAACAATTTCTACATTCTCCAAATTCCCTTAAGAGGAGATAAAAAATTGAGGTGTACTAATACAAGATAAATACAAAAGCAAAAAAACAGAAACAAAAACAGATATATATATAGGCACATATATCTCCCATGTCACTTCCACGTCATGGCAAAGGTTTCATAACATTATGCAACGTGCATCTTGTTTCCACTCAAATAAAGCCTCTGACAGTATTTTATTTAAAAACTAACAAATGTACCTTGATTTTACAATAGCATAGATATACTGGTGAGAAAATTATATTCCTCCAAAATTATATAACATCTTAAAAGTCTGGCTGTAGGCCTTCTTTGGAACTGTTGTTTCATTTAATGTATCTTCAAGTGAGAGTTTAGTGTTCCAGATAGAAACATAAAATCCAGCATAAACAGACACCAATAGCCTTTTGTTTATTTTACTATAAAACTCATACAACTGGAGCTTGCACAATTATCATCACAAGCTGTCAGCTTTCAAAACACTTTATACTCCCACAGTTTTAGGGAAGCAATGGCTTTATGTTAAGTGGTTTTGTAAATATTACAAACATATTTGTAAACACTTAGAAAATATACATAAAATAGCAAAAATCATACTCTTGAAATTATAAATACGATTTTGAGGGTCTTTCTTATCTCCATGATAGTTTGAAAAGTGAGTTTGGGTTTAGAAAGTCTCTCATTAAAATTACTAGTCATATATTTTAATATAAAAGGTACTAAAGTTACTATGAGTTTTTATTTATTCACATTACATGTAAAGTAGAGAGAATCATTTGAATCAGTTAAATAACTAGTAACTGGTAGTTGAAGCACAGACTAATTATATTAAATTGGAAACATCCAAGCTTCTTTCAGTTTGTGTCACAACTTGTTTGTTTAATTGGCTGAAAACATTAAGAAGGTCTGATTAAATCCAACTTCATTGCATGTATGGAGAAATTCTAACCTTGAGTCAGGAGTATTTTGCATAGATTCCTATCTCAATGGACAAGAGGAGTAATAAGCAAATTTGTCATTTATTTAATATTTATTCATCAATATAGAATTTAAGGTTTCTTACAAAAGGCCCCGAATAGCCAAAGGAATTTTGAAGAAGAAGACCAAAGCAGGAGGCATCACAATCCCAGACTTTAGCCTCTACTACAAAGCTGTCATCATCAAGACAGCATGGTATTGGCACCAAAACAGACACATAGACCAATGGAATAGAATAGAAACCCCAGAACTAGACCCACAAACGTATGGCCAACTCATCTTTGACAAAGCAGGAAAGAACATCCAATGGAAAAAAGACAGCCTCTTTAACAAATGGTGCTGGGAGAACTGGACAGCAACATGCAGAAGGTTGAAACTAGACCACTTTCTCACACCATTCACAAAAATAAACTCAAAATGGATAAAGGACCTAAATGTGAGACAGGAAACCATCAAAACCTTAGAGGAGAAAGCAGGAAAAGACCTCTCTGACCTCAGCCGTAGCAATCTCTTACTGGACACATCCCCAAAGGCAAGGGAATTAAAAGCAAAAGTGAATTACTGGGACCTTATGAAGATAAAAAGCTTCTGCACAGCAAAGGAAACAACCAACAAAACTAAAAGGCAACCAACGGAATGGGAAAAGATATTCGCAAATGACATATCGGACAAAGGGCTAGTATCCAAAATCTATAAAGAGCTCACCAAACTCCACACCCAAAAAACAAATAACCCAGTGAAGAAATGGGCAGAAAACATGAATAGACACTTCTCTAAAGAAGACATCCGGATGGCCAACAGGCACATGAAAAGATGTTCAGCGTCGCTCCTTATCAGGGAAATACAAATCAAAACCACACTCAGGTATCACCTCACGCCAGTCAGAGTGGCCAAAATGAACAAATCAGGAGACTATAGATGCTGGAGAGGATGTGGAGAAACGGGAACCCTCTTGCACTGTTGGTGGGAATGCAAATTGGTGCAGCCGCTCTGGAAAGCAGTGTGGAGGTTCCTCAGAAAATTAAAAATAGACCTACCCTATGACCCAGCAATAGCACTGCTAGGAATTTATCCAAGGGATACAGGAGCACTGATGCATAGGGGCACTTGTACCCCAATGTTCATAGCAGCACTCTCAACAATAGCCAAATTATGGAAAGAGCCTAAATGTCCATCAACTGATGAATGGATAAAGAAATTGTGGTTTATATACACAATGGAATATTACGTGGCAATGAGAAAAAATGAAATATGGCCTTTTGTAGCAACGTGGATGGAAATGGAGAGTGTGATGCTAAGTGAAATAAGCCATACAGAGAAAGACAGATACCATATGGTTTCACTCTTATGTGGATCCTGAGAAACTTCACAGGAACCCATGGGGGAGGGGAAGGAAAAAAAAAAAAAAGAGGTTAGAATGGGAGAGAGCCAAAGCATAAGAGACTTAAAAACTGAGAACAAACTGAGGGTTGATGGGGGGTGGGAGGGAGGAGAGGGTGGGTGATGGGTATTGAGGAGGGCACCTTTTGGGATGAGCACTGGGTGTTGTATGGAAACCAATTTGTCAATAAATTTCATAAAAAAAAAAAAAAAAAGAATTTAAGGTTTCTTGTGGGATTCTGCTGGAATTAACACCTACTGTGAATTATGATTTCTTAAGTAATTTGCATAAAATATGAAGTGATTCTCTGAGAAATCACTTGTATCTTATAAGACAGTCAAGTATTACCATTTCATTTAAGATGATAAGATATAGAGCTCAAGTAATATGTCCAAAGTCAGTGATTTTGTAAATGGGGAACAAGAGTTTGCAAAAAAAAATCTGAAAGCACATGGATCCTTTATGTAAACACTGGGAATCATAACAGCATATCAGCTTGGATATTGCATATAGTCAAGTGGTAGAAAGACTTTTGGAAGTCTAATATATGTCAAATCTGTAACCATTAAAGCAGGAAAAGAAACAGCACTTAGCTTCTTGCCTCCCGTTTGTTATCCCATCTTAAATGATTCAGCACTGCAGCAGGTGTATAGGTTGTTATCCAGAGTAACCTTCATATACACAGCACACATTCTGCACATCCCAGACATGACGACCCTAGCAATCCTTGATGAATTATTCTTATTCAAATTTCTTTACATTCAATATTTTTCAGTGTCTTCCTTTCAGTGGTTGAGGTATTTCCATTGTTGAAATGTATACACAAAACATGGAAAACCTCAGGAAGACATTTGAAATGCTTTTAGGGAAGGTGTTGCATCACTCCTATGGACCGTCAGCCTCACTTCTGATTGGTCACTAACTCACTCATATGTTTTTCCAAAATTTGGCTCAACTGAAAAAATAAGTTGAATCAATTTATTATTTTGTGGAGTAAGGTCTACATTAGTAAGTTTTTTTTTAATTTTTTTAATGTTTATTTATTTTGAGAGAGAGAAAGAGACAGGTCATGATCTGCAGAGGGGCAGAGAGAGGGAGACACAGAATCTGAAGCAGGCTCCAGGCTCTGAGCTGTCAGCACAGAGCCTAGAGTAGGGCTCAAACCCATGAACCGTGAGATCATGACCTGAGTCGAAGTTGGACACTTAACCGACTGAGCTACGCTGGTGCCCCGTTTAAGTTTTAATTATACATTGAAAATCAATTCCCTTCTTTTTGGAGGCTCTTCCAAAGTTCAAATAAATGGTAATCATATATAATTTAATGTAAAGTGTTTGTTTTTTGTTGTTGTTGTTGTTGGCATTTCTAACTAAGTTCAAAAAACCTGGAAGTGGGCATACATATGGGGCTTAAACCCACCTAATTAAAGTGATACTCATATTTCATACTCCAAAACCTAAGAGGAAAACCTTTCCTCTGGCTATTTTCTTTTGTCTCTTTTTCCTCTGGAAATTATTGCATCACTAACAGAAACAAGAGAAAGACCATTTTGACAGAGCTGGTAAGTCTACTCTTACATTTCACATTGTGCCTTAGTTTGTTTTGTCATTAACTCAACCTGGGTGACTCAGCTTCATTTGAAAGGAATTAAATAAAGGAATAAATGTCATGTACTCCTCCACAGGGCCATTATTTTCACCTTGCAGATATTTCCTGAATATCTCTTTCCTTTAAAACAATTTAACTTTAAAAGTTCTCATAGAAATTATGTGTCCATCATCATGGACTCTGAGATGCAAAAATCACTGGGTAGGGTTACTTGACTCCTTTTCCAAAGTTAATTTTAGGTAATAAAGTGGAGGAATTTGTTCTACACCTTAGCCTTGTGCTACAATTGTGTGGTGGCTTTATCCTGAGTGCAATCAGATATTAGACTCTAACGATACACACTGCATTTATTAAATATGTAAACTGATGCTATACAAAATGATTTCCTGTTTTGCACAAGTGAGTAAGAATTATTATCAAAGGAAACTGGATGTATTGAAAGAAGCAAAATGGTTAGAATGTTCAAATGAGCCCAAATGTAAAATATTTTACGTATCTGGGGTTTTTTTTTGTACCATTCCTAGAAATTTTCCCCTCAAGTCACAAAAGAGAAGCCAAGAGCACAAAGGATTTATTTTCTTTAGCAAAAAACAAAAACAAAACAAAAAAAGTATACACTCAGCAATACATCATTTCTGTTATTGTATATACAAAATATCAGTCTTCAAGAAACTATAAGAAAACTTTGAAAGCCTTTAAAATTGGCTATTTATGACAAGGGATTAAAAACTGTCATCACCAGATTGCAATTTTCTACTAAACCATTTTAGTTCAACCACTCAAGTCCTTTTTTAGTAATGTAAGAATTGTTTAATACTAGATTACACTGTAAATCCATTTGGGGCAGTAAGTAGACTACAGGTCTCAAAAAGCAATATCTCAATTGTCAAGAACAACTCTACCTGATTACTAGAGGACATTGTATTTAATCTTCTATCAGAGGTAATTCCTAATTTATTTTACTTGCATTCCCAATTTACTACTTACATATTCTCATTTCATTGATAAGGTTGTATTCATCTGCAGGGTTCTTAGGACTGTATTGCGACTTGGGACTGTACTTGCAAAATCTTAGCAATTAATTGACTGTACAGGTGTGTGTGTGTGTGTGTGTGTGTGTGTGTGTGTGTATGTGTGTGTGTGTCTAAGAGAGAAAGAAAGGAGGATGGAGAGAGCATGTACAAAAGTAGTGTTTTTTCGCCAGTCAGAGTGGCCAAAATGAACAAATCAGGAGACTATAGATGCTGGAGAGGATGTGGAGAAAAGGGAACCCTCTTGCACTGTTGGTGGGAATGCAAATTGGTGCAGCCGCTCTGGAAAGCAGTGTGGAGGTTCCTCAGAAAATTAAAAATAGACCTACCCTATGACCCAGCAATAGCACTGCTAGGAATTTATCCAAGGGATACAGGAGCACTGATGCATAGGGCCACTTGTTCCCCAATGTTCATAGCAGCACTCTCAACAATAGCCAAATTATGGAAAGAGCCTAAATGTCCATCAACTGATGAATGGATAAAGAAACTGTGGTTTATATACACAATGGAATATTACGTGGCAATGAGAAAAAATGAAATATGGCCTTTTGTAGCAACGTGGATGGAACTGGAGAGTGTGATGCTAAGTGAAAAAAGACTAAAAAGTTTTAGACAAGCTGGTTTTCTTAAATTGCAAAGAATATAGATTATGAAAATGGAAAGATATTTTATATAGAAGATCATGCTAATAACATTAACCAAATTATTCCTTATAAAACCACTTGGTGCAGATATTATTTCAAAAGCATCTACATAATTAGAAATCTAGGTTAAAATCTTACCCATTAACTGTAAAGTATAGGCTGGAATCAAGACACACAAGTCCATTAGCAGCAAAGATCAAAATTTAGGGAAGAATGGGTCACTGAGGATAGTAATTATGTTAACAGGTCATTATAAAGATCCAGAAAATTTATCTGTCTGCTCTATTTTTTTTCTACAACAATATAAACAGTAGTGATAACAATTGGCAGTTGCAAAGTGCTTTATTGTTTAGTAATTGCATCACATTTGATATCATATCTGACTGTTCCAAACACTTTCAGATGTATTATCTTATCTATCCCCATTTCAAAAATGAGGAAAAATAGACCCACATAACCAATAGGTTATGGACAGAAGAGAGTTCCACTAGCAGGCCCCATGCAGTAGATAATACTTTATATCCTGCATCACGTACCCCCTTTTTTTTGTTGATAGATAATATATGGTTTGACATAAACACTACCATAATTATTACTCCAATTTTAAAAGATTTTCAGGTTATTAAACTGAATAAACCAAAAAGAAGACAGTGACAATGATTATGTGGAATATATATTATCAAGCAATTTTTTAATTCAATTTTTAATTTTTTTATGTTTGTTTATTTTTGAGAGAGACAGAGACAAAATGCGAGTGGGTTGGGGCAGAGAGAGAGAGGGAGACACAGAGTCTGAAGCACGCTCCAGGCTCTGAGTTGTCAGCACAGAGCCTGACATGGGACTCGAACTCATGAACCATGAGATCACGACCTGAGCCAAAGACGGACGTTTAACTGGCTGAGCCACCCAGGCACCCCTATTATCAAGCAATTTTTAAAAAAATATTTTAAAAGGAAAGATAACTTTTAATACAATGTATTTGTGATAACTGTAAGAGGTGAAACTGAGTTGCTACAAGAATTTGGCAGATAAGTGACTACTTAAATTATTCCATATTTCAGAATAGATGCATACTTTATACTTGCTATATTATAGCAACAATTGTAAAATTGGGGCAAACAAAATCATTCCAAACATTTAATGTCTCATTTTAATGCCTGTACTTCTTATGTACTGACTGCTACTAGTAATTTTTTTTTTCCAACAAATTTGAAAGAGAAAATAGAACACTATCTTATATATTTTAATCAGGAATGGTTTGGGAGTTTTCAAGGAGTAAGAAAAGTGCCAGGAATCAACTTTGGCAATCATTTCCCACAGCGAGTTGAAGAATAGAATAGCTGAACTACATCAAGATTGAATTTGCGGTTGATAATGCCCTTGCAGTCCTGCCCTATTTTAGAAGACTCTCTTGGCTGAAAGGCAAATTTGGAAATCTGCTCAAGGTTAGGAGATTTAAATCTAAAAGCTATTCAAAGACTACAACATATTTTACTAACTAAAAATTTGATGGCTCTTACAAGCCTGTATGAGCTGGTTCTAGCACACCACTGCCTAAAATCCATTGTTCAACAATTCACACTGAACCTAGCAATATTTCAATACATTAGAAAGTAAAATGATTTCTTCTGATTCATATTTTAAAACATATGGTACCTAAATTATCAAGAATGAGTTGACTTTTAGAACATATTTTGTAAATGAAAGCAGATAAAATTATTTTTCATGAGTTTTCTTTAGATAATTACATAATCAGAAGTGATTCAAAATTTGGTTCAACAAACTCTCAGAAGCCGTGGTCCAGTTTCAAGAGAAGTGCAACTCACATGAATGGTTTTCAGTACACTCCCATAGTTGTGCAACCATCACAACTATCTAACATCATCACTCCAAAAAAGTAAGTCATTGTCCATTCCATTTCCTCCAAGTCCTGGAAACTATATATCTACTTTGTCCCTCTGAACTTGCTTATTATAGACATTTCATATAAATGGAATCATACAGAATGTGACTATTTTCCTTCACTGAGCATAATGTTTCCATTGTATCGACATAGACATTTTGCTTATCCATGAATCAGCGAATGGATATTTGTTTTGTTTCCACCTTTTGCCAAATGTGAATAGTGCTGCTATGAAAATGCATGTACAAATTTTTTTTCAAATACTTGTTTTTAGTTCTTTTGGGTATATACATAGAAGTGCTAGGTTACATGGTAACTCTATAATTAATTTATTGAGAAAACAGTGTTTCAAAGTGGCTATACTATTCAATAATGCCACCACCAATGTATGAGGACATGAATTACATTCTTGACAATACTGAGTATTGTGTCTTTTTTACCTTAACTAACAGAGAGGGTAAGAACCCACAGTTAAAATCATTTTGGTTTTGATTTGCATTTCTCTAAAAATAATGATGCTGAACATCCTTTAATGTGCTTATTGGTCATTTCTATACCATCTTTAGAAAAATATTTATTCAAATCCTTTGTTCATGTTTTAATTGGGTTGTTTGACTTTTAAAATTTGAGTTACTATTATTACATAAACATATTCTGAATATAAATCCCTTAAATATATGATGTGCAAATGTTTTCTCACATTCTGTGTATTGACTATCCATTTTCTTAAAGGTGTTCTTTGAAGTATAAAAGTTTCTCACTTTAATAGAGTCCAGTTTATCTATTGTTTGTTTGTTTTTTCCACCTTTGGTTGCATGTGCATTTAAGGCCATCTCTAAACAGCCATCATTAAACCAAAGATAACAAAGATTTATTCCTATGTTTTCTTCTAAGAATTTTATAATTATATTTAGATCTCTGATCCCTTTTTAATCATATTTGTATGTGCTGTGAAACAAGGGACCAACCTCATTCTGTCTCACGAAGACATCCACTTTTCCTGACATAATTTGTCAAAAATACTATTTTTTCTCATTGAATTGTCTTGGTGCCTTTGTTGAAACTCAATGTACCATAATTGTGAGGCTTAATTTGTGGACCTTCAATTCTATTCCACTTGTCTAAATATTTAACATTTATCTTTATTTCAGTACCACATTGTCTTGATTACTGTAGCTTTTAGCAAATTTTGAAGTTAGGATATGTGAGTGAAGTTAGGATATGTGAGGATAAGTTTGTTATTTTTCAATATTATGCTGACTATTTTGATCTCCTTGGATTTTTATTTTCATTAAGACAAGATTATCGATTTTGCGAACAGAAAGGCAACTGACATTTTGATAGGGACCAGGTAGATTTAGTATATCAATTTGGAAAGTATCATAACATGAGATATTTTTCCCATTCATTTGTCTTCTTTAATTCCATTCTATAATATTTTACAGTCTTCAGTGTACAAACCTTATACTTTTGTTTAAATTTATTCTTAAATATTTTATTCCTTTTGATGCTACTGCATGGAATTTTCTTCTTTTTCTGTTAATTCCTAATGAATAGATATACACTTGACTTTTGCATATAGAGCTTATACTCTGCAAACTTAAACTCATCTATTAGTCATAAGAGCATGTTGGTGAATTCCTTAGGAATGCTACTTGTGAACAGAGGTAGTTTTGCTTCTTGCTTTCCAACCTTTTTTTCCTTTTTCTTCTATGCCTTTGTGATGGACTGACTCATTCATCCGTCTAAAGTATCTTTCTTTGTCTCCAATAATAATTTTTACCTTAAAGTGTGTTCATCTGATATTAGTACTGCTATTTCTTCTCTCTTTAGATTACTATTTGCATGGTGTGTATTTTTTACATCTTTCAAAAACTATTTGTGTCTTTGAACCTAAGATATGTCCATTTTAGATACTATATAGTTAGACCATAGCTTTTCATTCATTTTGCCAATCTCTGTCTTTTGATTGGAGTGTTTAGATCATTTACACTTAATGTAATTAATGATGAATTTGAATTTACATCTGCCATTTTCTTGTTCTTTATACCTTGGGTACATTTTATTCCTCATTTCTTTCATTACTGCCTTTATTTTTGTTAAATAGATTTTGTCCTAATATCACATTTAATTCCCTTGTTTTTTAGTGTTTCCCCTGAATTTTTCAATTACTTCCTTAATTTAAAACATTGTTTCTGATTAAAATCTATTAGCTTTAAATAGTATATAGGAACTTTGCTTCCACTATAGCTCCATTCCCTCCTATCTCCTTTGTGCTATAATGGTATCACAAATTATGTCATTATATAAGCCCACCAGTGTAGTTTTATTATTATTTTATGTAATTTTTTTGTTTAAATTAGATTGGAAAATATTTACAACCAAAATTAGATCTGTACCATCTTTACATTTACCTATGTAGTTTTCTTTACCAGTTACTTGTTGTGTTCTTTCAAGTTACTGTGTAGCATTCTCATTACAAGCTGAAGGACATCCTTTAATATTTTCATGGGGCAGTTCTGCTAGATATAACATCTCTTAGTTTTTGTTTATCTAGAAATTATTTCTCCTTTTTTGCAAGACATTTTTTTCTAGTCATGGGAATCTTTGTTGACAATTTTTGTTTCAGCACGTGTTTTGTTTTGTTTTGTTTTCTGCTAGTCCATGCCCAAATCCAGATATGAAACTGGGTAGTCAGAGGAAGAGGGTAGGGGTGGGAGGAGCAGGGCTGCTGCTGCAACAGGCCACAGGGAGGCACAGTGTCAAGGAGTTTGGAATGGGAAACAGGCCAAGCAGGGGCAGCAACAAAACACATGGCAGGTGTAAGTTCAGGCAGAAAACAGGAGGTGTTAAGTGGAGATAAGGACAGCATAGTTCATGGGGTCCCATAGGGCAGATTCAGCACTTTAAATACGTCAATCAACTGCCTCTGGCCTCCATGAATTTTCATAAGAAGTTAGATAATATTCTTATTGAAGATTCCTTGTATGTAGAAAACCTTCTCTTGATGCTCTAAGAATGGTCTTTGTCTTTGACTTTTGACAGGTTAGCTGTGATGTGTCTGGATGTGAATCACTTTGAGTTTAATCTGTTTGGAGTTCATTGAACTACTTGGATGTGTAGATTAATGTTTTTCATCAAATTGGGGAAGTTTTCAGATATTATTTCTTCAAATATTTTTTTCTGTACCTTTGTTTCTATCCTCTCCTGGTAATTCCATTATGTATTTGCTGGTATGCTTAATGGTATCCTATATGTCTGGAGCTCTGTTCATGTTTCTTAATTCTTTTTTTCTTTCTGTTCTTCAGATTGTATAATATCAATGGATTTATCTACCAGTTTGCTGATTCTTTCTGCTGCCAGTTTAAATCTGTTGTTCAGCTCCTATAGTGAATATTTTTTTTATTTTATTTAGTGTAATTTTCAAATCCAGAATTCCTTTTTTTATAATTTTAACTTTTTATTATATGCTCTATTTCTTTAGATATCATTCTCATACTTTCATTATTTAAAGATGGTCCTCTTTAGTTCTTTGAATATATTCATAATAGTTGATTTAAATAAAATATTTGGTTTTTTTAAATTTTTTTAGTGTTTATTCATTTTGTTGATAGAGCATGAGTGGGGAGCGGCAGAGAGAGAGACACACACACACAATCAAAAGCAAGCTCCAGGCTCTGAACTGATAGCACAGACCCCAACATGGGGCTGGAAGTCACGGACCATGAGATCATGACCTGAGCCAAAGTCAGATGCTTAATGACTGAGCCACCCAGGAGCCCTGACAAAATATTTGTTTTTAAGGGGCACCTGGGTAACTCAGTCAGTTAAGTGTCTGACTCTTGATTTCGGCTCAGGTATCTCACACTTTGCGGGATTGAGTCCTGCACTGTCAGCATGGAGCCTCCTTGGGGTTCTTGCTCTCCTCTATCTCTGCCCATCCCCCCACTCATGTGCACGCTCTCTCTCTCAAAATAAATAAATATTTAAAAAAGTCTTTGTTTAGGTAAGCTTGATCATTAGACTTCCTCAGGGACAGTAGTATCAACTGTTTTTCCCCCTGTGTATGATTTTCTTGTTTGGAAGTCTCAATCTCTTTATCATAAACTGAACATTTTAAATAATATAATGTGGCAACTCTAGAAATCAGATTTCACCTCCTAGGTTTATTATTTTTACTGTTTGTTTTAAGGACTCTTCTGATCTAATTCTCTAAAACTTATATTCTTCCTGATATGTGGTAACTGAATCCCTTGCTTGGTTAGCTTAGCGGTCAACTCGTGACTGGTCACAAATTTTCTTAAATTCCTTGAACTAGTAAGTCTCTCAGTCTTTGCCCAGGGGCTCTGAGCATTTGTGTTATGGCAGGACTTCAGTGTTTATAACAGTTTATAATTCTGCTTAGCCTTTAATTTCTGCTTGTGTAGTGCCTCAAAGTCAGCCATTGTTGTCTCATTAGGGTCTCCCCAGCTCTTTTCTGGTCACATGCATATCCCCACATATGGAGGTAGCCTCTTATATTCCCAGAAATATGTCAGAGCTTTTTCAAAATGTCTCCTGTGTACATCTCATTTCACATATCTTCCTTTTAATTTTTTTGTTCAACCTCTCACTTGCCCCAGCTGGTACTACTGCCTTAGGCAGCTGCACACATAAACAATTCCCACTGAATTTTTTTTTTTTTTTGGACAATCATCTTATGGATCATCTATTGTCACAAATTGAGCTCTAAGTCATGTGAAATAAAGCTCCAAGTTAGTCAAATAGTAAAAGGTCTCCACGTTTTACATTTTTTGGAGAAACTCTAAAAACATTCTGCACCTTCCACTGGCCATTTGGCTACTCTTTTTCACAACAACTACTGTGTAGCTGCCAGTATTCAAGGATACATGTTACTGGAAAGGGGTTAATGGGAACAGGGGAAGTTAAAACACCTTTACAAAGCTCATTGTTCTTTTCAAGATTCAGCACTGTTCCTTGAATAAGCAGTCTTTGGACATTTGTATGCCTTGGGTTAATTCCCAGAAGTTCCAAAAAAAGTTGATTTTGACATATTTTGCCAGTGATCTTGTTTTAATGGAGCAGCAAATTTTTGGAAGTCCTTACTCTATCATTCTTAAAAGTACTTCTCCACATTAAGGAATTTGGCTACTTTTATTTTTTTCTTTATTAAACAAATGAGATCTTAATATTGAAAACCAGAAAAATGTGTTCCTCTGTAAAAATTAGTATAGGGTCCTAACCTAAAGATTAAGAAAACTTTCAGAACCCTTAGTGCTGCTATGACTTTAGATATATGAAGAGTCAATTATAATACAATTTTTATAATATTTTTGAGTTAAGAAGCTCTTCTACACATAATAAAACAATGACACATGACATTTATTGAACACTTAATATATGACAGGCATGTTCTAAGCACCACAATTCCAGTTTATTTCACAACTGTTTCATTCTAGAAATGCAGACATTGCATATATATGGTCTCTGCTCTCATGTAGCTTACATTCCCATGGAGAGAGTACATACATGAGAAAGATAAATTGGAATACAGCAAATAATATTTCTAAAAGGAACAAACCTATCCTGAGAGAGTGAGTGAGTGGTGGAACAGATACTCATTTAGGCTATGCTGTCAGCAAAGATTTCTTCGAATGAGTAACATGTGAAATGAGATATGAAAGACAAAGTAGACACAGACATGTCTATCAGAGAGGGAATATTTCACACCAACAAGCCAGCAAATGAAAGTGCTCTAAAGCCAAAAACAAGTTTCTTATATTTATAAAATAGAACAATGGCCTTGGTTGCTGGTGATCTGTGAAAGAAAATAAGAATAGAAGTTAACAAGTACAGAAAGGTAGGCAATGACAAATCATGCGGGGCGATAGAAGGTAATTTTATTTTATTTTAAATACTGTGGGAAAATACAGCAGAATTTTAAGTGAAAGACTTTCTTTTTTTTTTTTCTTTTTTTAATTTTTTTTTTCAACGTTTATTTCTTTTTGGGACAGAGAGAGACAGAGCATGAACGGGGGAAGGGCAGACAGAGAGGGAGACACAGAATCGGAAACAGGCTCCAGGCTGAGCCATCAGCCCAGAGCCCGTCGCAGGGCTCGAACTCACAGACCGCGAGATCGTGACCTGGCTGAAGTCGGATGCTTAACCAACTGCGCCACCCAGGCGCCCCTAAGTGAAAGACTTTCTGACTTACACTTTGTATAGATGTTTCTGGCTTCTCTGTGGTGAATGGAGTGTAGGAATTTAAGAGCGAAAAAGGGAGTCAAGTTAAAAGGCTATTGCAATATCTAGCACAACCTATTTCTCTTGGTTGGTTGTGGCAATGGAGAAATTGAGTATAACATATAGAATGATAGGATAAAATGTGAATGAAGAACAGATAGAACTTTTTGACACACTGAATGGTAAGAAGAGGGAAGTATCCAATGTGACATCTAGATTTTCACTTGAGAAGCTAAAATGATATCATTGGCAGTTATAGAAATAAGACAAATAAAGCTAAAATCAGTTTAGCAAATGAGAACAAAATCTTCTATTTGGATCATATTAAATTTGTAGTATGTATTAGTAGGACTGGCTATTTATCTTGTAGAGTCCAGGGTAAAATGAAAATGTGGGGTCCTTGTTCATAAATTATTTCAAAAGGGTGACAGCAGATCATTAAATCAACTATGAGATCTTCCTCAGCACAAGGCTCTGTATGACTGAATACCTAGGATGAAGCCAGCCTTGCCTATTGGACAGCCAAGAAGAGACTTCTATCAGTTGTACATAGATGCATTAGGCCGTGACAGGACTTATTAAGGGCAAAGCCACCCAATTAAAGGTGAGCTACTCACACAGCATTGGCCAGGTCTAGGGATAAAACTGAGGTTGTCAACCTGTAATGCTATTGAAGTTTGAACACAGGAATGGAAAAAGACCTTGAAAAGTTGAGAGGCTTTTACAGGAGTAGGAACATTTTATCCAACATAATTGAAGGGAAGGGAAAGAATGTGAATAAGGATATTAAGTGTTTGATAGATTTAGAAATGAAAAAGTTTAGGGACTTTAAGTAGTAATACCTTTATTTTTAGAGAAAAATGAAAAACAATTTTTGGCTGGAAGTGTATGTGTGCTCAGCTGTATTTTTTATCTGTGAGTGGAGTGTGTGAGTGAAGTGAATAGAGATTTAATGAACTAGGAGGCCTGAAAGGATTGTTTTTGGGGGTGAAAGTACAAATGCAAAGAAATTTAATGGGCATATTGGATGACTATTTGAGATCATGGCACTTATTTTAAAATTGTACCAGTCAACACCCTTGCAAATTTTTGTCTAACTACAGCTGCACATGTGCAGACATCAAGTAAATTAATCCAGGGAGTATAAGATCGGGAAAGCAGAGCAAGGAAATTGAGTCTGGATGCAAAGAAGTGTTCATTGTGATAGATCATGGAAATATAGGGGGATAAGGATGGTCTTGCAATGTGAGTAGGGTTAATAATTAATGAAAATGCAATCAATTCAGTGATACGAAGATTATGAGACTAAGGGTTTCTGGAGAAGGAGGAAGGAGACTTTGAGAGAGTAGAGGTTTCTGAAATGGGGGAAGAGGGAGAAGAAATGGCATTGAAATGGCATTATAGAAAAGGAGGACCACCATCATCACATCATAGCCTTAATGACAGATGGTACATTTGAGAAGACAAATTGTAAAGGTTTACAAGAACATAGAGAATCTGAAAACTGAATCTAATTAGTAGATATTCAGAGCCCCCACGTTCTTAAAGATGATGAAAATAACTGATCCCAAAGGCTGGAAATTCTAGCAGTATCTCTCATAAACAGAAATATGTCACAAGAAATAACTTTTTGGATCAATTACAGGGATATTGGGTATGAGTTCAAGCCAAAAGTCTTGGGGTGACTGGTGATAGACATGTCTCAAAGTACACAGTGAAGGCCAAGGCAATGATCAATCACAGTGCTTCTTTACTGGGTTGATCTGCAATGCTTAAAATAGGTGAGAAAAGCATGGGACATAGAAATCTAGACAGGCTTATACCTATAAATCTATACTATCATAAATATCTATACAGATTTATGAGGTAAATCTTTAATTCTTCTTTTTTATAGAAAAACAAACTGTGGCTTAAAGGAAATTAGAAAATCTTGGCCCCAAGTACACAACAATTGGTGGCAAATCCAGTATTCAAACTCATGTCTTCAGCTCTGGAAATTTTAACCATTATACAAACTGCTTGTCCTCTGATCCTACCTTTGATCTGCAGTAAAATACTGATAAGTAAATAAGGTTATATTAGGCTATTATGCTCCTTTTTTTCAGACATGAAAACCGAGTCAGTTGAAAAGAAGTAAATTTCTTAGTCATACAGCTTTATAAGTGACCCCGCCAAGACTTGAATACATAGCCCAAGACATCCAGAATAAAGTGGGACTTTTAAGACTCTAAATAAACAGCATCTCATAAGAAGACCTCTTGTTAAAATGTGCTTGTTTTTTCCGGATTGAAAACAGTATATAAATTTAAACCTCTAGTTCAAAGCAAAGAGTAGGAAACTGTCTACTTGTGAATACTTTTGTCTTACAATAGAATGAGGAGAAATGGATTAAATGAAAAGCTCCCATAGATTTGAGAGGGTTCATCTGAGTGTAAAAGTGCTTCAGTGACTGAATGTATTTTATATATTGTAGCATTTTAAGATCTTGGGCGTATTATAAGTAAATGATTTAACTACTTTCAGCTGTCCTGTAAGTTGTTCATAATCACTGATTTTGCTTTTCAGATGAGCATAATAAAGTTCTCAATATAGCTCTTTCAACAGCAACAGCAGTGCTGACTCTTCAATATGAGATGGCTCAGTCACACAGGATATCTTCACATCCAAGCGAAGCAAAAATTAAAAAAAGGAATCAAAGTCCATGCAGCGGCAGTCTGATACGTCTTTGGTTTCTTTTTTGTTAGATGAAGGCGCTGAGTCTTTGAAAAGTTAGACACTTTATATCAAATTTTTCATGACATCCATGGCTTCTGACCTCAGTAATTCTGGTAAAGTGACGTTTTTCAATTTAGTAATTTCTTTTTATAGGTTTGATTTACAAGCCAATTCTGATATTGTCAGATTAAAATGTTGTGTGCCAATGAAAGCCAAAACAAAACACTATCAACAGACTTTCACCAATGAATTAAGGTACCCTTGTTCGTGAGAACATCTGTCCTTGTCTCATTTTGATCACTGTCTTCTCTTTAGGAACCTAGAGCAGATAACAAGGCAATGTGTAGCGACAGAAGGACTTGGGCCAAGAGTTAAGTCATCTGACACGGTCAGTGAATGTCCAGTTGACCTCAGTGAAGCTGTCTCACCTTTCTAAGTTTAGCTTTGAGTATGGGTCAAATTCCGGCACTTTATAGATAGGAATATGCTAGAGCTCAACACCATGAGAAGATTTTTAAGTTATGCATGAAAAAATGCTTTGAAGTAAGGCTTTTATAAAAGTGAGGTTTTAAAAACATCCTGCATATTTGTTTTAGGTTTTTTTTCCTTGATATATTACCTTTCCATTTTATCAATGATTTCCTTTACAGCGCAAAAGCTTTTTAGTTTGATATAGTCCCTTATGTTTATTTTTGTTTCTGCTACCTTTGTTTCTGGTGTCAAATACAAAAAATCATTGCCAAGGCTGATGTCAAAGAGCTTACTCCCTATGTTTTCTTCTAGGGGTTTTATCATTTCAGGGCTTATGTTCAAGCCTTTAGTCCACTTTGACTTGTTTTGTTTTGTTTTGTTTTGTTTTTGGTACGGTAGAAGATATGGGTCCAGTTTCATTCTTTTCCATGTGGTTGTCATGTTTTCCCAGAACCATTTGCTGAAGAGACTATCCTTTCTCCATTGTACATTCTTCTTCTTTTTTCATAAGTCAATTGACCATATATGTGTGAGTTTACTTCTGGGCTTTATATTCTCTTCCATTGATCTATGTGTCTGTTTTCATGCCAGTACCATATTCTTTTGATTACTATAGCTTTAAAAAAGTTTGAAACCAGGAATTATAAAACTTCGAACTTTTTTCTTCTTCCTCAAGACTGCTGTGGCTATCTGTTAAAGGTCTATTGTGGTTCCATACCAATTTTAGGATTGTTTGCTCTATTTCTGTGAAAAATGCCATTGGAATTTTGATAGGGATTGAACTGAATCTGTAGATCACTTTGGGCAATATGTACATTTTAACATTTTCTAATCCATGGACAAGGAATATATTTCCATTTATTTGTGTACTCTTCAATTTGTTTCATCAATGTCTTATAGTTTTCAGTGTGCATGTCCTTTACCTCCTTGATTACATTTATTCCTAGGCATTTTATGCCTTTTAATGCAATTATAAATGGGTTGTTGACTTAAGTTCTCTTTCTGATAGTTTGCTGTTAGTGTATAGACATACACTGATTTTTGTACATCGATCGTGTATCCTAAACCTTACTGAATTCATGTGTACGTTCTAACAGTATTTTGTTGGAATCTTTAAGGTTTCCTCTATATATTATCATGTCATCTACAAATGGAGACATTTTACTTCT
This sequence comes from Prionailurus viverrinus, assembly GCF_022837055.1. Taxonomy (NCBI): domain Eukaryota; kingdom Metazoa; phylum Chordata; class Mammalia; order Carnivora; family Felidae; genus Prionailurus; species Prionailurus viverrinus. The sequence continues at coordinate 103,191,042 of NC_062562.1, read as the reverse complement.
CCCATTCTGATTTAGATGACTTTTATTTCTTTTTATTTTCTAATTGCTCTGGCTAGGACTTCCAATACTATGTTGAATAAAAGTGGCAAGAGCATCCTTCTTGTCCTGTTCCTGATCTTAGAGGAAAAGCTTTCAGCATTTCAACATTGTGTATGATATTAACTGAGCCTTGTCATATATGACCTTTATTATTTTGAGGTTTATTTCCTCTATACCCAGTTTGTTGAGAACTTTTTTATCATGAAGTTATGTTAAATTTTGTCAAAAGCTTTTTCTGGATCTATTGAAATTTCACATAATTTGTATCCTTCATTTAGTTTATGTAGTATATCACATTGATTGATTTGTGGATGCTGAATTGTCCTTGTATCTCTAGAATAAATCCCATTTCAGCATGGTGTATGATCCTTTTAATGGGCCACTGAATCTGGTTTGCTAATATTTTGTTGAGTATTTTTGCAGCTGTTTGTCAGGGATACCGGCCTATAATTTTCTTTTCTTGTAACATTCTTTCCTGGTTTTGATGTCAGGGTAACATTAGCCCCATAAAATGAGTTTGGAAGTGTTTCCTCCTCTATTTTTCAGAAGAGTTTGAGGACTCATATTAATTCTTCTTTAATTGTTTGGTAGAATTCCCCAGTGACAATCCTTTCTCCTAGACTTCTGTTGAGAGTTTTTCGATTACTAATTCAATATCCTTCCTAATTATTGCTCTATTCTGATGTTCTATGTCTTCTTTTTTTCAGTTTATGTATTTATTTTGAGATAGAGAGAGCAGAGGAGGAGCAGAGGGACAGGGAGAGAGGGAATCCTAATCAGGCTCCACAATGTGAGCACAGAGCCTGACACAGGGCTCAATCTCACAAACCATGAGATCATGACTTGAGCTGAAATCAAGAATGAGACGCTTAACCAACTGAGCCACCCAGACACCCCGATTTTCTATGTCTTCTTGATGCAATCTTGGCATAGGCTGTATGCTTCTAGGAATTTATTCATGTATTCAAGTTGTCCAACTTGTTGGTGTGTGATTGTTCATAGTAGCCTGTTGTGATCCTATGTATTTGTATGGTATCAGTTGTAATGTTTTTCTTTCATTTTCAGTTTTATTTTTCTGAGTCCTCTTTTTTCTTGGTAATGCTAGCTAAAGATTTGTCTATTTTGTTTATTATCTAGCCCTTAGATTCACTGATCTCTTCTATTGTAATTTTCATCCCTATTTCATGTATTTATGCTCTGACCTTTGTAATTTTCTTCCTTCTACTAACTTTGGGCTGCTTGTTTTTCCCAAACAATATTTTTAATATGAATAAAGTCATGTAAATCACATTTTTAAATCCCTTCCAAATGATTCTCCCACTTAGTAAAAATCAAAAATCCTTAAGTTGGCCAAGAAATTGCTTCATGATCTGTCGAGCTCATCAATCATATATCATATCCCTCTCTTCCCTCCTGTTTTGTCATGTTAATATTTTTTTTAGTCTTGGCTGTGCATAGATTTTTTCCACCTTCATGTTATTCACATATGTAATTCCCTTTGCATAAAAAGTTTCTTCTGGAAAACTCTATATGAGATAAATACAATTATTTATTTCTTCTGAGAGCACCATGCCTGATACCTCAATACAACTTATAAATAGTTAAACATTTACACTTCTTTGAGAAGATTCATCATGTTTGTTTTGTTGACCCTGACACACCTATTTTGTGGCACAGTACCGAGCATATAGTAAGAAGACAACAAATATGGATGTGTAAACTCATGTATTAAATATACTGATTGTTTTGTTGAATGAATGGAACTATACTAGACATAGTATCCTCTCTCAAAAAAATTAAAATGGCTATACTGATAAAACTTAATAAATCACACTGATACCTCAAATATTCATAAAACCTTAGTTTTTAATGAAACATTAGAGGTTTTGAAGAGTCTCATATAATCAAATTTCTACTTTCTAACACATCTAACCTACCAGCTCAAGTGGGTAAATCTATTTCAAAAAAAAAATCTTACTAAAACTAATTGATTCATGAATATACTGATCCTACTCACTACTCATATTTAAATCATTATGGTTTCCAAAATTAAATCAAGTCCAGGAAAACTGGACCACCGGATAAAATATTTTCAATATGCAGAATGGTCTAAACTGAAGTACTGTACTAATTTATTCCTGAATGTAAAATAGTTGGATCCTCAAATATTATTTGAGGCTGAAAATTTGAGAGTATGTTTATCGGTTCAAAACAGTGGTTCAAGGTGACCTGTACAAAATTATAAATATAAAAACTTTGACTCAAGTATTCTATTATTGTCAACAAAGAGTATAATCTCCTTGAAGCAAAAATGGCATCTTTTTTTTAATTGAAGACCTACTATCCCTAGTACTCAGTAAAATTTTAGAAACAATAAGAAATTAATATGAATTGTTAATAATACAGGTAATACTTCCTTAAAGAAGCTATTAAGAGAGCTAGTCACATTGTATGCACAAAAGTAATAAAATGAAAAATGAATCCCAACACATAATAGACCATTTTCTAATTAACTGATATTATATCATGACATATGAAAACAAAATAGAGTGTAGAAATTGTTCATTCTTACTAACTAAATTCAGGAAAACAATGATCAAATTCGATGTATTTAAGAATAAGATGTATCAGGGGCAGCTGGGTGACTCAGTCAGTTAAGCATCTAACTCGACTTCAGCTCAGGTCGTGATCTCAAGGTTCATGAGATCAAGCCCCATGCTGGACTCTGTGTTGACAGCGTGGAGCCTGCTTGGGATTTTCTTTCTCCCTCTCTCTCTGCCCTGCTCTCACTCTATCATAATAAAAAAACAAACAAACTGTATCATGTTGGGTGAAATAAAGTTTTATTTGTTAACATACTGTGTTGACAGCACTGTTTTTTTGGCTGTTTCAAAGAAAATGGGCACTTCTGTAAACACTGTCACATCAGCAGTTTACAAAATATTTGCTTTAGAGATTATTTTGCTCACAAATTTAATGCACAATAGTTCACATAAGAGAAAATATGATATTGTCATAATATTGTCAAACTTGAAAAAACACTCCACTGGACCAGAAATCAAGTGAATTTCATTGAAACACTAGATTTCATTAAATTGCCCTTGTAGTACATTTTTTAAACTAGCAATAAGGATTTGCAGAAGTGCTAGTACATAATCTAAAACTGTTTTAACACATCATTTAAGTTGTTGTTGGTGTCCTTTCATATTTTTTCTTTATTTTTTATAGAGATTCTACTAAAATCAAATTTAATGGATCATATACATCTTTTCTCTCTCTTTAGCATCTATTTAGTAAACTGTCTCATCTACACTTCTTGGGTAGATATGTTTATGTGTGTGTGTGTGTTGTTCTCTCTCTTTCCTCCCCTTCCACCTTTCCTTCCTTTCTCTCTTCTTTCTTTAATATAGATGTTCCTAACTACAGACCACTTTCCATTTTTATCTTCATTATGTTTCAGCCTTACTACTTGGTGGTTAACCTAACAGAAACAACATGAGATCACATCTACTGACACCAATGAGGAATGTGGTAATTCTCTTAATTTAGTTGTTTACTGGTAACATTATATATGTGCACCAAATATTGACATTTAAAAATAACTTGCAATTATAAGTGTACATGTCAAGGTTCTTTTCTAAGTTGATATTCAAAACTTAGATACATAGATTTTTATCCTAAATGTCAGAATTGTGAGGTGCACCATTTACCAAATGAAAAAGTAAGGGAGCAGCACTCTTGGCTTTCTTGGGTGCCTTTTTATAGTTCTTCCATTGACTCACTTGTGACCTTCAGCAAATGGAGCTCAGTTGAGCTGACTATAAAAGGAGGACAGCCACAGTGACCTGTCTTCCAGTCGTGTTATAAGACTCAATAAATCAGAGCCTACAAAGTTCTTTAAGGTTCTCAGATGAATTGTGCTATATAAAGGTGAAATGTCAGATTAGAAAAACTGCTTATACCTTTTATACGTCAGTTATTACCAAATGGGCACTACAAAATAGTATCACTTCACACCTTCATAAAATTATTCTCAATTTCTGAAAGAACACTTAGTTCAGCCACTTTAAAATAGCATGTTTAATAGATTGTGTTAACCTCAGAAAACTATTTCTCTTCTCAGGCATTCAATAAAACTATTTTTGCCCTGTTATCTCTGATCACTAACATAAATAAGTCCTTTTAAAATAAATTATGAATTAATAAATGCATTTGATACATTTGCATGTTATACTGTCTTTGCTCACTTTTCAGATATGCTATTTGCAGTTGATTAACAACTGTGAAATCTTCACCAACCCAATATATAAGTAGCTGATGGTATATTTTTAATCATCTATATTCAGAGTTGAAAATTAATTTTACTTTGATTTTTTTTAAACATCCACTGATTAAACTTAAGCAGCCTAACATCTTAGGCATTTAACTTCAATGTTGTGTCCTCCCTTATCAGAGCAAAATTGGGCATTTTCCTACACACAATAGAGGAAAAAAAGCAATTACTATCAATCAGTGACTAAGCAACAGATTGGAGTATTTAGAAAGACTCATTCATACACAGATTTGCAGCAGTGTTCAGCTCCTCTGATTAGATTCCATAGATTTTAAATTGTAGCTAATTAGGCTGTCATAGGTTCATTAATGGCTCTACTGATTCAGCACTCCCTCACCTGCATGCATATTAAAGCTCATTAGCTCCCTTGTCTAAAATACCACCTGCATTAATTGCTGCCGATGCACCAGGACTCTTCAGAAGGCTCTTCTGACAATGATTCTACCTGCTTACAGTGCCCCGTGCCCCTGAAAGCTCTTCAGGAGAGCTCACACATAAAGTTCATGGTGCCGCACACGTGGTGAGATTGCAGCTGTTGTAAGGGCAGTCAAGCCTGTTTTACGCTTAACAGCAGGATATAAATAATTAGTGATGCTTCTGCTATAGGGCTTAACACAAGGCCACTGTATTCCATTCTAAGCTTCTACTAAACCATTCCTCTCTACCAAATAAGCTCCCAAGTCATCTTTCTTTTGATTCTTGATTCTTTAAGCAGCTTCCACAAAATGCTAAGACTACGCCAGAGGAGAAAGAACAGTGTAGCTTTCTTTCAGTTCACGGTCAATGTCCCTTGTGAATGCAAGATGAGTCTCTGAGTAGTATGTTTAAAAAACTCTCAGTTCATAGCTGCCTGAATAAGTTACCAGCATCAATTAACCAATTATGAGATCATGTGTTTTAAAATAGCTTTCTTCTCTAAAGTCAAAATCCGCTTTTATTTATTTTTTATGTTTATCTTTCACTCCCTCAGAGTAGCACCTTTGTAGCGAAAGGCTGTTGAATTCAGAGTCACCAATAGAAACTCTCATGAGAAATCCAACTACTCATGTTAAGCAAAGGGCTCTACTAAGGATGAGCTGGCAAAAATGGTGATGATTTATGATTTTGAAGTTGGCTAATGGTAAAACTAATTCTTATTTTCAGCTCTTTGGAATTGTTTAACTCTCTCTCCTTAGGGCTAACTCTTCTAATGTAGGTGACTACCAACTGCTAGTTACCATTCAGAAAAGTATTTCTGTGTCTTCCAAATGTATTATTGTAGTGACTCATTTGAGTTGAGTTTCAGATGTGGAATGAGTGTCAAATTAGAAGAAATGGATGATGTCAAATGTATTGAAAGCCATTTTTTCCATTCATTGTTTCCAGTTTTTTATAGTGGCCAGTAAGAGGGTGTATCTGTTCTCTTTCAATTCATCATAGGTGGAAAAAGGCCAGTAATAAATAATGTTTAAAAAATGAATTAATAAGAAATTAAGTACCTAGTAATTTGAGTTTTGTTTTGTTTTTATATGATAACACATGTAAGTGAAAAGCAGCTGGATATTTTTTGGTAGATTATCAACAACACTGTCTTTTCTTATAATAAAAGCATCTGATGGATGCAAACACAAATCTTTTTTTTTTTCCTTCTTCTCTCATATTGCCTAATGATTTTAAGCCAGGTTTGTCAATGACCATTGATTGCAAAGACCAAGGGATATTTATTATTTTTTTGTGTGTCAAAAGATAAGGCTAAGCCATATTGAGAAAGAAGAACCAAAAGCTTTTTCTGCAAATGCCCATTTATACTCAAAATAATTTATATGTTTATAAGTTTAAATTTCTCTTAGGAATTTTAAGTTTTTGCACATTTTAACAATAGTTTTGTTTTAATCTGCAAGGAATCTTATTTTCCATAGGGTGTATATGATGTTGACAAATACTTTTTATGAAAAGTTAAATAAGTTACCCAATTATGACCTATCTACTGGAAAGTGGACAGGAAGAGGGAAAGGTCACTAAAGAATATTTTTTTAACTATTACTAAATATATCTTACTTTGTGTTTTCTAGCCCTTTCTATCAATCAAAATCTACCATAATCAAAACAATCACCTGTACTGTCCAGGACATCTGCAGACTATAAAGCCCCAACAGGCCAAAATATAAATCAACATACTGAACCCAAGATATAAATGAATAATTTTTAAAACCTACACTCTAGACTGGCATTTTGGATGAAAGTTATAGCTGCTCATGACAATCCTTTAACAGGCAACAAATTAGAGGCGCCTGGGTGGCTCAGCCAGTTAAGTGTCCGACTTTGGCTCAGGTCATGATCTCGCGGTCTGTGAGTTCAAGACCCGCATCTGGCTCTGTGCTGACAGCTCAGAGCCTGGAGCCTGTTTCAGATTCTGTGTCTCCCTCTCTCTCTGACACTCCCCATTCATGCCCTGTCTCTCTCTGTCTCAAAAATAAATAAACGTTAAAAAAAAAAATTTAAAAATAAAAAAAACAGGCAACAAATTACAATACAATGCTCATAGATTTAGAAAAGCAATTATTGATGCTTAATTTCATACTTTGCTGTCCTACCTGGAATAATACAAGGAGATATTTTATACCAGTATCACCATCTCTTCCAGATTGTAGTTTAAAACCCCTTTCAGTTTCCAAATTTAGGAAAAAGTCATAAGTGCTTCAGCATTTGGGACTTATCCCACCACCTTTAATTCAACTACATTTAGTAAGTACTTACTATGTTGCAGAGACTGCATAAAGCTCTGGGGATGATGATGACATAATGTTTATGTATATATACATATATGTATATATATGTATATACATATATGTGTAATTTATAAACATTTCTTTAAAAATTACACATTATACTAAATGTGTACCTATTACAATTGTTATTAGTTATATTCCTAATATTATATTGAACCATAAAAATTTATTTTGACAAAATTGTAATTTCATATGCATCAACTATATAAGAGGGCCAATATAAACTCTAAGCTTGAATAGAAAAATATGTCCGACCATGTTTATCATATAGTTTGATGAGTATAATAAGGGGTCATGGTATGGTAAGGTTTGATTGGGCAAATATACAAATTTGGTACTATAGAAATATAAGTAGAAAAGAAGATGCATGTAAGCAGGAGACAAATCTTTAAGACCTCTGGATACTATTTTGTGCTCATCAGTCTAGACCCGACCCCAACACCAAATATGTCCATGATGTGTGAAATACCCAGGACAGCATTCTGCAGACCTTTGAATGCTCTGGTCAGGTAAGTCAAGCCACAGGTACAAATACCCAGGGATGGTATATTCTCTTTCTTTTAATGCTGATAAGTCTACAATTTAATTGTATTTTCATGTATGACATGATTTTATTTGTCACTTACTGGAAAGTTGGCTTTAGTATATGATAATATTGCACTCAAAAGTGATAAATCAGTATTAAGAAACCAATTTATCTATAGAAGCAATGTTGCAAATAATGACTAAGGTTTCTGAGTCATGTAATCAAATGTAATTAACCCATAATTATTCACTGATTCAACACATTTTTGTTGAGCACTTGATGCAACTTTGTTTCAAGCAGAGTTCTAGATTTGTCCCTAGACTAGATTGTCAAATTATTTCCCGCTAAGGACAATAAACTCTTATTAACCTCTAGTGTACTAGCTTCTCCAGCAATCCCAAAGGAAGGGCTTTCTGACAGAGAGTTTTGGGTGAAGCACAAAAACAACTGTACATCTATATTAAAAATTCACTTATCTATCCCATGGTCTGAAGAGCAAAAGTCTATGTAAATAAATATTAATACTATATACACCTAAAGCTTGTAATCTTTAGTAACAAAAGAATGTAACTTCAGAGGCAATCTACAGCATTAAGAGTCCAATTTGGGATATTCTAAATATGTATCTTAATATTTATGAAGGAAAATTTGCTCCTACCAAAGGAAGCATAACTTTAGATCTTACTGTTGATGAAGTAACATATTAGTTGGTGATGAATAGCATGTGGTATTGATATAAAGGCAAAGTTTCACACAGTCAATTCAAGAGTATATAAAAATTTTCTCGGTTACAAAAGTATTATTATGATCATCATTTAGAATTTCTAACTGATACTATACACCAACTCATAAAAGAAACCTTCTATTTAAGTATGCATAGACATCCGAGATTTATTTTCTGCTATGCATCATACTTAATATATTTCTCAGGAAATTTTATTCCACTTATGGCATAGTGACATGATTGTAACTAAACACATGATTCATAACAAATATATAACTATATCTATAATCCACATATATTGGTATGTCAGAGAATCATTATTTCAAAATCTATCCAATATAGAGTAATTGACACCATTCAGGTAAAATTAATGACTGCCATAATACCTTGCACATACTAGGTTTTTACTAAATATCCACAGAATGCATTGATAAATGAATATGTGATAGTACTTCATAGGCAATAACACTGAATTTATAGCAGTTGGCAGTTGCATATTCAAGACAGAAAAAACAGTGTGTTTGAGCCTGTTGGCTTTATTATCCCATTCACTTATTCTGCTCTGTTTTTCTTTATAACATTTGCTGTCATCTGACATATAAATATTTCTTCATCTGCATATTTTCTGTTTCAACCTACCATAATGAATGTTCTAAGAAAGCAGAGACTTTGCCATTTTCTTGACTGCTGTAATCTCAGCAGCCAGAATGTTGTATCATATTGAATAGCCATTAAACAAATTAGTTGAAGGAATAAATACATGGATGAGTTTTTAAACAATCATGCAAAAGAGTTTGTACAATTCAATCAATAATACATCATAAGACAATGACTCAGTCATGACAATAAAAATTGAGAATAACAAAACTGGGACTATATCCAAGATTTTCAATCTCCATTCTTTATTGTGTTATAAACTATTGATTCATAGGGATTGGATCAACTATCTAATAATTACCTTAAAAGCAGGAAACTTATCTTAAAATTCCACTACATTAGGTTTCTATTCCACTGCAATGTTAAACCCATAATATGTGTTCAGGATACATTCATACATTTTGGTTTTTATCATTAGGGTCTATTGAGGAAAATATTGCAGTAGTAGCAGTCTAAGTATGTGGCCCTCTCTGCTAATGTGTATATTTGTCAGGGGAGAGGGATTTGGTTTAATGAATCTGGTTAATAGTAAGCTCCACTTAAATTTTATAATTGTCATTTAAAATGAATACTTATGTCAAATTAGACCATCTACAATCCCAGATTTCACACTAGCAGATATTAGGAAGGAGCTCTGTCTTCCATTTACTAACTAGATTGCCATTTATTTTCCTTTTATTTAGGTATAGTAATTATTAATGTTGAAATTATAAGTTTGGGGCAGCTGGGTAGTTCAGTCAATTGAGCTTCCAACTTTGGCTCAGATCATGATCTCACGGTTTGTGGGTTTGAGCCCTGCATCCGGCTCTGTGCTGACAGCTCAGAGCCTGGAGCCTGCTTCAGATTCTGTGTCTCCCTTTCTCTCTCCCCACTGCCCACCCACTCCCTGCCCATTCATGCTCTGTCTTTCTTTGAAAAATGAACATTAAAAGAATTTTTTAAAAAATGTAATTTTATCAAAGAAAAAATATTTTAATTTGCCACACTTTTGCAGGATTGCTCTTCTTCTCCCTGTCCTATACCCAACAGCAGAGCTAAGCTTTTGGAAACCTTTAGGTAATCAGACCTGAAGGAAAAGTTTGTGAATTTTACAAAAAATATGTGGACATATAATTAATCAAACATGACAGCTATACTTACCATAAGAAATCAAAAGCTTAAAGCCTAGACTCAGTTTTATCTATTTTGTGTAACGCTTTCAGTTTATTCCCATAAAAGTATGATAGAATTCCCACATTATATTTAGGGTAAACTGAACTTGGATTTATATGTCCTTTCAAATTCCTAATGTATTCATGTCTTCTTTCTTATTTTCTTCTTCAACTCAACAAAGATTTATGTCTTCTGTGTATTTCTCTATATTATTTTTGTTTTTTACTAAGTTCTGCTTTTATCTTTATTATGTTTTTATATTTATCTTCGGGTTTATTCTGTTTTATTTTTTAATAATATCATAACTTGGACACAGCTCATAAATTAATATCAAATATTATTTTATAAGTATTCAACTATAAATATTGACTTTAATTGCATTTCATAAATTTTACATGCAATATTTGGATTGTTATTCAAATCTAATAAATTGTTTATAACCATAATAATTTCTTCTTTGACCTATGAGTTATTCAGAAGTATATATTTAAAATTTCTAAATAAATGGAAATTTATGAGAGTTTTGTAAGCTTACTTTTTCCCTTTCTTTTTTTTAGTTATTTTATTTTGCCATTTATGCCAGTGTTAATATTTTTTGTGTAACTGGAGACCTACATATTAAATTTATTCCCATTTTTCTGGCTTGGAGGATATAAAAAGACATTTTAGATATTTTTCTTATTTTCTGAGAATCAGAAATCCAATAAAATTTGTTTTAGTAGGGATCTATCAATTTTGCAGTGAGTAGGGGCCTTTGCAGTGTCTATTCCATTATAATTTATAACACAGAAGTCCCATTAATGATTTGTGAAATTTTCTAATTTGTTATGCAAAATTTTTTTGTTGAGCTTGTATTTTTAAAGAAATTTAAAAAAAAAAGAAATTGAGGTTGCACATTGTTGTGTGAAAATGTGTGTGTGTGTGTGTGTGTGTGTGCATGTACTAAATTTATTTTATGTTATAACATTATTATAATTTCCGCCTTTATTTCTGCTTTTTAAATGCTTAATAAATTCCTTAAGTAATGTTATTTAAGCCTGGGATTTCCTTTATGGGTATATTTTAAATTACTAATCAATGGCTTTACTTGTTGTTGGTGTACCCATATTTCTATTTTATCTTGAGTCAACTTGTATCTTTATGGACTTTGTAGATTCCATTTATCTAATCTGTTGGCATAAAGTTCTTCATAATACCATCTTCTTTATGCAAGATTTGGTTATTGATTTTCTAATAAAAGCACTTAAAGCTATAAATTTCCCCCAAGCACTTCCCTACAAACTTTATCTGCATCCTGCCAATGTTGATCAATTATTTTTTTCTCTTGGGGTATCATCTCTGTAGGTTCCTAGAAACCTGTGGTTTAGTATGCTTATTCATTGCCTTTGAAAGGGCTCTCAAATTGATTTGAGAATTGCTGATATTTTGGCACCAAGTTTATAATTTACATAACCTTCCCCAAATCCAACCAAAATAAGATGGCAGATATTGTAAGTCTTATTTTCACCTTCAATATAAAAGAAGTTTTTTTTAAGAAAGGAAAGGATATTATCTCTGCATTTTCCAGGAAAGATTCCATAGTGTCTCTGGCAGGAGGAAGGGAAAAAGTAATCATTTTGAAATATGCCTGGTGCATTCTCTGTAACAAAGACATAGTTTCCAGTAGGAAAACCTTATCAAAGCCTTGTCTCAGAGAAATTGATAAGGACATTACTCTCCCTCCAGCCTCCCATAGTCCTCCTGTTTCACCTAATGGTGGAAGGGAACTATGTAAGAATATACACTTATGAAGGTAATAGGCCAGACACATGTGCACTAGAACACTGAGATTTAACTGGAAGATTACAGCATGTGTCCCTGCCACCACCACCATCATACACTTTACCACCACACCACCCCAGGGCCAGTATAGTAACAATGGAATACACTTAAAGTTGTAAAAAGCATGTAAAGTACTCCTCTAAAGAGGAACACTTAGGGAGGTCAAAATTAACAGGAGACAAAAACAAGGATACTAGGAAATCATGAACCTTCAAGCACCTATAATAACAGCAAACATTTCTTAAAATACAGCTGCTAGCCAGATTAACAGAAATTCTCACAATAGAGGCCTATGTACCTCAGTTCCCATTATACAAGTCTGGTTGTTGACAAAAAATTATGAGGTATTGAAAAAAAATACCAAGTCAGAAGAGAAAAATCAAGCATCTTAACCAAACTCAAATATGACACAGATGTTGTAATGATCACGAAAATAATTAAAAATAAGTATAATTAATATGTTAAGGGTTATAATGAAAAAAGCAGACAATGTAAGAACAGATGGATAACTTACACGGAAAGAGAGAAACTGTAAGAATCAAGATGAACTCAGTGTAATAGGGAGTAGAATCGTAGTTACCAGATGCTGGAGTATGTGCAGAAGGGAAGGTTTAAAAAAAAAAAAAAAGAAAGAAGAAGAAGAAAAAAGAAGGAAAGAATTTAAAGGAAATGTTAGATATCAAAGAGACTGCAACAGAAATAAAGAATGACTTTGAGGGGCGCCTGGGTGGCGCAGTCGGTTAAGCGTCCGACTTCAGCCAGGTCACGATCTCGCGGTCTGTGAGTTCGAGCCCCGCCTCGGGCTCTCGGCTGATGGCTCGGAGCCTGGAGCCTGTTTCCGATTCTGTCTCCCTCTCTCTCTGCCCCTCCCCCGTTCATGCTCTGTCTCTCTCTGTCCCAAAAATAAATGTTGAAAAAAAAAATTGAAAAAAAAATTTACTTAAAAGAATGCCTTTGATATATGCATGTAAACTAAATGTAGTCAAGAAAACAATCATTTGCTGTGTTTACAAATAGATGAATAGAAGTTTCCCAAAATGACTTTTTTTAAAGAGTTAATTTACAAAAGAACAAAAGAATCTAAGAATTGTGGAGATATCAGTAAGAAAAAGTAAGGGATTGAAAAACAAATTTCAGGATTATTATTACGTCCTCTCAGGATAAAATATGAGAGTCATAGAGACATATGCATAATTTGGTTTGAGGTATATGCATAATTTGATTTTTTCATTCTTAGATTAGGGTAGGTTCATATGTGGTAATTATTGTTTTATAACATGCACGATAAAAAGATAAACAAAATACAGTTTCCAAAGAACATTGTAACTAACATTGATACACTGATGGGATATCTCCCATGTGTCAAAAATGGAGTTATCCTTTTAAGTATATTGCATAAATTCCTTAAAATTTCTAAAACCCTATAAGCCCCATATATATTTTTTAATAAATGAGGAAATAATCTCAGAGATGTATAGTAGCTCGTTTAAGATCAAAGACCCAGAAAGTGGTGGAGGCTGATTTGGAACTGGAGCCTAATTCCAAATCTTTTGAGTCCAGTGCACTGTAACTATTAAAATAATAGTTTGTGGAGACCTGGGGAAGATGGTGGTATTGGAGGATGCTGGGCTCACCGCGTCCTGCTGGTCACTTAGATTCCACCTACACCTGCCTAAATAACCCAGAAAACCACCAGAAGATTGGCAGAACGGAGTCTCCAGAGCCAAGCGCAGACGAGAGGCCCACGGAAGAGGGTAGGAAGGGCGGAGAGGCAGTGCACGCTCCACGGACTGGCGGGAGGGAGCCGGGGCAGAGGGGCGGCCCGCCAGCCAAGCAGAGCCCCCAAGTATGGCTGGCAAAAGCGGAGGGGCCGTGCTGAGTGTGTTCCCACAGCAAGTGGGGCTTAACATCTGGAAGGTTATAGTTAACAGCTCTTCTCAGAGAGTGGGAGGGCTGGAGGACAACGGGAGGGAGAGTTATTGAGCCCAGGACAATAGAGTGCAGCTTGGCGGGGAACAAAGGCGCTCACCAGCGCCATCTCCCTTGCCCATCCCCCAGCCAAATTCCCAAAGGGAACCAGTTCCTGCCAGGGAACTTGCTTGTACCGGGCAAACACCCAACCCTGTGCTTCTGCATAACCATCCCTCCTTTGGGTCTGACTCCCTCCCAGTTAGGGCAGGGCCCCTCCCAAAGCGGATCTCCGAAGGAAAAGCAGGCTAAGCCTGCCCCTCCCGCCCCTGTGCACCTTGCCGATCCACCCCAGCTAATATGCCAGATCCCCAGCACCACAAGCCTGGCAGTGTGCAAGTAGCCCAGACAGGCCACACCACCCCACAGTGAATCCTGCCCCTAGGAGAGGGTAAGAGAAGGCACACACCAGTCTGACTGTGGCCCCAGTGGGGGACTGGGGGTGGACATCAGGTCTGACTGCACCCTGCCCACCAACGCAAGTTATTCAAGACAGCACAGGGGAAGTGCCCCGCAGTCCCGCACCACTCCAGAGACTACCCAAAATGATGAAACAGAAGAATTCCTCTCAGAAAACTGTCCAGGAAATAACAACAGCTAACAAACTGATCAAAAACAATTTAACAATATAACAGAAAGTGAATTTAGAATAATAGTCATAAAATTAATCGCTGGGCTTGAAAACAGTATAAAGGACAGCAGAGAATCTATTGTTACAGAGATCAAGGGACTAAGAAACAGCCAGGAGGAGCTATAAAATGCTATTAAAGACCTGCAAAATAAAATGGAGATGACCACAGCTCGGATTGAAGAGGCAGAGGAGAGAATAGGTGAACTAGAAGATAAAATTATGGAAAAAGAAGAAGCTGAGAAAAAGAGAGATAAAAAAATCCAGGAGTATGAGGGGAAAATGAGAGAACTAAGTGATGCACTAAAAAGAAATAATCTACACATAATTGGTATTCCAGAGGAGGAAGAGAGAGGGAAAGGTGCTGAAGGTATACTTGAAGAAATAATAGCTGAGACCTTCCCTGATCTGGGGAAGGAAAAGGGCATTGAAATCCAAGAGGCACAGAGAACTCCTTTCAGACGTAACTTGAATCGATCTTCTGCACGACATATCATAGTGAAACTGGCAAAATACAAGGATAAAGAGAAAATTCTGAAAGCAGCTAGAGATAAACGTGCTCTAACATACAAAGGGAGACCTATAAGACTCATGACCAATCTCTCTACTGAAACCTGGCAGGCCAGAAAGGAATGGCAGGAGATCTTCAATGTGATGAACGGAAAAAATATGCAGCTGAGAATCCTTTATCCAGCAAGTCTGTCATTTAGAATAGAAGGAGAGATAAAGGTCTTCCCAAACAAATAAAAACCGAAGGAATTTGTCACCACTAAACCAGCCCTACAAGAGATCCTAAGGGGGATCCTGTGAGACAAAGTACCAGAGACATCGCTACAAGCATGAAACATACAGACATCACAATGCCTCTAAACCCATATCTTTCTATAATAACACTGAATGTAAATGGACTAAGTGTGCCAACCAAAAGACATAGGGTATCAGAATGGATAAAAAAACAAGAGCCATCTATTTGCTGTCTACAAGAGACTCATTTTAGACCTAAGGACACTTTCAGATTGAGAGTGAGGGGATGGAGAATTATTTATCATGCCAATGGAAGTCAAAAGAAAGCTGGAGTAGCCATATTTATATCAGACAAACTAGACTTTCAGTTAAAGGCTGTAGCAAGAGATGAAGAAGGACATTATATAATAATCACAGGGTCTATCCATCAGGAAGAGCTAACAATTATAAATGTCTATGCGCCGAATACAGGAGCCCCCAAGTATATAAAACAATGACTCACAAACATAAGCAACCTTATTGATAAGAATGTGGTATTTGCAGGGGACTTTAATACTACACTTACAGAAATGGATAGATCATCTAGACACATGGTCGATAAAGACACAAGGGGCCTGAATGATACATTGGATCAGATGGACTTGGCAGATATATTTAGAACTCTGCATCCCGAAGCAACAGAATATACTTTCTTCTCAAGTGCACATGGAACCTTCTCCAAGATAGATCACATGCTGGGTCACAAAACAGCCCTTCATAAGTATACAAGAATTGAAATCATACCATGCATACTTTCAGACCACAATGCTATGAAGCTTGAAATCAACCACAGGAAAAAGTCTGGAAAACCTCCAAAAGCATGGAGGTTAAAGAACACCCTACTAAAGAAGGAATGGGTCAACCAGGCAAGTAGAGAAGAAACTTAAAAATATATGGAAACAAACGAAAATGAAAATACAACAATCCAAACGTTTTGGAATGCAGTGAAGGCAGTCCTGAGAGGAAAATACATTGCAATCCAGGCCTATCTCAAGAAACAAGAAAAATCCCAAATACAAAATCTAACAGCACACCTAAAGGAACTAGAAGCAGAACAGCAAAGGCAGCCTAAACCCAGCAGAAGAAGAGAAATAATAAAGATCAGAGCAGAAATAAACAATATAGAATAAGAAAACTGTAGAGCAGATCAATGAAACCAAGAGTTGGTTTTTTAAGAAAATAAACAAAATTGATAAACCTATAGCCAGGCTTCTCAAAATGAAAAGGGAGATGACCCAAGTAGATAAAATCATGAATGAAAATGGAATTATTATAACCAATCCCTCAGAGATACAAACAATTATCAGGGAATACTATGAAAAATTATATGCCAACAAACTGGACAACCTGGAAGAAATGGACAAATTCCTGAACACCCACACGCTTCCAAAACTCAATCAGAAGGAAATAGAAAGCTTGAACAGACCCATAACCAGGGAAGAAATTGAATCAGTTATCAAAAATATCCCAACAAATAAGAGTCCAGGACCAGATGGCTTCCCAGGGGAGTTCTACCAGACAATTAAAGCAGAGATAATACCTATTCTTCTCAAGCTATTCCAAAAAATAGAAAGGGAAGGAAAACTTCCAGACTCATTCTATGAAGCCAGTATTACTTTGATTCCTAAACCAGACAGAGACCCAGTAAAAAAAGAGAACTACAGGCCAATATCCCTGATGAATATGGATACAAAAATTCTCAATAAGATACTAGCAAATCAAATTCAACAGCATATAAAAGAATTATTCACCATGATCAAGTGGGATTCATTCCTGGGATGCAGGGAAGGTTCAACATTTGCAAATCAATCAACGTGATACAACACATTAATAAAAGAAAAGATAAGAACCATATGATCCTGTCAGTTGATGCAGAAAAGGCATTTGACAAAATTCAGCAACCTTTCATAATAAAAACCCTTGAGAAAGTCGGGATAGAAGGAACATACTTAAACATCATAAAAGCCATTTATGAAAAGCCCACAGCTAGCATCATCCTCAACGGGGAAAAACTGAGAGCTTTTTCCCTGAGATCAGGAACACGACAGGGATGCCCACTCTCACCACTGTTGTTTAACATAGTGCTGGAAGTTCTAGCATCAGCAATCAGACAACAAAAGGAAATCAAAGGTGCCAAAATTGGCAAAGATGAAGTTAAGCTTTCACTTTTTCCAGATGACATGATATTATACATGGAAAATCTGATAGACTCCACCAAAAGTCAGCTAGAACTGATACATGACTTTAGCAAAGTTGCAGGATACAAAATCAATGTACAGAAATCAGTTGCATTCTTATACACTAATAATGAAGCAACAGAAAGACAAATAAAGAAACTGATCTCATTGCAACAAGAATCATAAAATACCTAGGAATAAATCTAACCAAAGATGTAGAAGATCTGTATGCTGAAAACTATAGAAAGCTTATGAAGGAAATTGAAGAAGATACAAAGAAATGGAAAAACATTCCGTGCTCATGGATTGGAAGAATAAATATTGTCAAAATGTCAATACTACCCAAAGCTATCTACACATTCAATGCAATCCCAATCAAAATTGCACCAGCATTCTTCTCGAAACTAGAACTAGCAATCCTAAAATTCATATGGAACCACAAAAGGCCCCAAATAGCCAAAGGAACTTTGAAGAAGAAGACCAAAGCAGGAGGCATCACAATCCCAGACATTAGTCTCTACGACAAAGCTGTCATCATCAAGACAGCATGGTATTGGCACAAAAACAGACACATAGACCAATGAATAGAATAGAAACCCCAGAACTAGACCCACAAACGTATGGCCAACTCATCTTTGACAAAGCAGGAAAGAACATCCAATGGAAAAAAGACAGTCTCTTTAACATTTGCTGCTGGGAGAATTGGACAGCAAACTGCAGAAGATTGAAATTAGACCACTTTCTCACACCATTCACAAAAATAAACTCAAAATGGATAAAGGACCTGAATGTGAGACAGGAAACCATCAAAACCCTAGAGGAGAAAGCAGGAAAAAACCTCTCTGACCTCAGTCGTAACAATTTCTTATTGACACATCCCCAAAAGCAAGGGAATTAAAAGCAAAAATGAACTACTGGGACCTTCTGAAGATAAAAAGCTTCTGCACAGCAAAGGAAACAACCAACAAAACTAAAAGGCAACCAACGGAATGGGAAAAGATATTTGCAAATGACATAGGAGACAAAGGGCTAGTATCCAAAATCTATAAAGTGCTCACCAAACTCCGTACCCGAAAAACAAATAACCCAGTGAAGAAATGGGCAGAAAACATGAATAGACACTTCTCTAAAGAAGACATCCAATGGCCAACAGGCACATGAAGAGACGCTCAACGTCGTTCCTCATCAGGGAAATACAAATCAAAACCCCACTCAGATATCACCTCATGCCAGTCAGAGCGGCCAAAATGAACAAATCAGGAGACTATAGATGCTGGAGAAGATGTGGAGAAATGGGAACCCTCTTGCACTGTTGGTGGGAATGCAAATTGGTGCAGCCGCTCTGGAAAGCAGTGTGGAGGTTCCTCAGAAAATTAAAAATAGACCTACCCCATGACCCAGCAATAGCACTGCTAGGAATTTACCCAAGGGATACAGGAGTACTGATGCATAGGGGCACTTACACCCCAATGTTTATAGCAGCACTCTCAACAATAGCCAAATTATGGCAAGAGCCTAAATGTCCATCAACTGATGAATGGATAAAGAAATTGTGGTTTACATACACAATGGAGTACTACATGGCAATGAGAAAGAATGAAATATGGCCCTTTATAGCAACGTGGATGGAACTGGAGAGTGTGATGCTAAGTGAAATAAGCCATACAGAGAAAGACAGATACCATATGTTTTCACTCTTATGTGGATCCTGAGAAACTTAACAGAAACCCATGGGGGAGGGGAAGGAAAAAAAAAGAGGTTAGAGTGGGAGCGAGCCAAAGCATAAGAGACTGTTAAAAACTGAGAACAAACTGAGGGTTGATGGGGGGTGGGAGGGAGGAGAGGGTGGGTGATGGGTATTGAGGAGGGCACCTTTTGGGATGAGCACTGGGTGTTGTATAGAAACCAATTTGACAATAAATTTCATATATTGAAAAAAAAAATAATAATAAAATAAAATAAAAAATAAAAATAAAATAAAATAAAATAAAATAAAATAATAGTTTGTAAGAATTATACTTTGGAAAAAGAAGAATGTAATTAGCATCAAATACTCACTTTACTATTATAATACTTGGTAAATGCTTCCTTAGTTGCTCCCTTTCTTCTTTTAGAAAAAGACCTGCTTATATGGTGTAAGCACTCAGTACAGATTGAGTTGGTGTTGAAATACTGTGGTTTTAAAAGACGAATTCAGTTAAGTTTCTCAAGATCGACATGAGTGAAAACATATGGTATCTGTCTTTCTCTGACTGACTTATTTCACTCAGCATAATACCCTCCAGTTCCACCCAAGTTTCTGCGAATGAGAAACTTAACAGAAGACCATGGGGGAGAGGAGGCGGAAAAAATAGATAAAACAGAGAGGGAGGGAGGGAAACCATAAGACACTAGTAAATACAGAGAACGAACTGTAGGTGGATGGGTGGGGGGAAGGCAAATGGGTGATGGGCACTGAGGAGGGCACTTGTTAGGGTGAACACTGGGTGTTGTATGTAAGGCAATTTGACAATAAATTATATTTAAAAAAAAGACCAATTCAATTATTTGTAGACAAATGGTTAAAGTCTTATACTCCAATATGCATATACCCACTAAAATATATGGTGATGGACTAAATTTTGAGATGGCATGAACTCATGTTTAGATTAAAATAAATATATAATAGAATACAATACTATCTATCTATCTATCTATCTATCTATCTAAATATCTGCAGTAGATATCTGTATGCACTAGTTAGAATATACACATATATTCCTTTGCTCTGTCAGTTTAGAGGGCTTGGAAATAATGACACTTCATTGGCAATGAAACACCTAGTGCCCAGATCTTGGTTTACAACACTAAACTCTAATTACAGAAACCAGATCTCCTTGAAGAAATGGCTGATTCTAGGACTAGACAGAAAATACATGAGTCCAGAATATCATATAGTGTCAGAAAGTAAGGAGCTGCTTAAGAAAAACACAAAGATAAGGGTAAGCCAAAGGGACAAAAGAGTCAACTGAAAAGAGTTCCAAATGGTTAAAGCTGGAATAATTTGAGCAAAAATAAATAAGTATCAGTTTATAACCCCAACTATAAAATAAATGCCTCTGGTCCTACACTGATAAAAACATATGATTAAAATAAATAAACTGGGAAAAACTAGACACATCCCCACACAGAAAAAATTCAAATAATTCATGTAGATAATCCACTCTGGGGGAGGTGGAATGTAATTCCCCACCTCATAAGTTTTGGCTGCACAGAGCTCTTTCTTTCCAAAGAGTATAGTATGAAAGGGAAAAAATAACTTTACAAGTGGAGAAATCTGACAAAAACTATCTTAGCCAGGTAATTAACATCAGTAGAAATACCTAATGTTGACAGGATGCCCCCTTGATATGATGTGATGAGAGTGGCACTTTGACTCTATAAGTTGTCTCTCAAAAAGCAGTAATCCCTGTTTATTCATGAGAAAAACATTAGATAGTTGAACCATGTTTTACAAAATACCTGATCAGTTCTCCTCAAAACTGTCAAAGTTATCAAAACAAGGTAAGTCTAAGAAATTGTTATGGCCTAGGGTAGCATGAGAAGTAATGACTAGATGTGATGCAGTATCCTGAATGGGACTGGGGACATAAAAAGGACATTAGGTAAAAATTAAAGGCATATGAATAAAGTACGGGCTTTAGTTAATAACAATGGATAAAATTGATTCATTATTTGCAATAAATATATCATACTTATGTAAGATATTAATAATAGAGTAAGCTGGATGAGAGTTATATTAGAATTCTCTACATTATCTTCACAACTTTTCGGTAAATATAAAGCTATTCTAAAATAAAATGCTTATAAAAAAGGAAAGGCATCACAGAAACTTACAATTTAGTAAAAGCCCATGTAAAGTGAATGAATTTCATCTCATTGTGATTAATTATTCCTCAATTTTTGGAATTATTCTTAATTTAACATCCCAAATGGGAAGATGACTATGTTCACCAAAAAATCTTGAAATATAGTGTTTTCCTTGCAGCCAATAGGATAAAATGAGGAAAAAATTCGGGAGCCATTATGAAATATATTTAGAAGGAAGTATCTATTGTATCTATGGCATGGTAAAATAACTGATATTCCTTTTTCATTTAAAAGTAAGATTTCTATTGGGTTTTAGAAAAAAGTTTGTCTGTCCAAGTAACTGTTTTTAGTTCAGCACAGTGATTAAAGAGATATGATTTTGCCCATCCTCCTGATCACTAATTTAACATATTCCATTGAAGTGTCCCATTATGCAGGGTAAGAAGAGTCTTATCAGCCAAAGAATGCAATCATCCTAGGACCAGTTAAGTGTGATATAATGAAAAAGGAAGAAACTGAAGACGGGATTATTGCAACATAAAAGCCTTAAGCAAATATAAACTGAAGACGTAATTAGGAATACTCAACTGAGAATATTAGCGTTTTCGAATACTTACATATCTTATTCTTGCAAAAATTGTCTGAAACCCAGTTGTAAAATGACATTGACAGAATGAATGAGAATGATTCAGCAGCCTGTTATGGGAGAGATTAATAGCTTCTGTTCTCAAACAAGTTAATCTTTGTAAAAATATAGTGCCTTTAGGTTACCTTAGAAGAAAAGAACAAAATACTTAACATGATAGATCTTTGTGTGTGTGTGATTCACCAGCTGCACTAATTTCCTATCAGTGTTCTCTTTCAGAGAGTAAAAAATCTTTGTGTATAGAATATATTCTGTAGTGTTCTACCTAAATTATGTTAAGGTAGTAATATTGGTTAACATTACGGGAATTAGAAAGAAAATAATTATAGGCTGAAAGAGTCAAAGTTGAGGACCTAGCAGATTACCAGGCATAAGGAAAGTATCTAATACATTCTTCTTTAATCTTCATTAGCAAGCATTCAATAATAAAGCTATCAGAACTAAATTTTCCATTAAGATATGTATATAAAAGAATATGTCAGACAACAGATGTAAAACCCTTTTTTTGTTATTGTTTTTGTTTTCATTTTTCTGGATAGAGCAGAAAAAGAAACAGAAGACAAAATCTCTGCCATTGTTTCTGGATGAAGACATACTGCCCTTCTACTGAAAAGATTTAATGAGCTTACCTAAGTCATTTAACCGAACATTAAACAATCAGTTCATATCTATGCAGAGGGGGTCCTATCAAAATAATCAAAATATACAGGTCAGAAGTCAACACGATGGCTTCTAATGGGAGTGACCTTTTGTATAATAGTTAAAAGTTATATATATATTTTTTCACATATGTATATATATATATTGATATTTCATATATACACTTTATATGAAATTGAAATTTCCTGTAAATTTATTTAAAACATATAGGTACCACATTTCTGATAACTAATGATCACATTATTATCACCAATAACATTCAAAGCTCAATTTCTATTTGGAATATGTTTTTAGGCATTAAAGATTATTTTCACCTTTACTACCACTTAGGGAAAGAAGAAAAGCAGAAAAGAATTAACTTTTATAGAGCATCCACTATGTTTTAGACCTTATACTAGTGGCATTACACATATAATTATATTTGTACCTTATGAAAGTAATGACATAAACTCTTTTGTCAATGAGGATACTTAGGGCAAAAGGTGAGAGGATTACATTTTAAGGTCACAGAGTTGTCAAATAGTGAGGTTGAAATGTAAATGCAGACCTTTTCGATATCCAACCACCAAGTTAAACAGTTTTGCACAAGAAATTATTTTCTTATAAATCATGTATGTATTTTTCCACACC
Organism: Prionailurus viverrinus; assembly: GCF_022837055.1. NCBI lineage: Eukaryota > Metazoa > Chordata > Mammalia > Carnivora > Felidae > Prionailurus > Prionailurus viverrinus. Next base: position 103,167,681 of record NC_062562.1, on the reverse strand, counting down.
AAAACCAGTTCATAAATAATGTTGCACTAGTCCTTGTACATTGAGCAGTGCAAAATATTTGTAAGACTGCTGTACCATAAACAGCTAAAGTAATACTTTAAGAGAAATACTTTCTCTTTCTCTCACTTGAACCTCAAAACAACGCAATGTTGTTCTTCCCATTTTACAGATAAGAAAACTCAAGTTCAGATAGTTAATATAATATCCTCAAGATAAAAATAAAAGCCCTTAAAAAGTCGAGGTATGAATACGACTAAAAAATACACTTCATGATATTGGTGACTCAGTAATGGCAGCTTTGTATTCAAAGGACAGTATAATACTGTTGTCACTCTATACTGTGATAGCACAGGTTATAGCAATAAAATTAGTTTATAGCAGTATTTTATTATTGCTCATATATCAGAGTATATAGTTTAAACTGTATGGAGATACAAGAGGATGTTATGAATAAAGAGCTTTTGAACATAGTGCTAAATATCCCCAGGTAGGTAACAAGGAAAATTGCTTTGAATTATTTCTGCTCAGTAACCATTCAACTCACAATATTGTAGACAGTTATCCCCATCAGAAAAAAAAATCAAAACCACTAAAATTTAGCCTTATTAATATTCTGAAAATAACAAAAACTGTTCTTTTGGTCAAGTAAGAGAGGTCACTACAGGTTAAACTTAACAGTTAACACAGTTCATTTTTAATGGAATTAAATTAAATATTATAGTCCCTTTCCTTTTGTATTTAATCATTAATATTTTTTGTTAAAAATACATATGAGAATGATTATAATTATTACATAATTTGAGTACAAGTGCACTTTCAAATTTTTGAGAATTTAGAGAGACTGAATATCCTTGCATACTGAGGTGTGTTTATATTTTTCTGCCCTTCAAACATATTTTCAATTTTAATACTTGAATGTGACCAGCAGTTAGTCCACAATTTGTTCCAATCATGGATGAACAAGATAATGAAGTTTAAAAATCAAATACTGTGCATGTGGTAGCTTCTTCTAGCTATGCTTCTACAATAAGCACACAATACTTTGACATGATTGTTGCAGACCTCCAACTAAGAGTTGCTACTTAACAAGAAGCCAGGAAATTCTTTAAAAAAGAAGGATCGGTGTTTGGATATCTCCTGCTGTGTTAAAAATTTTAACTGCAGTAATTAGCAGCAGTTTTTTCCATCTTTATATGAGAGGTAGAAGAAAGGAACCTCTGGAAAGGAGAATAGAAAGAAAGCAAAAACTAGAAGAGAACTGTAACAACTGAGCAGATGGCATGCTGCTAGATCAATGGCCACAATTGTTGTAAATATGTTTTATAGGAAAATATCAGAGAAACACTCGAAATTAACTCCATAAGGAATTCATGAGTTAGAAAATAATTTCTCAGCACCAGGATCTTTAAGTTTAAAAAATATGTAAGTACAATTGGGCCCACTGGAGAGAGTATACTTTTTATTTGATGTTTTTAAATATAGTTTCTGGCTTTTGTCTAAATCATGGGTTTGACCTATTGGCAATTTTTAAATAAAATGTCAAAACATTTTATTTTTCAAAGATACAACTCACAAATTGGCACTTTAAGATCATAAAAACACTTTAACCATTTTAAAAAGTTATTTTCTACATTAAATTCTAAGTATTTGAGTCTTAAATGTAAATTATTGTAAATGAGTAAAAGGGTTAATAATGCTAAATTATTAAATATATTCTAAAATACCTTCAGTATATTCTTAAAATAAATATTTAAGAAATTCCTCCAAATTGTTACAGATGTGTATCTTGTTTTTTGCAAGACTACCTTTGTAAACTTAAACAATCATTGGTTTCATAAGAAAATGAAATCAGAGACAAAAAAATGTTATCTATCATCTATCCATCCACCCATCCATCTGTCCATCCATCCATCTATCCATTTATCCATTTATCTCTCTCTATAAAACCTATCTAAAATGAAAATTTAACATGTCCTCAAATTTTTATACTTGAAGTAAACATATGTGATAAAAGAGCATGAGATTTGTTTTAATATTTTTTTAACTTTTTAATGTTTATTTATTTTGACAGAGAGACAGAGAGCGAGCAGGGGAGGGAGAGACAGAGAGGGAGACACAGAATCCCAAGCAGGGTCCAGACTCTGAGCTGTCAGCACAGAACCCAACGCGGGGCTCAAACTCACAAGACTGTGAGATCATGACCTGAGCCTAAGTCGCAGGCTTAACTGACTGAGCCACCCAGGTGCCGCATGAGAAGTAGATTTATTTTAAAGAACAAATTCATATACACTACGTTGAGTTTCATTTCTCAGCAACATCTATTTTAAGCACAGGAATAAAGAAATAAGCATAGTCCATTTTAGCCCTAAATGGAGACTTTGCTTCTCAACAAAAAAGGAAGAATTGTATAATTTTTTTTTGAGAAGTGAAATAATTTCTGGAAACCTTCTTGTCAGCACTAAAACTGTTAATGCATAAATCCTTTTCAATTTTTGAGAGATTTCATTCTCTTTAATTCTGCTTAGGATCCACTTTAGTGATACTTTCTGCCTTAGATTAATTACCCTGATCTAATTCATTTAGTGGAGGACAGCTGTGGTACGTGGGTTGCCCACTGATGTATTGTGTTAAATGACGCCCATCTGTCATTGCAGCATATCAGCATGGATTCAGTGTCATCCACTTCATTGGTTCTGCTGAGATGTGAAGTACAGCTACAATGTTTACTACTGTTGTTAATTTAATATCTACACCTTTAATAACCTGACTGCTGTCACTTGGTGAACAATGATACATGATGGCCAGCAAAAAACCAGATAGAAAGCATTAACTAGACAGCACAGCAGACCCTCTGGTACAGTTAATTAGAACACTTCTGGCCAAAGTTGTTATTGGGGGCCCTGTAGCACATTCCCTTGGGAAATTCTTTATTGAGAAATAAAGCTAAAAGTATCTGTGCTAATATCCATTTTAATTAATGTAATCATTAATCTGTTCTCTTAAAACATGATTATTTTTCATAGTCACATATCTTTTAAATAGTTCAAATGGATCCTCTTTTTCACATTCTTTTGTTCTTTTCTTCTACTCCCTAAATTTGAAAATTTATGTGTTTTCTTGAGTTTGGCTTATGCAAATGTAATACACCAAATCTAACATTTTGGACTTAAGATTTTCCTTCTTGGCTAAACCACCTTAACCCAAAATTTACTGGGAAGATTCAAGAATTCACAAATATACATATTATGTTCAATATTTGACTCTGTTTTTAAAAGAATAATGAAATATTACTGTATATATAGGACATGTATATCATTCCTTATATAACATGATAAAATGAATATTAAGAAAATGAAATATGCTTTAAGTTCTAAATACATTAAAAGACGATCCTAATAAATATATGAAATTATACAAAATACTGATAGACTAGAAATATAGAGACAGGCAGATTTTTATTTTAATAGTTCTAAAATATTGGAAAAGGAAAAATTAGCTAAAGAGAACGTAATTTGATTTTTCTATTTCCTTTTAATTATGGTTTTTCGTATTTCTTATGTTAATATGTCTGACTGACTTACATTGTATTCATACTTGAACCTTTCAAAAATCTCAATCACTTCTTTAAACTTTCCTCTACTTCTTGCTTTGAATAAAATGTGGCTGCCCCCAAAGGGACTGCTTACATTACACTGTTTCCCAATAAATTCTACTCCACTGCCCCAGGATCCATATACTTAAGTTTGAGAAATTGAATCAATCTCTCAGCAATACTCAAATACCACCAATAAACAGTTATTCTTCCCATTTTTGTCTGCATACAGATTTCTCTTTCAAGGTTTATGCCATCTGGATAAACTTCAATCCCTCCTCATTTTGATTTCTTGGTCTATTCTATTCCAAGCATTAGGATCAAACTGTTTCAAAATCACTTAACAGTGCCCCAGAAAAAAACTTGAGAATATTAACCAAAACAAAAAAGCAAGATTATCCATCACATACAAAAAAGTAAAATTTGCAATGCTTGACATTTACAGACAGTTATCATTTTATGCTGATGCTTTTCAGAAAGTATTCCTGCAAGGGTTTCATCTTCAAGGAGAGTCATGGAAAGGACTGTAACAAGTACAGGTTTCTGATAACTTTCAGGTCACACTACTGAACTGAGTAAGACAGTACAGAACTCTTTAGATTCATAAAACTAACAAAAGATCAAGATCTTTTGGGAGTAAATGAATGAATAGAGATGATTATAATTTCTATGACTTATTTGAAACAGTGTTGCTTCTTTAATGTATTATTTTTTTCCAGATTTAATGAAAATTTTTCTCTTTTCTCTTAAGCTACCAGCAATTTGATAAAGTATACCTTTGTGAACAAAGATAAAGCAATTATTTTTTCACTACCTGATCCCTCCAGAATTTAGAAATTCTCAGTATTCTTATTTTTATGACAATATAATTGTTTGTATAAATTCAATAAGAGTCTGTTCTCCTTCTTATAAGACACAATGGGAAATATTGGTTATAGCACCACAGCTTTGACTGGAATGTCATATTTAAAAGAGATATACCTATACTCAGGTACGACCAAACAGCTTTAAGGAACTAAAGTTGACTTATAAAGCCAAAAAAGCTCCTTGGAAAATGAAGCCTCGTATCTTGCTTTACAGGATTCCTGGAAGTCTTTCAAGGTAGGTAAGAAAGGTCACTTCTTGGCAGGCCAGGAACCTCAAACGACCTTGAGAAGAGAGGAACTCGCTCAAATCTATAGGTATTACAGGGAAAATCCTTGGCTTGGCTTCCTAGCCTTGAGAGGCTTTTAAAGGTCCAATCTGAGATTCCTCATGAAAAGTTCCAGCAAAGCAGACTTAAAAGAGCCTATATAAGTTGTTAGAAATAAGTCCATTGACCCAATCAAAGGGGGGATGCAGAGACCCGGAGCACAGTAAAGCGAGGCTTTAATCAACATTTTTGTGAGAGCTGGTATCTGGTGGACAGGCACACTCTGGGCAGTTAGAACAGACAATTTATCTCCTAGTATTCAAGTCCCTCCCCTGGCTCCCCATTTGCTGAGTACTACAGAGGTTACAGCCTTACCCAGATGTTGCCAATGCCCAAGTAAGGCAAAAACTAGTCTGATTGGAACAAATGTACATTCCCTGAGGTAGCACAGAGACCTTCAGTCCCTCCTCCCTTTGTTCTTTGGTGCATGCTCATTGCAAAGCCTGTGAAAATAAGCCCTCAAAGGAGAGGGGAAGAAGAACCAGGAAGTGAAGTGTCTAAGGGTTTGTGACGCCACTGGCGTTAATTAACCTATTGTTAATTAAACAGCACAGCTTTTATTTGGTATTTCTGAAAATGAATCATTTCCCTTATTTCAATGATCAATTGCATTCTTGCTGAACTTACATAAAAAATTAGACCAAATTTAATGAGACTAGACTTACTTTGTAAACAAATTAGTTGTACTTTGATTATCTCTGATAGAAATGGGAGTGACTATAGAGAGAAAAATTACATTCCTATGGAAAACTATATTACACCTTTGTGGCTATCAGATTCTAGTCCTGTTCATTGTCTTTGAGGTGTTGTTTTCTGCCTGTAAAATGTACTGGATCCTGAATTCTCTCTTCCCTCCAACATCTAGCTATAAGTCTCCAAATTAATGTTTCAAATTTTTCTCCCACCCTTCTGAATTGCCACCACGAGAACTAAACTGCCCTTTTCCCAAAGCCATGCAAGCTAGAGTGGGTCAACTTGATATATACTTCAGAGAAATCAGCACAATAGCTTATCTATACAGAATCTTCTTGAGAGTTGTTATTTGGGCCACTCAGAAAGTTCACCAGAGACACTCAAACTGCAGAGCAGGAAAATCTGTCAGATTGCCACTGCCTGCCCTCCCTCCATCTAAAGACGCTTTGAGCCCAACATCTAGAAATCTAACCCACTGGCCACCCTCAGGACTCAGACTAGGTTTATAGTCTGCTGCAACCATTAATCATTATATCCATTTGTTTCCATAGAAATGCCTCTTACTAAATGCTTGGATCAGGTAGGCCTGACGTTGGGAGCAAACCTACATCACTGCCTCCTGAAATGAGACACAACCCTTTAACTGAACTGACCTGTTCTGCCACTAAGAGATTGATTTGATGAGATATGGAATATCTACCAATTTGGGACAATTTCAAACCTACTTATACCAGATGACCCAAGATATTAAAATATTCCTCAAAATTACCCAAATCCTTGAACAGATTCCCAGAGCCCCTGTGATCACTGACCTATATTCATGGCTGAACCCCTCATGTTTGGGACAATGGCTATCGACTGGATTTCAGGCTATTGCCTACATAATTGTTATAGGATTTGCTACTATAATACTATTAAATGTGCAATATATATGCTAAAACATGTGCCAGCTTAACTTTTAACTTTTAATGTATCTGTTACCCAAAGTCCTCACCATTGACTCTGATGCTTGAGCAGCACAGGGTGGATTTTAATGTAAGACCTGACAGTAGCTGTTCTTTTTGTAATGCAAGTGTCTGATTTCAGTTTTGATTGCTGAGGCATCCACTGCAAAAAGTTTGGGTGGGGGGGCAGTCACCTTTATTTTGGAAATCTTGGTTTGTTCTGATAACTGACCATTGAGGCCTGATTTTTTTTTTTCTTTCCCACTTTAAATTCATTCTCTTATGTTTTAAATTTTTCAATAGGGAGTAAGTGCCTGAAACCCTGAAACCTCACCCTTGACTCCAGTAAAATCAGAACTTCAGGTCCATTGGTACTCTCTCTCTCTGCTTGTGACCTCTCTGTGTGGCCTCAGGTGTGCTGTGTAATTTCCAAGATCTGTAAGAAGAAATAAACTTTTGTCCCCAAAATTTCCTAGTGGTTATTGCTGAGAGTGTCTTGCAATCATAATAAAAACCACAAGGACCAGTCGAGTTATAACATTGGTTAGTGACAGGCTAAGATTAACACAAAACAGAACTATTACAAAGCTATAGTAATCAACACAATATGGTATTGGCATAAAAACAGACACACAGATAAATAAAACAGAAAGAGAACCCCAAATTAAATCCACACACAAATAGTCAACTATTTTTCAACAAAGGTGCAAAGAGTACACAGTGACAAAAGAGTAGACCTTTCAACAAATGGTGTTAGAAAAACTGGATAACCACATGCAAAAGAATAAAACTGCACTCTTACTTTATGCCGTACACAAAAACCAGCTCAAAATGGATTAAAGACTAAACCACAAAACCTGAAATCTAAAAAGTCTATAAACAAAGAAACAAACAAATAAGAGGAAATGTTCTCAACATCAGTCTTGGCAATGATTTTTTTTATATGCCATCAAAAGCCAAAAGCATGGGTAATAAAGGCAACAAAAGCAAACAAACAAATAAAAATTTAAAATCCCACAAAACAAAACAAAGGTAAAGAAACAAAAAATAAGTGAAACTATATTAAACTCAAAAGTATCGGGGCGCCTGGGTGGCGCAGTCGGTTGAGCGTCCGACTTCAGCCAGGTCACGATCTCGCGGTCCGGGAGTTCGAGCCCCGCGTCGGGCTCTGGGCTGATGGCTCGGAGCCTGGAGCCTGTTTCGGATTCTGTGTCTCCCTCTCTCTCTGCGCCTCCCCCGTTCATGCTCTGTCTCTCTCTGTCCCAAAAATAAATAAACGTTGAAAAAAAAAATTTAAACTCAAAAGTATCTACACAATACAGGAAACAATCAATAAAATGAATGGGAGAAAATATTTGCAAACCATATATACAAGATTGGGTTAATATCCAAGATATATAAGAAACTTATATAACTCAGGAGCAAAATCAAAACAAAACGAAAACTCAATAAAAAACAGCCCAAAAGGTGCACCTAGGTGGCTCATTTTGTTAAGGGTCTGGCTCTTGGTTTCAGCTCAGGTCATGATCACATGGTTTCGTGAGTTCAAGCCCTACGTCAGCTCTGCACTGCCAGTTCAGAGCCTGCTAGGGATTCTCTTTCTCCTCCTCTCTCTCTGCCCCTCCCCCATTCACACTATCTATGTCTCTCTTAAAAGAAATAAATAAACTTAAAAAAAAAAACAGCCAGGGGCGCCTGGGTGGCTCAGTTGGTTAAGAGTCCGACTTCGGCTCAGGTCATGATCTTACTGTCCGTGAGTTCGAGCCCCGCGTCGGGCTCTGTGCTGACTGCTCAGAGCCTGGAGCCTGTTTCAGATTCTGTGTCTCCCTCTCTCTCTGACCCTCCCCCATTCATGCTCTGTCTCTCCCTGTCTCAAAAATAAATAAAACGTTAAAAAAAAAAAAACAGCCAAATGACTTGAATAGACTTTTTCCAAAGACGACATAAAAGTGGCCAACAGTATAGGACAAGGTGCTCAATGTCACTACTCATTGTGGAAATACAAATTAAAACTATAATGAGATATTATCTCACACCTGTTAGGATGTCTATTCTAAAAAATACAAGAGATAACAAATGCTGGTGATGATGTGAAAAAGAGAACATTTGTTCACTATTGGTTGGAATACAAATTGATACAACCATTATGAAAACACAGGAGGCTCCTCAAATTTAAAAATAGAACTTTAAAATGAACTTCCATATGATTCCACAATCCCACTTCTGTGTGTATATATAAAGGAAATATCTTGAATATCTTCAATATTTGGAAGAGATATATATCTGCACTCCGATGTTCATTGTAGCATTATTCGCAATAACCAAGATACTAAAACAACCTAAATGTCCTTCAACAGATAAATGAACTTTTATTCAGCCTTAAAAAAGAAGGAAATGTTGTCATTTGTGACACCATGTATGAGTATGGAAGACATGCTACGTGAAATAAGCCAAAGAAAGAGAAAAACTGAACGATCTCACTTATTTGTGGAATTTAAATAAAATCAAACCGATAGAAATAGATAGTAGAATGTGGCCAACTGGAGCTATAGGGTACTAGAAACAGAGAGATGTTGGTCAAAGGGTGTAAACTTTCAGCTAGAAGATGAATAAATTCTAGAGATCTAATGTACAATGTACTAATGTACACTACTTAATAATAATGTATACCTGGAAGTTGCTGAGAATGCCTTAAGTGTTCTAATTACACACACACACACACACACACACACACACACACAAGAATAACTATATGTAGTGATGGATATGTTGATAAGTTTGGTTGGGATAATCATTTCACAATGCATACATATATTATCATCAAATTGTATAAGTTAAATATGTACAAGTTTTGTCCACCTTACAACAAGAAAGTTTGAAAAAAATAAATTAAATTTTAAGAAATAAATAAATAAATAAATAAATAAATAAATAGGGCTGATAAATTTTTGACTCCTTCAAGAAGCATGAAATATTTTGGTCATTACTGTATATACATAATAATCAGTCATTTCTAACATGCTGAAAATGGAAATATTAAAATTTAAAAACTTTTTGTAGCATGTGGTAACAGCATCATGTAGATAATTGAGTTTAAAAAGGTCTTTATATATAAAACAATTTTATTGTATTATAAAATAATTTTAAACTTGAGGAGGTCTAATTATCAACTTTTTATTCTACAAATGGTGGTTTTGGTGTTATACCTACAGAATCTTTAATTCAAGTTCACAAATATTTTTTTCCTATGCTTTATTCTAGAAATTTAATAGGTTTAGATTTTTATTTCTTTTAAGTTTATTTATTTATTTTGATAGAAGAGTACACCACCAGATCATGAGTGGGGGAGAGACAGAGATAGAAGGACAGAGAATCTCAAGCAGGCCCCAAGCTGTCAGCGTAGAGCCTGATACAGGGCTGAATATCATAAGCCTTTAGATCATGACCTGAAGTGAAACCAAGAGTCAGATGCTTCACTGACTGAGTCACCCCAGTTTTAGATTTTTAAATTTATGTCTGGTTTTGAGTTAAGTTTTGTATATAATTTAAGGAATGCATCAATATTCACTTTTTTTGCATATGATACTCAAATGTTCCAGCACCATTTGTTGACAGGATTGCCTTTCTCCAATGAATGCTTTCTACCTCTAAGATTTCCCACCATCTTGGCCAGGCTGGCTTCTCCTCTTTGACACCCATAACTGCCCCATTCAGGAATTTTCAGGAGTCTGTTCAGCTAAAGTCGGCCTCGGCCAAATAGGCAGTCACATCTCCTGAATATCAGCTCTTAAAAATCATTCAGCATCCTAAGACAGTTTTATATTCTGAGTTTGCTTACCATTTGGGTTTTGCAAAGGGAGGGAAGGTGCTTCTGGGATACCCTTTATATTCTTTCAGATTTAGCTAAATGTTTATAAGAATGATTCCTGGCTTATCTGCCATCTTGTATTTTACAGCAGAAGGATTTTCCAGACTACCTAATTGACCACATTGCTAGAAATAAAAGTCTCTCCTTCTCTCCTTCAGCTGACTCACATTTCACTTTTATCCTTATTAAAGATTACCTGGAGGCTGAATAATGTTATATACCATTATTTCTATGGAAAGTCATCAAATTCCTTGTACCTGACTTACAAACACAATTGGAATTCAAATCACACATGGATTTGGCATAGCCATAGGTTCAATAGTCCCTTGAAAAACTATTTTCATAGACACAGATAAGAAGTATGTTAACATGGGGGTGCCTGGGTGGCGCGGTCGGTTAAGCGTCCGACTTCAGCCAGGTCACGATCTCGCGGTCCGTGAGTTCGAGCCCCGCGTCGGGCTCTGGGCTGATGGCTCAGAGCCTGGAGCCTGTTTCCGATTCTGTGTCTCCCTCTCTCTCTGCCCCTCCCCCGCTCATGCTCTGTCTCTCTCTGTCCCAAAAATAAATAAACGTTGAAAACCACCACGGAAGTTTAAAAAAAAAAAAAAGAAGTATGTTAACATGAATGATATTTTCTTAGGCTCCATCATGTGCCTTAATCACCATTTGTGGGAAATGCTTCAGAAAAACTCCCAGAAATATTTGAGCATTACTAAAACTGAGAAAATTGAACCACCTCAAATAAGTTCATGCCAGTTGTAGAGACAGCCAGCCTTTTCATATTGAGATTTTTCTCCGATAGCTGAATGAAATGTCTTATTTACGACAATTTTAGAATAATGACACCATTTATATGGAAAGATAAAGTGTGAATAAAAATAATTTATAGTTTTTAAAAATAATAGTGATACTTCAATCTCCAATTCTCTTTGACCCATGAAAATGAACCTAAGCTTGATCTAAACATTTATGGAAGAATTACTTAAGAGATTTCTAGGGGAAAGAAAAGCTCTATCATAAATACAAAGAAGTTAATGAGTAATGAACTATTTTATTATTATTTCTTTTTAATTTTTTAACGTTTATTTTTGAGACAGAGACAGAGAGAGAGAAAGAGAGAGAAAGAGAGAGAGAGAGAGAGAGAAAGAGAGAGAGAGAGAGAGCATGAACAGGGGAGGGTCAGAGAAAGAGGGAGACACAGAATCCGAAACAGGCTCCAGGCTCCAAGCTGTCAGCACAGAGCCTGACGTGGGGCTCGAACTCACAGACCGTGAGATCATGACCTGAGCCAAAGTCGGACGCTTAACCGACTGAGCCACCCAGGCGCCCCTAAACTATTTTATTATTAAGTAGAATCCTGATAACTTTTTTTTCCCTGAGTTCAAAAGTATTACAAGAACATTTGTGCTTTGCACTTCTTGATGTCTCAGGATCCTAATGAAAGTAAATATAAAGAAAGACTTCCTGTCTTTCACGTTTCTATATCTAATAGAACATACAAGGAACTGTACTGATGTGTTGATATGACCTACAGACAAACGGATAGATTTGCTTTGCTGACACCTAGGTCTTTAAAACTTTTTTTGCAATAACAAAAAAAAAGTAAAAACTGATAATAAAGCAAAATGAAAAATGTTGGAGGGGCCTATGCAAAACCAATCTGAACTGCTTCTGAGGCTAAAAATCCCTGTGCATATACATCCATGTCAAACAATTGCCATTTTGATATTTTATTTATTTCTAAGACAGAGACAGAGCATGAACAAGGGAGGAGCAGAGAGAAAAGGAGACAGAGAATCTCCAGCAGGCTCCAGTCTCTGAGCTGTCAGCACAGAGCCTGATGTGGGGCTTTAGTCCACAAACTGAGATCATGACCTAAGCCAAAGTCAGACACTTAACCAACTGAGCCACCCAGGTGCCCCAAACATTTGTCATTTTGAATATGAGAAATATTATTTACTACATTTTCTTAGAAGAAGTCAAGTGGAATTATGCTTTAGAAATTATATGTAGATTGTAATTCAAACACATTGTCCTACTTAAAGCAAGCATGTTTTGTGTGTGTGTGTGTGTGTGTGTGTGTGTGTGCGCGCGCACGCATGTGTGATGTTCATAGATAGTTCCAGGTCAGTTAATATAGTATATTGTATTGGTTCATTACATAAAATGCACATACTGTTCATGTGTTGTCTGTAGTAAAGTCATGGGGTTTGGAGCCTGATTCTACTACTTTGTTGACAGCATGGCCACTGTTAATCTCCTAAATTTCTTTGTGTACCAGTTTCATCATCTGAAAAATAAAGGTTATTTTACTTATCTGTGAAAATAAATTTGTTGTAGAAATTCCATAAAATAATTCCTACATAGTTTTTGGCATAGTATTTAGCACCCAGTGTAGCAGTCCGTACATTTAGTATGTAAAATTATTATCATCAATAATATTACTTTTTTATATACTATAACAAGATTTTGAATCCTACCAATCCGTCACAAAGTCCATTGTTTCTCACTGTAAATTTTAACTTGAGGCACCAGTTAAATAGAGTGAGTTTATTGATCCTGGAGACGTTAGGACTGGGATTTAATTAGCTCTGACACTGACTAACTGTGATGTTGCATGCTTTACTTAGCTGTTTGGACATAGGGGATGTGCTCCCTCAACCACCACCAACCAACACGTTCCAATTTTGCACTCATCTTTCATGCATTTATAAAATATCTAGATAATATTTTGCTTTCTTTCAAAATATTTGAGCTGTATCTTTACCAACTAATAAGACATAAGAAGATGCAGACGGGATAAATGGTAAGTTATGTGGAACCAATTGTGACAAATAATTGATGTGCAGCCTTTACTTAGAATTCTCCCACAGGAAGTAAAGTCTGGGGCAGGGAGGGGGAAGCGCTCGTTATAGGTAGGGGCCATCAGTTTCCATTGTCTTCATATGTATGGACTCACACAAGTCCAGGCATCAGTTAGCATAAGGAATGTTGTAAACCACTACAGTAATGCATCACCTTTTCAAACATCTGAGACATGTCTTTAGAATGTACATAACTTTTTTTTCCTTCCTACCTCAGGACTTTTTAAAGCAATAGTGACAATAGCTCAAGTATCCTAAGTATTCCTAATATTCTGAATCTAATTTTCCCTACTTAACAACAGCAACAGCTAACACTTATTAAGTGCTTATTATATGTCAAAAACTATGCAAAGGTTTTTGTAAAAATCATTTAATTTATTTCCCAGGGCAATTTATAGATCAGATACTATTGGCAATATCTGAAGACTGAAGCATAGAGAGGTTCAGTGACTTTTCTAACATTACAGACTGAGAGGCAGCAGTCATACTCCAGAGCCTGAGAGCTGAACTACTATCTTATACTGCCACAGTAATGCCTCACTTTTAAAATAAATTGTTTAATAGCAAATGCCATCAACACAATTACTTTACCAGCAATTAAAGTGGGAAAGGAATTACTAAGAAAGAAAAAAGGAAAAGAAAAGGAAAAGGTAAGAAAACAGAAACAGGCTCACATGATGTACTTCTGGTGGATGTCATTGACAACTGCCTTGGAAAGCATTTAATACTACTCACAGGGGTGCCAGGCTGGCTCACTTGGTTGAGTGTATGACTTTTCATTTCATCTCAAGTCATTATCTTGCAATTTGTGAGATCAATCCCTGAATCAAGCTCTATGCTGACAGTGTGGAGCCTGCTTGGGATTCTCTCTGACCCTCCCTACTCGCTCTCTCACTCTCTCTCTCTCTCTCCCTCTCTCCCACCTTCTCTGTCTCTCAAAATAAATAAATAAAAATATTAGGGAGATACTACTCATACTCCAGAATGGCTACCACAAGGGATGAGGGATTAGATTGGGCATTAGAGGAATGAGGCATGGAAATAACCCTTTCAGTTAAACTAATCAATTGTGGACAATCTACCCATTCCTAACCCTTCAGGTTTATAAATTCTTAAAAAGAGGTGGAAAGGTTAGGACCTTTTTATTACAAAATATACTGTTTTTCCCCCAGCTTTTTGAAGTATAATTGCATGTGAACTTTTATTTATTTAGGGTGTACAACTTGATATCTTGATATACAGATACACCATGAAACAAACAACAGAGTCAAGCTAATTAACATATCCATCGCCTCACATAGTTAATCTTTTCTTTTCTTTTTCTTTGTGTGTGTGTGTGTGTCTGTGTGTGTGTGTGTTTGTGTTGTGAAACACTTAAGCCATACCCTCTTAAAAAACTAATGGTATATAATACAGTATCGATAACTACAATCTACTTTTTTTCTTTGTAAAGAACTTTACTTTTTATTGCAATTATTTTCTTGACTTTTCAAGAAAATTTTTTATTTTTCATCTTTGCAAACACAAAATCTACCACAAAGAGCATATAGTAGATGTTTAATAAGTTCTTGATAAAAATATTAATAGGAAAAGAAATGTTTATTAAGGCCAAGTTCAATGTTGAGTTCTAATTGTGTTGTAGATTATAGTGAATCTCTAAATCTCTAAATCATAATTTTCTCATTCTTTTGAAAGATAAAATGCAGTGCTGGCACACTCATATGTCAAAAAATCAGTGCTGCCTTTTATTGTTCCTTTTACTCCTTGAAAATATTATCAGGTCAGTAGTTCACATTCATTCTCTGTACTTGCTATTGCATCATATCAGAAGGCACAAGATGCTTGGGTGTCCTACTTTAGGGATGCTAATGTTAATCAGCTGAAACAGTTCATGACAGCCTGATCTCTCTGTTAGGCTTTCGCATAAACTTTTCTTCTTTGTGTGTGTGTGTCTGTGTGTGTGTGTGTGTGGGTGTTAAAATTATTAGTGCCTGAATACATTATTTTAATGTTAATGGAAATTTATCTAATTCTGTCATTTTTTTACATATTTATTAGCAGAAATTCTTCTTTTATTTTAACCTTTTTATTTTTAAAATCAGCTAGCAGCTGGCTTTATGGACAGGCAACATAATAGTCACATTGAACTCCATGTTCTGAAGGATCCTATACTTAGTTTAATTTTCAGAATTTGCCAGCATGAAATCTTAATTTTCAAACAAGAAGTCCTATATTTTCATTTTGGACTCGATTCCTCAAATTATGTACCTGTTCTCAAAAGGCACCATTTCACTACATTGAAATGGAGTTCATAGAGAAATAGAAAGATGAATAATTCAGTTTTTCTTTTAATTGTTGATTTCCAGAGAGAGGACTTGGAGACCTAGTTACTTACAATGGTAACCAAACTGCTGTTGATTTTATATATAAATGGTTTGAAAATCAATTGCATTTGTTATTCTTTTTTAAAAAAATTTTTTTTTCAACGTTTATTTATTTTTGGGACAGAGAGAGACAGAGCATGAACGGGGGAGGGGCAGAGAGAGAGGGAGACACAGAATCCGAAACAGGCTCCAGGCTCCGAGCCATCAGCCCAGAGCCTGACGCGGGGCTCGAACTCACGGACTGCGAGATCGTGACCTGGCTGAAGTCGGACGCCTAACCGACTGCGCCACCCAGGCGCCCCATTTGTTATTCTTTTTGATGACCAAATTGTCCCATCATTGGTCCAGAAGAGTCCCATCACATTGACTTTTATGTTCTTTTGGCACATTGCTATTAGTCTTTCGTAGGTTTCTTTCTTTCTGGTGACTATAAATGTCCCAGACTCATTTTGCACATTTCATCTCAGAATTTCTTTTACTATTATTTCATTGCAATATGGTACTTTTCTTCCAAGGAGCCCTGAAATATTTTAATGGAAAATTGTACTTACAGATGACAACTAAGGAATTATGTGTGCTCATTGTCAATGTTTCAGTTTGGTTTTAGTTGAAGGGCTAAAAAATATGTATATAGATATATAAATATGTATGTATGGCTATGGATACTTAAAACCCATACTTATTTTGAATACTTAAAATATGATACACTTTGAAATGCCTCCAAAACATAAGTAAATGCCAATTGGATACATTTTTTCTTAGAAATTCAGAATTGAATGATCCCATTAAATGTTTTGTAAGTAGCAGAAATCAGCTGTTTTTCCCTTCATTCTTTCATTTCTTCTGGTTTTGTACTCTGCAACAGTAGCAAATCCGTATGGTTATATTCTTGCCCTCTTTGCTTATTTAAAGAAAACAACACCATCTGAATAGATGATTGTGACCTGCTTATAAACTACAGTTTACAGAGATGAATTTGTTCTTTTAAACTGCTTTGTTTGGTTTTTGAATGCATTCTGAGGGGAGAAAAGTTGAGTTTCTGCTATAAATAAAGCAGGCTACAGTAAATGGAAACAGCTTACTCTGTTGTAAAACTTTTTTTTTCCTTTTGAAATATATCATTGCAGACTGAGCACCTATCACTTCAAAACATAAAAATAGTGCCTATAAATTATCAAAATATTTTGGAGCCAAGTCTAAAACCAACACTGTCCCTCCAAAAAATAAAATTAAACAAATATAAAATGGAGCAAAAGATAAATTTCTTCAACTTATAAGCAAAAATTTAAAGAAATGTTAATTTAATTATTTTTAGTGGTAAGCTATAGTCATCTACTTATGGAAATCTTTTTTCTTCCCCCTGACATTTTAATAAAAAATAAGAAGTTGGTAGAAGCCAATATCCTTAGGGAGTTATCATTATACATTATGGCAAAAATAAAAATGAAGACATATAATTAGTTATTTCTAAGTAAGTTTGATGTCCGTTTCCCCAAAGAGCCACCACACATGACATTTGGTATTGTTTTTAACAAATAAACTTCTCTCATCTTGATGCCCAATCATTTTGTTCACTTTCTCCTAATCTCATCCATTTAATCAGGATATGCTTTAATTTCTAAAATTTACATTTCTTGTACAAAAAAAAAAAAACCTGAAGAAGCAGAGGTTAAGATGAACCCATTCACCATGTCTACTAATGTGGGGTTATTCTTTTGAACTTAAATACATATTCCTAGTTTCTACCACCCTGCTGTATACATGTAACCTATGTGTATATTCTCCTGGTCTCGGAGTTATCTGCATGCGAATCCATTCTCTTGGTTATATAAAATATTGAACTATCTTGGTCACTGTAAGAGAAATAATGTATGATAAAGGATAATTTGATTTTAATTTATAATTTATGAATTCCATTTTCAGGTGTATTTCTAATGTTCTTTGTCATGTATGGATGGGTAATAAGAAAATATGGATGAGTTACAAAACTTCTCTGGGCCACAGTGTCCTCAAAAGTAAACTGAAGGAACCAATGTTTAAAACAGGGTAAATTACGTAATAATTAAATTCCATATACCAAACTTCCACAGAAAATATATGACCTAGAGATAAGTTCATTGGAGATATGAAGTATATTTTTCCTAAGTTTTATTGTATTTACTTTGAGAGAGAGAGAGAGCATGAGCAGCGAAGGGGCAGAAAGAGAAGAGAGAGATCCCAGTGCAGAGCCCGACTCTGGGATTGACCTCATGAACCATGAGATCGTGACCTGAGCTGAAATCAAGAGTCAGACACTTAATTGATTGAGCCACCCAGGAGCCCCTGAAGCATTTTTTTAAGCAAGATCACCAGTTCCCACACTTTAATGCCTAGCAGAATCCAAGTCTGTAAGAATAAAATAATCCCATTATTATTTCTGCCTAATAATTCTTTTTAATAGTTAAAAAGGATTATTCAGGGGAAATGATTCTGTCATTCTTAGACCATTCTGTACATAATATGGTAAGGACTGTTCAGTAACATGATTTTGCTAATTTGGGTATTTTTAGAGGGTGTGTTTTTTTTCTATTTTTACTGAGTACTATTTAATACCTGAGTTGATATTGGTTTTGAACTTTGTCCTATTTGGGGATTTTTAGAAGCCAACCATTATACAAGCACCAGTGAGGTAGTAGAAAAAGTTAAACAGGGAAGATAAAGGGCCAATAAAATGTGCACTTGGAGTACTGAACAACTCAAGTACTGGGCTCAATTTTGTGAAGGAAATTCAGTTACTATTTAGGACATGCTTCAGTATTGTCTGAGAGTGGGGAAGCAGTGGTATGTATCCACCCACACTTTCTTGCATTAGATGAGGAACCTCTAGCCCAACTTTTAGCCAGGAAAAAATAAAAAAAGAGAGAGAAATATTATAAACATCAGAAATAAAAGAGAAAACATCATTATATAATCCTAAATATAATAAAAGGTAATAAGAAAATATTAGGCATATCCTTATGCCAATAAATTTGATAACTTAGATGGAATGGACAAATTCCTTGATAGACACACTAGCATAGTTCACTTAAGTAGAGATAGAAGTAAAAAGAAAATAATGACTCCAGTTTTGAACAGCTGAAATAGAGGTGTAGGGAGAAGGAAGAGTATTAGTAAGAAAAGAAGAAAAGAGTATGTTCAGAACAATGGAAAAGATCTTTGAAGATGCTACATCATGAAAATAAAAAAAAAAAACATTTCACAATATGATGACATATTTCCAAGTGTTTAATGATGATGGTGTTTGGCAAGTAGTGGCTGACACATAGGAGAATGGTTTCAGTAGAATAGAAAGGGTAGATACCAAATTATAACAACTCAAAGAACAAATAAACAGTGGGGCAGCTCAAGCAACAATGTATAAAGTACAATTTCAAGAAGTGTAGGGGCATCTGGATGGCTCAGTTGGTTAAGTGTACAACTCTTGATGTTGGCTCAGGTCATGATCTCATGGTTTGTGAGACTGAGCCCCACATCAGGGTCTGCGCTGACAGCATGGAGCCTACTTGGGACTCTCTCCCTCCCTCTCCCTCTCTCTGCCCTTTCCAGCATTCTCTCTTTCTCTTTAATAAACATTTTAAAAAGTGTATTTATTAACTGAAGCTTAGAGAAGGGTAACTTAAGGAAATCAGGGTTAAGGAAGTACTTCGATAGCCTATTTTCCATTCATTCCATATCACTTGGAAATGTCTCTGTTGTGTATACTGTGTGCATGACAATTATATTTACTCAACCAAAATTGAGGTATTTTTTCTGAAAATTAATATTATGAGTCAATACATATATCAGAGTCAATTTGGGAGATGTATTACTGGATGAGCAAATGTTTGCATTTCTGCAATAGTCTGAAGATTTATGGGAATAATGAGATCATTTTGGGAATATAAATTGCCCTACAAAACCAAAATACATAATTGCTATGACTGTATCCTTGGCATTTTTCTAGGTGGTGTTGAATCAGCAAAGAATTAAACATTGTCTTTGGCTTTAGGATCTTACAGAGGCAAAGACCTAAACATGCATATACAATGTAATGTATCAAGTATTGGCATAGTTCTCAGAAACCTACCTCTGTGGTTCATCAGAAAGAAAAGTTAATTTTTCAAGAATGAGTCTGTGTGAGTACATGTGCATGAATGCTGGAGTTCACTGAGATCAGGAAGAAAAGTCAAGAGTAAACCCAGGAAGATATGGTGGGCAAAGACCTAAGAAAGTCCAAAAGCCAAGTGTCAAGATTCACTCCTCCCAATAACTAAGTGACATTTGTGTTAAAGGAGTAGAAAATATAACAGCAAACATCCCAGAAAAACATGGAGATACTTGGAAAGGCGTTTCAGAAAAGAGAGCAAAAAACAAACTTGCTGAGGTTCTCATGGACTGGATCTACTTGTGCAATCAGGCATCTGTTTTCTGGCTCTAAGAGTGAAATCTAACACCCAATTTGTTCTCCAGCCTAAAGCAATTATGATTCATTTTGATCCCACCCTCTAAAATACGTTATACTCTCTACTACAAACATACTAGATTTGCTTTCATTTTCTTGATAAAGTCATGAAAGTTTACTCCAAACATTCTCACGTGCACTGTAATATATATATATTATGTGTGTGTGTGTGTGTGTATATATGTATATATGTATGTATATATGTATATATATAATGTGTGTGTGTATATATATGTATATATGTATGTATATATGTATATATATAATGTAATACATAATATATATGTAACATATATACATAATATATATGATATATTATATAATACATATACATTATATATTATGTATATATATTTATTTTAATTTCTAAGAGTTCATAATTGACATGTTCTCTTCATATAACATTCCTCATACATTTCTTTCCTATACTCACTGTCCCTTTATCTTAGGGCATTAGATGGGATATAGGCCAACAAGTACACATCAAAGTGGAGATAAAAATAAACAAGATTGAAAATTATCTTACTAGTCCAGAGTTGGTATGTAAAATCTTGTCTCTGAGGTCATCTATAGATGTAACTTATAGACCTCTAAATACTGCAGCATTGCCACAGAATGGAAGAGGGAAGAACTTATTTACCTTATCACTTTTTACTTGGCTATCAGAAGCACAGTTTTCTTCACATTGTATTCACAAGAACTTAAGCTATTAGTTACTCCTAGCAAAGAACACTGGAAAAGTAGTCTTCATTCTTGACAACCATGTGTCTGGCTAAAAACCAAACGTTTAATTGAATTATGAACAAGAATAGGAGAAAATATTGAGGCATGATTAGTTGTCTCTGCTATATTCTATCCCTGGATTATCTACATATTCAAGTATTTACTTTTATGCCAACACAGAACACACTCCCCCTCCACCTTGTCAAAGAAACTACCACCCAAGCCCATTTAGTGACTATATCTATTTCAAAGTGAGGGCAATGCACTCTTTTATCTATCAGGCATGGATACGGTTCTTATGACCTGGTAAATTATAAAATAAGAACACTTTGTTCCCATCATACCCATATACAACAATGGAGTAGGAATAAAATAAGCAGAATAGAAATTTATTTTCAGAAAAAGGAAAAATGGACAACAGAGGAATGGCTGATGAACAATAAAGATGAAATCCTGTTGCACGGTGATTGAGAAGACTCTCTTTTCTGAGAACAGAATGGAGTATTTGGTGCACTGATTTGGCAGTCACTGGTTCAGCCATTTGGGAGGAATAGAATTGCCTTATCTGTTTTCATCTGCAAGCTTCAGTTTTGATTCTGGAAGGCTTTTCCATATCGCTTATCCTCAGTGCAATAGCAGAAGTTGCCTCTTGAGAATTAATGTTTCATGGGCCTGCATATTTCTCTTAGACTGAGTCATACCAGGACAAATTTTAGGCCAAGGCACACTTTATGGATAGAATTGGCTTTCATAGGCCAAGCTTGTGTCTCTTCAAAAACTATTTGGAAGTAATATCTTTCTCTGCCCTGCCCCCACCCACACAAAGAGACCCATGTGCAAATACTAACAATCAAATATTTCATTCAGAAATATTTTTAAACCTGAATACTATATTCCTTTACTTTCCTTTACTCATTTCCTTTACTCATTTCCTTCTCAAGTTAATGATGGCACCATGAGGCTATTTGAAACAATAGCCTTGATTGGGAAATGAACGGTTTATTTTGATTTTTGTTAGTAGTCTGGTTCTCATGGATTGACAGATAATCTTAATAGGAGATGGCTGAAAAGCTTTGGAAAATCAGTATATCTTCATTTATGCTACCATTTTGGTAACACAGACATTAGCTTCAGAACTGCAAGTAATTGGTTTTATCAATGTGGTATCTTCAAATTACCAGATTTAATGTAATTTAACATATCAAGTTCATGACAGAAGATGAATTTAAATTAATTGACTACTATCTACTTGCCATGTAAATACAAGTAGTAGTAGCCACACAGGGATAAATTAGAGACTTGAAAATAAAAGTGTTTGTATTCTATGTAATAGGAATTTGAGATTATTAAGTGTCAATATCAAACATGTAGTTTGACTCACACATTTTACACATGCATAAACTACCTATGCTAAGTCTAGTTTCAAAATAAATCTTGTCATTACATATCTAGTGCAGTTTCTACTGTAACGCATCATTGTACAATTATTTTTGTAAACAACATTGTCTTGAACTTGATATCTTTTAAAAGTTTCATTGTGTATTGTTTGGTTTAAAGACTAGTTGACAGTGAATTTCTGTGCTCCACTCTGATTCCTTGGCATATAGTACCTTTGATTTCTTAGGATTAAATATACTGAAATAAGAAAAATTATTAAAGGTTAAGAACTGTGTTATTCATAAATTTTCACTGTACTATAATGAAAAATGAAAAAGCAGATTAAAAACTGATTTGAAAATTAATCCTTAAATCTCTTCTTCAAATGATTTTGGTTTTCAATTAATAAGATGAGATTTTAAGATTTCATATTAAGTACAATGAGATTTGTGTTATTGTCATGGTTGTTGTTGCAAATAACATGGGTTTAGTTTACTTTAAAAATAAAAATAATCCTTGAATCCCATTGCAGTAAGAGATTTCATTAGTAAGAAAGAGAAGTCATTAATCTGCATATTACTTACATGTAGTCACACTGTTTTGCCCTTGGAAATAATATATGGGTCTAAGCTAGAAAAAAATTGAATAGTCAAAAACAAAAGAACTTTTGCAAAGTCAAGAATGAAGTTCTAGGGAACACTGATATTTTGGCAAAATGATTACCCTGTATTCACAGTTCACATCCTCACTTAATTACCTCCCAAATAACCTTGCACTATATGCCAAATTTGACCTTTTTAAAAACCGTTTGAGAAAAACATTAAGTTTCAGGTTCAAAATATGTACCAAATTAAAAAGTCTGCATACCATTTTAGAAGATACACATAAGGACCTTCTTTTCAGAGAGTAAAAACATCATTAACCTTTAAATAAATAAATATTTTGCAACTTTATTTGTTGAGGATTTATATATCATCTCCTATAGGATTAGAACTGTACTTGCCAGGGAGTGCATACTTGGAGAAGAGTTTATAACATAATCCTACCTTCAGTGAGTTTACAATATGATTACGGAGACATGATCCAAACCTTATGAGATCTACTAGTTACCAAAAATTTTCCAAATAAATATAAACATGTAAGTAAGGAAAGATTAAAAAAAATGGTGTTGGACAGATCTTGATCTTAATATTGAGTCCTTTTTTAATTATTTGTGTAATTATGTACCTATTGGCATACACTGTGCCAAGTATTGTGCTGGGTATTGGGTCCACAATGATGAATAAGTGTTATATAATATCATCCCTCAAAGATCTTTCAGCCTGATAGTGGATAATACACAGCCCTACCACAATATTTAAATATATAACAAGAGTTGACAAGCATGGCCTTATTGTTTCCTTCAGCTTGACTGAACTTTAGACAGTCTTCTCCCTGCCTCTAGGCCCCTGACTTTCCTCTCACTCAGACCTTACAGAATCCAGGTGGTGTAAGGACCTAGGACCCTGACCTCCCTTTCTCAGAACATTTACTTTAGAAAATTCTGACCTGTAGAGATGTAAATCTTTCAAGAAGCTTCTTGGGAGTTTTATCACCTAAGAATGCCTTTCTCAGGGTCCTGGGAGCCATGCCTTGCCTGTTTAATTTTCTCAGGTGCAGGTTTTGCTCTCACAGGGTTCAGAAAGAAACCACCTGGATCTGCTTTCACCAAGCTTTCACATAGGTAGTGGCTTCCTTTCAACTTCCTCAGAGTGGCCATACATAAACTGTTATTTTTCTTCAGACCATTTATCCTGAGTTGTTAATAGACGGTGGTTTGTGTTTACTCATTTAATGTCCCTACCTTTACTACTACACCATAAGCCAGATTTCGGTATGGTGTCTGACTCACACTATCACTTCAGTTGAATGAACATATGAACCTGGACAATTTCAGATTTTGGACCATTTAAAATGAGTGCTGAGTAGGAGTTATTCAGGTATAGGTGTTAGGGGTGAGGTGAGGTGAGAGCCTCATAAGAAGAGGAAACAATATGGGATTGACATTAAAGCAATAATGAGCTTGATGCTATCCAGGAGCTTAATAATGAATGGTGTGAGCTGGAGAGTAGGTAATAACATGCCACAGAGGAGGGTGCTGAGACAGGCCAGAGCTGGACTGAGCCAGGCAATGTAAGTTAGAATGCAACCAAATTATGCTCGTGAATTATAAATTTCATTTTGTCTTTTCATTTTCTTCAGAAACTCATAACATGACATGCAATAGGTATCATGTCCTGTTTCCTACATGTCCAAGTTCTTTTTACCTTGTCCGTCAGGGTTCCAAACCTTCAGTTATACTAACACTGCTTAGAATTTGCCTACTGTGCCAGGCTTTTTTCTAACAATACACCTGATGTATTTCTAGTTCCTTAATTTTACTCTCAGCTAATGTATATCATTTTAGAACAAGTGCCAAACATTCCTGTAAGAATTCTTAAACACTTTCCACTGCAGTTAGGTTAAATGGACTTCCCCTGTGCTTCATTACTCTTGTGACTTTCTCTAGATGTTACTCATCAAACCATTTTATACTTGTGGTTTGGCCTCTCTACAAACTACCATCTCTTCCATACCACACTGGGACTCATTGACCTTGCACTAATTGTCTTTGTTTCCCCAATATTTCCCATCATACTTGATATATAGTAGACATTCTAATTAATTAATTAGTGTTTGGATGAGTGGTTAAGAAAAGGTGGTGATAGAGGGGATGCTTTAAAAAGATAAATGCACACCTATGTTTATTGCAGCATTATTTACAATACATATTTACAATATGGAAGCAATGGAAATATTTATTAATAGATGAACATATAAAGAAGATGGAGTATATAGACCCAAATATTATTCAGACACAAGAAAGAATGAAATCTTGTCATTCGGACAACATGGATAAACCTGGAAGGTATTATGTAAGTGAAGTAAGTCTGACACAGAAACAATAATACCATGATTTTACATATATGTGGAATCTAAAAAACAAAACAAATGAAAAAAAGAACGAATAAACAGATTCTTAAATACTGAGAACTGGTGATTGTCAGAGGGAAGGTGTGTCATGGATGGACAAAATAGGTGAAGGGGATTAAGAAGGACAAACTCCCATACTAAATGGAATAAAATAAGTAAATCAAGGAGATGAAAAGTACAGCATAGGGAATATAGTCAGTAATATTATAATAACATGATATGGTGACAGATGGTGACTATATTTACTGTGGTGAACATTCAGTGATATATAGAATTGTTGAATCACTACAATGTCATTGTATACCTAAAACTAATATAACATTGTATGCCAACTATACTTCGATAATTTTAAAAATAGTAAATCAAATAAAATATGAAGTAAAAATAAATAAAATAATAAAATAAAATAAAATAAAATAAAATAAAATAAAATAGAGTCATTTATTTTAAAAAAGAATTGGTTTCACAAAGGAACAGGGAAAGAAAAGTTGCCCCCACTTTCTCATTTGATCCTCTGCCTGATATTACCCTGAGGGAAAAAAAAACTATGTTTTTAGCTTCTCTGCTATCCTGTAAGTTCAGAGGACTTATCTGAACTTTGAAATTATCATTTCATACCCAGTGTAGCATACACACACTGCTAATTATCTAATGTAATAATTCTTGCATAATAGCAATTGAACGGGTCTCTGGTGGTGAAAGAGGGGATGGGCCAAGAAAGCAGGATCTAGAAATATGTTTTTATTTTCTTTTGCTGCTGTAACTAATTGCCACAAACTTAGTGGCTCAAAACAATACAGATATATTTTACAAAGTCCAAAATTAACCTTACTATGCCAAAATCATGGTATCTGCAGAGCTGCTTTCCTTCTAGAAGCTCCAGGTAAATATCTGTTTCTTGCCTTTTACAGTTTGGGGAGGTTGCCTATATTCCTTGGCTCATGGCCACATCACTCAGACCTCTGCTCCCATGATCACATCTTCTTCGACTCTTTTGCTTTTCTTTTCCCTTAGAAAGACTTTTTGATTACATTAGTCCATTCAAATATCTAAGATAATCTCACCAATTAAAGACCTTAATCACATCTGCAAAGTCTCTTGTAATCATGTTTATTAGTTACCTAGGACTAGCATGACAAATTACTATAAACTAGGTGACGTAAAACAAAAGCATTTATTTTCCCAGTTCTGGAGGATAGAAGTCTAAAATCAAGGCTTTGGAAGAGTCAGTTCTTTCTGGAGAAAGGGAGGATCTGTAAGAGAGTATCTGTTCTATGCCTCTCTTCTAGGACCTGATGGTTGCCAGCAATCTTAGGTATTCCTTAGTTTACCGACTTGTCACTCAACATAATATCTATGTTCACGTGTCTACTTTGTCTATATGCATCGGTGTCTCCCTTTTCTCTTTTTAGAAGGACATCAGACATTGGATTAGGGCATACACAAATCTAGTAGAACCTCACATTAGGTAATTACATCTGCCAAGACTCTCTTTCCCACATTCTAAGGCTCCAGGTACACATGAATTTGGGGAAATACTTCATCCAGTATACCACGTAAAGTAGCGTATTTACAGGTTCTGGGTGTGGACATCTTTAGTGAGCCATTATTCTGCCTACCACAAAAGCCAATGTCTAACTGAAAAACAAACAAGCAAACAGAAAAACATGCCAAGTGTGAGAATGAATATGTAGAAACCAAAAACATTCAGAGCCAGGGTATAGATGCCAGTCAAATAAGACTGAAACAGGAGCATCAAGAGGTTTGTAGGATCAGAAAACTTTCTGGGAGCAGGTCAGGAGAATTCTTGTTAGTGGCAAGAATATTCACTGAGACAAAGTGCCTGAGACAGAACGTTTTCAATTGGGATAGACACCTGGCTTAGGAAGTGCCCAAAAGTCTCCTGCTTAAGTCATGCTACAGATATAAGCGTCCTCTTTCAAAGGCCTCTTTGACCCTCCTCAGCTGTCTTGAGTCTGCCCTAGCCTTCAGAGGAAACTTAGAACATTTTCAGGAATTAGGGTGAACTGAGATGTGAAAAACTGGGCATACGTATGGGAACCTTTGTTATCATCTTGCAGTTCTTTGGAAACCTAAAAATGAAGTTTACTAAATGTTAAAAATAATAGCAATAAACCTAAGGGGTCAGAATAAAGTACACACTTGAGAGAATGTCCACATAGTGGTATTAGTCTCATGTGTTTGGAATGAAAATTAAAGGTTTAAACCATTAAGGGATTTAGAATAAGAAAGGAAGAGAAGAGGGAGGGAAAAGAGGAAAGGAAGGGGAGGAAGAGAAGTGTTGACACCAACAACATTACCTGGTAGACCATATGGCAAGACTAAGAACTGCGTCTTTTCTAGTAAGACCACTCCATCATTTCCCCTCAACACGCACAGCATCAGCACCACAATCAGCCTGAGAAATGACTGAGATTCAGGCCATCATATTTTACCTCCCAGCCTCACACAATACAAGAAGCTCAAGTCTCCCAAATCATCCTTCTTCTACCTAATTCTTATGTTCCAATCTCAGTCTTACATCTCTTGCACCCCCACACTCTGGTGTGCATTTGTGAATTGATGACCTTTTGAGAGCAAAACGTTCTCACTCATTTTTTGAATGTTCATTTTGGCTACCTGTTCTGAGACTCAGCACTCCACTGAAGACACTACATCCCTGTTTAAAGTAATAGGTGTTTTGCCTCAAGCACCCCTGAGACTAAATGAGGAGTAAATGCCCACCTACCTGCCTGTCTTACCATTTCAATTTGAATCATTTGCTTCATGCTTGGATCATGGCTTTCTTTATTGGGGTGAGAGGTAGTGAGAAAACAGTGGTGGTAATTTCTGGTATCTTTTTCTTGCTTGATATCTGTGCCTAATTGTATTCCAATTTCTCCTAACTTGAAGTTATACAAAATAATATTTTGAATTGTTGTCCTGGAAAAATTGATATTAGAACCCTATTTCTCTTTTCTATCTCAATTGGTTACCACTGAATAGTACTGCCTAGCCATTTTCCTCAAATTTCCTTTCAGTGATTTTTATGGATCAGAACCATTATTAACCTGGATCTTACATTCTTATTATTATCTACCCATATTTTGCTCAAGTACATTATGTATTTTAGTATATATTACACATACTGTTTATATACTATATACATTTGGTATGATATATATGAATACATATAATGGTCATATCTATACTCTTGTAGTATATACATATAACATATATACCAATGTTATATATATTTTTTGGTAATAAAGGAGTTTTGGACAGCTCACCTTCCCAAGAATATGCTAGTTTGACATGTGGATTATTTTGAGCTGAAGGCAATGCAGACCCTGTGGGCTCAAGAGAAAATTTTGCCCCTCTCTTAACTATATAGAAGAATCTAAATTGGGGGTCTTTTGTTATTAGCAGAGATAAATTGTATCCGAGTGACCTATCTGGATGGAAAGGCAATAATCTAATTACCAAATAACTGTTCATCTTATCACACTATGAAGTGCATTCCTTTCCTCTAAAGTCCCAGACCTTGACTCCTTTATCCTTAGTTCAGAATGAAATATACACTTAATTGTGCCTGTCTTCGGAATTACCAGGTCTATGTAGACTCCCTCTATGTATATTATTAAATTTGATTTTCTCCTGTTCATATCTCATGCAATTTGATTCATAGTCCAGCCAGAAAGATCCTTGAGGGGACAGGAATTCTTGTTCCCCACATTGACTCCATTAGACCATATCATTTGTAATATTTTAATTTTTAATGTATTTTTAAATGTTTTTTTTTTAATCTTGAGAAAGAGAGAGAGACAGACAGAGGGAGGGAGGGGGGAGGGAGAAAGAGGGAGAGAATCCCAAGCAGGCCCCAAACTCAGCACAGAGTCCAACACAGGGCTGGATCCCACAATGGTGAGATCATGGCCTGAGATGAAATCAAGAGTTGGACACTTAACCAACTGATCCACCCAGGTGCCCCTATAATATTTTAAATTTTATCTCAATATATTCCCATTTTAAGCCTCATTTCTTATTTATTTTTAAATGTAGTAATTATGTTGAATATATTATTATTCAAACAAGTCCCCCCAGATATTTGAGTATCTCCTTTTCTCCCTGTTCCAGAGGTAAGCCCATAATGCCTCTATAAGAATCAGTAGTATAGAAACTATAAATACATGATACCTATAGTTCATTTAACCTAGAAATGAAAGGATGAGAAAAAGTGGGAAATAACTAGAGTAAAAAAAATAAAACAAAATCATAATTCTTATAGCATGTGTTGTTGAGGTAATCAGGATACATACTCATAACCACTCTATTTGTGCTTTAAGGCTTTTCATATAGGTTAGTGGAGAGTAAACTAGTTGTTAATTTCATCAAGATATTCAAAGTATGTACCAAATGACTTTCTTTTTCCACCTGCTCTGTTTATTTTATCTGCAGATGATATATAACTTTGTTCTTCTGGAAATGCCAAACATAAATTTGAGAATTTTCAAAGAAGTTTTATTCTGAATGAAGAAATTACTAATAGCTATTTGCAATAGAATCGGGAAGATGTATATCATTTTTAAAATGTATTTAATCAGTACAAAGCCTTCCAATAATTTCTTGGGAATCAGGTTTCACATGAAATTAATTTTTTCCTACAATATATTAGAACCAATGTTTATAAAGCTAGTATTCTTGGAGTATTTAAACTTTTTTTTTTGTATCTGGGGGATATAAAGAATTTAATAAGTTGAGCAGAAGAGTAGATAGTTCCTAGGTGATATTAAAGCCCTGTATTGAAAAATAGCCATGGGAAAGAGGAAGCATGAGTGTCTGGACCTTTCATCTCCCCACTACTACCTATTGCTACAATAGGGCAGTATGAACTGTTTCTAAGACTGAAGGCTCTTTGGGGGCAAATAATATACATTTTCTAATATCCATATTATTCTATTCTTATTGTCTCAGCAAAGTCTTAAAACACAATATATACTAAATATTGAATATACATCCTAAATTCTGATTTTTAGCACATGACTATTCCTGGAGTAGGGATGGAAGTAAATAATTACAAATAGATTTGGTTGTCTAGGTCAGTAAAAGAATAAGAAATGATGGTGGCTGAAAAACTGCGGTTCTGTCAATTTTGTGTGTTCTCTTAGAAAAGGATTATATGAGAAGATATTATTATTTGTTAACTTTGACTAAAAAAAGAGAAACACAGACAAACGAGGTATGTAATTTTGAGGATGAAAACAAGTACACAGACAAGAATCTGACTGTGTGTATATGAAGGTATATGTCAAAAATAGCCATGTAAGTATATCACATTTACCATACTATATTTAGACTAAAAATCATAATGAATAAAACCAGCATCTCTCAAAGTTCCTGATTCTACTTAAACCAGTTCTCTCCCCAACAATTAGCAAATATTGGCTTGAAATACAAAATTAAAATTTTAATTAGTAGATCTAGAAATTTTTTACATGTATTTCCAATTTTTCTTAAAAAGACAAAAACAGGAAAGGAAATTTGTATTCACACCTAATAATAAAGACAAGAGCAGAATCTAAGGAATAAAGTAACTTCCCCCTAAATATTGGGTTCTCCTCCCGGAAAAGACAAGCAGAGAATGGAATGTAATTTCTAAAATGGATCCTTTACAAAGTCACATTGTGTTGCTTAATGACACATAGTTCCTGATGAGCATTCCAAATTACAAGGTAGTTGTTCAAATAGAATTTAAACCAAGGGCTTCATTGATATGCTTCCTAAAACAAGGGACTCTTTTAATTAGAAAAATCTATGGTGCTTTATTTCCTGGCAGCATTTGTGGGGGCTCCCACCAGAGAGTTCCCACAGGCAGCCAAATGCAGGAAACACGCGGAGATTCTAGCTTTGCATCATTGCCTCACTCTCCACACTCCGCATAGCCATAAACCTTCCAGAGGCCAGAGATCAATGATTGTTTTCTCACCAGATTTTAAATAATCAAAGGAATATCTTCCTGCTATTTAGAGTGCACAAAACACAATATGTGTTACTTCATTTTCCCCATTCTATTAGCCTATAGTCATATGACACAAGATACTGGCTCACTTAGCGTCTTTTCTCTGTACTCAATGGAGAAAAAAGCTAATTGCCAAACTTATGTTCAATATCAATTATACCTTCCACCCTTAATCAGATTTGATCATTTTTTTTTCTGCTCACCACAAAAATGCCGATGAGTTACATGTATACATATGCATGTATTGGAATCATCTACATAATCTGCTTTTATCTATCCAGAGATCCTCTCTCATCTGAGCTTTTTCAATGTCTGCAGATTGAAAGTTCAATCATTATCTGATCCCTGTGTTTTCACATAACATTAGTGTTATTGACATAACACTACTGTTTCTGAAATAACCTGTTATTTCAATGTCAATAATACAGAATTCCTGTGTATCCTTTACTTAGTTTCCCTAATAGTAACATCTTAAAAATTATAAATCATAACCAGGAATCCGACATTGATTCAATCTATTTTACTGAGATATTTTCCCCAGTTTTACTTGTACTTGTGTATCTATGTGTATTTAGTTTTATGCAACATTATCATATGTGTAGATTTGTGTATCTACCACCACTGTCAAAATAGAATGGTCCTTTCAAATATATGTCCTTCATTTTGCCCTTTGATAACACATTCACTTTCCCTTCTCACCCCTACCCCCACACCTATAAGCCCTGGCTGTCATATTTATTTTTACAACTTTTATCAATAGTTACAGCTACCGATTTTAATATTATTGCTGATATAGTTTCAGCTTTAAATAAATTTAATATAAATTTGCATAAAATATGCACAGATTCTAAACACAAAGAAAATTATAATATAGGTGTTATAGAGACGTGAAAAATCAGTAAGGTTTAGGTATGCTGCAATTGGTAGTAACATGGAAATGACAGATTAATGAGGATGAGGACATTACTTTAGTCAGAGCACATGATACACATTCAGGAGTTAGAACAGCAGTGGTTCTCATATTTTAGCATACAAAAGTGCATAACAGCATGACCTAAATGACTTGTTAAACACTGATTGCTAGAGCCCATCCCCTGAGCTTCTGACCCAGTAGGTCTGGAATGAGGTCTCAGAATTTCCATTCCTTAAAAATTCCTAGGTGATGTTTTGAGGATCACTGGAAGAGAGTAGAGTTTATGTTGAAGGCTGGGTCTGTGAAGTAGGGGTTCAAATGAAGGAAGATGGCTGGCTGAGGAGACTATTTTATAGGCAATATGGAGCCAATGCAGCTTTCACAGCAGAAGACCACATGACTAAAGCAGACATTAGAAAGAATCATCTAGGGATAATTGAGCTAAATAATTTAACAACAAAATAATAGAGAAACAATGTTGAATGACCTTGGATACTAAATGGCAAAGAAGGTATTCAAATGAGAAACAGAATCCCAGAATCGATAATTAAACAGAAGAAGACCATGGGGGAGGGGAAGAAAAAAAAAGAGAGGGAGGGAGCCAAACCATAAGAGACTCTTAAAAACTGAGAATAAAATGAAGGTGGATGGGGGGTGGCAGGGAGGGGAAAGTGGGTGATGGGCATTGAGGAGGGCACCTGTTGGGATGAGCACTGCTGGGTGTTCTATGGAAACCAATTTAGCAATAAATTTCATATTAAAAAAAAACAGGAGATACTTCAATACCTAATTAGAAGGTAGTTGTGTGGAATATAGATTTATACTGACCAACTCGTTGTGTTCCCTTTCTTAGCCTTTCTATATCTTCTTAAATTTTGTAACTCTATTTCCAAAAGAAGAATCTTTTCAGCAGGAAACACATCCAAACATATCTTAAACTTGTTACATTATAATCTTAGACTATTCCTTTTATCTTACTGGAAATGGCTGGTGAGCCAACTGAGAAGCATGAAAACTGTGGTTTGCAGCTATGGTTTGGATTATAAATATTATCTGGCTTAATAGGAACTTGGGGGTCTTGAGCTAAATCTTCAAATCCTAAATTCTACATTAGTCCCTTTGTTTTCCATGCTTCTCTTTGTTATCCTTATTTCTGTGTTCTATTTTCTTTTTTTTTTCTTTTTTTCTATGAAGATTGTCAAATAGACAGGTTCTTTCATCAAAAAACAATTGTAATTTTAAGGGCAAACTGAACTCCAAAGAAAAAAAGTTAGAGATGACACTGTTTTAGATTATACTGTAGAGAGATTTTCAAGGAATTTCAAACACTATGTTTCAAAGAAGTGACAACCCATTTTGCTTTCCTTGGTAAATTCAAAATGCAACACAGCATTCGCTCTTCTGTCCAAGCACTTATACACTTCATCTTGTCCAGGATTTCTGAAATATCTGGAACACTCATTGGGATCCTTAGCTGAGTATCTGAATTAGCTATTGAGTTTACATTCTGACTGAGAACACCCTTTATTTCCTCCTGTGATATTTTTCCGAGCAAAATATGACCAAATAAATTAAGATTTATAAGAGTCACTCATGTTAGAGACAATTGAAAATAAATATAAATTACACATCACCCAGCAAAAGCAATACCACAAATGCAGAAAACACAGGGTATACCTCATTATAGAAATAAACTACATTGTCTGCCTAAGGTAGTAATGACTCTTTCTGTGCTTTCCATAAAATTCAAACACAAATATCAAACTATAATATCTTTCAGGAAAAGCAGTGTGTTATTTGGAATTTATTTATTTACGTTTGAGAAACATCCCTCAGGGAAAGAGACTCAATTTTTCATTGCTGTGTAGATAAAATAGAAGGCTATCCAAAGGCAGGACAGTTGGGCACAGAAAAACTAGTGGAAACTAGAGGAAAAGTACTGGATGTGGAAGTGGGCAATTCTCACAAGTTTGATGGTGACCATGGATTATCTTAATCTGATCATCTCAAATTGTATCAGACTTGCAATAAAAGTAGGTTTTGAAATAATGTGTAAGATTTTCTTTAGATACTCTTTTTTTTAAATTTTTTTTAACATTTATTTATTTTTGAGACAGAGACAGAGCATGAACGGGGGAGGGTCAGAGAGAGAGGGAGACACAGAATCTGAAACAGGCTCCAGGCTCTGAGCTGTCAGCACAGAGCCCGACGCGGGGCTCGAACCCACGGACCGTGAGATCATGACCTGAGCCGAAGTCGGACGCTTAACCGACCAAGCCACCCAGGCGCCCCTCTTTAGATACTCTTTGGAGTATCTTTGGGTGAGCCATGGGAAAGAAAGAGACACTTTTGAAGAGAAAGGAAATAGCAGGATAAGAAAAACTGAATACTAATGTTAATTTAGATCCTGTTCAAATTTTGTATTGAAACACATAGACATTGGTTCTCATGTAATGGTCAAAAGATGCTTTACATGCTTTCTTCATGAACCAACTAAAATGTTTTCTAAGAGGACAGCAAGAAAAAATATTTGTTTCAGTTTTTGGTAAACTAACACAGTTTGATTTAGTAGGCCAGTTTCTGGGGAGTTTAATAAATTATGAAAATAGGGCATGAAGTCTTGGGATGTAAAGACAGATAAACAACAGGAAGAGACCAGGTACACACTCCCATAGTTTCCAATCCTTTATCAAAATAAATAAATAAATAAATAAAAATAAATAAAAATGCCTGTCCCACTTGCCCAAACTTATAACTAGTTAAGATTACAAGTAAAAAGTGATCAGCTCTTTTTTAAAAAAAATTTTAATTTAAATTCAAGTTGGTTAACATACAGTGTGATATTCGTTTCAGGAGTAGAACCCGGTGATATCACTTACGTTTAACACCTAGTGCTCATCCCAAAAAGTGCCCTCTTTTTTTAAAAACATATGTTTTTTAATGTTTTATTTATTTCTGAGACAGAGAGAGACAGAGCATGAGCAGGGGAGGGGCAGAGACAGAGGGAGACACAGAATCCAAAGCAGGCTCCAGGCTCTGAGCTGTCAGCACAAAGCCCCACATGGGGCTTGAACTCGAGGAAGATGAGATCATGACCCGAGCCGAAGTCGGCAGCTTAGCTGACTGAGCCACCCAGGCGCCCCTAAAAAGTGCCCTCCTTAATGCCCATGGCCCATTTAGCCCATTCCCCAACCAACCCCTTTCCAGGTACCCTTAGTTTGTTCTCTGTATTTGGAAGTCTCTTATGGTTTGCCTCCCTCTTTTTTTTTTTTTTGTCTTATTTTTCCTTCCCTTTCCCTATGTTCATCTGTTGTATTTCTTTAATTCCACATATGAGTGAAATCATATAATATTTGTCTTTCTCTGACTTAGTTCACTTAGCATAACACAGTCTAGTTCCATCCATGCTCTCCTAATGTTAATTTTTCATTCCCTTTAAACATATTTTGGTCATCTTTAACCCTACCCTATGAACAGATAACTCCACCATTTTATTGGTTTTGCTTTACAACTCTCTGCCTTTCATTTAGGATCGGATGTGTGCTGGGTTTCTGATTCTAAGGTTTGCCACTATAGTTACTATTGGAAAAAAAATTCCATTACAAATTGTGGCTCTCATTTTAATAATAATTATAATAAAAAAAGCAAAATGCTTTTTTATTTATCCCCCAATAAAGTATTAGAACTTTAAAACATCTGGCATTGAACACATAGATAGTCCGGATGTTTGTTTTTTTTTTTAATTTTTTTTTTCAATGTTTATTTATTTTTGGGACAGAGAGAGACAGAGCATGAACGGGGGAGGGGAAGAGAGAGAGGCAGACACAGAATCGGAAACAGGCTCCAGGCTCTGAGCCATCAGCCCAGAGCCTGACGCGGGGCTCGAACTCCCGGACCGCGAGATCGTGACCTGGCTGAAGTCGGACGCTTAACCGACTGCGCCACCCAGGCGCCCCAATAGTCCGGATGTTTTTATGCAGTGCTTTATTATACTATCATATTTAAACTGATGCATAAAACCTTAATTTCAATCTGTTATTCTCCAATGAGAAATATAATAATTAGAAGTTCATTTGCTTGAAATCATTTGTTATGTTTGCGTGGTAACCTTAGAATTCATATAAGGAAGATAGTTATTTAATTTGAATTTTTAAATAAGTTGTCATCCATAAAACAAGTAAATGAGACTAGTTGACTCTAAGACTCCTAGAAACATTTGTTGTCCTTAGGACTGTACATGGATGGATCTTCCTTCTTAATAACTTGAATGTGCCCACTTGGATTCATTGGAAGAGCCAGTACCTCACTTTAGTCTTTGTTGGTTTTTATCTGTCTTATGGTTCTGGTTATCTATTAGAGTAATACCAAACCACCCCAAAATAGTGGCTAAAAAGGATAACATGTATTTTGCTCACAAATCTGAGGGGACAGGGCTCAGCCAAGGCAACCAGTTTTTGGGGTTGCATGCAGTTTTAATTAGATGGTGGCTGGAGTAGGGTCATCTTTGAAGGCTTCTTCACTAGCACTTATGTTGACTGGGCTGGGAAGAACCAAGTATCTATGACTCCTTAGCCTTCTCTTTCTTTATGTGATCTTGCCATTGCTCTCTTTACATGTTGGCTTCATTCCTGCCAGAGTTTCTCCATGTAAACCATTTTTTTAGAGAACAGTATACACATGAGACAACAGCTCTACATTGGCCTTATCCAGAGGAGTGGCATCATTTTTTTCTTGAGAGCGGTCTTTTTTCAACAACTACAATTCCTGTCCATGGAATGGCCAGCCTGGATGGAGGACAAGTGTGAATAAGACTTAATGTTTGCCATCTCAAGCATTCTTTTGTGTGATCCCAGGGGAAAAAAATTAAAGTTTCTCAGAGTGCAAGGAAGCCAGTAGATCAGCCATTTACAATGACTTTACATCTGGCTTCTTAAGTAGTTTTTTTATTTTTTTATTTTTTAATGTTTATTTATTTTTGAAAAAGAGAGAAAGAAAGAGATCACGAGTGGAGGGGGCTAGAGAGAGAGGGAGACACAGATTCTGAAGCAGGCTCCAAGCTCTGAGATGTCAGCACAGAGCCCGACAGGGGGCTTGAATTCACTGATCGCAAGATCATGACCTGAAGTCAGATGCTTAACTGACTGAGCCACCCAGGTGCCCCAGGCTTCTTAAGTAGTTTTACTCCTATGTCCTCTTTTAACTCACATCTCAAATGCAATGACACTACATTAGTACAGATAAACCAAGGAAAACAGGAAGTCCACCAACATCAAAGTCAGACGCCATCTGTGAACACAATTTTTCTGGCAGGCATCCTAGTTTGGATTATAATGCTAATAAAAACAACAACAATAAAACAAAACAAACAACAAGACAGGCAATGTGTAGCCTACTGAAAGATTTTCACTAGTGGGAGGCTGTCTCTGTCCTTATCAGCAACCCACTGCATTAAAAAGCTGCCCACCTTCTCTAGTGTCAGGCCACCACAAACAAGAGTTAACTTGCAAAGATTACAAGTAGAGAGGGCCAAGGTGTTTTGCAAGGGAGGTGTGAGCTATTATAGTATTATAGGTGTTGCTATTGTTGAAAGAAAGAAAGAAAGAAAGAAAGAAAGAAAGAAAGAAAGAAAGAAAGAAGAGGAAGGAAGGAAGGAAGGAAGAAAGAAAGAAGAGAGAAAGAAAGAAAGAAAGAGAGAGAGAAAGAAAGAAAGAAAGAAAGAAAGAAAGAAGAGAGGAAGGAAGGAAGGAAGGAAGAAGAGAGAAAGAAAGAAAGAGATAAAGAAAGAAAGAAAGAAAGAAAGAAAGAAAGAAAAGAGAAAGAAAGAGAAAGAAAACCATAAGCCCAAAGTGGTGTCAGAGTTTCCAAACCAGGACTTAATACACCATCTAATTGCACTTTTAACCTCTCCTTAGAAATGTGGCTCTAACTGGTCAGTAAGGAAATTTTTCTTCCCATCAGTGCCAGTGACGGTCACATGGGTCCTCTCCAACCCCCAAAGAAAGATCAGGTAATCTATAATACAAGACCTCTTGCATTTTCCCCTAGCAAACAGCCTCCTCTGGAACAATCCTCTTCTTTTGTTCATGACTTTCTTGTCCTCACCCTCCATCCATGAAAACCTATTTTGTGTAACTCCTCCAAGCACCAATCTACTTGTAGATGAGCTTCAGCCAATTAATGAATTATTTAATAAATCCAATGAAACCTTCAAATTACCAGGTTGAATTTTGTTATTTAATACTGTGAAGGTACTTTGTACATGTGCTTAACAGCTACAAATAGTTGACTTCAAGTAAAGGAAATTTCATTGATAATGCTGGTGGGTCTTATATAATCAGTGTAAAGGTCTTAAGAGAAAAGCTGAGTTTCCCTGTGAAAGAAGAAATTCTTCCTAAGAGTACAGCTTCAACTCCTACCCCAGAGTTTCCAGATTACTTACCTATAGATTTCAACCATGCCAGCTCCCACAATAGCTTGAGCCATTTCTTTGAAATGAATCTTTATTTCTACCCCTATCGATCCATATATTCCACTGGTTCTGTTTCTCTGGAGAACCTTGACTGATAGAACTGGTAATAGAGTGATCATATAATTTATCATCCAAACTAGTACACTTTGGGGTGTGAAAGGGCAATTATTAATAATCATGCCAGGAAACTTGCATGAGCCAAACCTTTGCCAGGTAAACCATGTTAAAGTGTTCCATAGGTTAAATAAATCTTATCCACCTAGAGCTATCAAAATAGTGCAATTGAGAAAAGAGATGTTTGTGTTTTTGCTTTATTTGTAACAAAATCTAGGTAGTTACCAAAAGTGGTCTAAACTAAGGTAAGAAATGAATCACTGGATAATTTTTGAAGAAACCACCTATTGACATGATAGAAAGTATTTTCCTCTCTTTTTACATTTTGTAAAGGTCAAAAGTTTGCAATCCTACAATTATTTTGCATTCGAAAAGTGATGAATCAAAAGAAAATTCAGGATCCCCACCCCCCCAGATAATGGCAGGCACTCAGACCTGATGCACTTAATGTACGTATGCAATTATCCAAGTTTAACCCTCCACGTCATCACAGCCCTATTCAAATCTGTTATCTCTGACAAAGTAGGTTTTACAAGACTACTAACTGGCTGAGCATCAAGAAAAAAATGACTTTGTGAAACTGAATGCCGTTAGTGCTTCTATTTAATCTGTATTTGTGTCAGACTGTCAACTGTAAATAACTTTGGTAACTGGGGAATATAGTCTATCATTGCCAATCAAAGTGTATATCTATACCCGTTTTTTTTTTCTTTTTTTGAAAACTAGCAATGTGACTCTAGAATCCTAGGTTGGCTCTGAGATGAATTTGACAAAGAACAAGTCACATTCATGGCCGGGATCTCTCAATATCTAATACATTTGCTATACTAATGAAAGCTGTGACTTGGTATACTATTGCTAAAATCTCTGATAATAATACTGAGAATTAAATGAACACTAGACAATTATGACTTCATGTGCAGCTTAAGTGGAACCTATTCCAACATTCTGGAAAATATCAACACAGTTGACCATTTAATGATGTCAAAAGGAATACTGTAAACCTTGCCTTCACACCTGTTCCCCCGTTTATACACTCTACATACACTATGCAGTTTCAATGATTAATCCAAAAGAATCTCTTCTACTCATGAGAATTTCTGGATGAAAGCTTACATAACAAAAAGGTAAAGACAGAGAAAAGAGAGAGAGAAACAGAGAATTAAAAGGAGTTATAGAAGTTATCCAGTAAATTAAGATGATATAAATAAATTTCAATTCAAAAGACTAATTAAAGTAATAGAACATGTTATCAAATATATTTTATAATGGCTCTTCTGGATAGAAGAATGATGGCATATTTAACTGATAGATTAGTCAATCTTAAAAAGACACATGGACACAGCTAGGGACATTTAAAAATTCTGTTATGTTTTATACACAGACATAGACGCGCGCACACACACACACACACACACACACACACACACACCCATACCCATCTCCTATGGTCTCACTTGGAACTTTTATACTTAAGAAAACTAAGTCCATATTTACTGAGTCCAAATAACACTGATAGAAGCTGGAGTCATGGTATACAGCTGTGATATATTCAGATTATTGATGAAACATCAAAGTTTTAAGAGAGTGTTCTGGTTGGTCAATAAAATTATCAACTGAATAAAAATCACATCTCAAGGTATCAAACACAGAAAACAAAAGGCAATGAAATTACAAAACAATAGCAGGCAAAGAGAATCTGTGGATAATTTGATTTAAATAAAATTTGATGAGAACTATAATAATCACATCACATGAACATAACAAGATCACTGTCCTACTTAAAAATTCATAGGTTAGAAAAAAAGAAAATAAAAATAAGACTGTATAGCATTAAAAATTCAAAGGAATGTGACTATATTAGAAATAAAGATGTAATGAGAAAATATACATAAATCAGTATTTTGAAAATATATGTGAAATGGATAATTATATGATATAATAAATTAAAAATGATTAATGAAAAAGGCAGGATATTTAGATATCATGACAATCAAAATTTTGAAAATTATTATAGCCCAACAGCTAATCCAGTGGGCTTACTAGAGAATTCTTTCAAACTTGCAAGAAAACAAAAACAAAACCTACATATATATATATATGTGTATATATATATATATATGTATATATATATGTGTATATATATATATATATATACACACACACATATATATACATATATATATGTATATATATGTGTGTATTTAAATATATATATATTTGGACATATTTTGGAAGCGTATCAGTTCGTTTTATAAAGCTAGCATATTGCTAATATCAAATGTAATGTTAATTAGCACTCATTCCTTCACCCTGTCTTTTCCTAGCTCTCACATACAGCTCTAGATGATACTACATGGAAAACACCACAGGGGACATAGGTTAGTAGCCACATAATTTTGGAGAAGAAGAAAGGGATTTTTTGAAATGTCAGTGAAGACAGAAACTATTAAAAATTTCTTAAAAAGCATGTGTACAGTATACTGAATTAGACATTAATGAAAATTCACTCAAGTATTAGTTTCAATATTTGTTAGAGTACACATGTTTACTAAAATGGCCAAACTTCTCCACTGCTATTTCAATCCAGCACAGTCACTACATGTTACCTCATCACCTTTGTGGGCAATTCTTCCTGACTTGAAAGCTAACAATGTATTCAGCAGTATTTCTAGTTACCAGATACTCATCAAAATCACCTTGGGGTTGCAGTGCCTGGGTGGCTCAGCCAGTTAAGTGTCCTACATTTGATTTTGGCTCAGGTCATGATCTCATGGTTTGGTTCCTGAGTCCACACTGACAGTGTGGAATCTGCTTGGGATTCTCTCTGCCACTCGTGCATACTCTCTCTCTCCCTCAAAATAAATAAATAAACTTGAAAAAAATTACCTGAGGAAGCTTTTATAAAATAGCTCCTGTGCCATGTGCTGACTATTACATTAGACTCTCTGGAAGTGAGATGTAGGTTTCTTTTATACTTATTTAAAAGTATTTTCATGAGAGTTGTTGAAACTTTCTTTAACATTTTTAGAGAAATAAAAAGGACATCTCTTCATTACAAGTAACAAAAGCTGCAGACATTTATTTAATTCATATGAGGAAATGCTTTTCCATTTTTTTTTTCACATCCAAATATAGTAAAACCTTGGTTTATGAGCATAATTCATTCAGGAAACATGCTTGTAATTCAAAGCATTTGTATATCAACATGAATGTCCCCATAAGACATAATGGAAACTCAGATTATTCATTCCACAACCCAAAAATATTTATTAAAAATGATTAAATAATGTAATATAATAAAATATAATAAACAAAATACAAAATATAAAGAAAAATAAATGAATTCACCTGCACTTACCTTCACAAACCTTTGTGTCTGGTGTGAGGGGGGCAAGAGAGAGGAGGGTTATTGCATTATCTAACACAAAAAAGGATGACTTTTACTATCACTAAGGGAATCACTGCTCTCTATTGACTCAATGGAATCTTTTTCTTTTTGCGCAAATTTTAACAAGGAACCTATCCAATGACACTTGCTTTTGCCTCCCTTTGAGGATTTCGTAGAAATGTGACATTGCACTGAAAATTACCCACAATCCTACAGGGAGAGAGAGGGAGACGGAGAGAGAGAGAGACAGAGAGAGAGAAGAACAATTGACTCAGTTGTGATCATGTGATGCTCAGGGTCACGTACTAATTGTATTGTAAGACATTGCTCATTTATCAAGTTAAAATTTATTAGAAATGTTTGCACATCTTGTAGAACATTTGCAGAACAAGTTACTTGCAATCCAAAGTTTTACTGTAACCCTAATACTTTGGTTTACCTTGTAACTGTGCTAATTTTCATCTGAAATATATTAAAAATAACAAATATCTATTTTTTAAATATTTTTTAAAAATGTCTATTTATTTTTTAGAGACAGAGTGTGAGCAGGGAAGAGAGAGAGAGGGAGACACAGAATCTGAAGCAGTCCCCAGGCTCCCAGTTGTCAGCACAGGGCCAGAAACGGGGCTCAAGCTCAATAGCCGTGAGATCATGATCTGAGCTGAAGTCGGACGCTTAACCAATGGAGCCACCCAGGTGCCCCATCTTCTTCTGCACTTATATTTACTCCCCATAACATCTAGCTCAGTGTGGACTACAGGTAAGCACTCAATAAATATTTGAGTGAATAGTACTAATATAACATGTACCAAGAAAAGAGATAAAAGAGTATCAAACAATGACAGAAAGGATTGTCAGGAGGAAGATAGCAATTGATTAGTAGTTGCCAGAAGCCATTCAATATTGCTCCCACATCAACAAAAGAGGGAAAACATAGACAAAGATCAATTTTCCTTTTTACCATGTATTTCTAAAGCAAACTCCACATCATTTTCCTCCTCTAACATGGTTAATAAAGGAGGGCATTTTTACCCTGTTCCTGCATGAGGCAAATTACCATCATTACCTATTCA
Organism: Prionailurus viverrinus; assembly: GCF_022837055.1. NCBI lineage: Eukaryota > Metazoa > Chordata > Mammalia > Carnivora > Felidae > Prionailurus > Prionailurus viverrinus. Next base: position 103,124,573 of record NC_062562.1, on the reverse strand, counting down.
GATCCCCTCTATGAATCCACTGCCTAAGAGTGGCATTATTATACACAAAAGGAATTTGTGGAAAGACATGTCATGTCAAGTGATACAATTGACTTCAATCTGCATTAAAACTCATTTTACCATGTGGGCCTCATAGAGCAATATATTGAACTTCTTTCAATTTTCTCTTATTTACAAAGCACTATTTCTAAAGCTACATTTAAAAAAAAATAGAGACTGTATAGTTAAGAATCCCAGTCAGCTTGCTGATTTTATTAAATATCATTTGACATAAGAAATAGCATTTGAACAATGTACAAGTTTCTATGAGCAGGGACTAGATTGAAGAAGAAAAGGAGAATAGGAAAGAGAATAAAAGGAATTGGAGAGTTCACCTACATTGAAAAAAAAAATATATATATATGATATAAATATAAGTATAAATATAAATATAAATATAAGAAAAACAAAACAAAAAAGCAGTAGATAACACTACCCTTCCAAAAAACTTTTCTTTCATTGGTCTTTGAGAGAAAAGTAAAATCAAGCAGTGTTGTCAGACATGCTCTCAAATTTCTCTCCTGTTAGAACACAAAGAGTTACCTCAAATAGTAATAGTAACGACTTAAAGCAGATATTTATCTACAAACTATTAAGTGAAACAGTTGAGCATTATATGATGAATTATACTCTGCTTAAGAGTGAGCAATAGAACATTCATTCACTTATTCAACAAACATTTTAACTCTCATGCAAAAACCCATCTATCCCAAAAGGCAAAACAAATGCTATGTGAAATATCAAAGCAAAATCCTCCTGGAAGAAAAAGGAGGAAGTGATTAAAGCCATATAAATCAGAGGAGGCTAAAAGAGAGAGTAAAGGAGAGCATAATATGCCACCCTGAAATATGCCTCTTTGGTATAAGGATTATTTTGGGCTGGTTATTAAAACAAAACAAAACAAAACAAACAAAAAAAAAACAGCACACACAAGAAAAGCTCTGAAAAGCAAATAAATGTTACCCTTTTCCAAAAGATACTTAAATTATTTTTAAGAGAAATCTCCATTTGTAAGGCTGTCTCCTTCTTTGTACCAGGGAGAGAAGGATGACTGAAACTCTAAAAACTCTTATCAAAGGAGAAGGCAAGGATTTGAATGTACACGACAAACTTTCCCTTGTTTACTGTGTCTTGTCTGGTAACCTTCCATAATTGCCCAGGCTTCAAAACTCAACATCTTTTTTTTTGTCATTAGCTGGGAATATATAAGGCAATGGCTTGGGTCATTTCAGGAAGTGAAACAGTTTTTCTGGGTCTCTCCCATGCATACAGGAGGGATACATGCCATTAAAGTTATTTGTTTTTCTTCTGTTAATCTTTTATTACAGGGGGCTCTCAGTCAAAAACTAGAAGGATAGAAGGACAATTGTTTTTTCCCCCATAAAGAGCATGTTTGCAATGACCTTCCAGAAAGCAGAGGGATTTGACAGGTGGTAGCATGAAGCTAAGAGGGAAAGGGAGCAGAGGCTCCCAGACCAAGAAAACTAAGTAGAGAAGGTAGTCAATTGCAACTGGAATGCACAGCAGACCGAGTATTTTGGCACATGTCACTGGAGGTAGTTAATAGAAGCATGAAGAGCAGAGAGGCTGATATATTGAAGGTTGGATGATCTTTCAGTAGCCATTAGATAATTCTCTGTGAGCAGAGCAAATCTGACCCAAAGAAGCTCAATTAGACAGTTGTCAATTAAGATACATTAAGGAAACTATTTAGACAACAGTATAAATCTATGTGGGATAGATTTTATTAATTCATCCAAAACATGTATTAAATGATTGTCACTTGTCAGGAATTATGCTAATTAAATCAAGGGGTATTGACGTGCAAAAGACTACTTCGTTAAGCAATGAAGACAGGGTAAAACATCAGAGTGAATATAGGGAAGTGTGCAAAGATAAATCACATGGTTCTTAGATATGGATCAGTTTCCCTTACAGGTTCAGTCTAATAATGTAGGTTCCAAAAGCCTAATGACTAACATAAGTCTAGTTGAGGAGGTGGGGAGGATATAAGGAAGAAATGAAGGGGAGGGCTAACAACATGTAATTTCTTCTTACTCTTTGTTTGTCTTATTATTCTTTTGTTGCCCTCAATACCCAGGGTTCATCATCTCACCACTTTGAAGAATGAAGAGGTAGACACAGAATAAAGTGAGCAGCAGGCAAAAGTTTAATAGAGTATAAGATCAGAAAGTAAGAATAGTATGGAAGTTCTCTTACAGAGAAGGGGCATTCGAAAGTGAATACCCCTGACTACAGGCCAGGGGCTTTGTTTTATTGGGTTTTGGTCAGGTTACCTTCCCTTCTTCCTTGTTCCTTCTCAGGTTCTACCCTTATTGGTTTGATCACTCTAGGTGCTGAGTCCTTCATTCCTGATTGGCTCAATTCTATCGTGTGAGGAGTCAGACTATGGTCATACTGTCACTTGTATAATATATGTTTTATGGTTTACTTATTTTAGGTGGTTAATTTGATTGTCAAATTCCTGAGGGGAACACAAGGGGGAGTAGGTGGTATCTGTTACCTTCTTAAGAAGAACCTTATGCCTGAGGGAGTTAGCTGAAGGTCAGACGTTTCCAGAAGAAATGTTTTAAAATATGTTTTTCCCCACCCAGGGACCTTCAAGCCCTAGCCTCTCCCTTTCTGCCTTACTGAATCCTATCTTTCCTATTATATTTTCGGACTAGTGACAGAAAAGCTTTAAAACAAATGCTCTGGAGGAGGATTACTGATTTAAAGTATACGCTCATATTTCTGACATTGCATGCCTTTTTTTATTACTTGGCATTCCTTCATAAATACAAATTAGCACTTGTCATTACAAGCTTTCAGTAGTACACAGGCAATTCAAGAACTTTGCCTTTAGTCTCAGTCACCTTTTGAGCTCAACCTAACAAGTATGAAGTAACATACAGCCTCCAAGAAGAAAGGAATATTTTAAAGAAAAAAAGTCCTTAGTCCAGTCTTTTTGTTTAAATTTAACAGCGTGTTTGAGATAGGGGTTATCTTAAGAGAAATATAGATTTACATCTTAAAAATGTAAACTTTAAAAAGTTTTGAATTGCAAGTAGAAGGCAATAGTGATAGACAGTTTCAGGAAGGTGCAAGATGACAAGCTGCTGTCCTTACTCTGTCCTCTCCCTTCCCTTCCCTTTCATTGATGTTATCTATCCTTTCCTCTCTAAAATTTAGTTTTACATTATTTTTCCCCCTCTTCTAACTCTCATTTGCAACTGGACACAACCCTAGCTAAATAACATCTGGGAATTTTAAATACAGGTGTGTATTTGTACACACATACATGCGCACGCGCGCGCGCACACACACACACACACACACACACACACCTGCATTCCATGTCTCCAAACTACTGGGATTTCACCATTGTTTTTCTCATCCAGTTCTACAATACCTGTATCTATGTCAGGAATTTTTTATTTTCTCTCTGCTTTACCTTTTGATCTGCCTGCTTGTACTGAGACCAGGACTTTATCAATTCCATTCTTCATGATTAAGGTAGATTCCTACTGGGAAGAATTTATAAATGCTGTATTTAACCAAAACACCTTCCCTACCCAGCTGTGCCATTTGCTAGCTGGGGAAGTAGTTAAAGCTCTAAGCCTCCACTTTTCATAGCTAAAAACTAGGAATAATAGTGCCTACTTCTTAAATTTGTTTCTAAAAATTAATTGGGACAGTGTATAAAATGTAGTGATTAGGGGCACCCGGGTGGCTCAGTCAGTTAAGCATGAGACTTCAGCTCAGGTCATGATCTCACGTTTTGTGGGTTTGAGCCTTGCATCCGGCTCTGTGCTGACAGCTCGGAGCCGGGAGCCTGCTTCGGATTCTGTGTCTCCCCTCTCCCTGCCCCTCTCCTGCTCATGTTCTGTTTCTCTCTGTCTCTCAATAATAAATTAAAAAACGTTAAAAAAATTTTTAAAAATGTAGTGATTAGTACATAGTTCCTATCAAATGACAGTTATTTTTTATAATCATCACCTTCATCATTACCATTGAAAATTTGAGAAAATCCCAATTTAATGAGCAAACCCGGCTCTCATCAAGTTCTTTTTGCTCTCTATCTCTTTGAGATTTTTTTTTCATTCTTTTGCCCATTCATATAAAATTTGTTCTTTAAGTCTATGGTTCCCAAACTGTGTGCCAAGGTGCCACAGAGTCTCTCTGAGATACCTTGAGTTTTCAAGAGAAACAGAAACTATCAGCTCATGATCATACTCTCTTCCTTTCAATGGCATATTCTCTTTTCAAAGCTCAGAATTTACTAGTCACTATCTTAAAAGTCAAGTACAGTGAAAAAAACCATTGTGGATGGAAGTCTTCAACCTGAATCCATGTTCTGAGGAGTTGTGCATTGTCCACAATGTGCACACATTCCACCATGATTTTGGTTCTTAAGAAAGTAAGAAAAATATTGTTTTATTCTTTCAATTTATATATATTAATTTTCAAACCACTGCTAAGTTGGTAAGACATATAAGGTACTAAGATGCTTCGAACTAATACTCAAACAAAACTCAGGTGTTTTATTTTAGGGGTTCTTAGAAAAAAATTACTGTAGGTGTCATGAACCAAGAAGACTTGGGATCTCCATTGGAAGTGATTTTTAATCCTGGTTGCTTATTAGTATCATATAGAATAATTACATACATGTTTGACCTCACCAGAGGATCCTGCTATTCCTGATGACTGAGAACTACTACTGTAAAGAGTCTGTTTACTAGATGACAAAACTAGAGAAAAGAAAAACTTCCAGAAATAAGTCCTCATTCTAAGGTCAAGTCCATCAAGATTATATTTTCATGAGCTCTTAAAATGAACTTTTTCCCATTGTTTTCTCTCAAATTCCCCACTTCTTTTTGACTGCATTTGTCTATATTAAAGATCAGTGCTATGTTAAAATTGACTTTAAGGAAAAGGCAACTCCTTTAGAACAAAATTCTCAAAGTTTAATAATCTTTCTCCAGAGAAATGTAGTAATATGCTTATTTCAAGGGTCTTTTTTCTCAGAGATTCTGAGGCAGCTGGTATTAGATATAGGTATTAAATACATTAGGAAGTCTATAGTAGAAAAACAAGGAAGCAATGACCAAGAGCTCCCCAAAAACTTGAAAATAAGAAGTACTTCTGGAAAGTAAATCATAGTATCAATATGTGATAGATAAGAATGAAACTTAAAATATTTTAAGTTTCAAAAGATTAGGATATGATTATAATCTGATATGTTTAATATATTTAAAGAAAATATCCTTCAGGGGAGCCTGGCTGGCTCAGTCAGTAGAACATGCAACTAGTGATCTCAGGATCATGAGTTCAACCCCATGTTGGGTGCAGAAATTACTTAAATAAATAAAACTTAAAAAAAAATAATCAGGGAGGAAAAAAAAAAAGAAAATATCCCTAAGAAGAATAGTTTTTCAAGAGTGAATGCTTATAAAGTAGTATCTAGGAAATTGATAGTGCATTGGTGTGACAAAGCCGGCTGGTGCTGGCTTGTGAGAGCTGAGTTGTGTGCATCTCTTCCCACCTGTGCACTTAGTGATATTGGTAGCTTGAACTTGGCCATGGTGATGATATGTACACCATAGAGTGTACATAGAGGCAAACACTACAAATTTAGATGGTTTTTCCTTTAGAGTTGGTTTGTTAAACATTTATCAGTACCCTGGATATTGAGAAAACCTACCAAATATGATAGAGAAAAGAAATACCCCCAACAAGAGGATAATAATATAACATCTAACTAGCACATCTATTTTTGCTGTGGAGAAAGGTAAAAATTTATACATAAAAACATGAAAATCTTCAGTATTCACATCCTAAAAGAATTCCTCTTCCTCTGTTTTCAAATTCTGACAATTTAGCTTCACATGCAAATTTCTGTTTAAAAGAATGTTACACTGGGCCACCTGATATCTCCTTGTCTGATGGAGACATTCCTCAGTGTAAATGAATAAACTGCTCTTCTAATTTATACTACAGTGATAATTTAATAATCATTATTATTAATTTAAATCCAAGAAATCCTCAGCACTGACAATATTTTCTACAGAGTAACTCAGTGGTCAGGACTGTCATATAATGTTACCTCATAACCAACAGTTGGCCTTCTCTGAAGACACAGTTTTGCTTCAGAAGCAATCTACTAGGATGATTAGAGATAGCAGTGCTTCCTCAGACTAGACTTCCTCAGACTTCTTCCAGACAAATTTTTACAAAAAGTTGTTGAAATTAATAATGTCACAAGGTTTTTTTTACCATGTAATATTCACATCAGTTAAATTCATATTTAAGAGTCATCTTTTTAAAAAAGATTTCATGTTTATTCATTTTTGAAAGACAGAGAGAGACAGAGCACAAGCAGGAGTGGGGTGGAGAGAGAGGGGGACACAGAATCCAAAGCAGGCTCCAGGCTATCAGCACAGAGACTGACACAGGGCTTGAACTCACAAACTGTGAGATCATGACCTGAACCAATGCTCAACCAACTGAGCCACCCAGGGGGCCCAATTCATCTGCTCTCTTTATGGCTACCTTGAGGTCCTTGCAGGTGAAAGGAACAAAGGTATAGGGCTTCCACCCTCTACTCTGTGCCAGTAAAAACACAGTCAGCAGAAATCAAACTCCATACAAGCTCAAATCTTCAAAGTGCTAGAACCTTACTGATTGAATACTTATAAATCTAGATATTTGAATTTATAAGATCAGCATTTGAAATATTTTTGGTACAAAATATTTACCCTAAAGGAACAAAACAACATCATTTGTCTACTTATTATTTCAACCTAGGGGTTCTACTGATTTAGTAAAGAAATTTGAAGCTAAAACTCCCTTGATGACTATCAGATTTATCATGTTCATTAGAAGAGATTACTACTAAAGATTTTTTTAGAAGAAAACCCATTATAAATTGGAGCTTCATAATAATGTATGATTATGTTTCCAAAGATGACCTCTGGCATGTATCTATAGATCCATACGGATGGTTTCTCAGGTCTAATGATTTACCATCATTGAGACAAATGAAAAAATAATCTTGTAAAATTATAATTACGTACTACTTTTTAATCTAGATAGGTTTTTAATGATAATGCCTTATGAAGCTATATTCTTCTGTTCTAATACACTATTTTCAAGACAACCTACTTCAATAGCAAACAAACAAAAATGATTAGTGAGATTAGGAAAGATACATAGAGCATCTAAATAAATGGAGCATTTTCATGAAAACTATTAAATTGATGAATTAGATTAAAATGTCACTACCATTAAACTCTGTTTAATACATGTCAAATAAATACTTTAGCAGTGTTCTATAGCCTTCATGACTGTTACTGTATCTGTTAGGGAAGGCATTACCAATTGTTTTTGCATTTTATTTGTTCTACCTAATACAAAGATTTACTTTCCTTATGAGATTATAATTTTTGAACACTATTGGGCTTCAGTGGGAAAACTTTGAGACCAAGTTAAATTTTTTTCTAATTTCCTACCAAAATCTATATGTTATTGGCCTATTATTATTATTATTATTATTATTATTAACACTTGGTGGGATAAGCACTAGGTGTTGTATGTAAGCGATGAATCAGGGGAATCTACCCTTAACCGAGAGCACACTGTACACATTGTATGTTAGCCAACTTGACAATAAAGTAGATTAGAAAAATTTTCCTGCCAAAATCTATATATTATTGGCCTTTTATAGATCCTTTGAAGAAACATACACACATAAATACATCTTAGGGTGTTTTTTTTTAGCAATCTAGAAAAAGGATATGAGTGTTCAATATCTCAAATCTACACAATATTCAGTCCAGGTAGAAGCATTTGATTCTCAGAGCGTCAAGCAAATAGAGATGATTCCGCTCACTGGGCCAGAGCTAAAGTCTCAGCTAGGTTTTTCAGTAGTGGAAGAATAGATACAGGAAGAGAGCCATCTGCTTTAAAGGCTAATAGAATGTCTGTTCCAGTAGAAATAGCTTACAGGTTGTTGTTCCAACTGCAGAATGTAAAGATGAAGTGGTCCGTGTTCCTGAGAGTATGGGATACCAACCTATATCCAGAGTTAACATCTGAGTGATGGGCATGAAAATCTCTTGCTATACTTTTGGGTTTGTCTAATCTTCCCTTAATTCTGCCAGTTTTTCCTTCATATACTTTGAAGGTCCACTATGAGTGGTCTACATGTGTATGATTTTTATTTCTTCCTCAAATTGACTCTGCTGTCATTATGAAATTTCCCATCTTATCTCTGTAACATTTCTTGTCCTGACACCTGCTATTTCTTACATTTCTATGGCTCCATTATAGTTCTTAATTATATATTTGATTAGAATATCTTCTTCCAACTTTCATATTCAATCTGCCTGTGTATTTGTATCTAAAGTATAACTCTTATCAGTAGCATATTCATGACCCTCCCCATCAATGTGATGATTCTTCCTTTTAATTGGAAATTTTTATTATTTTACTGTTTGATTCCCATATTTATTTTTATTTCTTTTTATACCTTTATTCTGCTCTTCTGTTTTTATTTTCTTTCAGGTTAATGAAATATTTTTTAATATTCTATTTATTCCTCTGTTGGCTATTTAGGCATAATTCTTTATGCTCTTTGAGTACTTGTTTGAGAGATTACAATATGCATTCTTACAATGTCACAGTCTATATATAATTTATATTCTAATACTTTATGTAAATGGTAAGCAATTTATAACAGTATAATTTCATTAAATCTCTCATTGTTTGTTACTATTGTCATTTATTTTACTTCTGTATGTCTTATAAACTACAGAAAGAATTTTGTTTTGTCTAAAACTGTCAGTTCCTTATTAAAGAAATTAAGATAGGAAACACAAAGTAGTCTTTTCTATTTACTTACATACTTACCATTCCCAATGGCTCTTCATTCTTTTAGATGGATTCAGTCTTTAAAATTTGGTATTTAAAATTTATAATCTTGCCTATAATCTTGACTATAACTTTTTTATTGTATTTTGGACTTCACAGTGATAGATTATTTGGGGTCTCAATTATTTGAACTTCATTTATGAATCTTGACTTTTATTCTTTTTTTTTTTAAATTTTTTTTTTTTAACGTTTATTTATTTTTGGGACAGAGAGAGACAGAGCATGAATGGGGGAGGGGCAGAGAGAGAGGGAGACACAGAATTGGAAACAGGCTCCAGGCTCTGAGCCATCAGCCCAGAGCCTGACGCGGGGCTCGAACTCACGGACCGCAAGATCGTGACCTGGCTGAAGCCGGACGCTTAACCGACTGCGCCACCCAGGCGCCCCTCTTGACTTTTATTCTTATGAGGCACTAAAGTATGAGATAATCCTCTTGATCCTGTCAGGCTTTATGTATTTTCTCATAGGGTTATTCTATGTTGGTTTAAGTCTCAGTCCTACATATGATTTGTGCCTTAACCCTATGACATGGCCTTTCTGGGGTCTCCACTAACTGTTCAAGGTTGTTGTAAAGTTTATGTACTATAATTGGGTCAAAACTCCAAGATCTAGTCACACAAACAACCACTCCCCTTCAATGCTCAGTCTTGTATCACTTGCTCTTTATTTTACCTCATAGAATGTTGCCATGTACATGTTTAGCCCAGCCCTCAGGTAAGGAACTAGCCTCTAACCAACATCATGAAACTTTATTTGTGCTCCACATACTATAAATTTCTCCCCCAAACAAGCTACATTGTATATGAGGCTCACCTCATGTATTTCCTTCATTCAAAAATTACAGTTTTTATTGCTTATTGTCCAGTGCTTGAAAGTAATTGTGTCATATATTTTGTCCAGTCACATTAGTGTTTAAGTGGGAAGATAATTCCAGTATCCACTACTTGTTACAGCATGGTTGCAACTTAACTTTAAAGCCGAGTAATATTGAATTCAAAATAAACATATTACTAGACTCCTAAAAAATATATAAAAATAGAACATTCTTTAAAGTCTGCCATAAAATTTTAAAATAAATATAAATTAAAATCACATATAAAAATAAAAAATACATCAATCGGATGGTGCAGATATTGATTTAGTGAAAGTCATTGAAATTTTACAAACTAACAAATAGATTTTGAGTAATGGATGTTTTGACATTATTGTGTCTTGCATGTTGTTTCTAATCTTGGTTAAATAAAATTTAAAATCTATTTTAGTGACATTGTAGTGGAAAGTAAATTACCATCCAAGTGAATTAAGGACACAGAGTCAAAAACATGTACTAGAAATCAGATGATCACCATTACTGAGCACTAAACATGATAATATTTTTTTCCACATCATTATGTTGTAGAATTTGAAAAAAACCTGTGTGATACGGTAAACAAGGCACACTCCCATCCCTGAACTTGTCAGGAAACATTAAAACCAAAGGAAAAGACTAGACAATAGAGAAGAAAGTTAGGTAGAATTGTATGTTTGAATAAAAATCAAAGTTTCGATTTATTAGAGAATGATTATTGATCACAGATATTATTTTGGATATATTACCAAAATATGTGAAGAGATTATATCCAGGATGATTAGCTCTCCCCAGTGTTCAATGAGGACTATTTATATATCTTTTTAAAAAATTATATTTAAAGCTAGGCTAATAAAATATTTCACAGTACAATGAATGACACAGTAAATGTTATAAATGGTTGAGAGAAATTAAATTGCAACTTTTTGAAATAGCACCAATCTGACCAGGGTACTTCAAATAGGCACAAATAAAAACTCAACAAAGGCACACATCTATAAGAATGAGAAACAAAATGAAACACAATGGTATTGAAAACACACCGAAGTGAATATTAAGCCTGTAATAAAATCATGGTTTACATTTTAATGAAAGAAAAAAGTTCATACATAAATTGAGTAATCAAATAAATAAAATGGTAGGGGGGGGGGAGTAAGTTAAGACTGACAAGTAATTTCTTTTGCCAGTTTCTTATACTTTACTCACACCGATAAAATTAATGATTATGTTGAGACATTATTCTCCACCTTAGAAACCACAGGAATTTTTTTTATGACAATTTAAGTATCTGACACAGAAAAAGGAAGATAAACTATATCAACAGTAAATAACTATCTTCTTAATTTTTTAATATGTATTTCCACTGAAATAAGGCAAAAATAACCATTGTTGTAAGGAAATGAATGCATTTTGACAGACTTGCATATAAGTATTACTTTGTTAAAGATAAGAACTTTTGTTTGTTTTTCATATGGAAATGGATTTCTACCATAAAGACATGGGTATAGGAAGTAAATGTTAAATCCTGAAAGCAAAAAAAGAGGATTGGGAAAATACTGCATATATAAGCACACTGTTGGGGGCCAAGGGCAGGTGGACCCAAGATGGGCCAATTTGGCACCAAGATTATTCTGAGTTAAAAGCAATCAAAACCCAGCAGACTTATAAAAAGTTCTTTGCCTTTCCCACAACTGCTTAAAAGAATTTAGAAAGAATATTGCTCCAGGAAAAGAGCTATCACCATAGATAACTACACTATGATATGAAATAGGTATGCTGAACAGAGAGGAATCTAACAAGGTCACTTTGATGAAAGTCCTCTCTGTCCCATTGTTTTTTAATGACCCAGCAAACATTTGTTTACCAAATATTTATTCCTTTTCATCTTCTTATGAATTTCATTCTTTTACTCTGAAGACCCAGACCCAACTACTTTTTCCTTAGTTCAGGATGATGTATATATCTTATTTTCCTTGATTGTCCCCATATGCATGCTATTAAATTTGATTTTCTCCTGTTAATCAATCTCATGTCAATTTGACTCTTAGTCTGGTTAGTAGGACCTTGAAAGGAATTCTTGTTCCCTAACAATACAAATACACAAAAGGAGTTATACACATATAAAAATGAATTCGATATATTTAAAATGGTAATATTAAACAGATCTATAAAGACTTCAGGTAGTTGAATATATAAAAAAAGATCATGCACCATTTCTTATATGAACTGTCATTAAGACCAATATAAAATTCAATGTCATGAGCAAGAGCAACTTGAGAAAGCAAGATGACTGAAGGGGAATAGAAAACTTAAATCAGTGAATACACCTCTACAAAATATAAATAAATCCAGTTGTTAGGGAAGTAAGTAGAGAGTAAGATATTTATCAAAGAGAGGGAGAAAAAAAAATCTTCATCACAAATGTATGAAGTAGAGCAAAAATATAGAAACTTACAAATTAGCAATGAAAATAATGCATCCTATTAAGAAACTAAATTTAAGCAACTAAATTTAAAGAGCTAATTGGCTTTATTAAATAAATGCAGCAATAATCCATCTAGTAAGTGGAGGGGAGCTCCAAAGAGTTGTACAAAATGGAGGGTTTTTATAGAAGGGAGGGTGGGGCAAGAAAATTATTAACAAAAGAAAAGGATTGTTTCCAGAAAAGTTGCTTTTGTTTAGAGGGAAAGAGCAGGGTTTGTTAGTGTGTAGATTACTTCATCTTCCTTTAGGGGATAGAGAGGGCCCACAAAACAGACTCATTGGTGTTAATCAGAAAATTCTGATTAACTAATATAGTTAGCTAACATACAGGGTATATGGTGTGCTCTTGGCTTTGGGAATAGATTCCCGTGATTCATCACTTACGTAAAACACCCAGTGCTCATCCCAACAAGTACCCTCCTCAATGACCATCACTCATTTTCTCCTCACCCCCCCCCCCACTACCTTCCACCTTCAGTTTGTTCTCTGTATTTAGAAGTACCTTATGGTTTGCCTCCCTCTCTGTTTGTAACTATATATATATTTTTTTCTTTCCCTTCCCCCATGGTCTTCTGTTAAGTTTCTCAACATTCACATATGAGTGAAAACACACAATATCTGTCTTTCTCTGACTGACTTGTTTCACTTAGCATAATACTTTCCAGTTCCATCCACATTGTTGCAAATGGCAAGATTTCATTCTTTTTCATTGCTCAGTAGTATTCCAAAGATATAGATATAGATATAGATGATATAGATATAGATATAGATATAGATATAGATATAGATATAGATATAGATATAGATAGACCACACCTTCTTTACCCATTCATCAGTTGATGGATTTTGGGCTCTTGCCATAATTTGGCTATTGTTGATAGCATTGTTATAAACAGTGGGGTATATATGCCCCTATGAATCAGCACTCCTGTATCTTTTGGATACAAAAGTTCCTAGTAATGCTATTGTTGGGTCATAGGGTAGTTCTATTTTTAATTTTTTCAGGAACATCCACACTGTGTTCCAGAGTGACTGTACCAATTTGCATTCCCACTGACAATGCAAGAGGGTTCCTGTTTCTCCACATACTCTCCAACATCTGTTGTTTTCTCAGTTGTTAATTTTAACCACTTTGGTGTGAGGTGGTAACCCAATGTAGTTTTGATTTGTATTGCCCTGATTAGGAGCGATATTAATCATATTTTCATGTGTCTGTTAGCCATTTGGAAGTCTTCTCTGGAAAAATGTATATACACATTCAATGCAATCCTAATCAAAATAGTACCAGCATTCTTCTCAGAGCTAGAAAAAACGATTCTAAAATTTATATGGAAACACAAAAGACCCCAAATAGCCAAAGCAATGTTGAAAAAGAAAACCAAAGCTGGAGAAAATTCTTGACTGATGGGTTGAGACTACTTTTTCGGGGGAGGTTGAACCGCATTTAGATTAGGTATTAAACCACTATTTAGGGATTTGTCTTAAGTGATGCCATTTGGGGTCAATGGGTTTATTTTTAATAATCTAGATGGGTAAATACAGGATTCAAAAGCTCAATGGGAGAAAAACAAGAGGGATGCAAACTTTAGTATTGCATGTTTAAGAAGTTTGTATAAAATTATTATGTTAGGGGCGACTGGATGGCTGTCTGTTGAGCATTTGACTCCAGCTCAGGTAATGATCTCATGGTTCATGGGTTCGAGTCCCACATTGGGCTCACTGCTGTCAGTGCAGAGCCTGCTATGGATCCTCTGTCCCCGCCCCCTCTCTGCCCTTCCCCCGATTGCTCTCTCCCTCTCAAAAATAAATAAAACATTAAAAAACATTAAAAAATTATTACTGTAATGTTAGTAGCAGTATTATTGTAAGTACACAAATGCATGTACTTGCCTTCAGATAGCCAGCTTGAGAAAATTGCCTAAAATATTTCTGTCCTAATTTTTATAATTCTACCCTACGGCAATCAAGTTTTCATAGATGAAGGACTTAATGGTGACTTGCATCAAATTATCAAGGGATTTTTTTCTTTACGCTATCTCTAAAATAATGAAAATAATCAATGTTTCCATAGATCAAATCCCATAACATATAGAACATTAGAAGACCAAGAACTTCATTTAATTCAAGGTCATTCTGCTCATTCATACAAGCTGAGAACAATTCTCTCTTTTTTTTGACATTTAAGAATACAGAAGTATAAAGACAAGCTTCAAAAATTTTAAATTATTTATATATTATTAATAGTGTTAATAATTAACTTTAACAAAAAGGATGTCAGCTTATCCCATTGTCTTTTTAGCAATGTTATATTAATAACCATATAGTACTTAGTGAAAAATTTTAATGAGAATTTAAAAATATTAGCTTTTAAATGAAATACAGATTTCTAGCCAGGCTTCTGGATGACTCAATTTATACAATGTTACTTTTTACTAAATTAATAAAAAATTCAATGAAATTGCCATCCATATTTAAATAAGAAAGGTGTTCTTTAAACAACTTGACAAAGTTAAATATGTCATATGAAAAACTCACAAATAATGACAATTTTAGGAAAGAAGAACCAGTTAAATTATTATGTTTTACCATATATCAAAATGTATTTCATGAGTGCAAAACAAAATATTTCAGGAAGCTAAACACTGAGAGCTACTTTTCTCCAACAGACCTGCACGCCAAGATATGCTAAGAGAAGTTTTAGGCTGAAGTAAAATGGTATGAGTTAAAAAGCCTCAGAAGAAAGGAAAAGAGAACACAAGAAAGGAAAGATCAGAGGAATGTTTCATAGCAATAAATATGTATTTATACCTATTAATATTATTTTAATGTTAAGTATTTAAAATTCTTGGAAAGAAAAAAAAATAATGATGTTATAACAATGTGTGATGACTGCCCCATCAGTCTGGGTCTATGGGTGACTGTAATGAACACTATAGACATGTAGCATAAGTGAGAAATGGGCTATTTTCTTTAAGACAGTGAGGTAAACATATTACAAAATGTGTTTGAGAAAATACCATATCTACTTATATTAGATTAATATGCTAAAGGAAAATTGCAAAATGTTCAGAAATGCAACCGTCTATAAGAAATTGAAATTCAAATCAAAACACATTAGTACAACAAATCATTGGGGGCAAATGTTGACTATAATATATGGTTTGGATATAATTGTTCATCTGAGTAGGAAAAAAGTCTTAGAGCATACACCATACAAACATCCCAAATGAAGTAAAAGTTTAAATATAAAAATCAAAACACTGAAGTATTTAGAAGAAAATACAGTATAGTTTATGCTATAAATTTCTTAGCAAGACACAAAAGGCACATCTTATCAAGTAAAAGTTCATTTGGTTTCAGTAAAATTTTAAATTTTTAGTTTAAAAATAGTGCTGGGCTCTCAACAATAGCCAAATTGTGGAAAGAGCCTAAATGTCCATCAACTAATGAATGGATAAAGAAATTGCGGTTCATGTACACAATGGAATACTACGTGGCAATAAGAATGAAATATGACCCTTTGTAGCAACGTGGATGGAACTGGAGAGTGTTATGTTAAGTGAAATAAGTCATACAGAGAAAGCCAGATACCATATGGTTTCACTCTTATGTGGATCTTGAGAAACTTAACAGAAACCCATGGGGGAGGGGAAGGGAAAAAAAAAAAGAGGTTAGAGTGGGAGAGAGCCAAAGCATAAGAGACTGTCAAAAACTGAGAACAAACTGAGGGTTGATGGGGGGGTGGGAGGGAGGGGAGGGTGGGTGATGGGTATTGAGGGCACCTTTTGGGATGAGCACTGGGTGTTGTATGGAAACCAATTTGACAATAAATTTCATATATTGAAAAATAAATAAATAAATAAATAAATAAATAAATAAATAAATAAATAAAATAAAAATAGTGCTGGGGCACCTGGGTGGCTCAGTCGGTTAAGCATCCGACTTTGTCTCAGGTCATTATCTTGTGGTTCATGGGTTTGAGCCCTGCACTGGGCTCTGTGCTGACAGCTCAGAGCCTGGAGCCTGCTTCAGATTCTGTGTCTCCCTCACTCTCTGCCCCTCCCCCATTGCACTCTGTCTCTCTCTTTCTCAAAGTAATAAATAAGCATTAAAAAATTTTTTTAATAGTGCTATAAACCAAAAATGCATGCCACAGATCAGAAGACTATATTTGCAATGTGTATAACTACAGAGTAATATCCATAATATATTAAGGATTATTACTAATCAATAAAGGAAAAACAATAAAATAGAACAATGGGCAAAGTTAAAAAAAATCACAGAACTTAAATGGAAAGTACACACTTAAAACATGTCCAAACTTCACTAGTTATCAGGGAAATGTAAATTAAACAATCGTGAGATACCATTTACTAGCTGTCAGGCAAAAGTTAAAAGTCTGAGAGTAACAAGTTCTGGTACACTGTAGAGCAACAGTAAATCTCAGACATTGTTCAAGGAAGCATTACTCTTTAAGTGCAAGGACTTGAAGGAGTAATTTGCCAGGGCACCTGGGTGGCTCAGTTGGCTAAGCATCCGACTTCAGCTCAGGTCATGATCCCCCAGTCCATGGGTTTGAGCCTCATGTCAGGCTCTGTGCTTAGAGTTCAGAGCCTGGAACCTGCTTCGGATTCTGTGTCTCCCTCTCTCTCTGCCCCTCCCCCACTCATGCTCTGTCTCTCTCCAAAATAATAAATATTAAAAAGAAAAAAATTAAAGAGCCATTTGTCAATACCTCATTAAGATGAATGTGTGTATTGCTTATACCCCAGGAATCCTACTGCTCAGTAAATATCCTATACTTTTGTTCCTAAAGAAACCTTTGCTCATATGCACAGTCATAACAGAAATATGTTCACTGTAACATCATCTATAATAAGAAAACATAAAAACTCTGACATTTTCATGGACAAGAAAATGGGGAAATTATTCGCAGTATAGTCATATAATTGTATAATTTATATAAATTATAAATATATATAAATATAAAGTGGAAGTATCAGCATAAAAATTAATATGTTTTGTTCATAAAAAAGAAATTTCCTAATAGCCAACATATGGAAATAACCTAAGAGTCTACTGGTAGATGAATGGATATAGAAGAAGTGTCTTACGTGCAATGGAATATTACTTAGCCATAGAAAAGAACAAAATTATGCCACTGGTGACAATACAACACAGACGGACCTAGAGGGCATTATGCTAGGTGATATAAGTCAGACAAAAAAATACCACATGATTCCACTGACATGTGGAATGTAAGAAACAAAACAAATGAACAAACAAACAACAGAAATAGACTCAAACACAGAAACCAAACTGATGGCTGCCAAAGGGGATTGGAGTGGGGGGATAGGCAAAATAGGTAAAGGGGATTTAAGAGGCACAAACTTCCAGTTATGAAAATACATAAGGCATGGAGAGGAAAAATACAGCATAGGGAATATAATCAGTAATACTGTATTAACTTTGTGTGGTGATAGATGGTAACTAACATGTTTACCATGGTGAGCATTCTATAATGTATATAATGTTGTAGATCTAAAACTCATATAATATTGTATACCAACTATATTTCAGTTATAAACAAGGAATTTGACCAAGATAAAGTTTCATACCATATTTACAAAATTTAAACTCATGCAAACAATGCTATCACCTGCTTACAGATACGTTTCTATATTTTAAACATATATGCATGCATGGAAATGATAATCACCAAAATAAGGATAGATGTTATATCTAGGAAGGATAAAGTGGAAATGGGAGAAAAATAATTTGCGATATTTTAAGTAATTAAAATGGAAAATATGTTGAGTTATAAAGATTTGAAAACCTGAGTTGTGTGTACACAGGAATTATCATGTGCACATAATTCTTCTATGGATTTGAATTTTTTCATTAAAAAATTCATATAAATAAAGGAAGAAATTGCCCTCCAATCCACCAATGCCAGATTGAGTAATGTGGACAGATTCTCTTGAATATCTTTGAAGGCATTTGAGAGCTAAAAACAAGGAAAGGAAAGGAGGTATACATTGCTGGCCTAAATCCAGAGGACAGCAGAGCTCAGGCAAGAGAAGTGAAGAGGTCTGCTTTTTTCACTGGAGATATTTATAGGGTGAATATGGATATGGTAGATATGGATAGGGTGGCTGAAAGGTTGAACTTTCTAATATTTTAAAAATTTTTGTATAGAATTAATTTCAAACTAACATAAAGGGTTCAAGAATAAAAATATTCAGTACATACTCCTAAACACTTTATACCAATTCAGTTGTTAATAATTTATGCTATTTTCATACATACCTAATTTTTATTTTTTTTTTATTTTTTTTTTTATTTTTTTTTTTCAACGTTTATTTACCTTTGGGACAGAGAGAGACAGAGCATGAACGGGGGAGGGGCAGAGAGAGAGGGAGACACAGAATCGGAAGCAGGCTCCAGGCTCTGAGCCATCAGCCCAGAGCCCGATGCGGGGCTCGAACTCACCGACGGCAAGATCGTGACCTGGCTGAAGTCGGACGCTCAACCGACTGCGCCACCCAGGCGCCCCTAATTTTTATTTTTTGAAACATTTGCATATAGGTCAATATATTATGGTTCTTTATCCCTAAATACTTTAGCCTACAAGTATGACCATTCTTTTAGATAATGGCAGTATGGTTAACAATTTCAGTACATTTAACATCAACACAATATTTTGACCAATTTTATCAAATGACAAAATAAAACCATTTATAACATTGCCCCCTCCAATACAATATCTCATCTAAAGTCAACTTTTCAATTATTTGCCAAGTCTCTATAGCCTCCTTTAATATGGAACATTTTTACAGCCTTTCTTTAACTATTATGATATTAATAACTTCAAGTAGTGCAGTAACACCCTTTAAATAGAACTATCCTTGTTTTTTTCTGATATTTCCTCATTAAATTCTCAGTCAAAATACAATATAAGCATCTTAATGTCCTCTGCAGTGTATGACATCTGGAAATTATGATGTCCCATTCATGTGCCCTTCATTTGTAACACCAATTTTCTCCCTCTGAGTATTGTCTGACTGTTCCACTGTATAATGATTATATTCCCTTGCAACCAATAAGAAACCTGACATTTTTAAAGCCCAACAAATATACTGTTACTTATCAAATTTTTCTCCTAAACTTAATATCTATAGATGATCCTTGCCTAATTCAATCCTCATATGATACTTGAAAATTACTTATCTTCCAACTCCAGTACTCTGAATTTAGCACACGTACATGGCATTCTACTGTAAGCAATAGTCCAATTTTATGCCTTGTTAATTTTATGCATTAATGGTTATTTACATGTATTTATTGTTGATACAGATTCATGAATCCCTGCATCTGCAATGGTTTATAATTCATTTTTGTATTTCATTACTTTTGTGTTCAAATTGCCTAATATTTGACCAGTGGGAGCCTCTTTGAGATGGCTTCTTTATATATTTTATAATTCACCATCATTTATTTTTAGCAATTCCTTACTTTTCCTGCACAACAAAATATTCCAAGCTCATTCTGTATCTTGTTCCAGCCTTGGAATCAGCCAGATTTGGGGGGATTATTGGTTTCAGCAGTACTTTCAACTGTCTTATGGGAGTATAACAGAGACTGGAAACCAGAGCTTAGTAAGAGAAGTGGCTCTGCTTAAATGCTCACTTTGGAACAGAGCCTTAAAAAAATGTATGGTAAGAATAAGGTCAACTTAAAGCAAATAGTCAACTGCAGTGCAACTTCAAATCATCTCATTCTCTCAAATTGGATTAGCATGATATCAGTCTGCTAATGCCTAATTCCCTTCAAGAATCACACACAGAACTTAGAGAAAGGTAATATCATCCTAATTATCAAATTACTTCCAAAAATACATCTAGAATACAATTAAGAAATAACTAGGCACATAAAGAGAGGAAAACATGGTGATAATAAAGAGACACAACAGATGGTAGAAAGGGATGCACAGAAGTTCAAATTCTTGGCATTAGCTAACTTTTAAAAGGTTGTGCTTAAAATATTTGAAGAGGAGAGGCACCTGAGTGGCTCAGTCAGTTAAGCGTCTGACTTTGGCTCAGGTCATGATCCCACAGTTCAGAGTTCAAGCCCATGTCAGGTTCTATGCTGACAGCCTGGAGCCTGCTTAGGATTTTGTGTCCCTCTCTCTCTGCCCCTGCCCTCTGCTTGTGCGCTCTCTCTCTCTCGCAAAACTAAATAAACATTTTTTTTTAATTTGAAGAGGAAAAAGTTAATATTGAGAATTTCAGCAAAAAACAGAATACAATATGTAATAAACAAAGGTATAAAGCTGAATATGAATAAGTATAATTAACACAATTTATGGCTTATCTTAATTTTAACAGAAGTGAAACAGGGATGCTTGATATCACCATTTCTATTAAATGTTATTATATGACCTAGCATATGTGGTAAAGCAAGAAAAATATTGAAAAGTTAAAAAAAAAGACTGGGAAGAAAAATAATACTTATATTAGTTTTAAATAATATTGTTATCTACAGGAAAATATCAAAAGTAGATATATATAAGGTATTAAAATTAATAATTTTGGTAGGGTTTTTGGATATGAGCTCAATGAACACAAATAAATGCATTCTTGTATACTAGAAACAAGAAGATAGGAATTTAAAAACTGAAATTCATTTAATACATTAGAAACATCACTGTCCATGAATAAATCTAACAAAGAGTGTACATGACTTCTATGTAGAAAACTTATAAAGTATTATTAAAAATTTTTTAAGGCAAAAAAAAATTTTTAAGGCTTGTATAAATGGAGGAATATGACATGTTTATGGTTCAGAAAACTTAATATTGTACGCATGTAAATTCTCTACAAACTGATGCTTAATAATATCTCATTAAACTTTTAGCTTGGCAAGGTGATTATAATGTTTATATGTAAATATGAGAATCAAGAATAGACTAGCACTCTTGAAAAATAAAAGTGTAAAGACTTCTTTTACCAGATTTTAAGACTTCTGAGTCACTTATTAGGATAGTATAATGTTAGCACAAATATACACAAATGTACTAATGGAATAGCATGGAGTACCTAGAGACAGATATATGGGCACATAATTTGTGATAATAATGGTAGTGTACATGAAAAAGAAAAGAGAGCTACTTTATTAAATGGGGGTGGCTCAATTAAATATCCTTGTGGAGAAATACAGAACTTGATTCTTACATATAACCAGATACAATCATTTCCAGGTAGATTATAGATCATAATGAGAAAGGTAGAGCGATATACTTTCTAAAAAAATAACAAAAGATAATATTTTCACATTTTTCATGTTAAGGAGAGATTCCTTAAATAAGATACAGGAAATAATAACCACAAAGGCAAAACCTTGATAAATTTCACAACATTTAAATAAAGAAATAATGTTCACGAAAAGACATAATTTTGAGAGAGTTAAAGGCAAGTCACATACTCAGAGGAGATATTTATAATATATTTAATTAAAATTCATTGATATTTAGAAAATTCCTTCAAATTTTTATGAAAAAGGGACTCAATCCAAAAAAAAAATAAGAATGAGTTTTGAACACACACTTTAAAAGAGAGGGTTGTCTGGTGACCTACAAGTTCATGAAAAGTAGTTTGACCTTATTAATAATCAAGGAAATAAAAATTAGAACCACAATGATACAGATTCTATGTCCAACAGGATAAAATATATATATATATTGACTGACCATCACAAAGATGTGGAGATATTAGAACTCTTGCACACTGCTAGTAGCAGTAGCCCTTTAGAAACCACTTTAAAAGGATTTTGGCACCAATCACATAAAGACAATGAATATCTTATGATTTACTAGTTGTACTCCTAGCTAAACTTATGCACATTTGTGGCAAATGACATGTTTCTGTGTTAAGAATGCCATTGTAGCACTGAATGCCATTGTAGAATTATTTATAGTTTCCCAAAGCTCAAGCAACCCAATGTCCATTAATAATGAACTATAGCATATTTATCAATGGAATATTATACAATTAAATGAATGAATAACACATATCTACATAAATTAATCTGATGAAATCTAAAAACACAATGCTGCATGAATAAAACTAGAAAAAAAAAGAACACAAACGGCATGCTTTTCTTTACATAAAACTTAAACAGGTAGTGCTGCAAGTTATATGTAAAACTGTCACAAATATATGTAAAACTGTAAAAACAGTAATATATGACAAGGAAACAATTATCATACAACAAAGATAGTGGTTATTTTGAAAGGGAGAAACTATCTAGTTATTAAGAAAAGGTAGTATTCTATTTCTAGACCAACTGAAAGTTATATTGATATATGTGTTGTTATATATCTTTGTTTATTTGTACTTTCCTATTTTTCTTCCATATTTTAATTTAAGAAAATTAAAATTAAAAGACGGCATGGAGAAAATATCTGTTCAAAACCTTTCTGCTTTATTCTATACACCCAGTGGGAAATGACTTACTTGAAAATGACTTAAATGACTTAAAATCTCTCTAAATCTCTTCAAGCACAACCATCTTTGTTTTTCAACAACACTTGCCTACTCTTCCATGGAAAGCACATCCAATATAAACTCTAGCCAGGACAAATGACTAGAGAAAACCAGGCTATATCTGTTTCCACCATTATTACAGAATTGCAGACTGGAGGGTGGCTAGAAATGTGACTGGAAAAGTAAACAAGGGTTAGATTACAAAAGGGTTTTTTTTTTTAATTTATTTTTTTATTTTTTAATTTTTTTGCCAAGAATATAAGGACAAACTCTATGTTCACCTTGCCCACATGCCAACCCTGGAATATAGCAACTATGGCTGAAGAAAAGAATGAATAAATGTTTTTGAACTTTAAAAAATTATGGATTTTATCAACTTACCTCAATGAGGGTCTTACAGAGGCTAAAATAAAGGAATACAGATAAATGCACCAGCATGATTCATGATATATAGTATATCCAAAGCACATTATTTTCTTTTAAGTCTTTGAGCAACTTATTTATATTTAGGCCATAACTCTACCTTTAGTAAAATGTGAAGAAATTGTTTTAATGTGCTAGGGTTGCCTTATAAAATACCACAGATTGAGTGACTTAAATAAAGAAATTTATTTTCTTACAGTTTTGGAGGCTGGAGTCCACGATCAAGGAACTGGTAGGGTTGGTTTCTCTCTTTGGCTTACAGATGACTGAATTCTGTGTTCTCATATGGTCTTTTCTCTGTGGGCACATACCCCTGGCGTCTTTCTTTTCCTATAAGAACCAGTCACATTGGATTAGCACACTGCCATTATGACCTCATTTAACCTTAATTCCCTCTTTAAAACACCTTATCTCCACATATAGTCACATAGTGGTTAAGGTTTCAGTATATGAATTTGGGGGGGACATGATTCAGTCAATCATGGGGACTAAATTAACTTGAAGCTTTCCTCCAGCTATAATTTCAAAAGAATCTTTAAAATAGATAACCACAGAGCCACACAGCCTTGAAAAGATAGTGTGGAAAGAAATATACCTGTCGTCATGTGTGTATATGTGTGTTTGTGTGTGTATGTATATGTGTGTGTGTGTGTGTGTGTGTGTGTGTGTTATAAAACACTCTCCAAATCAAACTTCAGTTTATAGATTCACATGTTATTTAGTATCTCTAATCTCTGGCTTTTGTTATTACCAGAGAATTTTTAATAAAGGACTGCATGCATTGAGTTCTATGATAGGCTGAAGACAGTTTTTTGGTTGTTTTGTTTTGTTTTGTTTTTATGTGGACCATGCATATAATCCTTAGGGAAGGAGGAAGAGAAAAAAATGTGAAGGATATGAAGACTAAGAGAAAAATGGATTGGTCTTCAGATACTTCCTAGCAAGGGAATAGTCTTCAAAACATATAAACACAGCTTAACCATGTACAGAGACATGGCAAATCACTCTCTTTTTCTTCCTGTCCCAATCCACTAAACCAGATATGGGGTTCTGCCTCTTAAGAGCTCTGTGATATAAAACCATTTTAATAAGCTCTGCTGAAATCCTATTTCTTTTACAAAATGGAAATAAGTGCATTTAACCTGAAAAAAATTGGGAAGATTGAATGCAACAATGTATATCAAAGACCTGGAATATTATAGCACGTGCAGTTCTTAATGATCTTACCCTGAAGTTTTAGTAAAAGTCTTATATAATTTTCATAAACTAATTGGGTTTTCATTGGAAACCAATTCTAGTGTCATTGTGACATGTTTGCAATGTTATTCTGCCCTATAAATAGTGATTAATAGTCATAGATAACTTCATACCTGATGCTATTTCTTTTTCATCAACTATGGGAGAACATCTTTTCATCCAGTGATAAAGCATCACAGGGGTAAGATACATAAAATTTTCATCGTTACTATGTTTGATGCTACTTTGCTTTTAAATAAATGCATTATTTTAGTTATTTTTAAGTCATCCCTTTATTTTCATACTCAAAGGATAGGGATAAAGATAGATTTTTATGTTTTTAATCTATTTCATAAAGTTACATACGTTAACCACTTGCCCTTCCTCATTAAGGAAACCAACTAAACCATAAATTTATTAAAATATGCCAGCTATGCCGTGAAGTCTCTCAATAATGCCGAAAAGGAAAACATAAATAACTGTTTGGATCAAAATAGAGACTGAGGTCTGAAAGAGAGGTTAAAATTTATTTATGAAGAGAGAATCCATGACTACTGGAAGTAATTTTCCTTTTTGGGGCTTGATAGCTCAATTCAACCTAATTTGGAAGGTACAGTAGTCCCCTTTGCCAAGATCCCCAATGGATGCCTTGAAACCATAGGTAGTATTACTAAACCCTATGTAAACTATGTTTTTTCCTATACATACATACCTCTGATAAAGTTTAATTTATAAATTAGGCACAGTAAGAGATTAACAACAATAAGTATTAACAGAACAATTTTAACCATATACTGTAATAAAAGTAATGTGAATGTGGTCTCTCTTCTCAAAAATCTTACTGCACTGTACTCACCCTTTTTGTGATAATGTGAAAGATAAAATGCCTGCATGATGAGGTGAAATGAGGTGAATGAAGTAGGCATTGTGTTTTAGCATTAGTTACCATCGATTTTCTGAGGATACATTAGAAAGGAGGATCATTTGCTTCTGGACCACAGTAGTCTCTAATTGAAGCCATGAAAAGTACAACCTTGGATAGGGGTTTGAAGGGGAATAGTTTTGTGAAAGATACTCTTTAATGGGACACAAGCCATTGCTGAACAGAGTGATGCCTTTATGACATATCAAGAATTATTTTACAATGTGTGTAGTGGACATGTCTCATTCTAGTCCGCATGTAATGATATGTTTGTTGCTATCCTGCTGTGATGATTAAGTTTTAAAAAGGTGTTTAAATGAAAGCCTAACTAACCAGAAGTTTAGCTCATATCCCTGTTATTGAGGAAGGAATAACTTTGTCACGCTGTTGCATTCAGTACAGATTTTATTTTTAATTCCACAGTGACTTTAGTTAAACCTTAAGTACTCTCACCTCCATTAAAAACAGAAAAAAAAAAGCTAGTATTGATCTTTGCATTTATGTTTAAGAGTGAGCTAGGGAGATAATTTATATAGTACAGTCCTTAAGAGTTCCATTCAGTAGTGAGAACCTGGGTTCCAAGCCTGTTTCTCCCACTTGCTGGCCACATGCCCTTGTGAAAGATGCTTATTCAATCTCTGCCTCAGGGACATTCTCAATAAAATGAGGCTAATAAAAGTACTAATCTCAAAGAGTTCTCCTAAGTGTTAAGTTAATTGATTTATAAAGCACATATGCTAGACAGTGGCCCCTGGTATACTTTAATAAGCTTTTTTCTCTCAATTATAAACATTGAGTAATCAATACAGGCATGTTCCTAAAGAAATCAAAATATGTTTTATTAATAAAGTGTAGTTTACTTTTTAAAAATACCACTTATTATTTTCAATGCTTGATATGGTATTTGCATTAATAAATGCCTTTCATATTTTTGCAATGTTTATTATTGCAGAAGAGCTTACTCCAGAAGAGCTGTGTTTTGGAATTTGCCAAAGACAATCTACAACTGGGTATGAAATGACTGAACAACAGCAATCTTATTTGCTTGATTATTTAAATCACTAGAACCAGTTTAATTCAGCCACAATAAATAGTGTAAGTTGTTAATATAGTAGAAATGATTAGTTAACTATAACAGTTTTCTTTATGATTTACACATATTATAAGTAAAATCTGTCTTAATTGACTCAATTATGTATATATAGAATTAATAAACAATAACCATGTATAGTCAGAATTCAAATAAAGTTACAAGCTTTGTGTCAAGCTTCTAGTATTCTTGTCTTGTTTTGTTTTCACCTCTTGTTCCTGAGAATAATAAAGGTTTTCACATTGTCAAGACTCAAATTCTTAAATTAAACCATATGCCCCCCTTTTTTTCTTATCTATAATGTTGTAAATTGCACCAAATTTATAAGTGAATTGAATGCAGTTGTATCATAGGGTTTCCACTTTGTGGAAATGACTTTTACCACTTAAATCTCACAAGCGCTTTTTGGAAACCCACACTTTCAATCTCATAAGCTTTTTTTTTCCTTTCCTCCCCCCAGGTTTTAGAGCTCTTTTGTTTGGAAAACAAACTTTGTAATAAAAAAGAAAAGCCTATAGTTGCCTTAGATTCTGTTTATAGTTTCTTTTCTTATACATTGGGATTTCTCAAATCAGGGGAAAATAAGAAGGGAAACAATAATAACTTTATTTACTGAGAAATTTGAGTCAAAAATATTAAAAGGAGACAAAATTTACCTAATATAGGTCATAGTGGATGGCCTAGTCAGTTCACTTGAAGGCATTTACCCATTATAAATGAAGAATATGCTCACAAAAAGACTTGCACATGAATGTTCATAGCAGCTTTGTTTATAAGAGCCAAAACAGAAAAAAAAAACCCAAAATGCTCATAAATAGGTAAGTGGATAAACAACTTGTGGAATATATAAAATAAAATATAACTCAGCAATCAAAATAAACGACCTGCTGCTACATCCAATAGCATGGATTCTTCTTGAGAAAGCTATTTTTTGTTAAAAGAGTTAAAAATAGTACATACAGTGTGAGCCTGCTCATTTAAAATTCTAGAAAATGCAAATTAATCTATAGTGACATAATCTAGATCAGAGGTTCCCTGTGAATGGGATGAGAAAGACAGGAAGGAGCAAGAGGAAGAGATTTCAGAAAGCACAGGGAAAATTTGGAGATAATGGATACGTTCATTATTTTAATTGTGGTGATAGTTTTATGAATGTATAAATATGTTAAAACTATTATACATTTAAAAAATGTGTAGTTTATAATATGTCAATTCTGCCTCAGTAAAGACGTAAAAATTATATGGGAAAAGCAAAATCTACTGAAATTTACCTCTTTGCTTCAATCCACCTTTTTCTAAACTCATCATCTAAGATGGATATCAGAGTGGCCTGAGTGCTCCCAGTAGATACTTGTCTTCCTAGAATTGCTAACAGATCATTTGACTCGTGGCAGACTATGATTTTATATAGCAAAATAGGGAATGTCGAGACAGGAATTCATATCTAACCAGCTCTCACAAAATTTTAAAGGATGTTGGGAGAGAAAGAATAAAATAAAAGTGAGCATGATCAATTTCTTAAGAGACCAACTGGATAGGTTAACATAGAAAAATCTTTGGGGGGCTTATCATAAGGGAATAAGTACAACAAGGGATAAGACTGGGTTTCTTTTAGGACCTTATTTCTTTCCACCAAAAATACCTCTTTGCTAAATAGTACAGGTATTTTATTTCGAACTGTATAAACTAGACCACATATTAATATAAAGCTCTTTGGTGATTGTGTTTCCCTATTAAGTTCTATCCTGCTAATAAAACAGGTATGTGCCTCATTGCAGGGTTATGAAGGCACAGAGTTCAGACTTCTAAGTGATACTCTCCAAAACTCTCTACTATAATAATTTGGTTTTCTCTTGACTTCTCATTAACATATTCCAATTATTTGACAAATAATTTCATCAATGTAAACTCCATACTGGCCTTTGTTCACTATCAATTTGAAAGTAGGTACAAAATTACTCAAACCTGTGTTAAAATAAGGATATGTGAATTATAAGGTGATCTAAAGAGTTTAGTTTTATTTGAGTATAATACATATAACATAAAATTTATGCTTTTAGCCTTTTTAAGGGTATACCTTAGAATTTTTAAAAATATTAAATTGCTTTGAAATTGTTTATATCAGGAGTTGGCCAACTGTAGCTCATTAACCAAATCCAGGCAGTCATCTGTTTTTGAAAATATATCTTCATTGGAATACAGTCATGCTCATTTTTACCCATATTTTACATGGCTACAGAGTCAAGAAGTTGCAACAGAGCCCTTCTAGAATGGAAAACCAAAAATGTTTAATGTCTGGCTCTTTATTCAAAAAAAAAAACAAGCAAACAAACAACAACAAAAAAAACTCGCCCATCCTTACTCTTAAGTAAATAAGTTATTGCTGCAACAAGAAAATTCAAAGAGTGCTACATTGATAGTCAAAAGACAGACTCTTGAGCCAGGTCTACCATTAACCGATTATGTCTATTGAAAAGCTCATCATATTTTTGTTCTCAGTCTCCTCAATTTGCATATGTTGGTTAATTTATACAATCCCTTCTGACCTGAAAATATATTCACTAAGGCATTTAATTCTCTAGTGGAGATTGTTAATACTTTTGACTCTACTCATAGTATCTTAATTCTTTGCTTCTCAAGTCTTTTAGAGATTGAAGAATGTATTCATTAATGAAAATTTCATAATGCAAACTAGACATTTAAATTATTCATTGAAGTTTACAATATCATCAGTGAGCTAAATACATAATGTTAAAATTCTAATATTCTATACTTAGCTTAATTTAAAAAAAATGCTAATCATAGCTGTATTCCTATGCTTTCAAGAGCCCATCTCTTCACTCAAATACTATTTAGGAAAAAACAAAGATTTCTCATGTCTAATGTTTAGAATTACTTCAGATTATCACCCTAGCTCTGGATCTTTTCAAACCAAATGGTATTTAGTAGTTAATAGGCAAAATAAGTGAGTCTTATGAAACATGAGAACAAAAGGCTTTCTCAGTAAGAAAACAACATTGATACCATCTAAGGAAGATCATTGTTAAAAAGGTTAAAAGAAATACAAAACTGGAAACCTATAGGTATTATTTTATTTCCATGTTCTCTGCAAAGGAGAAGTATTTAAAACAAAAATGGAGGGGTGCCTGGGTAGCTCAGTCGGTTAAGCGTCCAACTTTGGCTCAGGTCATGATCTCACGGTTTGTGGGTTAGAGCCCCGCGTCAGGCTCTGTGCTGACAGCTCAGAGCCTGGAACCTGGTTCAGATTCTGTGTCTCCCTCTCTCTCTTCCCCTCCTCTGCTCATGTTCTCTCTCTCTCTCACTCTCTCTCTCTCTCAAAAACAAATAAACATTAAAAAATTAAAAAGGAAAAAAACACTAATAGAACATTTATAGGCAAGATGAAACCACAATGAGCAGAGTAATGGACCCAAAGTGTCTAGAATTTTAATTTACTCAAGAGTCCAGTTATTGACATTTAAGATACTGAGGAAGTTCCAGGAGGAATCATAGAAACACTCTCGGCAATGGTGATTTCTCACGTATCTTGGAAAAGAGGAGACACAAGATCGAAGAAGTTTAAATGTTCTGATTTGCAAGAAGAAACTAAGAAAATTCCAGCAGTTGTTAACCAGAGAACTAGTTGTTTCTCCCTGTCAAAATGTAAAATGAATGAATGAATAACAGAGAAAATTCTGTATTTGTATTCTGTATTTCCATGTGCACCTAGGAAAGGATAAAGGAAACCATAATCTCTAAGTTTCTCAAGAATATATTATGGTCAAATAACATCATATTCTAATTCACTGGAGTTATCAGAACAGGATAGCAAAGGACACTATGTTGCTTATATTAGAACCATTTAGACAAATATCTTAGCAGCAAAAGAATGCTTAATTAAAAGGCCTACAGAAATATACACAAACATCTCCAATACCTACAACTGCAACCTGCATATTCAACAACCAACATGAAAACAAGAAACACTGTAAAGGTTTTGAATAGCTGTTATTAACCAAAAAAAAAAAATTTAAACACTGTTCTTCCGTTATATTTGTGAATACATGTGCATTTCTTTGAGTAATATAGAGACTATTATGCTATTGGTAATATATTAAAATTTCTTTAAAAATAATTTGCTATTGAGATAGATTGATTCTATTGGCTTAAAACATAAAAGTTATCCATAACAAAAGAAGACTTTTAAAGATATGAAAAGACTTATAAAACATTTAATAAAGCCATTTTATTTTACCAATTAAAAAGTAATGTTTTATAGGGTAAAGAAAGTTCTCCAAATTCCCATGGATAACAAGGCCAACTGGAGCCCCAATTCTATTCCATTTAATCCTTTATATTGAATTTGCTAGTTAGTTATCAGATCGAAACTACAGAACATCCTTACGTAAAAGAATCAAAATGAATTCTACATTCATTTGCTCTTTTTTCTATACCTTCACACATTGCGGAGATTACATCAGTAAAAACAAATAATCTTCCCTCCTATACTACTCATTTTATAGTGTGTGGGGGGTGGTGGTGGTGAATTTTCTAATTAGTCAATACTCTCATCACTAATGGTAACTAAATCTGTACATATATGTCAGCAGAAAAAAATGACTAGAAAATTATGGGAAAGAGATACGACTTACAATGATTTAATTTTAAATTTAAATTATGGTCAATCACTAGACAGAAGATTGAGAGGATTGTTCACCACTTATCAAAGTCTTAGAGGTTTTACTCTCAGGTGTTTTTATTTTTTTTAAGACTACTAAACACCGGAGCAAAATTAAAAACTAAAGTTAGAAAGTAATCAACACTGTGTTTTCTCTTTTAATTGAAAAAGCAAATGTAGTTCTGGTTCAGCAACTGTGGCTTAGAATTTCTTTTAATTCCTCTCCTACCCCTTTCTTTTCAACAGGGTTCTTCATTTAGCTGGTGGAGATAACTAGTAATGCAAGCTTGAGTTAACAAACAAAAAAGGCATTAATAAAAAAGCACTGCATCCTCATTTCTGATATCAGAATTATATTTTTTTCTTTATTCAAGTAAGAATAAAGGTTTTTACCCTTTCCAGAAATAGAGTCATTATAATCTATCTTTGTATATTCTTTAGGATTATGTATTTTTTTCACAGTTCATTAGCTTCATAGTAAGTTTCCCTATTGTTTTATAATTATTCATTTCACTACAGAAAAATGTTTTATCTTGATAAATAGCCTTAAAAATTAAGCATTTTAAATATCTCGGGATTTTGCTCAGTGTTTTTAGAGATAGTTTTCCTTTCTATCAATCAGCCTCCTATCCTTCTATCCCCACCAAAGGGAAAAAAAATATGGAGAAGAGATGCATGAAGGTCATCACTGAAGAGTCATAAACCATTGTGAATAATGTCAGAACTATAATTTAATTAGTGCCCCATCTGTCACTTTCTGTTTGACGAGCACTAAATGTCCAATTATCATTTAATATCTGCTCTAATCAGTTCTGGCAAATTTTGCAGGCACACAAGAGATGACATTAATAGATGAAAGTGAGGCTACTCTTGCCACATTATCAGAAAGAAATCTTGAACAGCACTGACTTACAATTGGGAAGGTAAGAATTTATTCCAATTAGTGGTAACAACGTTTTGTATCAATGATGTTGTGAGGTGTCTAAAAAAGAATTCTTTGTTCTCATAGGAAGTTAATGAAATAGCTCTGTCTATGATTTTTCAGGAGTTATTTTATGGATTCCGAAATAAAAAAAAATATCATCTATGTACCCAACTATCCTTGATGCAATATCTTTAAAAGCCATCTTACTTCTGGGTTAGTCATCTGCCTCTTGTAAACTAGTTTTTCCACAAACACAGGCATTATTAGGGTGCAATGAAACTACAGGGAGTTTTGTAAGTAAACCATATGCTTAGTGCATTTAGTATATTGTCTTTTGTAAAATAGAAATGTGATTCAGTAAGGGAGTCTCCATTTAAAAATAATAACACTGCAAATTTTATCTAATTTATATAACAGTGAAAATAATGGAAATGTTACAAATTTGGTTCCTATTGCCAAAATATTATATCAGTGTTCCATTTGAGGCTACTACTTAACATTTTGGTTTAATTTTTTTAAAATTGGAATTATAACCTGAATTCTTTCACTGTTGTCAAATTATTAAAGCATCTGATATTTTGTGCACCATTCTTATCAATACTAACATTTTTCCTAGTGTTTCTTCACCATCTTTATCTTACCGTCAAGATGAGGGGGAAAAAGGCTTTTATTATTGATTGAAAAGGTGAAAACCA
Source organism: Prionailurus viverrinus (assembly GCF_022837055.1). Lineage (NCBI taxonomy): Eukaryota > Metazoa > Chordata > Mammalia > Carnivora > Felidae > Prionailurus > Prionailurus viverrinus. The sequence goes on along the minus strand of NC_062562.1, from coordinate 103,091,759 downwards.
TCAATAAATTTCACGTTTTCCAGAGAATAATTGTAGCAGAAGAGATTATTTTAGATATAAAAGAAAATTGAGGCCAAGAGAATCGTTTAACTTGCTTAACATTGGAACAAAGACTTTTGAAAATTATTTCTTCCTGCAATGTTTTATATTAACTATATCTCCTTAATCAGAATTTAGTATGAGGTAGATATCCCTAAGATAAATAAAATGCACTCTATTCAACCAACAAGAAAAATTATTAAACATCTATATTGTGTCCTATTTTCTAGATTTTGTACCAGAAAGGAAGAACGGAGTTAATGTCACATAGATTCAAAATAGTAAAATTCTGATTTTGAGTTATTGGGATTACAATCTAGCTGAGGGGCTTCTGGAAAAAAAATATAGTTTTAGTTCATACAGGTTATCTGTATATGCTTATGAAATAAATATCTAATAAATATTTGACACCTTCTAACACATGGTCTATTCACTGCAGTCTGTTGTGCTTCATCTTATTCCAGTCCTGCCTCTCTTCTTTTGCCCAATAATGTACAAGCTAGAATGAAAAAGAACCAGTAATATGCCTGTCTGCCTAAAATGTGAGCAATAGTAAAAAGCAAATTCTCAAACAAAACCTCACGTCCTCAAATGTAAATGTTTATCATCACAAGAGAGATCAAAGGTCCTTATTGATTCAAAATTGAATTATTAATTTTTCCTAATACGTGTTTTCATTAACAATCATTAAAGGCTTTCCTTGACTGGCTATTCCCTTTAATGACAAAGTACATTTCACAGAAATTTGGGGCCCAATTTAAATATTCTTCCTAAATGAAGTGACTTGTATTTGCAATAGTTATCTTTCCCATGAAATGTGCTCAGGAAACTGAACTTTATATACCTCTTGGTAGTTGCTAATAAGACAAAGAAGGTTTTGACAGGTCCTTTCCAGTCATCATGACTAGAGATTTAAAATATAGCTCCTGCCCTTACACTGTATATTTCAACTATATTTCTGGTGGGAAAAAACACATCATTACTAATACATTTATATTCTTGTAAGACTGAAGCTGAGATTTAGCTGAATGTGGTTTGATTTTGGGAAAAATTTGTCAGGCCACTGTACTTCTATTTGACTCCTAATTATATTATCTACCCCAAAACACAGTTTGACTCAATGTTTGTAGAGAATAGAATCTTGATCTCTGCAACTTTGGCAGAGGAAAGAGAAAGAGATTGTACCACTACTGTATGTGAGGGTGAGTTCTCATTACGGGTGTCTATGTATGTATCCGTTGACCTATAACTTGTAATAAACCTGCTGAGCGTATGAGCCAGAACTTTCATTGTCAGATTTTTTAAAGCATAGGCAGGGAAATCCTGAGTCACAACCTAAGGAAGTTCTTGAGGAGTTGGGTGGGGATAAACCAGCAAATTTAAACCCCGAAGTATTCTTTCCTCATAGGAACAGAAAACCATTTAAGACCTTTTCTGTGAGAAGGTATATTATTGATTCCATATGCCAATGTTACAGTGCATGCTTCAAAGAACAGCCTTAATTTTGAACAATACTACAAGACTCTATTAAAAACAAACGCTTGTAGGCTCTTAGCCTTATATAAATGAAATATACAGTGTTTTCATTTTTGATGTTTGGAGCCAAGGGACTCATTAAGCTACCCCATCAGTATTTGTTTCTTTGTTCAGACTCCTTAACTGACACATGGTTCATTTTATCCTAAATACCATGAGGAACTAACAGAGAACACTTTATTAAATAGAAAAAAAGATATGGGTTTCATCTTGGTTTGGAAAATGTGATGTCAGAAGAAGCATCACCTTTATAAGCAAAGAACAGCTGTCGGAGATCTGACCTAAGGATAGAAACCTGATTCTTCTACTAGTTTACTCAATAGCTTTTACACTCAGCTCCTCAGTGTTAACTTTCTGTTCATCTCTGCTTTAGGAAATTCACTTTGGACTATATGTGGTACTAACAGGAAACCAGACAAAATATTTATAGTATATTGGAGAGTTGCTAATTCCTAGCAAGGGAATATGTGATTTCTGCTTTCTCTGATCTCAGTGGTTCAGGGAATAGTAATGTCCTGGGAAGCTCTAAAAAGACCAAGAGTCCTTTAGTCAATAACCTTTTTTTCCCTTTCTCTAAGATTGCAAAATTGCCTCACAACCAGAGGGCATTCACTCCAATTCTGTCTAGGCTACTTCATACTAATACTAATTAATTAAACACATATTTAAATCAGATAATCAAATAACGCAGGAGATGAAGTGTCAAGAGAGGGCATTTCTCAATTTTCTAAAGTTCTGTGAACTTTAATTAAGACTTCTGAAAATCTATATCATTCTGTAAATTTACTCTTTTCACTTAATGACTTGAACTTTGTGTGATTATGAAAGGAAGTCTCTAAGGGCAACAGAACTCAGTGGCCACCCATCTGAAACACTCATCTTATGATCCTATCCAGTCAATTTCTAAACTTTATGCCTCTCCAAACAAACATTTAACCAAAAATAGTGCCATTATTCTTACAGCTTAGAAAATATTCTATCAACTTCTGTATTTCGTATTAATATTAAATATCCTGGTTAAAATTTTCTCCTAATGCGACCTAACATAACCAAAAAGGACAGATGTAAAAGAGCTGAGTTCAGCTAATATGTAACAAGTAAAATGTATTTTACAGTAACATTGCTATTGTTGAATTTAATTGTTATTCTCTCACTGTGAATTAGGATTAACTCTTTAAAGCCCATAAGTGTGCTATTTATTTCTACTTCTTTAAATGTAACCACGTTCCAGGAGCCAGAAAGAGGTAATAGAACTCCAGAGGAAGTTCATCTACACTACAGTTTTATACACACACACACACACACACACACACACATAGGTAGACTAAATAAATTGGGGTCCTTGTTTAAATTCTAGATGGTGTCACGTTAGATTTGTAAACATTTCACCACCCTGAACTTCACTGATTGAGTGTCAACACTTATTTTCAAGTTTTTCAGACCGGTAAAGGTAATTTGACCCATTCACAGACAGAATCATCAAGACAGAGCAAACACTGGAACATTTGCAGGACTAAGTGCAGTAAATAATATTGCCTCATTAAAATTCAAGCTGTGGCTTCTAAACCAGATGGGTTAGCAGAAATTTCTACATAGCTCATGAAAGAAAATTGCTTATTTGCATTGAAAAAAAAACACTGTAGTTTGGACAACATTCTGGAAAACAAAAATATAGGTGGTAACCATGAAAATTTACCTTAAAAAACACAAGCCCTATTTCTTTTAATACAAATGTATACTTTTGAATTTAATATAATTTTATCAGACTAAAAAATTGTCTACTTTGCAAGAAACAGGACATGATAAAAATGTAAAAATATTTGAAATATTAATGTCATTTGTAAATTCATTTAACATTGAAATTCATTAAACAGGTGGGTAAAAATAAACCAAATGGGTAAAGGATATCATGCTTTATTCAAGTGCAAAAATCTTAATGCACCGAAAGAAGCAGAAAGAGAGATATTTCTTATTCAGTATGCTCGCTAACCACTACTTTATAGTCAGTAATGACATGCACACTTTGTAGAAAATTTTAGAAAATAAAGATTGATAATTGTTGGAAACAAACATAAGAACAACTGGAAAATAGGATTTTCCCTTCATATTTATAGTAAAAAAAAGTATACAGGTTACTTTTACATTGTTAATATGAAAAAGAAAGTATGGGAATTATAACAAACTCTTACTATTATTTTCAAGTTAAAAAAAGGTTTTAGGGGTTTCAAAAACAAGATCCACTCTAAGCCTCTTTTTATAAGATGACTTTATGTGCATTACATAATTTAAAAATATTTTTTAATAAGGTGACTTTAAACATATCACTTCATTGGAAGACACGGGAGGACAGATAAAATCAACATAAACCAAGATTTTCAGAGCCATTTAGAATACTCTCAACTCACTTCCTTGGGTATTACATCACAATTAAATCAATGGTGTGAGAATGTAGATATGATTTTTAACAGCTAAATGGAATAACAAAGTTTTGTCTCTTAACTATGTATTTTATCTGTTTGTGAAGATAGCTCTTATTCTCCCCCACAAAATAAGCATACTATGATACAGAACTGATAAAAACAACTTTAAGTGATAATAGCTTATTGATTTATTAATAATTGTCAACTACTGTGAGCTTGTCACTGCTCTAGACAACTGGGAATTCGGGAGTAACTGAGAACAATTCCCCTCCTTCATAAAGCTTAGAGTCAAGTCTCCACTATTAGTTTCTATTTGCCCTTTATATTAAGAAAGCATTTTTAACATCAACAACATTTTCATTATTCTCTACAGACACAGAGTGCTTTGTTTAGTTGTGTTTAGTATTCACCTTAAAAACAAAATGCTATTAAAATTTTTGTTGAGGTAAAAAAAAAAGAAAGCATTTCTAGTCATTTTTATTTTTAAACTGCGCACACCAGAAAAAAATGAAATATAGGCAGAAATATTTATTTTAAGGCTAACACAATTGCTTTTTGTAAACCGATTTACTTTATGTAGATTACTATAATCAATTTTCCTCTTCACAGTTAAGAAATTTATTTATTTGGGAAGGAGACTAGAATTATTTGCATATATTGTTTCTTCATATCATTTTGCCATAAGGGCAAACGATTTTACATTCAAGAAGCACCAAGACATAGAGACAAGTCAAAAATAACATGAATAGGTAAGAGAAAGTGTACCCAAAACTCAAGTGTGAATTATAAAGGATATGGCAAATTTAATGTTTTGGGTTCCTAATATGGAGAATTATCTCACTCTTTTCAAAGCAGCAGAAAGCGTTTTAGCTGAATGAAAAAAAAATACCCACAATCAACCTACCTATTAATAAGAGCTGTCAGTCTCAACATTTCAGAGGAAAACGGCAATGAAGATATAACACATACATATTAAGGGAACTATTTTTGGTTTAGGAACCTGTAATTTTTGTGTAACAGTTAAAGTGTGCATCTGTTCTCTTATTTCCAATGAGGAAAAACATGATCATCCTCTGAAAGCATTTTAGTATATTTTTTAAGCAAATGTGTTTTTTACCCAACAATAAGTCACTAGAATAGGCGTAAGATGAAAATGAAAAAAGACACGAGACAAATTAAACATTATGGCAAGTTTTCTACTTTCCTACACTTACAAAAGAGTTACTTACCCATTTGTGTGAATCTAGGCCTAGTATTGGTCTGTAAATGCACTACCATGTTCAGGAGCCAGGGATACCATTAAGAAAGAAAGTCCTCAAAACTGGCTTCTTGAAAAAAAAAAAAAAGGATATCCTCATATCCTTTTATTTATCTCATCTCCTTTTGTAACTTTTGTTTCCCTCCATTTATACTGCTGTGACAACATCAAGTAATGCTCATGCTTCCAGTCCCTTCTATGTGTTCTCACCGCCCCCGCCCCCCGACTCCTTTAATGCCATACATCAACAAATACCTGGCCAATCTTTCATCCTCTCTGAGTCTTTAAAATGACCGATGTGCTAATATTGTTTACATCTTAGAGGGAATGTTCTACAGAGTTTTAGAAAAGGCTCTGAATTATGTTCAGTGTCTGGAATCTCTACAAAGTATCTCATCTTTCCTCAAATTATTGCAACATTAGTAGAGGTGCAAGTAATGCTTTAATTTTTAAATGGTCTGCAAATCCTTAGAAATGAAACTGAGCTATCTCAGGCTACATACTATGTCCTGCATTCTTGGTTGTGGATATGCATAAAGTAATAAAGAGGGAAGGAATAAAAAAAAATGAATAAATTCTAAATTTGTCTCTTGAACAACCGCAATAAGGACTTTTGACTTCCCAGTTTATCTTGAGTTGCCTTTTTTTTTAAATCGATATAATGAGAGTATATTTGCTAATGTAGAAGGCCCTATCTTCTGAAAATGGCTTCAGAAAAAGATAGTATAATTGTCCTGATGTCCCTTCCTCCTTCTACCTAACCCTTTAATCAAACATATATATTCAAGTACATAAAATTTTAAATGTATAAAATTTGCATTTCGATAAAATACTTTAAATTGGTTCTACTATATCATCAATGAAAAAATTTAAATCATCCAATATATTATTATAATAGGAAGCTTCCCATGGGAGGAGATGATAATAAAGACAAGAACAATTGGGATTAATTGAATTACTGAGCAATGAAGGCAGAGACAGGATGATTTCAACAAAATAAAAAAGAGTAACAATATACATACACCTTCATGAAAGGAGGTTTTGGCATCCAGAAACATAAGACCCAGCTAAAAGCAGGCAAACAATTTTTTTTTAAGAGGAAAGGGAATTTTTCCTATTCCAAAATTGTTTTGTTAGATTCAAATGAGTTGTGAAGGTCACCGAGATAATAATCTAAATAGCTTTAAATATTACTTTAATCTCATTGGCACAGTATCTCAGAGCAAGAACACAACACCAGAAGATGATATCCAGACAATCCCGAGATTATTCAGGTCATTGACACTCACTGCATTTATACGATATCACTGAATAAGTTTCCACAGGAAAAAATGTTGCTATGGGTTGGACATTTGTAAAAGCTCATTTCATGTCACTAATTTGTAGAGATGAGAAATAAAATATTATGCATTTATAAATTTAAAAAGTGAGTTTCTGATAAATGTAAAAAGAAAAAAAAACTTATGGCCTTAATATCACAAAAGAATTTCCCTTATATTACTACTAATATAAACACTCTGCTCAAAATATGAGGACCAATATCTAGGTGCCAAGAAATGTGTGGACTAGGACTACGATGAGCACAGGTTTTCAATGGTTTTCTGGACACTTTCTTGTATATCTCATTGTGCACTGCAGTACAAACAGAACTAGTCAGCAAGAAAGTTTGACTGATAAAGCATTTGTCATGATAAGAAAAAAAATTAATTAGATAAAATCAAGGAAATGATGACTGCTAAACCATTTACATTCACAGACATGTGCACTATTTGATTATTTGCCAAAATCTTGGTATTTTTAATGTACAGAATAAGGACAAATCAGTACAGTGTATAAATAAATGATAGCTAACAATATTTAGCATTTGTTATTTTAGACATTTTAGATCTCATAGGATGTTCTTGTACTTTAGTCTGAAAGGCAAATTTTACATTTAAAACATTTTTTTTAACGTTTATTTATTTTTGAGACAGAGAGAGACAGAGCATAAATGGGGGAGGGTGAGAGAGAGGGAGACACAGAATCTGAAACAGGCTCCAGGCTCTGAGCTGTCGGCACAGAGCCCGACGCGGGGCTCGAACTCACGGACCGCGAGATCGTGACCTGGCTGAAGTCGGATGCTTAACTGACTGAGCCACCCAGGCGCCCCTACATTTTAGAAAATGTAAACAGAATTAAAAATTATTTTTCTAATAGAAATGTGGATACAAAATGAAGTAAATCAGCTGTTGAAGAGAAGGTAAATAAATCAACAAGAAGTTAGAGTCAAAGGCAAAAAGAATGAGTACTTGATAAAAGAAGGAGGATTTATTAATTAGCAAATATCTATGTAGTACTCACCATATGTCAGGCCATGTTACAGACTTGTTTGTGTATGTGTGTGGGTGTATGTGTATGTATTCCTAATACCAGTCCCATTATCCCCATTTTGTATTAAGGAAAATGAAGTATAGATATAGTCACTAACTACCCATCATTGATGCAGAGCTGGGTTCAAACCCAGGAAGCTCATTCCTTAGATGTGGTCTTACATGCTATAAAACATTGCCCTTCAAGTAATGCTACTAAAGAATATGTATACAAGAGAATTTAATAAACCAAGGAAACAGAAAAATAGAAAAAGATCAAATATGGTTTTGGGATTAGTTACTGAGACAAGAAAAATAGTTAATATCTCTCCCCATAAAGCAATTCTAAAGTTGCCTTGGTGTCAAGAAAGCACAGGCAATTTTGTCCTTTCCCTTCGAAATCCAATTTATGATGTCCAAGGCTGTAAATATTCAGCAATAGCTGTGATCTATAAATATTTAATACAAATGAAGTCGTAAGTATAATTCAGACTAAATGCTAATTAAAAAAAAAAGAAGATTGGTAGTTACTTTTCCCCCCAAACTTCCAGATGGTATTTAATCAGTATACGTGACTATATTTAAGAACTGCATAATTTAAATAATAATTGAAAAGCAGTTTGTCAGTTACAGCAAGCAGCGCTGGGAAAGTTTCGGTGACTTTATCACAGTCCTTTTACTACATATTTGTTCTATAATTATCCACTGTACTACCAACTTCCTTTTATCTGGTTTAATAATTCTAAAGTATTTTGTCTTTACGACCTAGAGAAAACAAGTAATATATAAACCCCTCAGAGATTTAAAGAAGCTAGACATATTTGACTACAAGCAATGTAAGAAGACTCCAATCATCTTAATATTCTACTTATGTTAAATAATAATCCCAAAGGTAGCAAATCATCTCACAAAGCATCTTAAGCAGAAGAGATAAGAAATCATTTAATCAGTGAAACTAAACATCCAACAACTATTATTAACTGATACCAATAACTAACCCACACATGCTCAACATAATTGAGCAGAGATTAACAAGTGCAATTGATTTTTTATTATCCCTGTTCAATTAAGTGTTAAGTATGTATGTATGCATGTATATATATGTATGTATACATGCATGTATGTATGCATATATGCATTATCCATGTGTTTCATAGATTCCTAAAGGTTTAATACCAATTTCATCACAGGGTAAACTTTTTGAACCATAAGCATACAAAATTAATTAACAACTTGTGTTTATATTCCAATTAATGTCTACTCATTTAGTTGAGCGCACATTAAATTTCAGTGTGTTAGGCTTTATATATAATGCAATGGTGTCTTGGTGAGAGGGGACTAGATAGATTCATTCATTCGTTCATTTGAGATAAAAGGTTGAGTTTAGTCTTCTGAGTCTTCTATCTTAACCATCACTAAAACCATGAAAATTCTCATTGAAAAAATAAGAGGTTGCAAGTTTATAAATGCTCTGATAAAGTACTTTGTGCTATGGACAAGAAAATGGTGTCTGAGTGAGTTAGAATTTGAAAGAACTGTAGAAGTCACCTAGCCTTATTATACAAATGAAGAAACTAAAGCCTAGAGAGATTAAGTAATTCACCAAAGTTTTTAAAATGAGTTTTTATTTGAACTGGAAGTAAATTCCATGATCTCTGAACTATAATCCGTGGTCTTTTAAAGCACACTAGATTTCTAAATTATATTGTCTGGAACAGAGTTCTGATAGATGTTAATAGCTACTTTGAAAAAGAAAAAAATCCCAACATCAAGGATATTTCAAAGAGAGTTACATTGTTACTAAGGGATGAACATATTATAAAGAAACCAAAAGGGATAGTATAGAAATCCAAGGCTGTGAATACAAACTTTGCTACTAATACAAATTAAAGTAATAAGAGGAGGGAGAGCTAACCAAGCATAGAACGAGAGAGTCATGTGTGGAAGATCATTTTGAGAGAAGTATGGTCTCATCAGAGACAAAAATAGACAAAAGTGACTTCAGGATAGAATGTGATAAGTTAAACATGTTTACACTAAACCCTAAAACAACTGCTAACAGAACAAAACAAAGAGAGCTTGTTGCTTAAGACAATAAAGGAAATAAAATTTAAACATAATAAATCCCAAAGAAGACAGAAAAAGTGGGAACAAAGAATAGATTGAACAACCAGAGAATAGATAGCAAGATAACAGGATAAAATTTAACTATATCAATAATAACATTAAACTACTGTGGTCTAAACCCTCCAAATAAAAAAGGAAGAGATTTTTAGACTGGATAAAAGAGAAAGTCAAAACAATATGATACCACTAAGGAACACTCTTTATAAAAACACAAATACATTAAAAGTAAAATGATAGAAAAAAATAGCCCATGTGAATACTAACCAAAACAAGCCTTTCACTGGGTATACTAATATCAAACAGGGTTGATTCAGAGAAATTAATCAAAAGGACATAACATTAAAAAAATATCTATGACCTTAATAACCAAACATAGAATACTTAAAGCAAAAATAATTAGAACTGTAAAAATAGACAAGAAATAGACAAGTTCACCATTTTGGTCAAGGATATGAATATCCTTCTTTCAATAATTGATATGAAATGTAGACAGCATATCAGTAAAATTATTGAAAAAACAATTTCAACCAATTTGACCTAATATACATTTGTAGAACAGCAGAATATACATTTTTAAGTGCACATGGAAAATTTATTAAATACATAATATTCTGAGCCATAAAATACATTAATTCTGAGCCAATTTAAATTGATTCAAATCATACAACGAATGTTCCCTTCCCACAGTGGAATTAAATTAGAGATTGATTCTTAAATGATATCTGGAAAATGACCAAATATTTGGAAATGAAATATAATCCATGGCTCACAAAAGAAATCAGAAAGGAAGTTAGAAAATATTTTGAACTGAATGACAATGAAAAAACAACGTAACATAACTGGTGGTTTGTGCTAAGGTAGGATGAGCATATTGGAGGGCATGAATTTACAGCACTAAATGCCTATATGAGGAAAGAATAGTCTTCAAATAACCTCAACTTAAACTGGGAAAAGACATAAAATAAACTCTAGACATGCAAAACAAGTTAAATTATCAAAATAAGAGTGAAAATCCATGAAAAAGAAAAGGGAAAAATAATACAGAAAATCAATGAAACTAAAACTTTTCTTAATTCAATACAAATTAATAAACCTCTTAGTTGGACTGATCAGCAAAAAGAGAAAAAAGAAATAAATTACCAGTACCAGGACTGAGTAGATGACATCAGTGTACATTCTGTAGATATGTACAAGATAATGAATGAACGTCATGAATAATTTTATGCTTTTAAATATGACAGATTTGATGAAATGAAAATATTTCTGAAAGACACAAACTATGAAATGTCATGCAAGAAGAAATAGATATCATGAATTATTCTATATTTATTAAAGAAATTGAATTTGAAGGTAAAAGCCTACCAACAAAGAATATTCCCAGGCCAGTTAACTTTATGGATTAGTTCTACCAAATCCTTAAGGAAGCAATAATATGAATTCTACACAATCTCTTCTAGAAAACTGAAAAGCAAGAAATACTCAACTCACTCTATGAAATAGCAATACCAAAACTGGACAGAGATGTTACAAGACAATGAAACATACCAACTGGTATACTTCATTAATATACACACCAAAATTTCAAGCAAAATTTTTGCAAAATGAACCTAACAATATAAAAAAGGATAATACATGTCAAGAATAATTTATCACAGGAGTGCAAACTTGGCTTAAAATTCAAAATCAATTAGTGTAATTAACCATATTAAAAACAAAAAAATACATGATCATCTCAATTAAAAAAAAACTTCTATAAGTTGTATCAGCCATTCCTGATAAAAGCTCTAAAAGAGAGTATCTTCAATCAAATAAAGGGCATCTATGAAAATCCTACAGCTAACATCATATTTAATGGTGAGAAATTACATGCTTCACTTCTAACAATAGCAACAAGACAAGGGTATTTGCTCTTGCCGTATCTATTCAATACTGTATTGGAGGTTCTAGTCAGTACAAGCAGGCAATATAAAGAAGTAAACAGCATTCAGACTGCAAACGAAGTAAAACTGTCTTTACAGATAATTTTATCATCTATGGAAAGGAGAAAATTTCATAAACTTCTACAAGTTTAGTAACATTGCAGGATATAGGATTAATATAGTAAAAGAAATTATATTTCTATGTATCACTAATGCATAATCAGAAATTGAAGTTTAAAAATACCCTTCATTTTTTGAGAGAGATAAAGGGTGAAAATGAGTGAGGGACAGAGACAAAGAGGGAGAGCAAGAGAAAAGCAGGGCCCACCCAAAGCAGGGATCATGTTCACCCAAAGACGGGCTCGAGTTCACCCAATGCGGGGTTCAAACTCACAAACCATGAGATCATGACCTGAGCTGAAGTCAGATGATTAATGACTGAACCACCCAGTCACCCAAAAATACCCTTTAAAATAGCAATAAAAATATAAAATACAAAAAAGTACTCAAGATGTGCAAATCAAAAACTGTAAAACAGGGCACCTGGGTGGCTCAGTCACTAAGCATCTGACTCTTGATGCAGGTTCAGGTCATTATCTCACAGTTCGTGGGATTGTACCTCATGTTGGGGTCTGTGCTGACAGTACACAGCTTGCTTGGGATTCTCTTTCTCCTTCCTCTCTCTGCCCCTCCCCACCCCCACCTCTCTCTCTCTCAAAAATATATTTAAGAAAAAAACTATAAAATAAAATAAACCTGTAAAACAATGAAAACCTACCCAGGAAAGGAAGAGAAATACTTTAGTCAATAGGTTGTTAAGATACCAATTTCACCTAAATTGATATATATATATATATATATATATATATATATATATATATATATTCAATACAAACTCAATCCAAATTCCTGATAGTTTTTTTTTTAAAGAAATTCACAAAGAGATTCTAAAATTCCCATGAGAGGGAGAGGTCAAGATGGCAGAACAGCATGAAGTTTTTTTGAGTCTCTTGTCCCCGAAATACAGCCAGATCAACACTAAACTGCACACCTAGAACTGATTTGAGGATTAACACAACAATCTGCACAACCTGAGTCACAGAACTCAACAGGTTTGTGGTGCGGAGAGGTGAACTGGGGGAGAAAGCCATGGAGTGCACAGAGATGTTTTTTCTTAAAGACAAAGCAGCTAGAGAGAAAAGAAAGGGTAGGCAAGGGACTGAACAAAAAAGAGAGAAAGGAGAAGGTTTAAATTCCATTAAGACTCAGCAAACGGGAAGTGCAGATTCTGAAACTCTGCAGCTAAATACCTGGTGATGTTCTGGTGGGAAGGGCGAATCCCCAGAAGCAGAGTGAAGTGCAGGGGCGTCTTCTGGCCACATGGGCGAGGCAGCTCCCCTGCTGGAAGGACATTCGGTCCAGGTGGTACAGCATCCCCATGAGCAAAGGTCCCAGCAGACCCCAGAAAATGGTCACATCCACTGGTTTTGGCACAAGGACGTTGAGGGTGAAGCCTGGTGCCAGATGTGTGCTTTAATTTTCCATAACACCCGAAAACACTGCTGCTACACAATCACTTGAACTCTTTCTGGGGTAGGCTGGCACCCAGCTGCAGTCTCTGGGCATCGGCGGCAGCACGTCCCACAGACATTCCTGGATGCAGCCGGCACCCAGCCATTACTCCATTACTCGATGAGACGCTCCCCCAGAAGGTCTGAGCAGGTCAAAGCCACAGTCCCTCAGAAGTGAGAGGTTGGGAAACAGCCGCATCTGAGATAAAACTCAGGAGGGAGGTGCTGCCCGGCAGCCTGACGGCTTGGTCACAGATAGTGTAGAAGCGGGGAGTGGACGTAAGCCGGAGACAAAGGAAGGGTGCTCGATTGCTGGTCAGGGAAAGCAGAGAGTTCTGATACTAGAGACTGGGTAGAGACTGGGTAGCTGGGTGATGCTGCTTTCACCCCTCCCGCACACGCGCCTACACACCTACAGGCACCACAACAATCCAACCCAGTACGCTAAGCAGCGCCATCTAGTGGAGAACAGAGCCATTACACTAAGCCCTGCTGAACCAGGCCAACCTTGCTCTTCAGGAACACAAGCCTCTCCACCTGCTTAGTTAACAAACCATAAAGTGCTTCATAGTTTGACTTCTAGGGAAAACCCATGTAATTTCAATTATACTTTGGTCTGTTTGCTGGGGGAAACCCATGTAATTTCAATTATAATTCAGTCTGTTTGCTGGTACATCTATTCAATTTTTTTTTTCTTTTCTTATTCTTGAATACAGAAAGAGAAAAAAAATATTTTTATTTTCCATTTCAATTAAAAATATTTTTCATTAATTTTTTCTACTAAATTTTTTACTTTTTTGTAAATTTTTCAAATTCTATTTTTTTTTACTTCCATCATTTCATTTTATTCTATTTCATTGTATTCATTTTTTCAAATTTTCAAACATATTCCTTTTTTTAAATTTTCCCCTTTTTTTCTCTGATCTATCAAGCTCCTTTCAACAACCAGAGCAGAACACACCTAGGATCTAGCGTCCTTTATTTGATTTTTTTGTGCTGTTTTTAATTATTTAATTTTATTTTTTTTCTTTACCTTATTAATTCCTTTTCTTCCTTCAAAATGATGAAATGAAGGAATTCACCCCAAAAGAACAGGAAGAAATGACATCCAGGGACTTAATCAACACAGATACAAGCAAGATGTCTGAACCAGAATTTAGAATCACAATATTAAGAATAGTAGCTGGGGTTGAAAACCGATTAGAATCCCCTCCTGTGGAGATAAAATCTAGTCAGTATGAAATAAAAAATGCTATAACTTAACTGCAATCTTGAAATGGATTCCACAGAGGCAAGGAAACAGACAGATAAGGCAGAGCAGTGATTCAGTGATATAGAGGATAAACTTATGAAGAACAATGAAGCAGAAAAAAGGAGACTAAAGCAAAAGAACATGATTTAAAAATTAGAGAAATCCGTGACTCATTAAAAAGGAGCAACAGCAGAATCATAGGGGTCCCAGAAGATGAAAACAGAGAAAAAGGGGTAGAAGGGTTATGTGAGAAAATCATAGTGGAAAACTTCCCTAACCTGGGGAAAGACACAGACATCAAAATCTAGGAAGCACAGAGGATTCCCATAAGATTCAACAAAAACCAGCCATCAACAAGGCATATCATAGTCAAATTCACAAAATACTCAGGCAAGGAAAGAATCATGAAAGCAGCAAGGGAAAAAAAAGTCCTTAACTTACAAGGGAAAATGGATCAGGTTTTCAGCAGACCTATCCACAGAAACTTGGCAAGCCAGAAGGGAGTGGCAGTATATATTCAATGTGCTGAATCAGAAAAAATATGCAGCCAAGAATTCTTTATCCAGCAAGGTTTTCATTCAAAATAGAGAGATAAAAAGTTTCCCAAACAAACAAAAACTAAAGGAGTTCAGGACCACTACACCAGTCCTGCAAGAAATTTTAAGGGTGGCTCTCTGAGGGCCGAAAAGACAGAAAGAAAAAAAAGATTAGCAAAAGCAACAAAGACTAGAAAGGACCAGAGAACACCACCAGAAACTCCAACTCTACATGCAACATAATGGCAATAAATTCACATTTTTCAGTACTCACTCTAAACATCAATGAACTAAGTGCTCTAATCAAAAGACATAGGGTAACAGAATGGATAAGAAAACAAGATCCCTCTACACGCTGTTTACAAGAGACCCACTTTAGGCCTAAGGACACCTTCAGATTGAAAGTAAGGGGGATGGAGAACCATCTATCATCCTAATGGTAACCAAAAGAAAGCCGAATAGCCATACTTATATCAGACAATCTAGACTTTGAAATAAAGACTGTAACAAGAGATGAAGAAGGACATTATATCATAATTAAGGGGTCTAGCCACCAAGAAGATCTAACAATTATAAACATTTATGCTCCAAATGTAGGAGAACCCAAATATATAAATCAATTAATCACAAACATAAAGAAACTCATTGATAATATTACCATAATAGTAGGGGACTTCAACACCCCACTGACAGCAATGGACAGATCATCTAAAAAGATCTACAAGGAAACAATGGCTTTGAATGACACACTGGACCAGATGGACTTAAAGATATATTCAGAACTTTTTGTCCTAAAGCAACAAAATACACATTCTTCTCCAGTGCACAAGGAACATTCTCCAGAATAGATCACATACTGGGACACAAATCATCCCTCAACAAGTACAAAAAGATCGAGATCATACTGTGCATATTTTCAGACTACAACACTATGAAATCAAAATCAACTACAAGAAAAAATTTGGAAAGGTAACAAATACTTGGAGACTAAAGACCATCCTACTAAAGAATGAATGGGCTAACCAAGAAGTTAAAGAGGAAACTTAAAAGTACATAGAAACCAATGAAAATGATAATACCACAGCCCAAAACCTCTGGGACACAGCAATGGTGGTCATAAGAGGGAAGTGTATAGCATCCAGGCCTTCCTAAAGAAGGAAGAAAGGTCTCAGATACACAACCTAACTTTACATCTTAAAGAGCTGGAACAAGAACAGCAAATAAAATCCAAAACCAGAAGACAGGAGATAATAAAGATTAGAGGAGAAATCAATGTTATCAAAACCAAAAAAACAAAACAAAAAACAAAAAACAAAACAAACAAACAAAAAACAACAACAGTAGAACAGATCAATGAAAACAGAAGTTGGTTCTTTGAAGGAATTGACAAAATTGACAAACCCCTAGTCAGTTTGATCAAAAAGAAAAAGGAAAGGACCCACGTAAATAAAATCAAGAATGAAAGAGGAGAGATCACAACTAAGACAACAGATATATGACCCAGCAATTGCACTACTAGGTTTTTATCCAAAGGATACAGGTATGCTGTTTTGAAGGGACACATGCACCCCAATGTTTATAGCAGGACTATCAAGGATAGTCAAAGTATGGAAAGAGCCCAAATGTCCATCGATGGATGAATGGATAAAGAAGTTGTGGTATATATAAATATATATATATATATATATATATATATATATATATATATATATATTACTCAGCAATCAAAAAGAATGAAATCTTGCCATTTGCAACTATGTGGATGGAACTAGAGGGTATTATGCTAAGCAAAATTAGTCAGAGAAAGACAAATATCATATGACTTCACTCATATGAGGACTTTAAGATACAAAACAGATGAACATGAGGGAAAGGAAGCAAAAATAGTATAAAAACAGGGAGGGGAACAAAACATAAGAGACTTAAATATAGAGAACAAACAGAGGGTTGCTGGAGGGGTTGTGGGAGGGAGGATGGGCTAAATGGGTAAGGGGTTTAAGGAATCTACTCCTGAAATAATTGTTGCACCATGTGCTAACTAACGTGGATATAAATTATAAAAAATAAATAAATTATGGGCGCCTGGGTGGCTCAGTCGGTTGAGCATCTGACTTCGGCCCAGGTCATGATCTCACGGTCTGTGAGTTTAAGCCCTGCGTCGGGCTCCATGCTGACAGCTCAGAGTCTGGAGCCTGTTTTGGATTCTGTGCCACCCTCTCTCTCTGCCCCTCACTCTCTCTCTCTCTATCAAAAATAAACATTAAAAAACATTTTTTAATAAATAAATAAATTATAGAAAGTAAAAAAAAAGTTCAGGAAAATTAATTAATTAATTCACATGAGAATGCAAGTATCTTAAAATAGCTAAAATAGTTTTTCATTTAAAAAAACTTTCTAATATTTATTTATTTTTGAGATAGAGAAACAGAGCATGAGCAGGGAAGGGGCATGGAGAGAGGGACACACAAAATATGAAGCAGGCTCCAGGATCTTAGCTGTCAGAGCAGAGCCCTACGTGGGGCTTGAACTCACGGACTGTGAGATCATGATCTGAGTGGAAGTCAGATGCTTAGCCAACTGAGCCACCATGTGCCCCGCTAAAATAACTTTTCAAAAGAACAATGTAGGAGTACATATGGAGTTCTACATATAGAATGAAATCAAGATAACTATCCAGTTTCATATGTTTATACAAAACTGTAGTACATCAATATCGGTGGTATTGACTCAAAGATACACAAATACATCAATAAAGCTGAGTAAGGGTCTGCTAAGAAACATACATATAAGTGGTGAACTGATTTTTGACAAAGATGCAAAGACAATTCCGTAGAGGAAGAATAGTCTTGTCAAAAAATGGTATAAAATTTACATATCTATAGCTTAAAAAGAAATAAAGAATTTACTCAATTCTTCGCAGTACATATACCAATTATCTTAATACGGATCATAGACATAAATATAAAACTCAAAACTATAAAATGTGTAGAAGACAACTATAAGTGAGACTTTTCAACCTTGGATCACACTAAGTTTTCTGAGATATAACATCAAAAACATGATACATAAAAGAACAAATTTAATTAGTTTTTATCAAAAGTAAAAACTTTTGTGCTTTCAAAAAGCACAGTGAAAAGAATAAAAAGACAAGGCACAAGTTGGGAGAATAAATTTGCAAAGCATATATTTGACAAACGTATTATTTCCACAATATATAAAGAACTCTCAAAACTCAATATTAAAACACAGACACACACACACACACACACACACACACACATACACACACACACAATTAGAAAATGAGCACAGTTTAAACAATCACTTCACCAAAGAAGGTATGGGGGTCAAATAAGCACAGAAAATATAGTCAACTTATTAATCATTAGGAAAATGCAAATTAAAACCATACTGAGATGCTGTGATTAAACCCAGTTAGTAAATGGCTAAAATGAAGACAGATCAACTGTAACAAGTGTTAGAAGGCATATGGAGCAAGTAGAACTTTCATACAATGTTGATGGATGTTTGAAATGGCAAAATCACATTGAAAAAGAGTTTGGCAGTTTCTTAAAAAGTTAATATACACTTTCAATATGGTATAGTCATTCTACCTATAGATATTTACACAAGAGGTAACAAGCATACTCCCCTACAAAGACTGGTACATGAAAGTTTCTACAATTTAATTGTGATAGCTAAAAATTGGAAACAATACAAATGTCCACCAAGAAGTGGATAAACAAACTGAGATATCCTCATAATAGAATACAACAAAATCAATTAACTGTTGATACATGCTATAGCATGGATGAATTTCAACATATGTGCTGAAAGAAGTCAGACAAAAAAAGAGTATGCATGGTATTAATCCATTTAGATAAAATTCTAGGAAGTTAAAGTCAATGTATAGAGACAGAGGTGCCAGGGAAGGGGAGGTGTGGAAACCAAGAATTACCAAGGGACATGAGGAAACATTCGGGGTGATGTCTATATTCTTTATCTTGATTGTGGAGAAGGTTTCATGGATATTCATATAAATCAAACCACATCAAAATATACACTTAGTATGTGAATTTTATTTTATATCAGCTATACCTCAATAAAGCCACTAAAAAATGGAAGAGAAATTAAGACATTCAGATCAACAAAAACTGAGAGAATTCTTTGCTAGCAGATCTGCTCTACAAGAAATACTTACTGAATCTTTCATCCTGAAAAGACACTAACTGAAAAACACAAGAAAAAAAATAAAGAATGCTGGTAAAAGTAATTTCAAACTTAAATATACCAGACAGTACAAATATATATTGTTTATACATTATTTATTCTTCTATATAACTATAAGCATATATGAAACTAACATCAGAACCCAAAAAAACATGAAGTAAATTGACTGAATTGAAGGGAGATATAGTCAGCAATAACTGCAGACTATAATGCCCCGTGTTCAAGAAGTGATAGAACAAATACACAGAAAATCAACAGGGAAATATAAAATTTCATAGGCCTAATGGGTATCTATGGAATAATTCACCCAATAACCATAAAATACACATTCTTCTCAAGTATACACAAAACATTTTCTAGGACAGACCACATGAAATCTCAATACACTTTTTAAATTTTTTGTAACGTTTATTTATTTTTGAGAGAGAGACTGAGGTCGAGTGGGGGAGGGCACAAAGACACACACACACACACACACACACACACACACACACACACACACACAGATTTCGAAGCAGGCTCCAGGCTCTGAGCTGTCAGCACAGAGCCAGACATGGGGCTCAAACTCATGAACCGTGAGATCATGACCTGAGCCCAAGTCGGAAGCTTAACCGACTGAGTCACCCAGGCACCTCTGAAATCTCAATATATTTAAAAGTGCTCATTACATAAAAGGTATGATATTAGAAATCAATGTCAGATAGAAATTCAGGAAATTCCCAAATATTTAGAAGTTAGACAACATACTCCTAAATACTCAGTGGTCAGATAAGAAATCACAAAGCAAATTAAAAAAAAATACATTGAAATAAATGTAATCAACCCCTAACCTTTCACCTTAACAAACTAGAATAAAAAAGCAAATTAACCCAAAGCAAGCAGAGGAAAAGAAATAATAAATATTAGAGCAAAATTAAAACAATATAAATAGAAAATGTATATAACAAATACAATTTGAACAAAATCAAAAGTTGGTTCTTTAAAAAGAGCAACAGAATTGACACCCTTTAGCTAGACTGACCAAGATAAAGACAGAGCAACTGATTTACTAAAAACAGGAATAAAAGGACATTAATATCGCTTTCACAGAAATTAAAAGGATTATAAGAATGCTATGAGCAACTGTATGCCAACAAATTAGACAACTTAGATGAAAGGGAAAAATTTCTAGAAAAATGCAAAGTGCCAAAATTGACTCCAGAAGAATTAAAACTATATAACCACCATGTTATACATTAGATCCTCAGACCTTACTCATCTTATTAAGTGTTCTCACATATACAAAAAACAGGTAAATATGTGAGGTGATGGATGTTTAATTAACTTGATACAGGAATCCTGTATATGTCTATCAGATCATCACACTGTAGACTTTAAATATCTTACAGTTCTATTTGTCAATTATACCTTGATATAGCTGAAAAAAGGAACAAATAGAAAATCAGAATAGATATATAACAAATAAAGAGACAGAAATAGCAATCAATTTTTTTTTCCCACAAGAATAAGCCCAGGGCTAGATTGCTTCACTGGTTAATTTAGCAAATGTTTAAAGAGGAATTAGCACCAATACTTCAAATCTCTTACAAACCTTAGAAGAGAAGGAAATAGTTTCCAAATCATTCAAAGAGGTCAGTATTATCTTGATACCAAAATCTAAGACATTACCAGAAAACAGCAAACCAACATCCATTACACATGTAGATGTGTAACAATTCTCAACAAAACTACCAAACTGAATTCAGCAACACATAAAAAGGATTGTATACTATGACCAAATGCTTAGTGATGAGAAATTGCATGCTTTCTTTCTACAAACCAGAACAAAGAAAGGATCTCCCCTGTCATCACGCTTATTTATATTTTATTGGATTATAATATTTATTGTACTATAATAATACAAGAAAAGTTAATAAAAGGTATACACATTGTGTAGAAAGAAACAGTATTGTCCTTGTTCAAAGATAACATGATTGCTTGTAGAAAATTCCAAACAATAGGGGCGCCTGGTGGATCAGGCGGTTGAGCGTCCGACTTCAGCTCAGGTCATGATCTCACAGCTCGTGGGTTCAGGCCCCACATCGGGCTCTGTGCTGACAGCTCGGAACCTGGAGCCTGCTTCCAATTCTGTGCCTCCCTCTTTCTCTGCCCTTCTCCTGCTCATGCTCGCTCTCTCTCTCTCTCTCTCTCTCTCTCTCTCTCTCTCAAAAATAAATAAACATAAAAAAAAGAAAATTCCAAAGAATAAACAACAATAACATAGTTCGTGGAACTAATAAGTGATTATCTCAACAGAATTCAAGATGAATATTCAAAAGCCAAATACTCTATATCAGTAATGAACAACTGGAATTGAAATTAAAAATATAACACCATTTTCATCAACACCAAAATAAAAAGAAACACCTAAGTATA
The DNA here is from genome assembly GCF_022837055.1 of Prionailurus viverrinus. NCBI lineage: Eukaryota > Metazoa > Chordata > Mammalia > Carnivora > Felidae > Prionailurus > Prionailurus viverrinus. Next base: position 103,070,108 of record NC_062562.1, on the reverse strand, counting down.
AATCTAACAAAATATGCATAGGATCTATATGTGAAGAACTATAAACTCTCATGAAAGAAATCAAAGAATATATAAATAAATGGAGAAACATTTCATGTTCGTGGTTTGGAGAATCAATACTGTTAAAATATAAGATATTCCCAAATTGGTCCATAGATTCAATGCAATTTTAATCAAAATTCCAGGAAACAATTTTGTGGATATTAACTAACTGATTCTAAATTTTTATAGAAAGGCAAAAACCAAGAATGACCAATGCAGTGCTGAAGAACAAAATTAGAGAATTAACATTACTCAGCTTCAATGGTTATTATAAAGCTACAGTGATCAAGACAGCAGTAGTATTGGTGAAAGAATAGACACATAGATCAATGAAACACAATAAAATGCCCATAAATAGATCCACACAAAAGTATTTAGCTGATCTTTGTCAAAGGAGTAAAGGAAGTTCAGTTGAGAAAGGATAGTATTTTTAACAAATTGTGCAGGTACAACTGGATGTCCACATGCAAATAAAAAATAAACAGACTTTATACATTTCATAAAATTAATTCAAAATGGATCATAAACCCAAATATAAAATAGTAAATGATATAAATTTCAGAAGAAATGATAGGAGAAAAATCTAGGTAACTGGGTTTTGTAATGAGTTTTTAGATACAATACCAATACATGAAAAAAAATTGGTAAGTTGAACTATATTAAAATTAAAAACATCTGCCCTACAAAAGACACTGCTAAGAGAATGAAAAGGCAAGTCACAGACTGACAAAAAATATTTGCAAAAGACATTTCTGCTAAAAGACTTGTATCCAAATAAAGAAAGAACTGTGAAATCTCAATAGTAACAAAACAGACAATTAAAAAAAGGGGCAAAAGATATGAACAGATCTTCCATCATAAATATACATAGATAACAAATATGCACATAGATATGCAATATCATCTGTCATTAGGAAATTGTAAATTAAAACAATGGTAAGATACCACTACACTCCTATTACAATATCTAAAACCCAGAAATCAACAAAATGAAATACATGTGAAGTTACAGTTCAACAGTAACTTTAAATTATTATTGGTGGGAATGTAAAATGGAAGAGCCACATTGGAAGACAGTTTCTTACAAAGCCAAGCAAAAGCCTACTAGACAGTCCAGCAATCATGTTCCAATTGATATTGTGTTTTGGCTCAGTTGAGAAAAAAACTTATACAAAATTTTGCACATAAATACTTATGGTCATTTGATTTATAATATTTATAATATTTATTTATTAAAAAACTGGAAGCAACCAAGATGTCCTTCATTATGTAAATAGACACACATTATCCCTATACCCCTATATGGCATATGGTATATCCCTATAATGGCATATTATTCCGTGATAAAAAGAAATGAGATATTTAGCTCAAAAAGACATGGAGGAACTTGAAATGTTTACACTAAGTAAAGGAAACCAGACTTTAAAGTCTATATACTACATGATTCTAATTACATGATTTTCTGGGATTGGCAAAATTATAAAGATATTAAAAAGATCAGTGACTGCCAAGGATTTAGGGAATAAGAGAGAAATGAACAGATAAAGCACAGGGGACTTTTAGAGTATTGGAACTATTCTGTTTGTTATTTTAGTGGTGGATACACGACATTATGCATTTGTCAAAGTGGACGCAAGCTGTAGTGCTTGTGCTATAAAACATATGTTCTTACACATGTACATTGCAGTTTAACAATTATATAAGTGAACAGTGAGTGGTGGGAACCAGGTTTCTTGTTGTTGGACTGGAATTTACATATTAGCAAAGAGAAACAATTGGAATGATCCATGTGGTAATGGATTAGAGTCAGAGAAATCATTAACACTACACATTTAACTTAGATACAGGACGTTGCATATAGAAATATTCACAGATATATGCATACAGTATTAGTATTACTATTAGTATTAGTATGCACACACATATTTTCATGCTTTGTCACTGACAGAGTATAAAAGCAATGACACTCCAATTGCAACAAGCATAACTGGTCCCAAATCTTTGGTCTCTTAATAAAAGGAATCAGGGCTCCTTGGAGAAATGGCTGATTTCAGCCAAGTGATTTCAGCCGAGAAATCTCCCAATGGTAAAGCTGGAAAAATCTGAGTAGCCAAATAAATAATTTAGGATTGGTTTGTAACCTAAAGTATAAAATAATTATCCCAAAGTTCATACTTCTATAAATGAATGAGTAAATTTATAAACAAGAGAAGAGAGACAGCTTTCTCATGCAGAAGAATTCTAATTAAATTATATAGGTGCTCCATCCTAAAGAAAGGGGAGCATAACTCTCCACTCTTTAAGTGTAGATTGTGCATAGTGACTTGATTCTCAAGAGTAGAGGTTGGAAAAGGGAAAAATGAAAGTAACTTTACAGTGGAGAATCCTGACAAACTACTTCAGCCAAGTAATCAAAGTCAACATCAAGTCATAAATCATGTTGATAAAATGTACCCTTGATAGAATGTGATAAAGATAGCACTTTAACTCTGTTATCTTATTTAGTCTAATAATGAGAAAAACATCTGACAAAATTCAGTATAGAGGCTTTCTACAAGATACCTGACCAGTACTTCTCAAAATTGCCAAGGTCATCAAAAACAAAGGAAAATCTCAGAAAATGTCACAAGCAAGAGGAGTCAAACAAGAGATAACAACTAAATGCAATGTGGTATCCTGAATGAGATCCTGGAACATAAAAACAACATTAGATTAAAACTAGGGAAAGCTGAATAATATAGAGACTTTAATTAACACAGTCCATCATTATTGACTCACTAATTGTAACAAATGTATTTTATTAATATAAGGTGTTAATAATAGGGGAAACTATTGGGGGGATGGTATATATTGGTATATATTGGAGCTCTCTGTATTATCTATTTACTTTTTCAGTAATTTTAGAATATTTCTAAAAATAAAGTCTATTAATTTAAAAAAAAACCTGTATGAAACTATTTATATAATATTCTTAAAAAGATAAAATTATAGAAATGGAGATCAGATTAGTGGTTGCCAAGGTTAAGAAGGGGATAATGATAAGAGGAAAGTGGGTTTGGTTGTAAAATGGCAACATGAGGGATGCTGGTGGTGATAGAGATTTTCTGTATCTTGACAGGATTAATAACAATATTATAATAATGATACAGTACTATAGTTTTACAAGCAGTTATCACTGGAGAAACCTGAGTAAAGGATACACAGACTCTCTCTGGATTACTTCTTTCAACTACATGGAAATTAGCAATTATCCAAAAATTAAAAGACTATAATTTTTAAAAATAGTCCAGTTAGTGTTTTTATGTAGAGATCTGTTTTTCCAGTTATGGATTATGGACATTAAGTGGAAAATTCTTACCTTTATTTAAGTTGTCATTCTTATCCTGTGTGGTACCTACTTTGTAAGCCCTGTCCTTCCTTCTGTTTTATTTGATACCTAAAGATGTGGTTAATCCAAAGGAGGGGTCCTATTTCCGTAACCAACTGAGGAGAGAATATATATAACTAGTCCAAATCCTGTCCTTCATCCTGACGTAAAATACTTGTCTCCTCTTTGTTGCTGACTTGTGGACCCAGTTCACTGTCATGGTGAAAAACTCAGGCAGATTCCCAGGATTGACTCTTTTGTTCAGTCAACCTTTTTCAAAGGCTTCAGAGGTTAGACCAAGACTCCTACAGATGTTGGCCATAATAAGCATAAAAGCACAATTCTGTTTTCCGTTTTCTTCCTTCAGAATATGGGGACACAGAGATCCTATAACCTTCCTTTTAAACTAAGACTGGTCTGATCATATATTCTTTAAGGGGCTAAGAGTACTGCAATTTCCCCTCCGCTCTACTGAGCTTAGATGTGCTTTGATAACTGAATTTATAAAATGTAATAGGCTTGAACAAGCACCAAACTGAATTATCTTTAAGAAAGGATAAAGGACAGGCTACATCACAGTATGCACGGCAACAGCATAGTAGGGGTGTGTAACTGCTCTCTGCTCAGCGTCTGATGTCCCGGTGATTTCATAGTCCGCATTTGTTTTGGTCGCAAGAAATGAAACTAAGTATGTGCAGACAACCTCAGCTCAAGGAAGCAATAAGCTATAGAGTCCCATTAGCCTTTGCTACCAGTTAGTCTCACAGCTCCTTCAGATGTATAGATGAGCACTCATACCCAAATGCAGTTGCACATCATCAATACTGGTTGCTCCTCATTTAATAAACAATGTTGACCACAAATTTGGTTCAGTAGATAACCTTAGCTAGGTTCTTATCTATCTTGTATTTGGTGTAGTGTGTTTTTAACAATTCTGCAGTTTACTTTATAAGGAGAATGGGCCACACAGCAAATCCTCAAACACACCTAAAGGTAGAGCAAAAGGCACAGAGCCAGCAATTTATCCTTTCCTTCATGTATTAGAGAAGGTTTTATGGAGGTGTTGCCTTCAGTACCTGCAGGAGACCCTTTATTTTCTAGCATGTTGTGTCAGGGCATTTGCAGGGATGTAGCTGTGGCATGCGATCTAAGAGCCAGATTAGGGTGAAAAGTGGGGTGGCCCAACATGGTATGTCAGAGCCCATGTGAGCTGTGAAGAGTGTACAGGTGAAGGAGTACTCTAGTGTGGTGTATAAGACCCCACGTAGCGTAAGGAGGAAATGCATGGAGAAAGGCATCCCAGCTCGGGTTGCCAGAAGCTGAAGGTAAAGCAAAGAGGGTATTCAGCAGAAACACCATAGAGTAAGAGGTGTCAGATATTGAGCAAGGTGAGAAGAGCTTCAGTGTGGCAGGCAACCTGGCAATTGGTTATGTATATGCTCTGTCCACTAAGAGGGCTGGACAGTAACAAAATCTTAGAGCAATGAGCACACCTACTAGACAGGGTGGCTTCTACATATCATTCTCCACTAAGTGAAACCAGGAATCCTCAGAAAAATGCTGACTTAAGGGCTGGGGCAAGGAAACTACAAGAAGAACTGGGGGCATCTTGTGCCATAAAGCAAAGAGCTCAAATAATGTTGATACATTAAAAAATCACTATGACCAGTTACATGCCTTTCCTATGACCAAATAAGAACACTTTAAGGATAAAAATTAATAATGATAGTAATAGATCTTAATCTATCAACAAAATAAAAAACCATGAATCTATTTAAATATAAATTAATAGGTTAAGATGTGAAGTTTGATGAGAAATAAGATATTCATATATTTTCAGTCTACTTTCCCAAAGACTAATTATTAATTACAAGAGGAATAAGAGTAACTTTACCCTGGAAAAGTCTCACCAATACCACCTTAGTCAAATGATCAGAGCTATCCCTTTGAGATGGGACAAAGTGAAACAATGTGCTCCCTCATAGGTTGCATTTAGAAAACTAGCGGGACTTAGGTGGCTCAGTTAGTTAAGCATCAGACTCTTGATTTTGGCTCAGGTCATGATTTCACAGTTCGTGAGTTCGAGCCTCACGTTAGGCTCTGTGCTGATAGTGCTGAGCCTGCTTAGGATTCCCTCTCTGCCTCTCACTGGCACATTCTCTGTCTTTCTGTCTCTCTGTCTCTTTCTCTGCCTCTCTCAATAAATAAACTTTAGAAAAATATGTCACCTCTGTGGTATTAGTCCCAAATATATAAAACTGAATCTAATCATGAGAACACATGGGATAAAACCCAAATTAAGGAAGACACTGCAAAATAACTGAACTGAATTTTTTTAAATCATGAAAGTCATGGAAAGATTGAGAAATTGTTCAAGTAAGGAAAACTAAAGAAGTATGGGAACTAAGGTCATTATCTCTAAATAAAGAAATCATAGATGATTTTAAAGTCCTTTTTAATATTTTTGCATTAACATCTAATTTATCTACAAAGAGCAAATAAGACATGTTTCCTAGGAATATACAGAATAAATATATACTAATAAACAGAATGCTTATGAATAATTTAAAGAGCAGATTAAACTTAAGTAAACTTAAGTAAAAATAAAAGGCATATCTTTTAGGCTATTTGCTTATATGTGAATTGTAATAGATTCAGAAACCTCAATGACACTGACATTTGACCTTCTCCAAGCTCCTCTTTCTATCATATCCTGGGAGAAAGGTAAATATTTTTGAAATTAATTTCATTCTACTTTCCTATGACATGTTCAGTGGTGGAGAGACATAAGTATTAAACTTGATATTTTATAGGTCATGGTAATATAGACCAACAAGTTGCAAAATGTCTTAAAGAGCTAAAGGCCTTGAAAATGACACTCGCCCTGCCACTCACCAATTCAGTCCTCATGTGCAGGTTATTTGATCTTTCTGTATCACAGTTAGTCATTTATCATTTAAAATTAGTGGATGGAATGATAGTTGTTAATGGAATTCCTACAAAATTCATTTTTTCATCTTTTAATATATGACCATGCTATTTAACAATATTTATATTGCTCGATTTTAAAATATAAGTGCATAAATAAGATTAGGAAAGATTTTGTTTACTATCTCATAATCAAATTAGTATTAACATTTCAGCATAATAACATTGTGTTTCTTTATTTAAAAGAAGACATTTTCTCATACAGAGTTAATATTTTATTGACCATTACTAATGACCAGGATTTTCTTTTATCCTGAAAAGCCAATATTGCTATTATAACCTTAATGTAGTGTAACTAGTTGAAATGTGTTGTGTCATTGCAAATGATCAAATAACTGGATTAGAATTTTTTAGCAATATATGAAAATCCTTCTGGTGAAAAGCTCAGTTCTCTTTTTATAAAATATCTCCAATAATTTAGACATTTGTTATTATTCATAGGCATCTGTAAAAAGAAAAGAGAAGAAAAGAAGAGAATAAAAAGAAAAGAAAAAAAAGAAAAAAGAAAAAAAAAGAGTAACTAAGAGATATGCACAATTTCAATCACTGGTATTTTTTTTATTGTCTTTAATTTTTACATTTACATTATGTTTCTTTTCTTTCTCCAAATTTTTATTTAAATTCCAATTAGTTGGAATCTATTGGAACTATAATATTAGTTTCAGGTGAAGAATTTGGTGATTCATCACTTACAGACAACACCCAGTGCTCATCCAAGTGCCCCACCCATCACATATTTAAACCATTGCCCTGTCCACTTCCCCTCCAGCAACCCTCAGTCTGTTCTCTATAGTTAAGAGTCTGTTTCTTGGTTTGCCTCACTTTTTTTCTCATTTGTTTTTTTCATTTGTTTTGTTTCTAAATTCCACATATGAGTGTAATCACTTGGTATTTGTCTTTTGCTGACTGTCATTTCACATAGCATAATACTTTCTAGCTTCACCCATGTCATTACAATGGCAAGATGTCATTCTTTTTTATGGCTGAATAATATTCCATTATATATATGGACATTTGGGTTCTTTCTATAATTTGGCTATTGTTGATAATGCTGCTATAAATATTAGGGAGGAAACTCCATACTGTTTTGCAGAGTGGATAAACCAGTTTGCATTCTCACCAACAGTACAAGAGAGTTCCCCCTTTGTCCACATCCTTGCCAACACCTGTTGTTAATTTTAGCCATTCTAACTGGTATGAGCTGATATCTCATTGTAGTTTGATTTGTATTTCCCTGATGATGAGTGATGTTGAGCATCTTTTCATGTGTCTGTTAGCCATCTAGATGTCTTCCTTGGAAATATGTCTTCTTCCCATTTTTAACGGGATTATTTGTTTTTTGGGGTGTTCAGTTTGAGTTCTTTGTAGATTTTGGATACTAACCTTTTATCAGATATGTCATCTGCAATTATCTTCTCCATTCTGTGGGCTTTTAGTTTTGTTAATTGTTTCCTTTGCTATGCAAAAACTTTTCATTTTGATGAAGTCCCAACAGTTTATTTTTGTTTATCTTGTTTCAGAAAACATATCTAGGAAGAAGTTGGTACGGCCAATGTCAAAGAGGTTATTGTCTGTATTCTCCTCTAGGATTTTGATGGTTTCGTGTCTCACATTTAAGTATTTTATCCATTTTTAATTTATTTTTGTGTATGGTATAATAAAGTGGTCCAGCTTCATTCTTTTGCATTTTGCTATCCAGTTTTCCCAGCACCATTTGTTGAAGAGACTGTCTTTTTCCCATTGGATATTCTTTCCTGCTTTGTTGAAGATAATTGACCATATAGTTATAGGTTCATTGCTGTGTTTTCTATTCTGTTCCATTAACCTATATGTCTGTTTTTGTGCCAGTAACATACTGTCTTGGTGACTACAGCTTTGTAATATAACTTGAAGCCCAAAATTGGGATGTCTGCAGCTTTGCTTTTCTTTTTCAAGATTGCTTTGGCTATTTGAGGTCTTTTGTGGTTTTTAGGGTTGTTTGTTCTTGCTCTGCAAAAACTGCTGGTGGTATTTTTGATAGGGATTGCATTATATGTGTAGATTGCTTTGGGCAGTAGAGACATTTTAACAATGTTCTTCCAATCCATAAGCATGGAAAAATTTTCCATTTCTTTCTGTCATCTTCCATTTCTTTTATCGGTGTTTTATAGCTTTTAGTACAGATCTTTTACCTCTTTGGTGAGATTTATTCCTAGTTATCTTCTGGGTTTTGGTGTAAGTATAAGTGGCATTAACTCCTTGATTTCTCTTTCTGCTGCTTCATTATTGGTATATAGAAATGCAACAGATTCTGTACATTGATTTTGTTTCTTATGACTTCATGTATCAGGTCTAGCAATGTTTTGGTGGAATCTTTGGTTTTCTATATAGAGTATCATGTCATCTGCACATAGTGAAAGTTATTTTTAAATTTTTGTTTTCTGTTTGCTGAGGCTAGGACTTCCAGCACTATGTTGAATAACAGTGGTGAGAGTAGATATCCTTGTCTTGTTCCTGACCATAGAGGAAAAGCTCTCAGTTTTTCTCCATTGAGGATGATATTTAGCTGCAGGCTTTTCACATATGGCCTTTATTATGTTGAAGTATGTTCCCTGTATCCTTACTTTGTTGAAGGCATTTATCCGGAATGGATGTTGTACCTTATCAAATGCTTTTTCTGCATCCATTGAAAGGATCATATGGTTCTTATCCTTTCTTGTATTAATGTGGTGTATCAGGTTGGTTGATTTGTGAATATTGAACCAGCCCTGCAGTGCAGGAATAAATCCCACTTGATCGTGGTGAGTGATTCTTTTAATGTACTGTTGAATTCAATTTGCTATTATTTTTGTTGAGAATTTTTGCATCCATGCTCATCAGGGATATTGGCCTGTGATTATCTTTTTTTTTAGTAGAGTCTTTTTCTGGTTTTGGAATCAGAGTAACGATGTCCTCACTCAATGAATTTGGAAGTTTTCCTTCCATTTCTATTTTTTGGAATAGTGTGCAAAGAACAGGTATTAACGCTTCTTTAAACGTTTGATAGAATTCCCCTGTGAGGACATCAGGCTCCGGACTTTTGTTTGTTGGGAGATTTTTGACTACCAATTATGTATCTTTGCTGGTTATTGGTCTGTTCATGTTTTCTACTTCTTCTTGTTTCAGTTTTGATAGTTTATGTATTTCCAGGAATCTATCCCTTTCTTCTGGGTTGTCCATTTTTTTAGCATATAATTTTTCACAATATTCTCTTATAATTGTTTGTATTTCTATAGTGTTGGTTGTTATTTCTCCTCTCTCATTTGTGATTTTACCTATTTGGGTCCTTTCTCTTTTCTTTTTGATTTGTTATTCTTTTTCTAGCTCCTTTAGGTGTAAGTTTATGTTCTTTATTTGAGATTTTTCTTGCTTCTTAGGTAGGCCTTTATTGCTATGTACTTCCCTCTTACAACTGCTTTTGCTGCATCCTATAGGTTTTAGACCATTGTGTTTTAATTTTCATTTGTTTCCATGTATGTTTTTTTTATTTCCTCTTTAATTTCTTGGTTGATCTATTCATTATTTAGTAGCATATTGTTTAACTTACATGTATTTGAGTGCTTTCCAATTTTTTTCTTGTGGTTGACTTCAAGTTTCATAGCATTGTGGTTAGAAAATATGCATGGTATGACCTAAATCTTTTTATACTTGTTGAGGCCTGATTGTGACCTAGCATGTGACCTATTTTTGAGGATGTTCCATGTGCGCTGAAAAGAATGTGCATTCTGCTGCTTTAGGATGAAATGTTCTGACTAAATCTGTTAAATCCATCTGGCCCAATGTGTGAGTCAAAGCTATTGTTTCCTTGTTGATTTTCTGCATAGATGGGCTGTCAATTGATGTTAGACGGGTGTTAAAGTCCCCTCCTATTATTGTGTTATTATCAATGGTTCCTTTATGTTTGTTATTAATTGTTTTTAAATATTTGTTTTCTTCCATGTTGGGAGCATATATATTTACAATTGTTAGTTCGTCTTGTTTGATAGTCCCCTTTATTATGGTATGGTGCCCTTCTTCATCTCTTGTTATAGTCTTTGGTTTAAAATCTAGTTTGTCTGGGGCGCCTGGGTGGCGCAGTCGGTTAAGCGTCCGACTTCAGCCAGGTCACGATCTCTCGGTCCGGGAGTTCGAGCCCCGCGTCAGGCTCTGGGCTGGTGGCTCAGAGCCTGGAGCCAGTTTCCGATTCTATGTCTCCCTCTCTCTCTGCCTCTCCCCCGTTCATGCTCTGTCTCTCTCTGTCCCAAAAATAAATAAACGTTGAAAAAAAAAAAAATTTAAAATCTAGTTTGTCTGATATAAATATTGCTACTCTGGCTTTCTTTTGACTTTCATCTGCATAATATACAGTTCTCCATCCCCTCACTTTCAATCTGCAGGTGTCTTTGAGCCTAAAATGAGTCTCTTACAGGCAGCATATAGATGGATCTTGTTATTTATTTATTTATTTTTATTTTTTTATCCATTCTGAAACCCTATGTCTTTTGATTGGAGTATTTAGTCCATTTACATTCATAGTAATTATTGATAGACATGTATTTAGTACCATTTCATTACTTGTTTTGTCTTGGTGAAGATTTTCTCTGTTCCTTTCTATTCTTCATCACTTTTGGTCTTTCCTTTCCACTCAAAGAGTCCCCTTTAATATTTCTTTCAGGACTGGTTAAATGTCACAAGCTCCTTAAATTTTTGTTTATTTGTTTGTTTCTTTGGGAAACTTTATCTCTCCCCACCAGTCTTTTGAAATGAGCTTACTTCTACAAAATATGTACTAGGAATATAAAAACATTAGCATTCTAATAAGTAACAAATACTGATGGAATAAATACTGGAATAAATACCAGTGATGTCCAAATTTCCTGGCCCAATTGTCCTTCCTATTTAGATTTCCTATTTGGGACTTTTATTTTTATAATACACTCTAATCAATGTCGTTGGAGCTTTTTCAAGTGCATTTTAATTTGTTTTGCTTACTTTGATTTTAAAGTAAGGATACTTACTTTACTTCAGGATATTATTTAGATTACCATGCAATTACTTTACATTATTAGATGTGGTTAAAGATATGTGCATCAAAAATCTCTTGAGACTTTCCCCCATTCTCACCTCCAAAACCGGTCAAATCAACAGAATCTACCATCTGGCATGGTTAACAGTTTTCCATTGAAGTATCTTTATCCACCATTTTCATCCTTTTGTCCAATCAGTTTGCTTATCTCCTTATTTTTAAAATTTTTTTAAATGTTTATTTATTTTTGAGACAGAGAAAGACACAGCATGAACAGGTGAGGGTCAGAGAGAGGGAGACACAGAATCTGAAGTGGACTCCAGGCTCCGAGCTGTCAGCCCAGAGCCTGGCTCAAACTCACAGACTGTGAGATCATGACCTGACCCGAAGTCAGATGCTTAACCGACTGAGCCACCCAGGTGCCCCTCCTTCTTATTTTTTAAATGATGAACCACCTTTGCAAAATCCAGAATAAATGCCACTTAGTTGTAGGGTATGATTCTTTTGATATATTTGTTTGTTTTTATGTGATTATTTTTTGTTTAGGATTTTTACATCTATGTTCATGAGAAATATCAGTCTGTAATACTGATTCCTTGTCATTTTATTTGTTTGTTTGTTTTGGTATCAAGGTAACTCTGGCCTCAAAAAATGTTTTAGGAAGTATTCCCTCTGTTTTTATTTTTCTGAAAGTAATTTTAGGGAGTTGATTTAATGTTTTGTAAATTCACCAGTGAAATCATCTGGGCCTAGTTCTTTGTTTATTTTTTTATTTTTATTTTTTTAATGTCTATTTATTACTGAGTGAGAGAGAACGAGTTGGGGAGGGACAGAGAGAGAGGGAGACACAGAAAGTGAAGCAGGGTTCAGGCTCTGAGCAGTCAGCACAGAGCGTGATGCAGGACTCGAACCCATGAACCAACCGTGAGATCATGACCTGGGCTGAAGTCGGATGTTCAACCCACTGAGGCACTCAGCCACCCCTAGTTCTATTTCAGAAGGATATTATTAAATGATTAAATTCTGTTAACAGATATAGGCCTATTCAAAAGATCTATTTCTCCTCATGTAAGTTTGGTAATTTGTATCTTTCAAGGAATTGGTCCATTTCATTCAAATTATCAAATCTTAAGTCATAGAGTTGTTCCTACATTCTTTTATAATCCTCTTATTATTCATTGGAACAGTAGTGATAACCTCTATTTCCTGTCTGATATAATAATTTGTAACTTCTCCACTTTTTTTAATCTTAGTAGCCTGTGATATGGACTGAATTGTGTTGTTTTTAGTTTTGGCAGTTTTTCCTGCTCCTGACATGAGTTTAAGCTCACTAATTCTTTCCTCAGCCATGTCCAGTCTACTCAGGACTGTCAAGTCTTTTTCTTTCTTTCTTTCTTTTTTTCTGTTACATTTTATTTGATTTCTAAAAATTTTTCTTGATTCTCTCTTGGGTTTTCTATCTCTCTGCTTACATTACTAATCTGTTCTTTCATGCTGCATCCCCCCTTTTTTATTAGAGTTTAGTGCATTAATCATAGTTGTTATAAATTTTTAGTCTGATAATTCCAACATCTCTGCCATATTTGAGTTTGATTCTAAAGCCTACTATTTCTCTTCCAACTACTTTTTTGCCTTTTAGTATGCTTTTTTTAATGTTTATTTATTTATTTGAAAGAGAAAGAGTGAGTGTGGTAGGGACAGAGAGAGAGGGAGATAGAATCACAAGCAGGCTACCCACTGTCAAAACAGAGCCTGATGCTGGGCTCTGATCTCACACGTGAATTGTGAGATCCTGACTTGGGCTGAAACCAAGAGTTGGGCACTCAACCAACTGAGCCACCCAGGCACCCCAGTATTCACTTTTTTTTTTAAATTGAATGTTGGATATGATGTATTCAGTAAAAGAAACTGAGGTCATTTACACTTTAGTGTGAGGTTTTATGTTTATCTAGATAAAAATTGGGCTATGTTTACTCTTTGCTGCAACTTTAGATCAGAGTATAAAATTTTCTCTAGTGTCCTTATTTTGGTCTTTGTTATCTTTGTATTTCTCTAGAGACTCTTTCTTAAATAGAGCATGAATGAGCCTTAAAGTTCTTTTCAGTTGTAATCCCATATTACTATACAGGGACCTTACTGAGATGGTGGTAAGATGCGAGGGAGGGGAAACAGTCTATATTTATAAGTAAGTCTCAGTCTTTTTGTGGGCCAGTGATTTAGACTGGCATCCACACTGCTTTTCAGATGTTTTCTTCCCTTAGATGAGACAGGAAGGCTGGACGAGGCTTAATTAAGATATTTTCATTCCTTTGCATTGCCTAGGTTCTGTTAAACCCTATATTGCCTAGAATTTGGTAACAAATTCATTTGGGGGAAGTACTTTGTTAATGAGAATAGAATACTCTGGATGTATTTGAAAATTATTTTTTGCCTTCCCTCTGCCAGATGCATGATGAGATTTTCCTCTAATCCTTACCTGGAGAGCCTGTTGGGCCTCCTGGAGGTAAAAACTCACACAAGTGTAGGGATCTCCTAAAGTTAGGTCTCCAGGACATTTTTTTTTTCTCTCAAGTTGGTCCCTACTTAATCTCCAGCCATTAGTCAATTACCTTTTGATTGTCCTTACCAGGCTCCAGCTACAATTTCTGTTCCTGGTAATCTCTGATTCTCTGTATTCAGTTATCTTTCTGGTTTTAGGGGCAACAAATTGCCTCGTGACCCCATTTTCTAATGGATCTAGAAGAATGGTTGATTATAAGATATTGTGAGTATGTTTCCTAAAAATAAGGAAACATCTCTCTGGTCTAGAGATGAGTGCAGAAATCTTTTCAGGTGAATGATATTAAGTCTGGAATTTTCAAAATAATCCAGTAGAGTGGGGAGGAGGGCATAATGTGAAAGGATATAGGTGAAGCCTAAGTTCATAGCAGATATCATTGGACGTCCAATACCCTCTACTTTTGTTATGTGTTTGAAATATGCCATAATAAAACTATCAATTAAAAATTGCCTCAAATTTCAACATAACAAAAAGATATAAACAACTGGCTGAAAGAATGTGTTTGTAAAAGACATATCTGATGAAGGACTGTTATCCAGAACATACAAAGAATTCTTAAAGTTTAATAACAAGAAAACAAACAACCTAATTAAAAAATGGGCCAAAGACCTTACCAGACACCTCAACAAAGAAGATATATAGATAGAAAGTAAGCATATAAAAAGGTGTTCCACATTGTATTTCACCAGGGAAATGTAAATTATAACCACAATGAGATAACACCACACACCTATCAGAATGTCCAAAATTCAGAAAAATAAACCACCAAATGCTGGCAAAGATGTGAAGCAACAGAAACTCATTTACTGCTGGTGGGAATGCAAAATGGTACCACCACTTTAGAAAACAGTTTGGCAGCTTCTTACAAAACTAAAAAAACCCTTATCATATGACCAAGCAATCCCATTCCTTGATATTTACCCAAAGGACTTGAAAATTCATTCTCATAAAAATCCTGCACACAGATGTTTATAGCAGTTTTATTTATACTTGCTAAAACTTGGAAGAAACCAAACATTCTTCAGTAGGTGAATGGTTAGGGACACTATGGTACATCCAGACAATGGAATATTAGTCAATGTTAAAAAGAAATGAGCTATTAAGCCATGAAAACAACATAGAAAACTTAAATGCATATTACTAATAAAAAGAAGCTACTGTACAATTCCAACTATGTGACTTTCTGGAAGAGACAAAACTATATAACAGTGAAAAGATCAGTAGTTCCCAGCGATTAGGTGGGAAAGAATAAGAAATACAACACAGGGGCTTTTAAGGCAATGAAATTATTCTGTATGATATTATAATGATTGATACATGCCATTATCAACCCATAAAATATACAATACCAAGAGTAAATCCTCATGTAAACTATGGAATTTTGGTAATAATGATGTGTCAGTGCAGGTCCATCTATTGTAAGAAATGTACCACTCTGATGTGGAAGATTGAAAAGGAGGGAAGCTGTGCATGTGTGGTGGCAGGAGATATATGGGACTCTGTACTTTCCACTCAATTTTGCTGTGAACTTAAAACTGCTCTAAAAAATAAAGTCTATTAAACTTTTTCTTCAAATTTCTTGTGTTTTAACTCTATATTGATACCTCAACATGAGTTCGGACCTAAATAACCAGAAGGGAAAAGACAGCAACTTATGTGTTGGTAGTTTCTTCACTAGTGGTCAAGAATCCTAGCTCATTCCACTACTGGTATTCACCCAGAGAAAAGAAAACTCTCATTCTAAAAGATGCATACACTCCTATGTTTATTGCAGCATATTTACAATAACCAAGATATGGAAGCAAAAAAAGTGTCCAGTGACAAATGAATGGATAAAAAAGATGTGCTATATAAAGGATTATCACTCAGCAATAAAACGAATGAAATCAAGGTGAAATAAATGAATAGATGATAAGGATTAAGGAGTGCACTTGTGATAAGCATCAAGTGATTAAAATGAAAACTTTAAAAACAACAATGAAATCTTGCCATTTACATCAATATGGATGGTCCTAGAGGGTATTATGCTAAGTGCAATAATCAAAGAAAGACAAATTCCATATTTTTCCCTTTAAGTAGAATCTAAAAAAATAAACAAGCAAAAAGCAGAAACACCCATAAATACAGAGAACAAACTGATGATTGCCAGAGGAAAGGTGGATGAAGGGAATGGGAAAAAAATGGATGAAGGGCAGTAGAAGGTACAGGCTTCCAGCTATGGAATGAATAAGTCACAGGGATGAAAGGCACAGCAAGCAGAGGGAAAGGATCAATGGTATTGTAATAGTATTTCATGGTGACAGATGGTAGCTCTACTTGTGGTGAGTATAGCGTAAGGTATAGACTTGTTGAATTGCTATGTTTTACACCTGAAACTAAAGTAACATTGTGTGTCAACTATACTTCAATTAAAAAAAAAAAAAAAGAATCCTAGTTCAAGTACAGAGGTGCTCCTTGGGAGCTGTTTGAATTAAATGTGCCAACCAGGGAAAAATCAATAAAACTATTTAAATGGTTTCCCAGGGACCTTTGTGATGATGGAATACCACTCTTCTATCAAGACCAATAGCTGTACATATTCTACATTTTTATTTTTTGGTCGAGGAACAGTAACTAAACTTAAACACTGACAAATTTGGGACCTGGAGAAACTACAAAGCAAAGCTGGCCATATTCTCTTACTGTCATATCTGGCTGAAAAATAGCTTTAATTTCTATTTTACTTATACACAATAAATCATTAAATCTCTGAAGCCAGCACCTTTTGAACTAAGGGTTTGTGGTTTTTTGTTTCATTTTTTAATGCAGGAGACACTGTAGACACTAAAATTTTCTTAGAATACTGAGACAGTACTCCATATGATGTGGGATGTTATAGTAGATTAGACTGTACTTCATTTGAAGTAATCATTTAAGTTACTCGTCTACACATTACTTGAAAGTCTGGATGATTTGAGAGTGAATTTTCCATTCATAATGAAGACTAGAGCTCTAAGTCATATGCTTTTAAATACTGCCTTCAAAGTATCTGGTAAAATGTTAAATTATGAATAATTTAACTGGTTTTATAAAAGCAATAAATTTAAACATATCTACAGAATTCTTACTCATGGATCTTTGCCTTCCTTGCTTAAATGAGTGGCCAAGAAATGTTCTCTGATTCACAAATCCATTTCAAGTTATTTCAAATGGGTGAAAACAAATGAAACAAATCAACAAATGTCATTTCTGTATGATTGTATAATTTACAGACTGATAAGTATCAGATCATATCAAGAAAGGTGTTGTCATGTCTTTAATATTTTGTACTCTTAACAGTTCTAGATTTTACTTATATGATGTCATTTGAAATCAAGGGGCATGACAAAATCTATTAGCTAATGGTAGATAAGAGTTAAGTATATTACCCATAGTAATCCATTTATCTTTTCATTTGGCAAGCATATATGAGAGTGGTAGTATTCAACACTGTGGCCACTTCTAAGGTGGACACAAAAGAAGTCATATAATTGTATTAAGGTCTGGGAAGAAGGCAAGAGAAATAAGGTTTTCAGAGCACTAAACCTATGCCAGCTCTCGCTATGCAATTTAAATTTATAATTTTATTAATTCAAAACAATAACTTGTTCTTATTTAAGCAGAAAAGGCATATTAAGTTACTCAAATCAAAACACATAGACATACATACAAAAGAGAAACATCTCAGCCTAGATAAAGTAGAACAACATTGGTAGTATATAATGAAGGTGGGAAAATTAGGTTGGGGAAATGGATTTATGGGAATATGAGGAAATAGTAGAATTTAGAAAAGCTAAACTCCTAGATTTCCTAAGACTGTCAAATTACAGAAACAGTCTATTTGAGATCACTGGCACTGGATACTGGATGTTACCGCAAATACCAAAATTATCTTCTTCTCTACCTGAGACTCCCTAAATTCAAAGTGTCAAGGAGAGAATAAATTGACCAACCTTATGTCATGTGTCCTCAGCCCTGCTGTCAGAGTTCACAGAACATAAGAATTTGGCCTTTGGCTTTTATAGTCAAAGTATGGCCCTTTCTCTTCTGCAGATGGATGAAGGGACAATCCTGCCATAGAGAAAGAGAGATTTCTCAGGGACAACAAGTCAGTTGATCTTTTGGTAACACTATGAGCTGATGAGATATATTAGAGAGAGAAAGAACCTCAAATGCTACAATAAATTTCTCACACCAACAATTCTCCCTCTATAATTACCCTAATTATGAGTGGGGGTGGGGAGAATGGCAATGGGGAAAAGACTAGAAAGCAGAGAGAAATTACATACCCTGGCATATCATTGCCATGCTTGAGTTCAGGAGCCCTGCCAGAATTGAATCCCCGGGTGAACCAAAATAACCTGAAACAAAATATGTCTAATTTATTCCCAGATCAAAAAGACAAAGTCAAATGGCAGGCATGTAGGGATCCTAAGTTGGACAAATCACAGGTAAGTCCAACCTAATTTAAGCTTTGGTCCAGTGTCAGCTCAACTTCACTCAAGGACAAATCTGAATTATAAGCTCCATACCCTAATCACTCCCTGGAAAATAAAAAAAAAAAATTAAAAAAATAAATTTTACTTATATCTCCATTGTTATTTTATGTACAATGTCTGGAACATGATAAAAATATAGATAAACCATAAAAATAGTAGGTATCTGTGACCCACAAACAAGAAGAAAAACGGTCAGTACAAAGACACCTCCAGATGATCAAGTTTTTGGAATTAGCACATAAGAACTTGAAAAGAAAAACAAGTCTAGGGGAGCCTGGGTGGCTCAGTTGGTTAAGTGTTTGACCTTGGCTCAGGTCATGATCTCACAGTTTGTGAGTTCACGCTCCACATCGGCTCTGTGCTGACGGCTTGGAGCCTGGAGCCTGCTTCAGATTCTGTGTCTCCCTCTCTCTCTGGCCCTTCCCCTCTCAAGCTCTGTCTGTCTCTCTCTCTCTATCTCTCTCTCTCTCTCTCTCAAAAATAAATAAACATTAAAAAAATTAAAATATTGTTCAAGGAAGTGTGTACTACTAAAATTATTCAAACTGCATTCATATTACACAATTGGAAATAGAAATTACTAAAAAAAAAATTCCTGAGAAGATTTGTGTCAACAATAACAGCAATTATAATGACAATGATGACTAAGATCGTGATGATAATGATAGCTTCTTATTTAGTAAAAATTATTGAGCACCAGAAGTTACTTAAGATTACCTTAATGGTTTTGCTATAACTCAGAGAAATTACTTAACTGTCTACATACAAACACCTGGTGAGTGAAATTATATTTAAAATATAGATCACTTAAAAAAAAACAGAAACTTTAGTTCTGCTTTCAAATCCTTACTATCTGGTGGAAAAATTGGTGCTGACTTCAAAGATAAAGGCTGATGCCTATAAAGGGATGGCTTAGAGAAGTGGCCCAGGAAATAAAAATATTCCCAAGAAACTGGACACAAGAAGGAGCCTATAGGGTTATTCCTCCAGCAAAGAACCAATATTTGATTTAAAGTAGAGAGAAAAATTTTCAAATTTTGTGCATATGCTTCAGAATTTTTGCCTTTGTCCTCCATGGTATCAATTCATTGATTGATTCATTCAACAATCACTGCACAAGTACCTCTTATGTGTAATGGTGCTCCCAGATGCTAGAACTATAGACATGAGCAAGACGAGTTAAGTCCTTGTCTTCATGAAAAGGATGGTCTTGTTCATGAATACAATATATGGCTTAAGATTCATTTTAACTTAGAATTCATTAAATAGTTTTGCCCTACAGTTAGACTACTTACTATAAACTACAATTGATCAAGAATCTGAAAAAAATATTTCAGATTTTTCTATGGTGATAGCATATATTCTGCAGAGGGAAGTCACCTGAATCATCAAACATTCACTTACTTACATCATCACTTTTGTGCCAATAGGTTATATTGATATATAATCTTTTGTGTAAATTTTATCTGTGTGCCTTCAATTTTTCATAATAGTTTATTCCAGGTAAGTCAGAATTCATTTATGAACAAAATATCCAGGGATAAATCTCTAATTTAGCCAAATGAAACTGTTTTAAAGTGTGCTTTTTATACAGTAGACATTGAATAAATATCAGTTATTGTTAATGGTGCAATTCTACATATGTACTGGAATTTTTAAAAATGAGAGTAGTTTTGAAAGTGCTTCTAAGTTTTGTCTGTATTGGCCTACTTATCAGCTTACAGAGAGTGTTATTAAGATATATTGCTTTTCGAAAGTGAAATTCTGATGCCATTATAAATGTGTGACTTTAATCAAAGAATCTGGCACAGAAACAATATTATGGGATTATTTTGTTTATAACAGACATGTTTATCTCTCTTATTATAAGCCATACTGTCTTGAAATTATTCTGTTTCCCCATGTTAGAATCAGCCCAACTTTGGCTACCTAAGTTTATGCTGGACACTATGAAATTGAAATTTAGTAATTGAACTAGGTAATCAATGAATTACATGGCCTTCCCAAATGCTTTGTTACCAAAAATTCATGTGAAAGGCTGCATTATTCAAATCAATCCCAGTTTAGCCATCAACACTGATCAAATTAATTGGGTAATTGCTAAATCACTACTTTGTTTTGAGTTACAAAGACATACATCTAGAGCCCCTCTGCTGCATATTTCAAAGCACTGAGAACATTTCTAATCTAAGCGATACCCTGGAGCCAGAAAGACTTACTGTTCTCCTAGAGGGTCACCTACATGCTGGGTATAACAAAACTAATAAAAATTTCCTTAGTTTGAGTTGAAAATATAAAATATTTTTTCTATTTCTCTGCAATCATTGAGATATTTTCTTTCTGAAATCTTATCTCTACAAAATACTCAGAGCCAAACAAATAAACAGTCCAGAAAGCAAAGAAAGTCATTTTAATTAAAACAAGTGCAGGTCCTTTGTTTGTTTTCCCTTTTGAAAAATTCCAAGACTGACAATAAACCTTAATATCCAGATTGTCTTATATATGACATTTGCTTTCATAAACCATGCAGTTATCAAGAGCTAATCCTGTAGAGAAACTAATCAAGGAAGGTGTTACACAAATGCAAAACATATGATTAAAGAGAGGGAAGGCAAATCTCATGCAAAGAACTGAATATTATAATGAAATTGCCACTGAATGGAGATATGAAGACTTCAAGCTCA